>NC_054475.1:46979721-47616855 GCF_017639515.1 Carcharodon carcharias | reverse complement strand
GAGAGAGAGAGAGAGGGGGAGCGTGTATGAGAGAGAGAGAGAGGGTGAGCGTGTATTGAGAGAGAGAGAGGGTGAGCGTGTATGAGAGAGAGAGAGAGGGTGAGCGTGTATGAGAGAGAGAGAGAGAGGGTGAGCGTGTATGAGAGAGAGAGAGAGAGGGTGAGCGTGTATGAGAGAGAGAGAGAGGGTGAGCGTGTATGAGAGAGAGAGAGAGGGTGAGCGTGTATGAGAGAGAGAGGGTGAGCGTGTATGAGAGAGAGAGGGAGAGAGTGTATGAGAGAGAGAGGGTGAGCGTGTATGAGAGAGAGAGGGTGAGCGTGTATGAGAGAGAGAGGGTGAGCGTGTATGAGAGAGAGAGGGTGAGCGTGTATGAGAGAGAGAGGGTGAGCGTGTATGAGAGAGAGAGGGTGAGCGTGTATGAGAGAGAGAGAGAGGGTGAGCGTGTATGAGAGAGAGAGAGAGGGTGAGCGTGTATGAGAGAGAGAGAGAGGGTGAGCGTGTATGAGAGAGAGAGGGTGAGCGTGTATGAGAGAGGGTGAGCGTGTATGAGAGAGGGTGAGCGTGTATGAGAGAGAGAGAGAGGGTGAGCGTGTATGAGAGAGAGAGAGAGGGTGAGCGTGTAAGAGAGAGAGAGGGTGAGCGTGTATGAGAGAGAGAGTGGGTGAGCGTGTATGAGAGAGAGAGAGAGAGAGGGTGAGCGTGTATAAGAGAAAGAGAGAGGGTGAGCGTGTATAAGAGAGAGAGAGAGGGTGAGCGTGTATGAGAGAGAGAGAGGGTGAGCGTGTATGAGAGAGAGAGAGGGGTGAGCGTGTATGAGAGAGAGAGAGAGAGGGTGAGCGTGTATGAGAGAGAGAGAGAGAGAGGGTGAGCGTGTATGAGAGAGAGAGAGAGAGGGTGAGCGTGTATGAGAGAGAGAGAGGGTGAGCGTGTATGAGAGAGAGAGAGAGGGTGAGCGTGTATGAGAGAGAGAGAGAGAGAGGGTGAGCGTGTATGAGAGAGAGAGAGAGAGGGTGAGCGTGTATGAGAGAGAGAGAGAGAGGGCTGAGCGTGGAGAGAGAGAGAGCAGAGAGGGAGAGCGAGAGGTGAGTCGTGTAGTGAGAGAGAGAGAGAGAGGAGGGTGAGCGTGGTTGAGAGAGAGAGAGAGAGCTGTGAGCGTGTTGGAGAGAGAGAGAGCCTGTGAGCGTGTATGAGAGTGAGAGAGAGGGCTGAGCGTGTATGAGAGAGAGAGAGAGGGCTGAGCGCGTAGAGAGAGCGAGAGGCTGAGCGCGTATGAGAGAGAGAGAGGCTGAGCGCGGATGAGAGAGAGAGAGGGGCTGAGCGCGTATGAGAGAGAGAGGGGCTGAGCGCGTATGAGAGAGAGAGAGGCTGAGCGCGTATGAGAGAGAGAGTACGCTGAGCGCGTGATGAGAGAGAGAGAGGCTGAGCGCGTATGAGAGAGAGAGAGGGCTGAGCGCTGTGAGAGAGAAGTGGGTGGAGCGCTGTGAGAGAGAGAGAGGGCTGAGCGTGTGATGAGAGAAGAGGGCTGAGCTGTGTTGAGAGAGAGAGAGGGTGAGCGTGTGAGAGAGAGAGAGGGCTGAGCGTGTATGAGAGAGAGAGGGTGAGCGTGTATGAGAGAGAGAGAGGGTGAGCGTGTATAGAGAGAGAGAGGGTGAGCGTGTATGAGAGAGAGAGAGAGGCTGAGCGCGTATGAGAGAGAGAGAGGCTGAGCGGTATGAGAGAGAGAGAGGGCTGACGCGTATGAGAGAGAGAGAGGGCTGAGCGCGTATGAGAGAGAGAGAGGGCTGAGCGCGTATGAGAGAGAGGAGGGCTGATCGCGTATGAGAGAGAGAGGGGCTGAGCGCGTATGAGAGAGAGAGGAGAGGCTGAGCGCGTATGAGAGAGAGAGAGAGGCTGACGCGTATGAGAGAGAGAGAGGCTGAGCGCGTATGAGAGAGAGAGAGAGGCTGAGCGCGTATGAGAGAGAGAGAGGGCTGAGCGCGTATGAGAGAGAGAGAGAGGCTGAGCGCGTATGAGAGAGAGAGAGGCTGAGCGCGTATGAGAGAGAGAGAGGGTGAGCGTGTATGAGAGAGAGAGAGAGGTGAGCGTGTGTGAGAGAGAGAGAGAGGTGAGCGTGTTGGAGAGAGAGAGAGGGTGAGCGTGTATGAGAGAGAGAGAGAGGCTGAGCGTGTATGAGAGAGAGAGAGTGAGCGTGTATGAGAGAGAGAGAGAGTGTGAGAGAGAGAGAGAGAGGTGAGCGGTATGAGAGAGAGAGAGAGGATGAGCGCGTATGAGAGAGAGAGGCTGAGCGTGTAGAGAGAGAGAGAGAGAGGCTGAGCGCGTGAGAGAGAGGAGAGCGAGCGTATGAGAGAGAGAGAGGGTGAGCGCGTATGAGAGAGAGAGAGAGGCTGAGCGTGTATGAGAGAGAGAGAGAGGCTGAGCGTGTATGAGAGAGAGAGAGAGAGGCTGAGCGCGTATGATGAGAGAGAGAGAGAGAGGGTGAGCGTGTATGAGAGAGAGAGAGGGTGAGCGTGTATGAAGAGAGAGAGAGAGGGTGAGCGTGTATGAGAGAGAGAGAGAGGCTGAGCGTGTATGAGAGAGAGAGAGAGGTGAGCGCGTATGAGAGAGAGAGAGAGGCTGAGCGTGTATGAGAGAGAGAGAGAGGTGAGCGCGTATGAGAGAGAGAGAGAGGCTGAGCGCGTATGAGTGTGAGAGAGAGAGGTGAGCGTGTGTGAGAGAGAGAGAGAGGGTGAGCGGTATGAGAGAGAGAGAGAGGCTGAGCGCGTATGAGAGAGAGAGGGCTGAGCGCGTATGAGAGAGAGAGAGGCTGAGCGCGTATGAGAGAGAGAGAGAGGCTGAGCGGTATGAGAGAGAGAGGCTGAGCGCGTTTATGAGAGAGAGAGGGTGAGCGCGTATGAGAGAGAGAGGGTGAGCGCGTATGAGAGAGAGAGGCTGAGCGCGTATGAGAGAGAGAGGGTGAGCGTGTATGAGAGAGAGAGGGTGAGCGTGTATGAGAGAGAGAGGGTGAGCGCGTATGAGAGAGAGAGGGTGAGCGCGTATGAGAGAGAGAGGGTGAGCGCGTATGAGAGAGAGAGGGTGAGCGCGTATGAGAGAGAGAGGGTGAGCGCGTATGAGAGAGAGAGGGTGAGCGCGTATGAGAGAGAGAGGGTGAGCGCGTATGAGAGAGAGAGGGTGAGCGCGTATGAGAGAGAGAGGGTGAGCGCGTATGAGAGAGAGAGGGTGAGCGCGTATGAGAGAGAGAGGGTGAGCGCGTATGAGAGAGAGAGGGTGAGCGCGTATGAGAGAGAGAGGGTGAGCGCGTTAGAGAGAGAGGGTGAGCGCGATGAGAGAGAGGGTGAGCGCGTATGAGAGAGAGGGTGAGCGCGATGAGAGAGAGGGTGATGCGCGTATGAGAGAGAGAGGGTGAGCGCGTATGAGAGAGAGAGGGTGAGCGCGTATTAGAGAGAGAGGGTGAGCGCGTATGAGAGAGAGAGGGGTGAGCGCGTATGAGAGAGAGAGGGTGAGCGCGTATGAGAGAGAGAGGGTGAGCGCGTATGAGAGAGAGGGTGAACGCGTATGAGAGAGAGAGGGTGAACGCGTATGAGAGAGAGAGGGTGAGCGTGTATGAGAGAGAGAGAGAGAGAGGGTGAGCGTGTATGAGAGAAAGAGAGAGAGAGAGGGTGAGCGTGTATGAGAGAGAGAGAGAGGGTGAGCGTGTATGAGAGAGAGAGAGAGGGTGAGCGTGTATGAGAGAGAGAGGCTGAGCGCGTATGAGAGAGAGAGAGGCTGAGCGCGTATGAGAGAGAGAGAGGCTGAGCGCGTATGAGAGAGAGAGAGGCTGAGCGCGTATGAGAGAGAGAGAGGCTGAGCGCGTATGAGAGAGAGAGAGGCTGAGCGCGTATGAGAGAGAGAGGCTGAGCGCGTATGAGAGAGAGAGAGGCTGAGCGCGTATGAGAGAGAGAGTGGGTGAGCGCGTATGAGAGAGAGGGTGAGCGTGTATGAGAGAGAGGGTGAGCGTGTATGAGAGAGAGAGAGGGTGAGCGTGTATGAGAGAGAGAGAGGGTGAGCGTGTATGAGAGAGAGAGAGGGTGAGCGTGTATGAGAGAGAGAGAGGGTGAGCGTGTTTGAGAGAGAGAGAGGGTGAGCGTGTATGAGAGAGAGAGAGGGTGAGCGTGTATGAGAGAGAGAGAGGGTGAGCGTGTATGAGAGAGAGAGAGGGTGAGCGTGTATGAGAGAGAGAGAGGGTGAGCGTGTATGAGAGAGAGAGAGGGTGAGCGTGTATGAGAGAGAGAGAGGGTGAGCGTGTATGAGAGAGAGAGAGGGTGAGCGTGTATGAGAGAGAGAGAGGGTGAGCGTGTATGAGAGAGAGAGAGGCTGAGCGTGTGAGAGAGAGAGAGGCTGAGCGTGTGAGAGAGAGAGAGGCTGAGCGTGTGAGAGAGAGAGAGGCTGAGCGTGTGAGAGAGAGAGAGGCTGAGCGTGTGAGAGAGAGAGAGGCTGAGCGTGTGAGAGAGAGAGAGGCTGAGCGTGTGAGAGAGAGAGAGGCTGAGCGTGTGAGAGAGAGAGAGGCTGAGCGTGTGAGAGAGAGAGAGGCTGAGCGTGTGAGAGAGAGAGAGGCTGAGCGTGTGAGAGAGAGAGAGGCTGAGCGTGTGAGAGAGAGAGAGGCTGAGCGTGTGAGAGAGAGAGAGGCTGAGCGTGTGAGAGAGAGAGAGGCTGAGCGTGTGAGAGAGAGAGAGGCTGAGCGTGTGAGAGAGAGAGAGGCTGAGCGTGTGAGAGAGAGAGAGGCTGAGCGTGTGAGAGAGAGAGAGGCTGAGCGTGTGAGAGAGAGAGAGAGGCTGAGCGTGTGAGAGAGAGAGAGAGGCTGAGCGTGTGAGAGAGAGAGAGGCTGAGCGTGTGAGAGAGAGAGAGGCTGAGCGTGTGAGAGAGAGAGAGGCTGAGCGTGTGAGAGAGAGAGAGGCTGAGCGCGTATGAGAGAGAGAGAGAGGCTGAGCGCGTATGAGAGAGAGAGAGGCTGAGCGCGTATGAGAGAGAGAGAGGCTGAGCGCGTATGAGAGAGAGAGAGGCTGAGCGCGTATGAGAGAGAGAGAGAGGCTGAGCGCGTATGAGAGAGAGAGAGGGCTGAGCGCGTATGAGAGAGAGAGAGAGAGGTGAAGCGCGTATGAGAGAGAGAGAGAGGCTGAGCGCGTATGAGAGAGAGAGAGAGGCTGAGCGCGTATGAGAGAGAGAGAGAGGCTGAGCCGCAGTATGAGAGAGAGAGAGGCTGAGCGCGTATGAGAGAGAGAGAGAGGCTGAGCGCGTATGAGAGAGAGAGAGAGGCTGAGCGCGTATGAGAGAGAGAGAGAGGCTGAGCGCGTATGAGAGAGAGAGAGAGGCTGAGCGCGTATGAGAGAGAGAGAGGCTGAGCGCGTATGAGAGAGAGAGAGAGGCTGAGCGCGTATGAGAGAGAGAGAGAGGCTGAGCGCGTATGAGAGAGGAGAGGCTGAGCGCGTATGAGAGAGAGAGAGAGGCTGAGCGCGTATGAGAGAGAGAGAGAGGCTGAGCGCGTATGAGAGAGAGAGAGAGGCTGAGCGCGTATGAGAGAGAGAGAGAGGCTGAGCGCGTATGAGAGAGAGAGAGAGGCTGAGCGCGTATGAGAGAGAGAGAGAGGCTGAGCGCGTATGAGAGAGAGAGAGAGGCTGAGCGCGTATGAGAGAGAGAGAGAGGCTGAGCGCGTATGAGAGAGAGAGAGAGGCTGAGCGCGTATGAGAGAGAGAGAGAGGCTGAGCGCGTATGAGAGAGAGAGAGAGGCTGAGCGCGTATGAGAGAGAGAGAGAGGCTGAGCGCGTATGAGAGAGAGAGAGAGGCTGAGCGCGTATGAGAGAGAGAGAGAGGCTGAGCGCGTATGAGAGAGAGAGAGAGGCTGAAGCGCGTATGAGAGAGAGAGAGAGGCTGAGCGCGTATGAGAGAGAGAGAGAGGCTGAGCGCGTATGAGAGAGAGAGAGAGGCTGAGCGCGTATGAGAGAGAGAGAGAGGCTGAGCGCGTATGAGAGAGAGAGAGAGGCTGAGCGCGTATGAGAGAGAGAGAGAGGCTGAGCGCGTATGAGAGAGAGAGAGAGGCTGAGCGCGTATGAGAGAGAGAGAGAGGCTGAGCGCGTATGAGAGAGAGAGGCTGAGCGCGTATGAGAGAGAGAGAGAGGCTGAGCGCGTATGAGAGAGAGAGAGAGGCTGAGCGCGTATGAGAGAGAGAGAGGCTGAGCGCGTATGAGAGAGAGAGAGAGGCTGAGCGCGTATGAGAGAGAGAGAGAGAGGCTGAGCGCGTATGAGAGAGAGAGAGAGAGGCTGAGCGCGTATGAGAGAGAGAGAGAGAGGCTGAGCGCGTATGAGAGAGAGAGAGAGGCTGAGCGCGTATGAGAGAGAGAGAGAGGCTGAGCGCGTATGAGAGAGAGAGAGAGGCTGAGCGCGTATGAGAGAGAGAGAGGCCTGAGCGCGTATGAGAGAGAGAGAGAGGCTGAGCGCGTATGAGAGAGAGAGAGAGGCTGAGCGCGTATGAGAGAGAGAGAGAGGCTGAGCGCGTATGAGAGAGAGAGAGAGGCTGAGCGCGTATGAGAGAGAGAGAGAGGCTGAGCGCGTATGAGAGAGAGAGAAAGGCTGAGCGCGTATGAGAGAGAGAGAGAGGCTGAGCGCGTATGAGAGAGAGAGAGAGGCTGAGCGCGTATGAGAGAGAGAGAGAGGCTGAGCGCGTATGAGAGAGAGAGAGAGGCTGAGCGCGTATGAGAGAGAGAGAGAGGCTGAGCGCGTATGAGAGAGAGAGAGAGGCTGAGCGCGTATGAGAGAGAGAGGCTGAGCGCGTATGAGAGAGAGAGGCTGAGCGCGTATGAGAGAGAGAGGCTGAGCGCGTATGAGAGAGAGAGGCTGAGCGCGTATGAGAGAGAGAGGGTGAGCGCGTATGAGAGAGAGAGGGTGAGCGCGTATGAGAGAGAGAGGGTGAGCGCGTATGAGAGAGAGAGGGTGAGCGCGTATGAGAGAGAGAGGGTGAGCGCGTATGAGAGAGAGAGGGTGAGCGCGTATGAGAGAGAGAGGGTGAGCGCGTATGAGAGAGAGAGGGTGAGCGCGTATGAGAGAGAGAGGGTGAGCGCGTATGAGAGAGAGAGGGTGAGCGCGTATGAGAGAGAGAGGGTGAGCGCGTATGAGAGAGAGGGTGAGCGCGTATGAGAGAGAGGGTGAGCGCGTATGAGAGAGAGGGTGAGCGCGTATGAGAGAGAGAGGGTGAGCGCGTATGAGAGAGAGAGGGTGAGCGCGTATGAGAGAGAGAGGGTGAGCGCGTATGAGAGAGAGAGGGTGAGCGCGTATGAGAGAGAGAGGGTGAACGCGTATGAGAGAGAGAGGGTGAGCGTGTATGAGAGAGAGAGAGAGAGAGGGTGAGCGTGTATGAGAGAAAGAGAGAGAGAGAGGGTGAGCGTGTATGAGAGAGAGAGAGAGAGAGAGGGTGAGCGTGTATGAGAGAAAGAGAGAGAGAGAGGGTGAGCGTGTATGAGAGAGAGAGAGAGGGTGAGCGTGTATGAGAGAGAGAGAGAGGGTGAGCGTGTATGAGAGAGAGAGAGAGGGTGAGCGCGTATGAGAGAGAGAGGCTGAGCGCGTATGAGAGAGAGAGAGGCTGAGCGCGTATGAGAGAGAGAGAGGCTGAGCGCGTATGAGAGAGAGAGAGGCTGAGCGCGTATGAGAGAGAGAGAGGCTGAGCGCGTATGAGAGAGAGAGACGCTGAGCGCGTATGAGAGAGAGAGGCTGAGCGCGTATGAGAGAGAGAGAGGGTGAGCGCGTATGAGAGAGAGAGTGGGTGAGCGCGTATGAGAGAGAGGGTGAACGTGTATGAGAGAGAGGGTGAGCGTGTATGAGAGAGAGAGAGGGTGAGCGTGTATGAGAGAGAGAGAGGGTGAGCGTGTATGAGAGAGAGAGAGGGTGAGCGTGTATGAGAGAGAGAGAGGGTGAGCGTGTATGAGAGAGAGAGAGGGTGAGCGTGTATGAGAGAGAGAGAGGGTGAGCGTGTATGAGAGAGAGAGAGAGGCAGGGAGCGTGTATGAGAGAGAGAGAGGGTGAGCGTGTATGAGAGAGAGAGAGGGTGAGCGTGTATGAGAGAGAGAGAGGGTGAGCGTGTATGAGAGAGAGAGAGGGTGAGCGTGTATGAGAGAGAGAGGGTGAGCGTGTATGAGAGAGAGAGAGGGTGAGCGTGTATGAGAGAGAGAGAGGGTGAGCGTGTATGAGAGAGAGAGAGGGTGAGCGTGTATGAGAGAGAGAGAGGGTGAGCGTGTATGAGAGAGAGAGAGGGTGAGCGTGTATGAGAGAGAGAGAGGGTGAGCGTGTATGAGAGAGAGAGAGGGTGAGCGTGTATGAGAGAGAGAGGAGGGTGAGCGTGTATGAGAGAGAGAGAGGGTGAGCGTGTATGAGAGAGAGAGAGGGTGAGCGTGTATGAGAGAGAGAGAGGGTGAGCGTGTATGAGAGAGAGAGAGGGTGAGCGTGTATGAGAGAGAGAGAGGGTGAGCGTGTATGAGAGAGAGAGAGGGTGAGCGTGTATGAGAGAGAGAGAGGGTGAGCGTGTATGAGAGAGAGAGAGGGTGAGCGTGTATGAGAGAGAGAGAGAGAGCGTGTATGAGAGAGAGAGAGAGAGAGAGAGGGTGAGCGTGTATGAGAGAGAGAGAGAGAGAGAGAGGGTGAGCGTGTATGAGAGAGAGAGAGAGAGAGAGAGAGGGTGAGGAATGTGTGAGAGAGAGAGAGAGAGAGAGAGAGGGTGAGCGTGTATAAGAGAGAGAGAGAGAGAGGGTGAGCGTGTATGAGAGAGAGAGAGAGAGAGGGTGACCGTGTATGAGAGAGAGAGAGAGGGTGAACGTGTATGAGAGAGAGAGAGAGAGGGTGAACGTGTATGAGAGAGAGAGAGAGAGGGTGTACGTGTATGAGAGAGAGAGAGAGAGGGTGAACGTGTATGAGAGAGAGAGAGAGAGGGTGAGCGTGTATGAGAGAGAGAGAGGGTGAGCGTGTATGAGAGAGAGAGAGGGTGAGCGTGTATGAGAGAGAGAGAGAGGGTGAGCGTGTATGAGAGAGAGAGAGAGAGGTGAGCGTGTGTATGAGAGAGATGAGAGAGCAGTGAGGTGTAAGAGAGAGAGAGGTGTGAGCGTGTATGAGAGAGAGGAGGGTGAGCGTGTATGAGAGAGAGAGGGTGAGCGTGTATGAGAGAGAGAGGGTGAGCGTGTATGAGAGAGAGAGGGTGAGCGTGTATGAGAGAGAGAGGGTGAGCGTGTTTGAGAGCGAGAGGGTGAGCGTGTATGAGAGAGAGAGGGTGAGCGTGTATGAGAGAGAGAGGGTGAGCGTGTATGAGAGAGAGAGGGTGAGCGTGTATGAGAGAAGAGGCGTGAGCGTGTATGAGAGAGAGTGGGTGAGCGTGTATGAGAGAGAGAGGGTGAGCGTGTATGAGAGAGAGAGGGTGAGCGTGTATGAGAGAGAGTGGGGTGAGCGTGTATGAGAGAGAGAGGGTGAGCGGTGTATGAGAGAGAGAGGCGTGAGCGTGTATGAGAGAGAGAGGAGTGAGCGTGTATGAGAGAGAGAGGGTGAGCGTGTATGAGAGAGAGAGGGGTGAACGTGTATGAGAGAGAGAGAGGGTGAGCGTGTATGAGAGAGAGAGAGAGAGGGTGAGCGTGTGTGAGAGAGAGAGAGGAAGAGAGTGCGTGAGAGAGAGAGAGAGGAGTGAGTGTTTATGAGAGATAGAGAGAGGAGAGAGGGTGAGCGTGTATGAGAGAGAGAGAGAGAGGGTGAGCGTGTATGAGAGAGAGAGAGAGGGTGAGCGTGTATGAGAGAGAGAGAGAGGGTGAGCGTGTATGAGAGAGAGAGAGGGTGAGCGTTGTATGAGAGAGAGAGGGTGAGCGTGTATGAGAGGAGAGAGGGTGAGCGTTGTATGAGAGAGAGAGGCGTGAGCGTGAATGAGAGAGAGAGGGTGAGCGTGTATGAGAGAGAGAGGGTGAGCGTGTATGAGAGAGAGACGAGGTGAGCGTGTATGAGAGAGAGAGAGGCTGAGCGTGTATGAGAGAGGAGAGGGTGAGCGTGTATGAGAGAGAGAGGGTGAGCGTGTATGAGAGAGAGAGGGTGAGCGTGTATGAGAGAGAGAGGGTGAGCGTGTATGAGAGAGAGAGGGTGAGCGTGTATGAGAGAGAGAGGGTGAGCGTGTATGAGAGAGAGAGGGTGAGCGTGTATGAGAGAGAGAGGGTGAGCGTGTATGAGAGAGAGAGGGTGAGCGTGTATGAGAGAGAGAGGGTGAGCGTGTATGAGAGAGAGAGGGTGAGCGTGTATGAGAGAGAGAGAGAGGGTGAGCGTGTATGAGAGAGAGAGAGAGGGTGAGCGTGTATGAGAGAGAGAGAGAGGGTGAGCGTGTATGAGAGAGAGAGAGAGGGTGAGCGTGTATGAGAGAGAGAGAGAGGGTGAGCGTGTATGAGAGAGAGAGAGAGGGTGAGCGTGTATGAGAGAGAGAGAGAGGGTGAGCGTGTATGAGAGAGAGAGAGAGGGTGAGCGTGTATGAGAGAGAGAGAGAGGGTGAGCGTGTATGAGAGAGAGAGAGAGGGTGAGCGTGTATGAGAGAGAGAGAGAGGGTGAGCGTGTATGAGAGAGAGAGAGAGGGTGAGCGTGTATGAGAGAGAGAGAGAGGGTGAGCGTGTATGAGAGAGAGAGAGAGGGTGAGCGTGTATGAGAGAGAGAGTGGGTGAGCGTGTATGAGAGAGAGAGAGAGAGAGGGTGAGCGTGTATGAGAGAGAGAGGGTGAGCGTGTATGAGAGAGAGAGAGAGGGTGAGCGTGTATGAGAGAGAGAGAGGGTGAGCGTGTATGAGAGAGAGAGAGGGTGAGCGTGTATGAGAGAGAGAGGGTGAGCGTGTATGAGAGAGAGAGGGTGAGCGTGTATGAGAGAGAGAGGGTGAGCGTGTATGAGAGAGGGTGAGCGTGTATGAGAGAGAGAGGGTGAGCGTGTATGAGAGAGAGAGAGGGTGAGCGTGTATGAGAGAGAGAGGGTGAGCGTGTATGAGAGAGAGAGGGTGAGCGTGTATGAGAGAGAGAGGGTGAGCGTGTATGAGAGAGAGAGGGTGAGCGTGTATGAGAGAGAGAGAGGGTGAGCGTGTATGAGAGAGAGAGAGGGTGAGCGTGTATGAGAGAGAGAGAGGGTGAGCGTGTATGAGAGAGAGAGGGTGAGCGTGTATGAGAGAGAGAGGGTGAGCGTGTATGAGAGAGAGAGGGTGAGCGTGTATGAGAGAGAGAGGGTGAGCGTGTATGAGAGAGAGAGGGTGAGCGTGTATGAGAGAGAGAGGGTGAGCGTGTATGAGAGAGAGAGGGTGAGCGTGTATGAGAGAGAGAGGGTGAGCGTGTATGAGAGAGAGAGGGTGAGCGTGTATGAGAGAGAGAGGGTGAGCGTGTATGAGAGAGAGAGGGTGAGCGTGTATGAGAGAGAGAGGGTGAGCGTGTATGAGAGAGGGTGAGCGTGTATGAGAGAGAGAGGGTGAGCGCGTATGAGAGAGAGAGGGTGAGCGCGTATGAGAGAGAGAGGGTGAGCGCGTATGAGAGAGAGAGGGTGAGCGCGTATGAGAGAGAGAGGGTGAACGCGTATGAGAGAGAGAGGGTGAGCGTGTATGAGAGAGAGAGAGAGAGAGGGTGAGCGTGTATGAGAGAAAGAGAGAGAGAGAGGGTGAGCGTGTATGAGAGAAAGAGAGAGAGAGAGGGTGAGCGTGTATGAGAGAGGGTGAGCGTGTATGAGAGAGAGAGGGTGAGCGCGTATGAGAGAGAGAGGGTGAGCGCGTATGAGAGAGAGAGGGTGAGCGCGTATGAGAGAGAGAGGGTGAGCGCGTATGAGAGAGAGAGGGTGAACGCGTATGAGAGAGAGAGGGTGAGCGTGTATGAGAGAGAGAGAGAGAGGGTGAGCGTGTATGAGAGAAAGAGAGAGAGAGAGGGTGAGCGTGTATGAGAGAAAGAGAGAGAGAGAGGGTGAGCGTGTATGAGAGAGAGAGAGAGGGTGAGCGTGTATGAGAGAGAGAGAGAGGGTGAGCGTGTATGAGAGAGAGAGAGAGGGTGAGCGCGTATGAGAGAGAGAGAGGCTGAGCGCGTATGAGGAGAGAGAGGGCTGAGCGCGTATGAGAGAGAGAGAGGTGAGCGCGTATGAGAGAGAGAGAGGCTGAGCCGCGTATGAGAGAGAGAGAGGCTGAGCGAGTATCGAGAGAGAGAGACGCTGAGCGCGTATGAGAGAGAGAGGCTGAGCGCGTATGAGAGAGGAGAGGGTGAGCGCGTCATGAGAGAGAGAGTGGAGTGAGCGCGTATGAGAGAGAGGGTGAACGTGTATGAGAGAGAGGGTGAGCGTGTATGAGGGAGAGAGAGGAGTGAGCTGTGTATGAGAGAGAGAGGCAGTGAGCGTGTATGAGAGAGAGAGAGGGTGAGCGTCGTATGAGAGACGAGAGAGGGTGAGCGTGTATGAGAGAGAGAGAGTGTGAGCGTGTATGAGAGAGAGAGAGGGTGAGGTGTATGAGAGAGAGGAGAGGGTGAGCGTGTTGAGAGAGAGAGAGGGTGAGCTTGTATGAGAGAGAGAGGGTGAGCGTGTATGAGGAGAGAGAGGGTGAGCGTTGTATGAGAGAGAGAGAGGGTGAGCGTGTATGAGAGAGAGAGGGGTCGAGCGTGTATGAGAGAGAGAGGGTGAGCGTGTATGAGAGAGAGAGAGGGTGAGCGTGTATGAGAGACGAGAGAGGTGAGCGTGTATGAGAGAGAGGAGGGTGAGCGTGTCTGAGAGAGAGAGAGGGGTGAGCGTGTATGAGAGAGAGAGAGGAGAGCGTGCATGAGAGAGAGAGAGGAGTGAGCGTGTATGAGAGAGAGAGAGGGTGAGCGTGTATGAGAGAGAGAGAGGGTGAGCGTGTATGAGAGAGAGAGGGTGAGCGTGTATAGAGAGAGAGAGAGGGTGAGCGTGTATGAGAGAGCGAGAGGTGTGAGCGTGTATGAGAGAGAGAGAGGGTGAGCGTGTATGAGAGAGAGAGAGGGTGAGCGTGTATGAGAGAGAGAGAGGTGTGAGCGTTGTATGAGAGAGAGAGAGCGGTGAGCGTGTATGAGAGAGAGAGAGGGTGAGCGTGTATGAGAGAGAGGGTGAGCGTGTATGAGAGAGAGAGAGAGAGAGCGTGTATGAGAGAGAGAGAGAGAGAGCGTGTATGAGAGAGAGAGAGAGAGAGAGAGGGTGAGCGTGTATGAGAGAGAGAGAGAGAGAGAGAGGGTGAGCGTGTATGAGAGAGAGAGAGAGAGAGGGTGAGCGTGTATGAGAGAGAGAGAGAGAGAGAGAGAGGGTGAGCGTGTATAAGAGAGAGAGAGAGAGAGGGTGAGCGTGTATGAGAGAGAGAGAGAGAGAGGGTGACCGTGTATGAGAGAGAGAGAGGGTGAGCGTGTATGAGAGAGAGAGAGAGAGGGTGAGCGTGTATGAGAGAGAGAGAGAGAGGGTGAGCGTGTATGAGAGAGAGGGTGAGCGTGTATGAGAGAGAGAGGGTGAGCGTGTATGAGAGAGAGAGGGTGAGCGTGTATGAGAGAGAGAGGGTGAGCGTGTATGAGAGAGAGAGGGTGAGCGTGTATGAGAGAGAGAGAGAGAGAGCGTGTATGAGAGAGAGAGAGAGAGAGCGTGTATGAGAGAGAGAGAGAGAGAGAGAGAGAGGGTGAGCGTGTATGAGAGAGAGAGAGAGAGAGAGAGAGGGTGAGCGTGTATGAGAGAGAGAGAGAGAGTGTGAGCGTGTATGAGAGAGAGAGAGAGAGAGAGGGTGAGCGTGTATGAGAGAGAGAGAGAGAGGGTGAGCGTGTATGAGAGAGAGAGAGAGAGAGGGTGAGCGTGTATGAGAGAGAGAGAGGGTGAGCGTGTATGAGAGAGAGAGAGAGAGGGTGAGCGTGTATGAGAGAGAGAGAGAGAGGGTGAGCGTGTATGAGAGAGAGAGGGTGAGCGTGTATGAGAGAGAGAGGGTGAGCGTGTATGAGAGAGAGAGGGTGAGCGTGTATGAGAGAGAGAGGTGAGCGTGTATGAGAGAGAGAGGGTGAGCGTGTATGAGAGAGAGAGGGTGAGCGTGTATGAGAGAGAGAGGGTGAGCGTGTATGAGAGAGAGAGGGTGAGCGTGTATGAGAGAGAGAGGGTGAGCGTGTATGAGAGAGAGAGGGTGAGCGTGTATGAGAGAGAGAGGGTGAGCGTGTATGAGAGAGAGAGGGTGAGCGTGTATGAGAGAGAGAGGGTGAGCGTGTATGAGAGAGAGAGGGTGAGCGTGTATGAGAGAGAGAGGGTGAGCGTGTATGAGAGAGAGAGGGTGAGCGTGTATGAGAGAGAGAGGGTGAGCGTGTATGAGAGAGAGAGGGTGAGCGTGTATGAGAGAGAGAGGGTGAACGTGTATGAGAGAGAGAGGGTGAGCGTGTATGAGAGAGAGAGGGTGAGCGTGTATGAGAGAGAGAGGGTGAGCGTGTATGAGAGAGAGAGGGTGAACGTGTATGAGAGAGAGAGGGTGAGCGTGTATGAGAGAGAGAGAGAGAGGGTGAGCGTGTATGAGAGAGAGAGAGGGTGAGCGTGTATGAGAGAGAGAGAGAGGGTGAGCGTGTATGAGAGAGAGAGAGAGGGTGAGCGTGTATGAGAGAGAGAGAGAGAGGGTGAGCGTGTATGAGAGAGAGAGAGAGGGTGAGCGTGTATGAGAGAGAGAGAGAGGGTGAGCGTGTATGAGAGAGAGAGGGTGAGCGTGTATGAGAGAGAGAGGGTGAGCGTGTATGAGAGAGAGAGGGTGAGCGTGTATGAGAGAGAGAGGGTGAGCGTGTATGAGAGAGAGAGGGTGAGCGTGTATGAGAGAGAGAGGGTGAGCGTGTATGAGAGAGAGAGGGTGAGCGTGTATGAGAGAGAGAGGGTGAGCGTGTATGAGAGAGAGAGGGTGAGCGTGTATGAGAGAGAGAGGTGAGCGTGTATGAGAGAGAGAGGGTGAGCGTGTATGAGAGAGAGAGGGTGAGCGTGTATGAGAGAGAGAGGGTGAGCGTGTATGAGAGAGAGAGGGTGAGCGTGTATGAGAGAGAGAGGGTGAGCGTGTATGAGAGAGAGAGAGAGGGTGAGCGTGTATGAGAGAGAGAGAGGGTGAGCGTGTATGAGAGAGAGAGAGAGGGTGAGCGTGTATGAGAGAGAGAGAGAGGGTGAGCGTGTATGAGAGAGAGAGAGAGGGTGAGCGTGTATGAGAGAGAGAGAGAGGGTGAGCGTGTATGAGAGAGAGAGAGAGGGTGAGCGTGTATGAGAGAGAGAGAGAGGGTGAGCGTGTATGAGAGAGAGAGAGAGGGTGAGCGTGTATGAGAGAGAGAGAGAGGGTGAGCGTGTAAGAGAGAGAGAGGGTGAGCGTGTATGAGAGAGAGAGTGGGTGAGCGTGTATGAGAGAGAGAGAGAGAGAGGGTGAGCGTGTATGAGAGAGAGAGGGTGAGCGTGTATGAGAGAGAGAGAGAGGGTGAGCGTGTATGAGAGAGAGAGAGGGTGAGCGTGTTTGAGAGAGAGAGAGGGTGAGCGTGTATGAGAGAGAGAGGGTGAGCGTGTATGAGAGAGAGAGGGTGAGCGTGTATGAGAGAGAGAGGGTGAGCGTGTATGAGAGAGGGTGAGCGTGTATGAGAGAGGGAGGGTGAGCGTGTATGAGAGAGAGAGGGTGAGCGTGTATGAGAGAGAGAGAGGGTGAGCGTGTAAGAGAGAGAGAGAGGGTGAGCGTGTATGAGAGAGAGGGTGAGCGTGTATGAGAGAGAGAGAGAGGGTGAGCGCGTATGAGAGAGAGAGAGGCTGAGCGCGTATGAGAGAGAGAGAGGCTGAGCGCGTATGAGAGAGAGAGAGAGGCTGAGCGCGTATGAGAGAGAGAGAGGCTGAGCGGTATGAGAGAGAGAGAGAGCTGAGCGCGTATGAGAGAGAGAGAGGCTGAGCGCGTATGAGAGAGAGAGAGAGGCTGAGCGCGTATGAGAGAGAGAGAGAGGCTGAGCGCGTATGAGAGAGAGAGAGAGGCTGAGCGCGTATGAGAGAGAGAGAGAGGCTGAGCGCGTATGAGAGAGAGAGAGAGAGGCTGAGCGCGTATGAGAGAGAGAGAGGCTGAGCGCGTATGAGAGAGAGAGAGAGGCTGAGCGCGTATGAGAGAGAGAGAGAGGCTGAGCGCGTATGAGAGAGAGAGAGAGGCTGAGCGCGTATGAGAGAGAGAGAGAGGCTGAGCGCGTATGAGAGAGAGAGAGAGGCTGAGCGGCGTATGAGAGAGAGAGAGGCTGAGCGCGTATGAGAGAGAGAGAGAGGCTGAGCGCGTATGAGAGAGAGAGGGTGAGCGTGTATGAGAGAGAGAGGGTGAGCGTGTATGAGAGAGAGAGGGTGAGCGTGTATGAGAGAGAGAGAGGGTGAGCGTGTATGAGAGAGAGAGGGTGAACGTGTATGAGAGAGAGAGAGAGAGGGTGAGCGTGTATGAGAGAGAGAGAGAGTGTGTGAGCGTGTATGAGAGAGAGAGAGAGAGGGTGAGCGTGTATGATGAGAGAGAGAGGGTGAGCGTGTATGGAGAGAGGAGAGAGGGTGAGCGTGTATGAGAGAGAGAGAGAGGGTGACGCGTGTATGAGAGGAGAGAGAGGGTGAGCGTGTATGAGAGAGAGAGAGAGGGTGAGCGTGTATGAGAGAGAGAGGGTGAGCGTGTATGAGAGAGAGAGGGTGAGCGTGTATGAGAGAGAGAGGGTGAGCGTGTATGAGAGAGAGAGGGTGAGCGTGTATGAGAGAGAGAGGGTGAGCGTGTATGAGAGAGAGAGGGTGAGCGTGTATGAGAGAGAGAGAGAGGGTGAGCGTGTATGAGAGAGAGAGGTGAGCGTGTATGAGAGAGAGAGGGTGAGCGTGTATGAGAGAGAGAGGGTGAGCGTGTATGAGAGAGAGAGGGTGAGCGTGTATGAGAGGAGAGAGGGTGAGCGTGTATGAGAGAGAGAGGGTGAGCGTGTATGAGAGAGACAGGGGAGCGTGTATGAGAGAGAAGAGGGTGAGCGTGTATGAGAGAGAGAGGGTGAGCGTGTATGAGAGAGAGAGAGGGTGAGCGTGTATGAGAGAGAGAGAGGCGTGAGCGTGTATGAGAGAGAGAGAGGTGTGAGCGTGTATGAGAGAGAGAGAGGGTGAGCGTGTATGAGAGAGAGAGGGTGAGCGTGTATGAGAGAGAGAGAGGTGAGCGTGTATGAGAGAGAGAGAGAGGGTGAGCGTGTATGAGAGAGAGAGAGGGTGAGCGTGTATGAGAGAGAGAGAGAGAGTGAGCGTGTAAGAGAGAGAGAGAGAGGGTGAGCGTGTATGAGAGAGAGAGTGAGAGGGTGAGCGTGTATGAGAGAGAGAGAGGGTGAGCGTGTATGAGAGAGAGAGAGAGGGTGAGCGTGTATGAGAGAGAGAGAGAGAGAGGGTGAGCGTGTATGAGAGAGAGAGAGAGAGGGTGAGCGTGTATGAGAGAGAGAGAGAGAGGGTGAGCGTGTATGAGAGAGAGAGAGAGAGAGGGTGAGCGTGTATGAGAGAGAGAGAGAGAGGGTGAGCGTGTATGAGAGAGAGAGAGAGAGGGTGAGCGTGTATAAGAGAAAGAGAGAGGGTGAGCGTGTATAAGAGAGAGAGAGAGGGTGAGCGTGTATGAGAGAGAGAGAGGGTGAGCGTGTATGAGAGAGAGAGAGGGTGAGCGTGTATGAGAGAGAGAGAGAGAGGGTGAGCGTGTATGAGAGAGAGAGAGAGAGGGTGAGCGTGTATGAGAGAGAGAGAGAGAGGGTGAGCGTGTATGAGAGAGAGAGAGAGAGGGTGAGCGTGTAGAGAGGGAGAGATGAGAGAGAGAGAGGGTGAGCGTGTATGAGAGAGAGAGAGGGTGAGCGTGTATGAGAGAGAGAGAGAGAGGTGTGAGCGTGTATGAGAGAGAGAGAGAGAGAGGGTGAGCGTGTATGAGAGAGAGAGAGAGAGGGTGAGCGTGTATGAGAGAGAGAGAGAGAGGGTGAGCGTGTATGAGAGAGAGAGAGAGAGGGGTGAGCGTGTATGAGAGAGAGAGAGAGAGGGGTGAGCGTGTATGAGAGAGAGAGAGAGAGGGTGAGCGTGTATGAGAGAGAGAGAGAGAGAGGGTGAGCGTGTATGAGAGAGAGAGAGAGAGGGTGAGCGTGTATGAGAGAGAGAGAGAGCTGAGGGTGAGCGTGTATGAGAGAGAGAGAGGGTGAGCGTGTATGAGAGAGAGAGAGAGAGAGGGTGAGCGTGTATGAGAGAGAGAGAGAGAGAGGGTGAGCGTGTATGAGAGAGAGAGAGAGAGGGTGAGCGTGTATGAGAGAGAGAGAGAGGGTGAGCGTTGTATGAGAGAGAGAGAGAGAGGGGTGAGCGTGTATGAGAGAGAGAGGGTGAGCGTGTATGAGAGAGAGAGGGTGAGCGTGTATGAGAGAGAGAGGGTGAGCGTGTATGAGAGAGAGAGGGTGAGCGTGTATGAGAGAGGGTGAGCGTGTATGAGAGAGGGTGAGCGTGTATGAGAGAGAGAGGGTGAGCGTGTATGAGAGAGAGAGGGTGAGCGTGTATGAGAGAGAGAGGGTGAGCGTGTATGAGAGAGAGAGGGTGAGCGTGTATGAGAGAGAGAGGGTGAGCGTGTATGAGAGAGAGAGGGTGAGCGTGTATGAGAGAGAGAGGGTGAGCGTGTATGAGAGAGAGAGGGTGAGCGTGTATGAGAGAGAGAGGGTGAACGTGTATGAGAGAGAGAGAGAGAGGGTGAGCGTGTATGAGAGAGAGAGAGAGAGGGTGAGCGTGTATGAGAGAGAGAGAGAGAGGGTGAGCGTGTATGAGAGAGAGAGAGAGGGTGAGCGTGTATGAGAGAGAGAGAGAGGGTGAGCGTGTATGAGAGAGAGAGAGAGAGGGTGAGCGTGTATGAGAGAGAGAGAGAGGGTGAGCGTGTATGAGAGAGAGAGAGAGGGTGAGCGTGTATGAGAGAGAGAGGGTGAGCGTGTATGAGAGAGAGAGGGTGAGCGTGTATGAGAGAGAGAGGGTGAGCGTGTATGAGAGAGAGAGAGGGTGAGCGTGTATGAGAGAGAGAGGGTGAGCGTGTATGAGAGAGAGAGGGTGAGCGTGTATGAGAGAGAGAGAGAGGGTGAGCGTGTATGAGAGAGAGAGAGAGGGTGAGCGTGTATGAGAGAGAGAGGGTGAGCGTGTATGAGAGAGGGTGAGCGTGTATGAGAGAGGGTGAGCGTGTATGAGAGAGGGTGAGCGTGTATGAGAGAGGGTGAGCGTGTATGAGAGAGGGTGAGCGTGTATGAGAGAGAGAGAGAGGGTGAGCGTGTATGAGAGAGAGAGAGAGGGTGAGCGTGTAAGAGATAGAGAGGGTGAGCGTGTATGAGAGAGAGAGTGGGTGAGCGTGTATGAGAGAGAGAGAGAGAGAGGGTGAGCGTGTATAAGAGAAAGAGAGAGGGTGAGCGTGTATAAGAGAGAGAGAGAGGGTGAGCGTGTATGAGAGAGAGAGAGGGTGAGCGTGTATGAGAGAGAGAGAGAGAGGGTGAGCGTGTATGAGAGAGAGAGAGAGAGGGTGAGCGTGTATGAAAGAGAGAGAGAGAGGGTGAGCGTGTATGAGAGAGAGAGAGAGAGGGTGAGCGTGTATGAGAGAGAGAGTGAGAGGGTGAGCGTGTATGAGAGAGAGAGAGGGTGAGCGTGTATGAGAGAGAGAGAGAGGGTGAGCGTGTATGAGAGAGAGAGAGAGAGAGGGTGAGCGTGTATGAGAGAGAGAGAGAGAGGGTGAGCGTGTATGAGAGAGAGAGAGAGAGGGTGAGCGTGTATGAGAGAGAGAGAGAGAGAGGGTGAGCGTGTATGAGAGAGAGAGAGAGAGTGTGAGCGTGTATGAGAGAGAGAGAGAGAGGGTGAGCGTGTATAAGAGAAAGAGAGAGGGTGAGCGTGTATAAGAGAGAGAGAGAGGGTGAGCGTGTATGAGAGAGAGAGAGGGTGAGCGTGTATGAGAGAGAGAGAGGGTGAGCGTGTATGAGAGAGAGAGAGAGAGGGTGAGCGTGTATGAGAGAGAGAGAGAGAGGGTGAGCGTGTATGAGAGAGAGAGAGAGAGGGTGAGCGTGTATGAGAGAGAGAGAGAGAGGGTGAGCGTGTATGAGAGAGAGAGAGAGAGGGTGAGCGTGTATGAGAGAGAGAGAGGGTGAGCGTGTATGAGAGAGAGAGAGAGAGGGTGAGCGTGTATGAGAGAGAGAGAGAGAGAGGGTGAGCGTGTATGAGAGAGAGAGAGAGAGGGTGAGCGTGTATGAGAGAGAGAGAGAGAGGGTGAGCGTGTATGAGAGAGAGAGAGAGAGGGTGAGCGTGTATGAGAGAGAGAGAGAGAGAGGGTGAGCGTGTATGAGAGAGAGAGAGAGAGAGGGTGAGCGTGTATGAGAGAGAGAGAGAGAGAGGGTGAGCGTGTATGAGAGAGAGAGAGAGAGGGTGAGCGTGTATGAGAGAGAGAGAGAGAGGGTGAGCGTGTATGAGAGAGAGAGAGGGTGAGCGTGTATGAGAGAGAGAGAGAGAGAGGGTGAGCGTGTATGAGAGAGAGAGAGAGAGGGTGAGCGTGTATGAGAGAGAGAGAGAGAGGGTGAGCGTGTATGAGAGAGAGAGAGAGGGTGAGCGTGTATGAGAGAGAGAGAGAGAGAGGGTGAGCGTGTATGAGAGAGAGAGGGTGAGCGTGTATGAGAGAGAGAGGGTGAGCGTGTATGAGAGAGAGAGGGTGAGCGTGTATGAGCGAGAGAGAGAGAGGGTGAGCGTGTATGAGCGAGAGAGAGAGTGGGTGAGCGTGTATGAGAGAGAGAGAGAGTGTGAGCGTGTATGACAGAGAGAGGATGAGCGTGTATGAGAGAGGGAGAGGGTGAGCGTGTGCGTGATAGTGGGAGAGTGAGCGTGTGTGTGAGAGAGGGTGAGTGGTTGAGTGTTGGTGAGAGTGAGTGGTTGAGTGTTGGTGAGAGTGAGTGGTTGAGTGTTGGTGAGAGTGAAAGGGTGAGTGTTGGTGAGAGTGAGAGGGTGAGTTTTGGTGAGAGTGAGAGGGTGAGTGTTGGTGAGAGTGAGAGGGTGAGTGTTGGTGAGAGAGAGAGGGTGTGTGTGTGAGAGAAAGTGTGAGGGAGTGTGGAGGGGTGAGTGGATGTGTGTTAGAGAGAGGGAGGATGAGTGTGTGTGTGTGAGAGAGAGGCTGAGTGGGTGAGAGAGGGTGAGCGGGCGTGTGCGTGAGAGAGGGTGAGCGGGCGTGTGAGTGAGAGAGGGTGAGTGGGTGTGAGAGAGAGGGTTCGTGTGTGAGGGAGAGACCATGAGGCTGTGTGTGAGAGAGCGTTAGGGTGTTTGAGAGAGGATGAGTGGGTGTGTGTGAGAGAGCGGGTGAGTGTGCTTGAGAGGGAGGAGGTGAGTGTGTGTTCAAGAGGGTGAGTGTGTTCGAGAGGGTGAGTGTGTCTTCGAGAGAGAGTGAGGGTGTGTGTATGTGCTTCTGTGTGTTTGAGAGAGAGCGAGAGGTGGGCTGGGGGGGAGGGGGTGTGTGTGTGTGTGTGTGTGTGTGAGAGAGAGTGAGGTGTGAGAGGGTGAGTCTGTGTATGAGAGAGAGGGGGGGTATGTATTTGTGTGTGTAGAGAGAGGGTGAGTGTACATGAGTGAGAGAGGGGTTGGGGGTGGGGGTGAGAGGGAGAGGACAGTGTGTCTGGCTCACTCCCAGTCTCAGGATTCTTATTCGCCCTCACCCCCACACACCAAAAGGCACTCTCACAATGGTGAGGGTGAACAATTGAGCACCCTGAGACTGGGAGTGGGCTGGACACAAACTCTCGCCCTTTCTCACTTGAATGGTCATCTTAATTTTTTAAAAATGAGTGATAATTTATTCTTTTGATTTTTTTGCTCAGCAAGTTTCTTTTCATATGTCAGATTTATTTTTGAAATTCATGTTTCATGTAGTGCCAAACGTTATGTTTCTGAAATTTACTCATCAGCTCTGAGCATGAGAAATTGAAATGTGCCCCCTCCCATTCAAAAAGGTTGAATAAGCCTGTTCTAGAGGAAAAGACTGACTAGAGGGTTCTTTGTAGCGTGAGAAGGCTCTTCAACAGATTTTACTTTTCATTGCGAAGCTCAGTTACTATGTCTTGAGTTTTCCTGTAATTTCCAGAGTCTCATTGAGTTTGTTCTACTGTTCTGCAATTCTGTTGCTCAAGGTAGTCTTTATTCTGTCACGTTGCTGAAGGGTTATGTACTGTTTTTAAATTTGATAATGAAAGACAATTAACTGTTCTTTGAGCTGTTTAACTTCCTATTTAGCTCTTGTCTTCTCACTCTTTATTTCAGTATATCGTTTTGTCACTGCTGATAGCTCCAACACAGCTTCTTCTGAAGTAGTTTTCAAATTCTATTTTAACTCATGTTTTTGCAGGGCCATGTATTGGTTCTTCAAAGAGTATTTCAAGGCCACAACTTCTTTGAGTACTTTTCTGCCTGCTATTGTGACTGGCTGTACAGCTGGTTGAATTTTCCCAGCTCCCTCTTCGATTTGCCAACTATGGAATTGAGGGTCCTTTTTTTCTCCTGGTACCTTTGCCTCTGAAATTTGTTTGTTCAGATCTCAAACAGTTTGGTTCATTGAAGGCTTTAGTTTATCGTCCGTTTTCAAAGGTATACACTCATCTTGAATCTTACACTTCAAATCTTCCGGTTCAGCTTTGATACAAACAGTTTCTGATTCTACTTCTGCTTTTTTTTGCTCTGCCTGCTGCATGGCTTGCCGTTTACTACCAGTTGCTGGTATGGTTCTGGAAATGTGCCGGGGTCTTCAAAAAGGTATTCCTTTAGGACTTCTAGGAAGTTACTTGCCTCTCTGGTGCCCTCAATAGGTTTGTTTGTCACTTTGCTGGCAGTTTTCTCTGCCTGTTTTTAAGCTCTCCACTCTCCTGAACTTGAAGAGTAAAATATTCGTCAAAGGCTGTAATATTTCTTTGAGGCTGGTTGAGGGTTCGTCAGTGATTCGCAAGATCACCACAGCAGTAATCTGGACTTCCTCTGATTTGTCTTTTTGATGTACTATAGTAATGTAAAAACTTGCTTCTCAAGGATGCCATGTATACTGTTGGGTTTGGCCCTTGGATAAGTCCAAACTGATCTGCTAAGTTGGATTTTTGATCCATGGTCATCTATATTTTTCTGGAGTTACAGCTTTAAATATTGTTTCCCTTTTAAGAATGGCTATGCAGTAACCATTTCTTTCTCTCTGCTTTTCTTCCTGCGATTGTCTGGTCTCAGTGGGCTCCAGTTGCGCTGATGGGAAGTCCTTTTTTTGAACTTTTCAACTCTGTGGGAAAGATTCAAAACAAGATGTTTGGCCCAAAGAGGGTTTTTTAAAAATTGAAGAGTTGTGCCCGAATGTGATTTCATGCTCTTCCTTCAATGTTTTTTTAAGCTTTCTCTGAACTTACGAACATATGAAATAGGAGCAGGAGGACGCCATTCGGCCCCTCGAGCATGCTCCACCATTCAATAAGATCATGGCCGATCTGTTTGTTTTTCGAATTCCACATCCCCATTCACCCCAATAACCTTTGATTCTCTTGCCAAACAAGAATCTATCTACTTCCACCTTAAAAATATTCAATGACCCAGCCTCTACCACCATCTGAAGCAGAGTTCCAAAGTCGCACAACCCTCAGAGAAAAAAATTCTCCTCATCTCTGTCCTAAAAGGCCAACCCCTAATTTTAAAACAGTGACCCCTAGTTCTCAACTCACCCACAAGAGGAAACATCCTCTCCACGTCCTCCTTATTAACACCATTCAGGATCTTTATAGACTTCAATCAAGTAACCCCTCACTCCTCTAAACTCCAGTAGAAACAAGTCCAGTCCATCTAACCTTTCCTCATCTCTTTTCAGGTATCAATCTAGAAATCCTCCTCTTAACTGCTTCCCACCCACTTCCATCCTTCCATAAATAAGGAAATCAAAACTGCACACAGCATTCAAGGTGTGATCTCACCAATGCCCTGTATAGTTGAAATGTAACATTCTTACTTTTATGCTCAATTCCTCTCTTAAAGGATAGCATTCCATTAGCCGCTTTAAATACTTACTGTACCTGCGTGCTAACTTTTTGTGACTCATGCATTAGAACATCTAGATCCCTCTGTACCTCAGAATTTTGGAGTCGTTCCCCTTTTAAGCAGTACTTTTTTAAAAATGTTCCTGTCAAAATAAACAACTTCACTTTTTCCCACATTATACTCCAAAAATCTGCCAATTTTTGCCCATTCACTCAACCTATCTATATCCTTCTGCAACCTTCTTATGTCCTCTTCACAACATACGTTCCTACCTATCCTTGTGTGATCTGCAAACTTAGCTACCATGCCTTTGCTCCCTCATTTAAATTATTGATATAAATTGTAAGAAGTTGAGGCCCCAGCACCGACCCCTGTGGGACTCCACTCATCACATCTTGCCATTCAGAAAAGACCCATTTATGCATACTTTGTTTTCTGCCAGCCAGCCAATCTTCTATCAATGCTAATATGTTACCCCTTACACCATGAGCTTTTATCTTCTGCAATCACCTTTGATGTAGCCCCTAATCAAATGCTTTTCCTGGATTTCAAGATGGTGCCGCTGTTCATTCAAAGACAAAGGGATGCCCCTTGCTGGCCGGATTTGGCAGGCTCTGCAAAATGGTGATGACGTGCTTCTTGAAAGAAAATTTTGTTTTTACAATGGCCGCCTGGATTGGCTATCTGCCAACTTCTTGTATTCAGCGGTTTGCTTTGCCGAGTAACAAGGCAGTCGAATTCAAACTTATTCTTGCTGTTTTCTAAGCTGGACAGTTGCGATGTTCCTAAGATGTTTAATTAATTTTTCTCTTTTTTTTTCTCTGGCAATCTCCAAGTGTATTGACACTCTGAGTCAGGAATCAGGTTTTAGCGACGGGTTTTTTACAAACAGCGTTTCTGACACTGAATTAGTGGAAGTGTTCCCAGAACAAGCTACAGCCTGGAACTTTAAAAGATTTAGCTCACCCTTGCAAGTTCTGTCGACTCTGCACCTTGAAGCTGGACCTCCAAGGGAGATTCAATTGAGTCTTCTGCTGCAGTAAAAGTCTTTGCCTTCAGCTTCCAGACCTTCTCTCTGGAGTGTTTTTAGCTGATCTTTTTCTCTATGCCCTCAGCGTCTTCTATGAGTTTCTTTCAGGCCAGAATCTTTGTTGATGGTTTTTTCTTAGTCTTCCAGCATTTTGGTTTGTTTCAGCATTTTAGCGAGGTTGAAGATCCCCTGCTGCCACCATGTTGTGAGGGTGTGTCTTAAAGATGCTTTCGTAGTCTTCAGTAGGTTAACTGTAAATCTTTATTAACTACTAGATCTGTTTACACGTACTGGTTAGGCAGTATCTCCATGTTTAGGTCTTTGCACGTCTTTGCTGAACACACGCTGACTGTGTCTGGGTCATGTGTCTTCTTACATCATTGTGTGGGCAGTACTGTACTCAGTCCCACATTAACCCTGTATGTGCCAGACCCTTATACTAGAATCATTAAACAAATGGGCAGTTTCAGTTTAATACTGATTTACAGCTTAACATCAGAAGTAGAATTGGGAAATGAGACAAGTCACCACTGTAACTATGTCAATTTGCTGTATTATCTCACTCAAGGTGCTTTTATAGATTTTGTATTGAAACACTGGATTCTGCCTCAAAATTAAGAGGTATGGTGAAGAAATAGACTCAACAGAGGTTGCAAGTGCAGAGTTTTGCTTTGATATGTATGTCGCCACCATTAACACCATTTGTTACTTACTGAACCCTCTTTAATGTATTTTTAAAATTGTGATCTAAATAAGTTCAAGCCAACTAATCTTCGTTAATTTGTAGGTTTATATCCCCTGCTGGGAAGGAGGCATATGTCATTTCATTGTACATAGACAACCCACTGCTGATCGGTGGAAAGAAGTTTGACTTACGCTTGTATGTGTTGGTGACCTCCTATCGACCATTAAAATGTTATATGTAAGTGTGAAAATATTCAATTTTATTATTTCTGTGCCTATCATGGTTATAGATATTTTAAATATATGTTATATGGCAGGCGGTAATTGCTGGGCTGACCAAATTCCACAGGGAAACTTGGCCAAGCTATCACAACAATTTGCAATTGATATTTTTATTACGAGGAAATATGTGCACTGAAGTCAGAAGTAAAGATTCCATTTGAGAGATTTTAAATATTAAATTAAAACATTTATTAACAAAAGAAAAGAAAACTTAAACACACAAGATTACAATTACATTGTTAAATTTAGTCTTATACATTCCCCAAAAGATTTCTACTTATCTATGATGAGAAATAAATACCCTTTTCCAGGCAACAGTCCCTATAGATTCTTAAACTATAAACCATCCATTACTCAAGGCACCCATTGTTGCTATAAGGGAGGTATTTCACAAGCTTCACTCCCCCTCTCACTTGACAATGGAAATCCAAGGCTTGTAACAAAACCTTGCTTTCTGGAACAACCAGATACTTTTCTGGGGTGGCTAGAAGCTGCTTCCTTCACAGGACTGCTCACACAGTGCTCTCTTCAAGATCACATGGCCACATGCACACCAAATACAGCTTTCAATCTTTTCTTTAAATACATTTCTTCACCTTTCATCTTTAAACTCGTTTTTTAACTTTCTTTTGAAAGCTACCTTTCCCAGAATCTAAAAATCTTTCAAGTTGTCTTTATGGGCACCACTTTCGGGAAAAATAAACTTCATAACTTTGCTTTATTTTTTTTATAACCTTTATCAGTTGTAAAACTTCCTTTGATTTCTCTTTAAAATTCAGCAGCTAAAAATTCAACTCCTCATTCATCTCCTAATGCAAATTTCTAATATGTTGTATTTACCGGTATCCCACCTTGGCTCACTTCTAAAATGCCTACTTTATACCTAACCCTTTGATGATTTAAACCTTGCAGCCTGACTATCTTCAGTCTAATTAAATTAGTCACACACATACACAAACACAACCTACACACAGACCCCACAAGCCTGCTTCACAGTATCCCACAGATATATTGGAAAATATGACATTTTCTTTACACTCCCATCCTTATAGAAAAATGAACTATCATAATTCTAAAGTACAGTTTCATTTTTGCAACCCATTTTGCATTACTTATTATACTTACCTGTATACACATAACTATTACACTACCAGGTTCATGCATGAACATGACAATATACACAAGTCCTTTGTGTCTACAGAGGATATTTCAGTCCATTGTCCATGTTTCAAATGTCCAATTTCCTTTAAACTTTAAACTTGACAATGCATCTGTAATTAAATTTCCTCATTCAGCCACATATATAATTTGTAAAACAATTGCAGCAATAAACACCATCTGAATAGTCTGGCATTCCAGTTTCAAAATTTTTCCAGAAATTTTCAAGGATTGAGGTCTCTATAACTAACTGTTTCTGAAGAATTGCTTGCCACATAAACTTTGAAATGCTGCGACTCTAACACCAGACCTACAGTCTCTTTTTTGATGGTTGAGTATCTTTTCTGATGCAGATTCAGCTTCTGTGAAAAATATCCTGCCGGCTTTTCAACTCTTGTTTAATCTTCTTGTAACAACACAGCACCAATACCCAGATCACTTGGAACAATTGCCAAGTTAAGCTGCTTGGCATAATTAGGTGCTGCCAAAACTGGTGTAATAGTCAATTCAGTTTTTAAACTGTCAAATGCATTCTGACACTCCTGTGTCCATTGAAATTTCTTGTTCCTTTTTAGTAGTTCAGTCAATATAAACAGCACAATTGCTCAGCCCTGCAATTGCTTTGTCAGTCTTTGAAATGTTGCTGGTGTGTTCTTCATACCAAATGGCATAACTTTGAACTGATATAGTCTATCTGACGCTACAAAAGCTGATATCTCCTTCACTGTTTCCGATAAGGGTACTTGTCAATATCCTCGCAGCAAGTCAATCTTTGTGATAGACTTTGATTGCCCCACTTTCTCAATACAATCTTCCTACCACAGAATAGGATATGAATCCACTTTTGTCCCTCTTCATTTTTCAATAATCCACACACACTCTTTCTGTTCCATCTGGTTTTAGTACCATCACGATGGATGAGCTCCAGTTACTGCAGCTAGACTTGATGGTATCACTCTGAAGCATGAATTCAATTTCTTTTTGCATTTGAGCTAATTTTACTTGATTTAATCTATAAGAATGTTGCCTTATTGAAACTGAATCCCCCAACTCTGCATCATGTATAGCCAAGTTTGTTTTCCCCAGCTTATTCCCATAAATAGCTTTGTGTGACTGCAATAGCTTTTCCATATCACTTTGACACTTGGCTGGAAAGTAGCTCAGTAGCACATTTGAATTTTTAAGCACTCTCTCATTGTCCAATTTAATTACAGGAAAGTCAATTTCAGAATCCTTCATTTCTACCTCCTTTTCCTTTATCTACTACTACTAAACCTCGTTTTGGTTACCTTCCCTGTCAAAGTACTTTTCAAACATATTTACATGACACATCCTCTAGTCCTTTCTACTTTCTGGGGCATTTATTAAATGATTTACTTCACCCAGTCTCTTTTCAATCTGGTAAGGCCCACCAAACCTTGCCTGTAATGGTTCACCTGACATTTGCAACAAGACTAACACATTTTCTCCTGCCACAAAACTATGAGCTTTTGTCCTCTTACCTGCACTCGTCTTCATCACTTGCTGTGATATCCTTAAATGTTCCTTAGCTACCTCACATGCTGTATTCAATCTTTTCTAAATTTTGTCACATAATCCTGGAAAGTAGTTTCCGAACTTTGACCCACTAGTTTCTCCTGAATCAACTTAAGTGATCCTCTTCATGACCATAGACTAATTCAAAAGGACTAAACCCTGCCAATTCATTAGGGACATCCCTAATAGCAAATAACAAGAGTAGAATCCCTCGAGCCCAGTCATGTGGGTAGCCTTGACTTTATGCCCGCATCATAGTCTTTAAGGTTTGTTGCTGTCTCTCTAAAGCACCTTGTGATTCAGGGCGATAAGCTAAGGACTTAAACTGCTTTATTCCCAGGCTGTTCATTACTTCCTTAAACAGCTGTGACAGGAAATTCGAACCCTGATCCAACTGTATTTCTTTTGATAACCCATATCTTTTAAAGAACTTGTCAACGCCTCTACCGTCCTCTTTGCTGTAATATTTTGTATAGGTATCATTTCCAGAAATCTAGTGGACATATCCATGATTGTCAGCAAGTACTGATTTCCACATTGGGTCTTAGGGAAGGGCCCTACACAATCAATCGGGACCCTGGTGAAAGGTACATCAAATGCTGGAACTTGAATTAAAGGTGCAGGTTTAATTACTGCTTGAGGTTTCCCTATCACCTGACATGTGTAACATGTTCAACAGAATTTGACTACATCTTCATGCAGCCCAGGCCAATAGAAATGTTTTTGAATTTTAGCCTCCGTTTTCCTAATTCATAAATGTACAGCTATTGGAATTTCATAAGCCACTCCTAGTATTTCATTCCTGTATCCGGATGGTATTACTATTTGATGTATTACTGCCCACTTTTCATCTGCCAGAATATGAGGAGGTCTCCGTTTCCTCATTAACACATTTTTAAGGTAATAGCACTCTGGAATACATTCTACCTCTGTTTCAGAATAAGCTGTTGGTATAACTGCTTTACTCATGGATCTTTCAGTTATAATTCTTCTAATTTCACTGAGCTAAATACTTCACTCTCACTCTCTCCCATCTTGTCTTCCTGAACAACCTTTACAAAGACGGATCCAGCTAGCTGGATGTCAGCATCCTTCCCCTGTCTTTTAGATTCTTCCTCTTCCTGTTTCAACCTGTGTCATCTGTGATCTTGTTACTTCACAATCTGGAAACAATCCAGGATGCTGTCTCCTCGCAGGGGTATTCGCTAGTACTGGCGGGGGGGCGGGGTTACAGCTAGATTGGCAGAGGGATGGGAACCGGAGCGGGGAGACACAAGAAGGGGAAACAAAGATAGGAATGAAAGACAGAAAAGTAGAAAGCAAAAGTGGAAGGCAGTGGAAACAAGGGCTAGCATCAAATAGGGCCATAGTACAAAACAAAATGTATAAAATGTTAAAAAGACAAGCCTAAAGGCACTGTATCTGAATGCACGGAGCATTTGCAATTAGGTAGATGAATTAACAGCGCAAATAGATTTAAGCAGGTATGATATGATTGCAATTACGGATACATGGCTGCAGCGTGGCCAAGGCTGGGAAATGAATATCCAAGGGTATTCGATATTTAGAATGGACAGGCAAAAAGGAAAAGGAGATGGTGTGGTATTGTTAGTTCAGGATGAAACCAGTGCAATAGTGAGAGAGGATACTGGCTCAGAAAATCTAGATGTAGAATCAGTTTGGCCGGAGCTAAGAAGTAACAAGAGATGGAAGACATTACTGTTTAGAGGCCCAATAGACAACTCCCATTAGTGATAAGGTAGGGACTGGCATTAAACAGGAAATTAGAGATACATGTAACAAGGGTGCTATGGTAATCATGAGTGACTTTAATCTACATATAGACTGGGCAAACCAAGTTAGCAATAATACTGTGGTGGATGAATTCCTGGACTCTCTATGAGATGGTTTTATTTAGACCAGTATGTGGACGAACCTTCTAGGGAACAGGCTATCCTAGATTTGGTCTTGTGCAATGAGAAGGGTTTAATTAATAATCTTGTTGTGCAGGGTTCTTTAGGGAACAGTGACCTTAACATATAGAATTCTTCATTAGGATGGAAAGTGAAGTAGTCCGATCTGAAACTAAGGATCTAAATCTTAACAAAAGAAACTACAAAGGTATGAGGTGTGAGTTGGCTAAGATAGATTGAGGAACTTCATTAAAAGGCATGATGGTGGATAGACAATGGCTAATATTTAAGGAACGAATGTATGCATTGCAACAGTTCTACGTTCCTTTCTGGTGCAAAAACACAACAGGAAAAGCGGCCCAACAAATCTGAGGATTTGCAGCAGGTTAGAATTCAGCAAAGGAGGACCAAGAGATTAATTAAGAGGGAAAAATAGAGTATGAGAGGAAACTTACAAGGAACATAAAAGTGAACTGTAAAAGCTTCTAGAAGTATGTAAAAAGAAAAAAAATTAATGAAGACAAATGTAGGTCCCTTACAGTCTGAAACGGGAGAATTTATAATAGAGAACAAGGAAATGGCAGAGCAATTAATAACTACTTCTTCGTGGAGGAAGACACAAATAACTTCCCAGAAATTCTAGGGAACCAAAGGTCTAGTGAGAAAGAGGAATTGAAAGAAATTAGTATTACTGAAACAATAGTACTGGAGAAATTATTGGGACTGAACTCCCCAGGATACTAAAGGAGGTGGCTGTGGAAATGGTGGATCTGTTGGTTGTCATCTTCTAAAATTCTGTAGGTCCTGGAACAGTCCTGACAGATTGGAGGGTAACAAATGTAACCCCTCTATTTAAAAATGGAGGGAGGGAGAAAACAGCAAATTACAAACTGGTTAGCCTAACATCAGTAGTTGGGAAAATGTTAGAGTCTGTTATAAAGGATGTGATAACGGGACACTTAGAAAGTATCAATGGGATTAGACAATGTCAACATAGGTTTATGATAGGGAAATCATGTTTGACAAACCTACTGGAGTTTTTTTGAGGACGTAACTAGTAGAATAAATAAAGGAGAACCAGTGGATGTCATTATTTGGATTTTCAGAAGGCTCTTGATGAAGTCCCAAAAAAGAGGTTAATGTGTAAAACTTAAAGCACATGGGATTGGGGGTAATATATTGGCATAGACTGAGAACTGGTTAGCAGACAGGGAACAGAGAGTAGGAAATTGGGTCTTTTTCAGAGTGAAAGGTATTTACCTGTGGAGTACAGCAGGGATCACAGCTTGGGCCCCAGCTATTCACAATATATATCAACAATTTGGATGAGGGAACCAAATGTAATATTTCCAAGTTTGCTGACGACACAAAGGGTGCTAAGAGACTTCATGGTGATTTGGACAGGTTGAGCGATTGGGCAAATACATGGCACTTGCAGTATAACATGGATAAGTGTGAAGCTATCTACTTTGGTAGGAAAAACAGAAATGCAGAGTATTATTAGATGGCAATAGATTAGGAAATGTTGATGTTCAAAGGGACCTGGATGTGCTTGTACACCAATCACTGAAAGCAAGCATGCAGGTGCAGCAAGCAGTTAAGAAGGTAAATGGCATGTTGGAATTCATTGTGAGAGGACTTGGGCACAGGAGCAAGGATGTCTTACTGCAGCTGTACAGGGCCTTGGTGAGATCACACCTGGAGTATTGTGTGCAGATTTGGCCTCCTTACCTAAGAAAGAATATACTTGCCATTGAGGGAGTGCAATGAAGATTCACCAGACTGATTCCTGGGATGGCAGGATTGTCGTATGAGGAGAGATTGGGCTGACTAGGCCTCTTTTCTGGAGTTTAGAAGAATGAGAGGAGATCTCATTGAAACATATAAAATTCTGACAGGGGTGGATAAACTGGTTGCAGAGATGATATTTCCTCTGGTTGGGAGGGTCTAGAGCAAGGGGCACATCTCAGGATACGGGGTAGATCATTTAGGACTAAGATAAAGAGAAACTTCTTCACTCAGGGTGGTAAACCTATGGAATTCTCTACCACAGAAAACTGTGGAGGCCAAGTCACTGAATATATTTAAGAAGGAAATAGATGGACTTCTGGACTCTAAAGGCATTAAGGGGTGTGGGGAGAGCACAGGAGTACGGCGTAGAGATAGAGGATCAGCCATGATCATATTGAATGGCAGAGCAGGCTGGAAGGGCCAAATGCCCTACTCCTCCTATTTTCTATGTTTGGGGTTGAAGGTGGTCATTTCACCATCAGAACCTTCCTCAGTACCTGAAGTATTTTTTAAAGCCCAGTCTTTTAAGCTGCCTTTTCCTTTCTCTTTCCTCCATTGCTAACTTCTTCCTCTGGAAGTTGAGTTTTTGCATTTCCATTTCTCTTTAAAATACTCTCTTTCCTTTCCTTTTTCTTTTTCCTCTATTTCAATTATTTTCAGTTCCATTGCTTGTTCAAGTTCAAGCTTCTTCATTTGCAACTGAAGCCTCACAATCTCCAGCTGTGACTTACTAGTTTCAGGTAACCCTTTCAATTTCAAATGCTGTGCTATTACTTCACTTATGTCTATTTTCCTCACCCCTGTAGTTAATCCTAACTGCAATTTATCTACCAATGATGTTAACTGAGCCTTGGTTACTTTCTGTAAACTTGTCAGGGTTACATCTTCCGCTCCCAGAAAAGTCTTAGCAATTGCTAAAGCTATGTTCGCGGTCTAACCATTTTAAAATTCCTCAACACCAACTCTTGAGTTTAGTGTGCTTCTCGCACTCATAGTCATCAGATTCAACAACTCCAAGTCAATCAAGGAATTTTTTTAAAATCCCGCAAAAAGCCCCCAATTTTGTTATGATATGGCAGGTGGAAACTACCAGGCTGACCAAATCCCAAAGGGAAACTTGGCCAAGCTATCACAACGATTTGCAATTTGTATTACGAGGAAGTATGTATACTGAAGTCAGAAGTTAATACTCTACTACCACTTTTGGAGATTTTAAATATTAAATTAAAACATTTATTAACAAAAGAAAAGAAAACTTAAACATACAGGATCAAGTTACACAGTTAAATCTAGTCTTATAACATTTCCCAAAAGATTTCTATTTAGCTAGACTCACAAATAAACACCCTTTTCCAGGCAACAGTCCCTATAGATTCTTAATCTATAAAACATCCAGTAATATTACCTCAAGGCACCCCCTGTTGCTATAAAGGAGGTATTTCACAAGTTTCTCACTTCCTCTCACTTGACAATAGAGACCCAAGGCTTGTAACAAAATCTTGTTTTCTGGAAAACCCAGACACTTCTCTTGGGTGGCTAGAAGCTGCTTCCTTCACAGGACTGCTCACACAGCACTCTCGTCAAGATCACATGGCGCCCCCCACACACACATATACACGCCCCATACAGCTTTCAATCTTTCCTTAAACATATTTCTTCCCCTTTCATTTTTAAATCCATTGTTTTTAACTTTCTTTTGAAAACTATCTTTCCCAGAGAGTTTCAAATTTCTTTCAAGTTGTCTTCATGGCCACCACTTTTGGGAAAAGTAAACTTAATAACTTTGCTTTATTTATTTAAGATCTTTGCCAGTTGTTAAACTTCCTTTGATTTCTTTTTATAATTTAGAAGTTGAAAATTTAACTCCTCACTCATTTCCTAATGCAAATTCCTATTATGTTGCATTTACTAGTATTGCATCTTAGCTCATCCATCTCCACTTCAAAAATGCTTGCTTTACACCTAACCCTTTGATGATTCAAGCCTTGCAATCTAACTGTCTTCAGTCTAATTAAATTAGTCACACACAACCCCCACACATAACCTACACTCAACCCCCACAATCCTGCTTCACAATATCCCACAGTAATATTGGGAAAAATAATATTTTCTTCCTTTTGAGCATATACTATAATCAAACAAATAATTTGAGAGAGAGAGCAAAGAAAATAATAGTTTCGGAATTTTGTAAGTTGCAGCTTAGTGGAGGTTATCCAGGGAAATCAGTGCATTGATAGAGCTGACTAAAAATGTTTCTGTCTAAATTTTTATCGCAATTAATTTACTTCTTTGTACTTGATAAGTTTTCCCTCGAGTCCCATGTTATTTTTTATCTGAAATGCTAGTCAGATAATGTAATATTGACCTATGGCAGGTAAAGTGATTTGTTACCATGCAGATCTATACATTGGTTTCATACTTTCTCTAAAATTACAGTATGTGGGCAACATATTGCATTACAGAAATTTATTTTGGGATGACATATTGATAAAATTGCTCTTAACTTTGCAGTGTGATACAAAAATACTCCCAGCAGATCATAGATTTTATGAATTCAGACTTATGATGCATAGCTCTGCCTGTTAGGAGCTTATATTGTCAGACTTAAGGCATGGAGATCAGCACACTGCAGGATTTTCTATGTTTGCACAGATTTATCTTTATCTCTTCCTATTTATGGCTTTCTGAAAACAATTTTAAATGCAATTAAAAAGAATCCCACAGCTGCATGACTCAAGCAATCATAAAGCTGATCTCCATCAGCAAGGTGGTCACCTGGCAAATCATCCGATAGCCTGAGCTGAGATGTTTCAGAGTGAAGTCTTTCAAATGCTACGATACACCAGTTAAACTTTCTGTTTAGCCACGAGGAGAGTGAGGGAGCGAGCGTCTAAAGAAAATTTTTGGAACATTCAACTTCTTAAAATAAATGTTTCAAACCATCAGTGTTAGGGATAGTTCAGGAATAGTCTGCATAGGATTGACAGCTCTGTCTCTAAGAATTTCTTTTCACAGCTAAGAATAATCCTTTGCCTTAGAAGAAAGGATACAATGAATCAACATGCAAGATCTGTGAGGAAAAACTTGAGAGTTCTATAACGTGGCAGATAGTGTTTATCATGAGGCTTTGTTTTAAGCAATACACCCGCTCAGAACAAATTTTATTTGCAATGAACTGACTACATACGAAATTCAAGAACATGTCTGCCCTCAAGTTTGGGGGGGGGGCGGGGAAAGTCACTGTTTATTGAGTTAATACATTGAAAAATCCTTTTTGAGAAAAAAACAATACTGTGGAAGAATTAAGTAGCAAGTACAAGTAAACCTATAAACATACCTGTGAGATGTTAGTGTATATATCCCATTTAAGACAGATGAGGAGGAATTCCTTCTCTGAGATGCATGTTTGGAATTTTCTTCCACAGAGAGGAGTGGAGGTGGGTCATTGAATATGTCTGAGTTAGACAGATTTTTGATTGACAAAGGAATCAAGGTCGAGGAGGGACAGGGAGGAAAGTGAAGTTAAGGCTACAGTTAGATCAGCCATGGTCTTATTGAATGTGGAGCAGGCCCAATGGGCTCAAAGACCTACTCCTCCTATTTCTTATAAATCTAGCCTGTTCTTGCCCTCTCCTGTTTAAATGCACCATATGTATCTCCAAGATCTTTCATCACATTTTTAGAAAGAACTTTCACACTGTTTAAGTCTCCTGCTTATAAGTTCTTAGGAAATCAGAACACTGGAAAATCAGTATTGTTACATTTCTTAGGTCAATATAAATAATGTTTTGTGTAGTTTTCTGATTGGCAAAGTAGATTGTGTGTATGTGACTCCACAAACAAGCAAACAATATTTCCTAATGTCAAAAAAATGTCAAATAACTGTCAACAGACTGGCTGTAAACCCGAATTGAATTTTTTAAATAAACAGAGACTAAAGGTGACTTGAGCTCACAGCCAAAAATGGCTACCCAGTTTGCATCACTGTACCTTCCACATTCCAATCCATTGAGATGGAAATGCCATAACTGCAAGACCTGTCAAGGACAATGACCAAGGGAATATGAGTGAACTACATATCTTGATCCATTAGAAAGATATCAAAGTAAATACCTGAGATACTTAACTAGTGAAGATGAACCATTAATCCTAATCTGACTGGTGATCACTTTGCGGAACACCTTTGCTCAATTCCGCAAACATGATCCCAACCTTCTGGTTGCTTGCCATTTCAATTCAGCATCTTGCTCTCATGCCCCATTTCTGTTCTCGGCCTGCTACAGTGTTCCAGTGAAGCCCAACGTAAGCTGGAAGAATAGCACCTCATCTTCTGATTAGGCACTTTACAGCCTTCTGGACTCATCATTGAATTCAACAAATTCAGACCATGAACTCTGTCTTCCATTTTGAATTTGCATTCAAAGAGGAAAATTTGTATAAAGGAGAGAAGGCTGTTTGTAAGGGAGGCAGTTTAAGATCCAACAAGTGTGAAAAGCCCGCAGCCTGTATGTACCAAACTATTGCTTCCAGGGACTGAAGTTAAGAGAACTCACTTTGATACCGACTGTTCAGGGTATTGTTCATTTTGCCTGGGTCTGTTAAAATGTGTTTGTCTTCCTGTTGCCTGAACGAATGTGTGACTGGGAGTTAACTTCTAAATCCCCTAATTAATTTATTATAGTAGTAATTAGTAGACATATGTATGTGCTTACAATCTTTTATTAATAAATGTTTATTTTAGTTTTATGAAAATCTCTTAAGACTCGGTGGTCTTATCACTGAATTCAAAGCCCACATCTTGAAACATACAAATTGAAAATTAGTTGTGACAGTTGTTTCAGGTTTCCCTCTGGGATTTGAACAGCTCAGCATTTATCATCTGCTGTGTCATAACCTGCCCATCCCCCCTTTTTCAACAGCATAAACCCAATCACATTTCTACTTCTCTTCAGTTCTGAAAAAGAGCCATATTTGATGCGAAACGTTAACTCGGTTTCTCTCTCCAAAGATGCTGCCAGACCTGCTGAGTTTTTCTGAAACATTCTGCTTTTATTTCAGATCTCCAGCATTCACTGTATTTTACTTTTACATTAAACCTAATCGTTCGGACATTAGGACCTTAGCTAAGATGGGGGAATTCCCAGACAGGAACTGATTAAGTTACAAGGGGGAGTATACCAGTAACGACCATATTTGTATAACAGAGTGACAGTCACGTGACAGGCCCACCATTTGTGTGTTTAAGTTTCTGCTTTCTCTGCAATAAGGGGACAAGAGGCTGAGATGCTGATAAGAGAAGACCCGAGTGGGGTCCCTCCTTCCTCCTCCTCTCTCCAACCTACCTTGCAAGCTTTTGAATCCTATTTGTTGACCATAACCTCCCACTGATGCTCCTGCTGCAGACAGACATTTGTTGAAGGAAATGAACCCCACACTACTGCCTTCAATAGGACAGCCAAATCAGCTGGCTATGTCTTTAAATTGCATCCACAAGGAAAACAGCAGGACCACCGAATTCATCCTTAAGCCAGCTGAGTCACCAAGCTATGGACCATATAACCTTTCTTTTTCTCTGGACTCTAATTTGATTAATCTAGTTTTCCTCACTCTGTAATCTGGTGGATGGTGGGAGTGTGTGTGTGGTGGGGGTGGGTGTGTGTGTGTGGAAAGTTGGAGCATATTTATTATTTTACTTAGACCAGGTTAAGTACAATAAAGCTAACCTCTGTTAAACCAAGAAAATCTATCCGATTGATTCTTTTATGGTCGCAACGTGTGAACGGTTAAACACTCACTGAATTGGCAAATATTTCTTTTTCACAAAAACCATGTTACAGTCAAATAAGGAGAGGGAAAAGAAGGGAGCCTCCTTACTTGATTGCATTGCTAGGCATTCACCTAGGATTAAATACATTGTTCAAGCGTGAAATGGGACAGAATTCGGACAATCACAAAGCGTTACAGAGTCCGCTGTGATACAAAGATTGTTATTGGTTAGAACAAATGGAAAATTGATGTTCATTGACATATGTCAGTCAAGACTGAAACATTAATCAAAGGATCTGTGATCTGTGAAGTTTAATTAGAACGGATTGCTTCTACCATGCGTTGTGTAAAAGTAACTTGCCCATTAGCTGTTGCAGAAGATAGACAGTATTCAGCGAGACTGGTGAACTTACTATAAGGATAATCTTTTAATTTTACTAATAATTTTGACAAGGTTATTACTGCATGCTACTGAAATATGACAATTTTAGTTGCCAGTGCATTCATTTTCTTGCAGGGTGAATACAATATTGCATTGCTTGTTTCCTTTATGTTGTAGGTATCGACTGGGATTTTGTCGTTTTTGTACAATGAAGTACACTCCAAGCACCAGTGAATTAGATAACATGTTTGTGCATCTTACAAATGTATCCGTGCAGAAACATGGGGTAAGTTGCTTAGGTCCTGCATGTTGGGTGGTGAATTGACCAGTGTAAAAAAAAAAGTGCATGAAAAATAGGAGCCTGTTGCACCAATCAATAAGATCATGACCAATCTTCTTTCTCAACTTCACCTTCCAGCACTATTTCCACTCTGTCTAAAAATACAAAAATACAATATGCTCTTCAACTCAGAATCCACAGCTCTCTGAGGTTGAGAATTCCCAGAAATTCACAACCTTTTGAATAAAGAAATTTCTCCTCATCTCAGACCTGTAAGGCCAGTTCCATATTCTGATACTGTGTTTCCTAGTTCTAGACTCCTTAGCCAGGGGAAACATCTTCCCACCATCCACCCTGTCGAGCCCCTTAGGAATTCCAAAGTTTCACTTCTTCATTCTTATAAATTCCAAAGAATATGTCCCTAGTCCACTCAATCTCCCCATTATAAGACAATTCCTCTCATCCCAGAAATCAGTCTAGTAAACCTACATTGCACCCTGTAAGGTAAGTATATCCTTCCGAGGTAAGGAGACCAAAACTGTATATGATAAACCCTCACTATAAGCTGCCCCTGTTATGGCACAGCGGATGGTAAATGCTGAGCTGCTCAAATTCCAAAGGGGAACTTGAAACAACTGCCACAACTGTTCTGCAATTTTTAAATATTGCCTTGAATTCAGTAGTAATAGGACCACCAAGTCTTATAGGTTTCTTACAAAACTAAGTTAAACTTTATAGGTCTTATAGGTTTCTTACAAAACTAAATTAAACTTTATTTGAATAATAAAAATGATTTTAAGCACATACATAGAGCTACAAATTACTACTATGCTAACTTATAAATCCCTTAATCTAACTCTCAGTTACACCTCCATTAAGGCATCAGTAAAACACACAGATTTTAAAAGACCCAGGCAGGGTAACAGGATACCCTGAACAGTTGAATTCAAGGTGAGGTTTCTTAACTTCAGTTCTTGCGGACAGAAGTTTGAGGCTTAAAGACTGGAGGCTTATCACACTTGTTAGATCTTAGGAGCCTTCTCTTACACACAGCCTTCTCTCCTTTATACATATTTTCCCCTTTGAATGCAAATTCCCATTGTTTCATTATGTCTTTGGACGTATTTCTCTAATAAAATCTATCATAGTACCAATTTTACCAGTAATTTTTGGGAAAAATACACACACACACACACACACACACACACACACACACACACACACACACACACACACACACACACTCTCTCTCACTCTCAGACCCAAAGACACAGACCCCACTATTACTCTACAATAAATCCCGGTAATGTAATGAAAATTATTATATCTTCCTGACATTCCCCCTTATTAAAAGATGAACCGTTATGGTTTAAAAAGACAGCTTCATTTTCTGAACCCATCTTACATTACCTCCTATACGTATTACACTATTGCATTACCAGCTGTATGCATTGATGTAACAATATATATACAAATCCTTGGTATCAGCATAAATCATTCCAGTCCAGTGTCCAGGTTCTACATGTCCAATTTTCCCTTTAAGCTTCAAACCCTTGACAATGCATCTGCAATCAATCAGATTTTCTCATCCCGCCACATGTATAATCTGTAGATTAAATGATTGCAGTAATAAATTTCATCTGAATAGCCTTGCACTTCTGTCTTGAAATTTGTCCAGAAACTTTAAAGGATTGTGGTCTGTATAAACAATTGTTTCTGACGAATTGTTTACAACATAAATCTGAAAATGCTGCAACGCTAACACCAAACCCAAAGTCTCTTTCAATTGTTGAATATCTTCTCTGTTGTACATTCAACTTCATAAAAAGTACCCTATCGGTTTCTCAATTCCAGTGTCACCTTCTTGTAACAATACGGCCCCACTGCCTATATCGCTTGCGTCACCGGCAACTTAATTTGCTTGGCGTAATTGGGTACTGCCAAAACTGGTGTCGTAGTTAAAACAGTTTTCAAACTGTCAAAGGCCTTCTGATACTCCTGTGCCCATTGAAACTTCTTGTTCTTTTTTGATAGTTCAGTCAATGGAGCAACCACACTGCTAAAATTCGGTACAAATTTGTGATAAAACCCACTTAAGCCCAGAAATCTTAAAACGTCTTGTTTTGTTGTAAGCATGGGGAAATCCACGATATCCTTGACTTTCACACCCTCAAAGCCACCTTACCATGTCCAGTGGTATGGCTTAGATACGTAACTTGTGCTTTTGCAAATCCACTTTTATCCAAGTTCACAACCTAATTAGCTTCTTGTAATAGAGTAAATAATTCTTCCAGATGTTGTAAATGCTCCTCCCGCATCTGACTGAAAACTATCAAGTCGTCAATATACACAGCACAATTGCCCAGACCTGCAATTACTTTGTCAGTCTTTGAAATGTTGCAAGTGCATTTTTCTTACCAAATGGTATGACTTTAAACTGATGTAGTCCACCTGGCATCTCAAAAGCTGATGTCTCTTTGCTCTCTCTGATAATGGTACTTGCCAATATCCTCTCAGCAAGTCAATCTTTGTGATAAATTCTGATTGTCCCACTTTCTCAATGCAATCTTCCAACCATGGCATATGATATGAATCCACTTTTGTCACTGCTTTCACCTTTTCATAGTCCACACACAATCTTTGTGTTCCATCCAGTTTCGGTACCAGCACAATAGGCAAACTCTAGTTACTGCAACTGGACTCAATGATATCATTTTGAAGCATTAATTCAAGTTCTTTTTTGCAATTAACTTTGCCGGATTTAACCTATAAGAATGTTGTCTTATCGAAGATGAAACTCCTACACATAAATCATATGTAGCTTAATTTGTCCTTCCCAGCTTATTCCCACAAATATCTTTGTGTGACTGCAATAGCTTCCCCACATCACTTTGACACTTGTTTGGAAGGTAACTCATTATATTTAAATTTTCAAGTACCCCCTCATTATCTAATTTGATTAGTGAAAAACCAATTTCAGAATCCTCCATTTCTATCTTTTTCTCTTTATCTACCCCCGCTAATACCTCCTTTAGGCCCTCTTCCCTGTCAAAGTACTTTTTAAGCAGATTTACATAACACACGCTCTGCTTCTTTCTTGTATCTGGAGTATTTATGAAATAATTAACTTCACTCAGTTTCTTTCAGTCCTGTAAGGTCCAATAAACCTTACCTTTAACGAGTCACCCAGAACCAGCACTTTCTCCCCAGCAACAAAACTATGAGCTGTAGCTTTCCTGTCCACCCTCACTTTCGTCACTTGCTGTGTTATCCTTAAATGTTCCCTAGCTAACTCTCATGCTCTGTCCAATCTCTCTTAGAAATTTGATGCATAACCCAGGAGAGTAGTTTCTGAATTTTGACCCACCAATTTCTCATGAATCAATTTCAGAGGTCCCCTTACCTCATGACCATAAACTAGTTCAAAAGGACTAAAACCAGTCGATGCATTAGGAGCACTCCTAATAGCAAATAACAAGAATGGAAATCCCCCATCCAAATCCTGTGGATAATCCTGACTATACGCCTCATCATGGTTTTTAAAGTTTGATGCCATCTTTCCAAAGCCCCTTGTGACTCTGGATGGTAAGTTGTTGACTTAAACTGTTTTATCCCCAAACTGTTCATTATCTCCTTAAACAGCTGTGACATGAAATTTGAACCCTGATCTGATTGTATTTCTTTAGGTACCCCATACTTTGTAAAATATTTAGTCAACTCTTCCATAGTTTTCTTTTTTGTAATATTTCTCAAAGGCATTGCTTCAGGAAACCTCGTAGATACATCCATTATTGTCAGTAAGTACTGACTTCCACTTTTAGTCTTAGGGAGACATCCTACACAATCTTGACCCTAGTAAAAGGTTCTTCAAATGCTGGAATTGTAATTAAAGGTGCCAGCTTAATCACTGCTTGTAGTTTCCCTATCACCTGACATGTGTGACATGTTTTAGAGATATTTCTCTATGCAATCCAGGCCAATAAAAATGTTTTTGTATTTTTACCTGTGCCTTTCTAATTCCTAAGTGCCCCTCCATTGGAATTTCCTGAGCTATCCTCAGAATTTCATTTCTATACACATATGGTATTACAATCTGATGTACCTCCCTCCAGCTTTCATCTGCTGAAGCATGATGAGGCCTCCATTTTCTCATTAAAACATTATCCTTAAGGTAATAACATTCTGGAATACACTTTGCCTCTGTTTCTGAATAAGCTGTCTGATATAACTGTTTTATTTGTGAATCCCTTTTCTGCAACTCCACTAACTGCCTTGAGTTAAACACCTCAGCTGAATTGTCCTCTCTTTCTTCCTGAACAACCTTATCAAACACAGTGCCAGCTGATTGAACTTCCACACCTTCTGTCTGCCTTTGAACTTCCTGTTGTTCTTGTTTCAATCTATGAAGTTGTGATTTTATTATCACACAATCTGGAAACATTCCAGGATGTTCTCTCTGCAACACTTCTGTTGAAACCACTTCTACAGGCTGCTTGACTACCATAGGCATCACCCACATCTGTGACGCAGCTATATCATTACCCAAAATAAATTGAACTTCTGCAATGTGTAATTTTTCCACTACTCCAATGATCACCTGTTTTCCACTTACTCTTTAAATTTGCCTTCTACAATGGTTTAGCTTCTCTTTGAACCCCATTTATTATCATCTGTTCCTTCAATATTCTCTCTGAACAACAAATATCACTATCCCACAACACTAAGGATTGACTAGACCCTGTGTCTCTTAAAATTTTAACATCTTTACCTATTCCACCCTGTACACACAAAAATCTTTAAACATTTCTGTAACCTGCTCCTCAGAATTCTCTTGGGTAAATTGTGAACACATTCCCACCTCTTTACCCATTGCTGATTCTTCCTGTTTTACCTGTATACATAGCACTGGTTTTACCTGTGCCTGAACCTCAACCCACAGTACTTTTACTTCGAGTAATTTTCTGCACCCCAGTAACTCCCAACAGATTTTCCCTGCAATTTCCAACACACTGACTTCGTGTGTCCAAGTCTTACAATGAAAACTCCTAAATTTTCAAGTGGCACTTCCACCCTCTGCACCTTCCTTTTTACTCTGAGAAAAAACTTCCTTTGAATTTCCACCTACTCCTCTTCCCTGACTATGCACCTTCCTTTCACCTTGCCACTTTTTATCCTTTTCTGATTTAAAAGGGTAACAAAGAAAGGTTTAGCTCTATGAACAAACTCACCATCAGCTATCTCTGGAGCTTGTCTTACAGTTTCAACCCACTGTTCCCCATCTAACTACTGAAGGAATTGAATCTTTAAATTCTTCCAAAAGAATGACCACTCTAAGAGCTGCATATGTTGTCTCTATCTTTAATGTCCGTATCCACTGGTCAAAATTACTTGCTTTACTCTTTCAAACTCAATATAAGTTTGCCCAGGCTATTTTCTCATATTCCTAAATTTTTGCCTCTTTGCTTTAGAAACCAACTTGTATGCACTCAAAATAGCCTTTTTTACTACATCATAATTCACTGATATTTCTTCTGTCAGTGAAGCATAAACATCATGTGCTCCACCCACCAACCTGAATTGTAACAACAATGTCTAGTTTTCCTGTGGCCATTTCATCTATTTAGCTATCTTCTGAAATGAAATAAAGAATGCTACAACATCTCTTTCCTCAAACGTTTATAGAGCTTGTACAAATTTAAACATCTCCCCACTGGGTTCTGATCTGGAAATAAGTCCTTCCGCACCTTCTGGGGCATATTTTTTTCACCGTCAGCAGTTTAAGCTGGAATTCTCTGTTTCTTTTTCTCTCTCCTCCTTTACTAACCTCACCATTTCTAATTCCCTTTCCTGCTTTCTTCCTCTCTCCTTCCTTGCTGCCTGTTCCCTTTGAATTGCCCTTCTCTTACCTTTTCTTTTTCTGTTGTCTCTAGCTCAAGTTTTTTCATTTGCAACTGAGTTTGAGCCCATTCCAATGAACCACCCCTTGGACAACTCTGTCTCTCAGGTATTCTGGGAACCTGGGTTTGAGTCCCACCATGGCAGATGGTGGAATTTGAATTTTTTTTAAAACCTGGAATTAAAAGTCGAACAATGAGCATGACCAATGGAACCATTGTTGATTGTTGTTCACTAATGTCCTTTAGGGAAGGAAGTCTGGTTACACGTGACTCCAGACCCACAGCAATGTGCTTAACTCTTACAAGTCCTCTGAAATGGCCTAGCAAGCCATTCAGTTGCAACAAACTGCTACAAAAAAGGAATGAAACCAGACGGACCATCCGGCATCGACCTAGGCACCGGAAACAACAAAGGCAATCCCAACCCTGTCAATCCTGCAAAGTCCTTACTAACGTCTGGGGACTAGTGCCAGAATTGGGAGAGCTGTCAGACAGACTAGTCAAGCAACAACCTGACATAGTCATCCTCACGGAATCATACCTTACAGATAATATCACAGACACCACCATCACCATCCCTTGGTATGCCCTCTCCCACCAACAGGGCAGACCCAGCAGAGGCTTGCAAGTAGTCGTGTGTTAAAGCTTCACCAGGTTGACTCCTCATTTTAAGCTATGCCTGGTGCTACTCTTGGCATGCCCTCCTGTACTCTTTATTGAACGAGAGTTGATCCCCTGGCTTGATGGTAATGGTAGAGTGGGGGATATACCAGACCATGAGGTTACAGACTGTGTGCAAGTACAATTCTGCTGCTCCTGATGGCCTGCAGTGCCTCATGGATGCCCTGCTCTGGGGGCCAGGGCATAGTGGCATAGAGTCGGGAGGGAATTGCCCTGGGAGTCCTCAACATCGACTCCGGATCCCACGAAGTCTCATGGCATCAGGTCAAACTTGGGCAAGGAAACTTCCAGCTGATGACCACATACCACCCTCCCTCAGCTGGTGAATCAGTGCTCCTCCATGTTGAAGAAAGCACTGAGGGTGGCAAGGGCGCAGAATGTATTCTTGATGGGGGGGACTTCAATGTCCATCACCAAGAGTGGCTCAGTAACACTGACCAAGCTGGCCAAGTCCTAAATGACATAGCTGCTAGGCTAGGTCTGCGGCAGATGGCAAGTGAACCAACAAGAGGGAATAACATACTTCACCTCAACCTCACCAACCTGCCTGCCACAGGTGCATCTGTCCACGACAGCAGGAGGAGTGACCACCGCACAGTCATTGTGGAGACGAAGTCCCGCCTTCACATTCAGTTGCGTAGCACTACCACTGTACTAAATGGGATAGATTTCGAACAGATCCAACAACTCAAGACTTTCTTTATTCGTTGGGACATGGGCATCGATGGCAAGGCTAGCATTTATTGTCCATCCCTAATTGGCCTTGTTCAGAGGGCATTTAAGAGTCAACCACATTGCTGTGGGTCTGGAGACACAGGTAGGCCAGACCAGGTAAGGACAGCAGATTTCCTTCCCTGAAGGACATTCGTGAACCAAATGGGTTTTTACAACAATTGACAATGGTTTCTTGGTCATTATTAGACTTCTAATTCCAGATTTTTATCATAGTGGGATTCAAACCCTGGCCCCCAGAGCAGGGCATCCGTGAGGCGCTGTAAGCCATCAGCAGCAGCAGAATTGTAATAGCATACAATCTGTAACCTCATGGCCTGGTATATCCCCCACTCTACCATTGCCATCAAGCCAGGGGATCAACCCTAGCTCAATAAAGAGTGCAGGAGGACATGCTAGGAGCAGCACTAGGCATACCTTAAAATGAGGTGTCAACCTGGTGAAGCTATAACACACGACTACTTGCATGCCAAACAACATAAGCAGCATAGACAGAGCTAAGCAATCTGGCAACCAACGGATCAGATCTAAGCCCTGCCACATTCAGCCGTTGAACGGTTTTGGACAATTAAACAGCTCGCTGGAGGAGGTGGCTCCACAAATATCCCCATCCTCAATGATAGAGGAGCCCAGCACATCAGTGCAAAAGGTAAGGCTGAAGCATTTGCTACGATCTTCAGCCAGAAATGCTGAGTGGATGATCCATCTCAGCCCCCTCCAGAGGTCCCCAGCATCACAGACGCCAGTCCTCAGCTAATTCGATTCAGTCCACGTGATGTCAAGAAATGGCTGAAGGCACTAGATATGGCAAAGGCTATGGGCCCTGATAATATTCCGGCAAGAGTACTGAAAACTTGTGTTCCAGAACTTGCCACGTCCCTCGCCAATCTGTTCCAGTACAGCTTCAACACTGGCATCTACCTGGCTATGTAGAGAATTGCCCAGGCATGTCCTGTACACAAAAAGCAGGACAAATCCAACCCGGCCAATTACTGCCCCATCAGTTTACTCTCCATCAGTAAAGTAATGGAAGGGGCCATCAACAGTGCTATCAAGCAGCACTTGCTTAGAAATAACCTGCTCACTGATGCCCAATTTGGGTTCTGCCAGGGCCACTCAGCTCCTGATCTCATTACAGCCTTGGTTCAAACATGGACAAAAGAGCTGAACTTCAAAGGTGAGGTGAGAGTGACTGTATTTCACAGAGTGTGGTATCAAGGAGCCGTAACAAAACTGGAGTCAATGGGAATCAGGGGGAAAACTCTCCGCTGGTTGGAGTCATACCTAGCAGAAAGGAAGATGGTTGTGGCTGTTGGAGGTCAGTCATCTCAGCTCCAGGACATCACTGCCAATTTCCTCAGGATAGTGTCCTTGACCCAACCATCTTCAGCTGTTTCATCAATGACCTTCCTTCCATCATAAGGTCAGAAGTGGAGATGTTTGCTGAAGAATGCACAATGCTCAACACCATTTGCGACTCCTCAGATAACTGAAGCAGTCTATGTCCAAGTGCAGCAAGTCCTGAACAATATCCACGCTTGGGCTGACAAGTGGCAAGTAACATTGGCACCAAACAAGTGTCAGGCAATGACCATCTCCAACAAGAGAGAATCCTGCCATCGCCCTTTGATGTTCAATGGCATTACCAACACTGAATCCCGCACTATCAACATCCTGGGGGTTACCATTGACCAGGAACTGAACCGGACTAGCCATGTAATTAGGTGGCTATAGGAGCAGGTCAGAGGCTAGGAATCCTGCGACGAGTTACTCACCTCCTGACTCCCCAAAGCCTGTCCACCATCTACAAGGCACAAGTCAGGAGTGATGGAATATTCCCCACTTGCCTAGATGAGTGCAACTCCTACAGCACTCAAGAAGCTTGACAGCGTCCAGGACAAAGCAGCCCACTTGATTGGCACCACAGCCACAAACATTCACTCCCTCCACCACTGATGCACAGTAGCAGCAGTGTGTACCTGCTACAAGCTGCACTGCAGGAATTCACCAAGGCTCCTTCAACAGCACCTTCCAAACCCACGACCACTACCATCTAGAAAGGCAAGGGCAGTAGATAGATGGGAATACCACCAACTGGAAGTTCCCCTCCAAATCACACAGCATCCTGACTTGGAAACATATCGCCATTCCTTCACTGTCGCTAGGTCAAAATCCTGGAACTCCCTCCCTAACAGCACTGTGGGTGTGCCTACACCACATGGACTAGAGCGGTTCAAGAAGGCAGCTCACAACCACCTTCTCTAGGGCAACAAGCGTTGGGCAATAAATGCTGGCCCAGCCAGTGAAGCCCACATCCCGTGAATAAATGAATGAATAAAAAAAAGTCAACTCCCAGAGAAGTCTTAGCAACTTCCAAAGCCATATTGCAGTCTCATCATTTCAGAAAAACCTCACACCAACTCCTGAATTCAAAATGCTTCTCATACTCATTATCTTAAGATTCACCAACTCCAAACCAATCTAGGAATTTCAAAGCATCCCACAAAGAACCCCCAATTTGTTAAGGCACAGTCGATGGTAAATGTTGAGCTGCTCAAATCCCAAAAGGAAACTTGAAACAACTGCCACAACTGTTTTGTAATTTGTATATATTTCGAGATGCCTGCCTTGAATTCAGTAGTAATAAGACTACTGAGTCTTATCGGTTTCTTACAAAACTAAATTAAACCTTTATTAAATCAAATAAGTACATACCTAGAGCTACAAATTACCACTATGATAACTTCTAAATCCCCTAGTTAATCAAACTCTCAGTTACACCTCTGTAAAGGCATCAGTAAAACACACAGATTTTAAAAGACCCAGGCAAAGTAACACGATGCCCTGAACAGTCGAATTCAAAGTGACTTTTCTTCACATCAGTTTGAGGCTTAGAGGCTGGAGGCTTTTCACACTTGTTAGATTTTAGAATTCCTTCCTTTACACACAGCCTTATCTCCTTTATACATATTTTCCCCTTTGAATACAAATTCCAAGTCTTTGGACTTAACTTTCTAATAATAAAATCTATAATAGTACCAATTTTACCAGTAATCTTTGGGAAAAATATACAGTGTTTTTTAACTTCTCCTGACTAGGTGAAACATTTCACCCCTTCTTTTGAATTGATTTTAGTCTGATTTATTTAAAAATGCAAATGTTTCCTTTACACCTCACATTCTAAAATTTGCCCCATGGTTATCTATTTAACATTTCATTCCTAGCTTATCTTCTGATACAGCAAAGCCTTTAGACCTTTAATTCATTTAAGTCTCTCACACACAGTCTCCCTCTCTCTCTCTCACACACACACACAGACCCCACTATTACCCTACTTTACCATAAATTCCAATAACATTGACAATTATTATATCTCCCTGACAGCTCCAAAGTTATTTCGCTTAACATAGTTTATTCTTTAGGACTTATTTTTGATTTACTCGCCATTTTCAATTCTACATTGCCTGTACCCTAGCCCCGCACCTCCCCGCACTGATCTAGGCTAGCCGTCGTCATGTCCTGATGCTGGAGCCACCGCCACTGTCACCAGAGGCCCAGACTGTGGGGAGAGCACAAGGTCCGAGATCCGAGAGCAGGAGCTGCGGGCAGGGACGGGGTGCTGCAGGCTGCTGAACGGGTGATGAACTGTGAGTAACCCGGATAGGGAGTGAACCCCTGGCTTCTTCCACAGGCCCTCAACCACTAATCAGGTGATGGAACTGTGACTAACCCACTGAGGGAGTGGCTGTTTCTGCCGCCCATGCCCCCGGTGCCCTCCGCATCCTCGCCAGATGTTTGCATGGCTCTCCCGGCACCATCGCTGTAGCCCCCAATCCCCATGCCTGGCTTCTTCTGCACCACCCTGCGGGACGGGCTCAGCCACTCCAAACTGTCAGGCAGGGGTCCAGGCCCTGCAGACAGATTGGGAATGGAGAGAGAGGGAAAATGGGGAAGAAAAAATAGGAAAATGGGGAGAGAGAGAGTGGGAAAGGAGAGAATGAGAATGCATAGGAAAGGAGAGAGAGTGGGAAAAGAGAATGAGAGTGGGAAAAGAGAGTGAGAAAGGAGAGAGGGAGAGTGGGAAAAGAGAGGGAAAGAGAGAGGGCAAGGAAGGAGAGAGAGGGAGATAGGAAAAGGAGAGAAAAAACAAGATAGTAAAAGCAGAGAGAGGGATAGAGACAGGAAGAGAGAGAGGGACAGGACAGAGAGTGGGAAAGGAGAGAGAGAGGGAGACAGGAAAAGGAGAGACAATGCGAGACAGGAAAAGCAGAGAGACAGGAAAAGGAGAGGGAGAGAGACAGGAGGAGGACAGAGAGGGACAGGAAAAGAAGAAGGAGGGAAAGGAGGGAGAAAGTGTAGTGGAAAGGAGCAAGAGAGAGTGTGAGAAAGCAGAGAGCGTGGAAAAGGAGAGAGAGAGGCGGAAAAGGAGAGAGAGAGGCGGAAAAGGAGAGAGAGAGCCGGAAAAGGAGAGAGAGAGCCGGAAAAGGAGAGAGAGAGCGTGGAAAAGGAGAGAGAGAGCGTGGAAAAGGAGAGAGAGAGCGTGGAAAAGGAGAGAGAGAGCGTGGAAAAGAGGGAGAGACAGAGGGAAAGGAGAGAGAGAGCGTGGAAAAGGAGAGAGAGCGTGGAAAAGGAGAGAGAGCGTGGAAAAGGAGAGAGAGCGTGGAAAAGAGGGAGAGACAGAGGGAAAGGAGAGAGAGAGAGACAAGGAAAGGAGGGAAAGAGAGTCGGAAAGAGGAGAGAGAGACAGGGAAAGGACAAAGAGAGACACAGGAAAAAGAGAGAGAAAGACAGGAGAAGGAGAGAGACAGGAACAGGAGAGTGAGAGAGACAGGAAGAGAAGCGAGAGAGTGAGAGACCGGGAAAGGAGAGAGAGTGAGTGGTAAAGAAGGGAGAGGGATTGGAAAAGAGGAGAGAGAGAAAGTGTGTTGGAAAGGAGAGAACATCTGTGGCAGAGGAGAGCCAGAGAGAGAGTGGGAAAGGAGGGAAAGAGAATTGAAAAGGAGAGAGTGAGAGTTGTATAGGAGAGAGACAGAGTGTGTGGGAAAAGAGAAAGAGTGGGAAAGAGAGTGAGAGAAGGAGGGAAAGAGAGAGAAGGAGGGAAAGAGAGAGAAGGAGGGAAAGAGAGAGAAGGAGGGAAAGAGAGAGAAGGAGGGAGAGAGAGAGGGTGGGAAAGGAGAGAGAAAGGAAGGGAAAGGAGAGACAGAGGGAGGGAAAGGATAGAGAGAGAGGGAGGGAAAGGATAGAGAGAGAGGGAGGGAAAGGAGAGACAGAGAGAGGGAGGGAAAGGAGAGACAGAGAGAGGGAGGGAAAGGAGAGACAGAGAGAGGGAGGGAAAGGGGAGAGAGAGAGAGGGAGGGAAAGGGGAGAGAGAGAGAGGGAGGGAAAGGAGAGAGAGAGAGAGGAAAGAGAGAGAGAGAGGGAAAGGAGAGAGAGAGACAGGGAAAGGAGAGAGAGAGAGACAGGGAAAGGAGAGAGAGAGAGAGACAGGGAAAGGAGAGAGAGAGAGACAGGGAAAGGAGAGAGAGAGAGACAGGGAAAGGAGAGAGAGAGAGACAGGGAAAGGAGAGAGAGAGAGACAGGGAAAGGAGAGAGAGAGAGACAGGGAAAGGAGAGAGAGAGAGACAGGGAAAGGAGAGAGAGAGACGCAAAGGAGAGAAAGAGACAAGGAAAAGAGAGAGAGAGTTAGATAAAGGAGAGAGGGAGAGAGACAGGGAAAGGAGAGAGAGCGAGAGAGAAAGGACAGAGGGGGAGGAAAGGAGAGAGAGACAGGAAAAAAGAGAAAATAGAAAAAATGAGAGGCACAGGAAAAGGAGAGAGAGAGACAGGAAAAGGAGAGAGAGAGACAGGAAAAGGAGAGAGAGAGAGACAGGAAAAGGAGAGAGCGAGAGACAGGAAAAGGAGAGAGCGAGAGACAGGAAAAGGAGAGAGCGAGAGACAGGAAAAGGAGAGAGACAGAGACAGGAAAAGGGAGAGAGACAGAGACAGGAAAAGGGAGAGAGACAGAGACAGGAAAAGGGAGAGAGACAGAGACAGGAAAAGGAGAGAGACAGAGACAGGAAAAGGAGAGAGACAGAGACAGGAAAAGGAGAGAGACAGAGACAGGAAAAGGAGAGAGACAGAGACAGGAAAAGGAGAGAGAGAGAGAGACAGGAAAAGGAGAGAGAGAGAGAGACAGGAAAAGGAGAGAGAGAGAGAGACAGGAAAAGGAGAGAGAGAGAGACAGGAAAAGGAGAGAGAGAGAGACAGGGCAAGGAGAGAGAGAGAGACAGGGCAAGGAGAGAGAGAGAGACAGGGCAAGGAGAGAGACAGAGACAGGGCAAGGAGAGAGACAGAGACAGGGCAAGGAGAGAGACAGAGACAGGGCAAGGAGAGAGACAGAGACAGGGCAAGGAGAGAGACAGGGCAAGGAGAGAGACAGGGCAAGGAGAGAGACAGGGCAAGGAGAGAGACAGAGACAGGGCAAGGAGAGAGACAGAGACAGGGCAAGGAGAGAGACAGAGACAGGGCAAGGAGAGAGACAGAGACAGGGCAAGGAGAGAGACAGAGACAGGGCAAGGAGAGAGAGACAGGGGGAATGGAGGGGGAGAATGAGTGGGAATGGAGGGAGGGGGAGAATGAGTGGGAATGGAGGGAGGGGGAGAGAGTGGGAATGGAGGGAGGGGGAGAGAGTGGGAATGGAGGGAGGGGGAGAGAGTGGGAATGGAGGGAGGGGGAGAGAGTGGGAATGGAGGGAGGGGGAGAGAGTGGGAATGGAGGGAGGGGGAGAGAGTGGGAATGGAGGGAGGGGGAGAGAGTGGGAATGGAGGGAGGGGGGAGAGAGTGGGAATGGAGGGAGGGGGAGAGAGTGGGAATGGAGGGAGGGGGAGAGAGTGGGAATGGAGGGAGGGGGAGAGAGTGGGAATGGAGGGAGGGGGAGAGAGTGGGAATGGAGGGAGGGGGAGAGAGTGGGAATGGAGGGAGGGGGAGAGAGTGGGAATGGAGGGAGGGGGAGAGAGTGGGAATGGAGGGAGGGGGAGAGAGTGGGAATGGAGGGAGGGGGAGAGAGTGGGAATGGAGGGAGGGGGAGAGAGTGAGAGAGTGGGAAAGGAGAGAGAGTGAGAGAGTGGGAAAGGAGAGAGAGAGAGAATCAGGGAAAGAGGAGAGAGAGACAGGAAGAGAAGCGAGAGAGGGAGACACAGGAAAAGGAGAGACTGGAAAAGGAGAGAGAGTGGGAAAGGAGACAATGAGTATGGCAAAGGAGAGACAGAGAGAGTGTGGAAAAGGAGTGGGGGGAAAGGAGAAAGAGTGGGAAAGGAGAAAGAGTGGGAAAGGAGAAAGAGTGGGAAAGGAGAAAGAGTGGGAAAGGAGAAAGAGTGGGAAAGGAGAAAGAGGGTAGGAAAGGAGAGGGAGAGTGGAAAAGGAGAGAGAGGGAGAGTGGGAAAGGAGAAAAATTGGGATGGAAAAGAGAGAGAGTGGGAAAGGAGATGGAGTGGGAAAGGAGATGGAGGGAGTGGGAAAGGAGATAGAGGGAGTGGGAAAGGAGATGGAGGGAGTGGGAAAGGAGAGAGAGAGTGGGAAAGGAGGAGAGAGTGGGTGGGAATGGAGGGAGGGAGAGAATGGGTGGGAATGGAGGGAGGGAGAGAATGAGTGGGAATGGAGGGAGAGAATGAGTGGGAATGGAGGGAGGGAGAGAATGAGTGGGAATGGAGGGAGGGGGAGAGAGTGGGAATGGAGGGAGTCGGAGAGAGTGGGAATGGAGAGAGCGGGAGAGAGTGGGAATGGAGGGAGCGGGAGAGAGTGGGAATGGAGGGAGCGGGAGAGAGTGGGAATGGAGGGAGCGGGAGAGAGTGGGAATGGAGGGAGGGGGAGAGAGTGGGAATGGAGGGAGCGGGAGAGAGTGGGAATGGAGGGAGGGGGAGAGAGTGGGAATGGAGGGAGGGGGAGAGAGTGGGAATGGAGGGAGGGGGAGAGAGTGGGAATGGAGGGAGGGGGAGAGAGTGGGAATGGAGGGAGGGGGAGAGAGTGTGGGAATGGAGGGAGGGGGAGAGAGTGGGAATGGAGGGAGGGGGAGAGAGTGGGAATGGAGGGAGGGGGAGAGAGTGGGAATGGAGGGAGGGGGAGAGAGTGGGAATGGAGGGAGGGGGAGAGAGTGGGAATGGAGGGAGGGGGAGAGAGTGGGAATGGAGGGAGGGGGAGAGAGTGGGAATGGAGGGAGGGGGAGAGAGTGGGAATGGAGGGAGGGGGAGAGAGTGGGAATGGAGGGAGGGGGAGAGAGTGGGAATGGAGGGATGGGGAGAGAGTGGGAATGGAGGGAGGGGGAGAGAGTGGGAATGGAGGGTGGGGGAGAGAGTGGGAATGGAGGGAGGGGGAGAGAGTGAATAGAGGGAGGGGGAGAGTGTGAATAGAGGGAGGGAGAGAGAGTGAATAGAGGGAGGGAGAGAGAGTGAATAGAGGGAGGGAGAGAGAGTGGGAATGGAGGGAGGGGGAGAGAGTGGGAATGGAGGGAGGGGGAGAGAGTGGGAATGGAGGGAGAGAGTGGGAAAGGAGGGAGAGAGAGAGAGAGAGTGGGAAAGGAGGGAGAGAGAGAGAGAGTGGGAAAGGAGGGAGAGAGAGAGAGTGGGAAAGGAGGGAGAGAGAGAGAGAGTGGGAAAGGAGGGAGAGAGAGAGAGTGGGAAAGGAGGGAGAGAGAGAGAGTGGGAAAGGAGAGAGAGAGAGAGTGGGAAAGGAGAGAGTGGGAAAGGAGAGAGAGAGAGAGTGGGAAAGGAGAGAGAGAGAGAGAGTGGGAAAGGAGAGAGAGAGGGAGTGGGAAAGGAGAGAGAGAGGGAGTGGGAAAGGAGAGAGAGAGGGAGTGGGAAAGGAGAGAGAGGGAGTGGGAAAGGAGAGAGAGGGAGTGGGAAAGGAGAGAGAGGGAGTGGGAAAGGAGAGAGAGAGGGAGTGGGAAAGGAGAGAGAGACGGAGTGGGAAAGGAGAGAGAGACAGAGTGGGAAAGGAGAGAGAGACAGAGTGGGAAAGGAGAGAGAGACAGAGTGGGAAAGGAGAGAGAGACAGAGTGGGAAAGGAGAGAGAGACAGAGTGGGAAAGGAGAGAGAGACAGAGTGGGAAAGGAGAGAGAGACAGAGTGGAAAAGGAGAGAGAGACAGAGTGGGAAAGGAGAGAGAGACAGAGTGGGAAAGGAGAGAGAGAAAGAGTGGGAAAGGAGAGAGAGTGGGAAAGGAGAGAGAGAGAGAGTGGGAAAGGAGAGAGAGAGAGAGAGTGGGAAAGGAGAGAGAGAGAGAGAGTGGGAAAGGAGAGAGAGAGAGAGTGGGAAAGGAGAGAGAGAGTGGGAAAGGAGAGAGAGAGAGAGAGAGAGAGTGGGAAACGAGAGAGCAGGTGGGAAAAGGGAAAGAGAGGAGGAAAGGAGAGAGAGTGGGATAGGAGAGAGAGCAGGAAAGGAGAGAGAGCGAGAGTGCGAAAGGAGATGGGGGAGTGGGAAAGGAGAGAGAGAGAGATTGGGAAAGGAGAGAGAGAGAGATTGGGAAAGGAGAGAGCGGGGGAAAGATGAGAGATTGAGCAAGAATGGAGAGAATGAGCGGGAAACGAGAGAGAGAGAGGGAAACGAGAGAGAGAGAGAGTGGGAAACGAGAGAGAAAGAGAGGGAAACGAGAGAGAGAGAGTGGGAAACGAGAGAGAAAGAGTGGGAAACGAGAGAGAAAGAGTGGGAAACGAGAGAGAGAGATAGGGAGAGTGGGAAACGAGAGAGCGGGTGGGAAAGGGGAAAGAGAGGAGGAAAGGAGAGAGAGCAGGAAAGGAGAGAGAGTGTGAAAGGAGATTGGGGGAGTGGGAAAGGAGAGAGAGAGATTAGGAAAGGAGCGAGAGTAAGGAGAGAAAGGGGTGAGAGAGAGAGGGTAATCAGAGAGAGTGGGAAAGGAGAGAGTGGGAAAGGATAGGGAGTGAGAGTGAGAAAGGATGACCTTTGGGGGATACTCACGGGCAGGTCTCTTACCAGACCAGCTATAAGGCAAGGATGGCTTTTCAACAGTTGCAGGGTTAGGGCTTGCTTCGGGAAAGGGGAGAAGTGGTGTCAGGCAAGGGAAGAGGCTGCAGGGTGAAGGCTGTACTGGGGAAGGGGGTATCCCAGGGTATGTGTGGGGGCACATATCTGTGCAAGCGGCCTCAAGATGCTGAAAGCTGAGGAGACAGTCTCAAGAGGAGATTAGGCCAGATAGAGATGTGAGGGTGTGTGAGAGAGAGTGAATGGTGATTTCCCTTGAGCTGGCAGTGAGTCAGATGCCAATGAATGTGTGATGGCCTTGTGGATGTGTGAGTTCAGAGTAATGAGCTGGTTGCCTTACCTGGGCAGCACGGATGAGATCATTCATCCATTTTATGCATTGGATGGCCGACCTCTTGTATGCAGCTTTGGCACTGACATCTCTGCCACCGCCTTCCAAGCCATAGTGGTGACACTGATGGGCCTCCTGTGGCCAGAGCGGGGATAGAGGACATTGTGGCGGGCCTCCACAGTGTCCAGAAGGCATCCCAGGGATGTGTCACTGCATCGGTGGGGCTGCACTCTTCTTGGCTTTGGGGCCATGTCTTCACCAGAGCAGTCCTGGGCTGCAAGCATTGAAAAGTGTGCACATGGCTGCAGTTTAAATATTGCACCCTGTGTGAGGAAGTGCCACAGTAATGTCGTGGTAGGCAAATCAGAGGCCGCTCACCAGCGAGGCAGCGTATTTTCTGTGGCTGTATAATTAATGAGGTAGGAATATGGTGCGAAAACCCGCCATTACGGCCGGAGGATAAAACGACTTTTTTCCCGCCTACTACTGCAATTAGTGCAAATCTGGGACGATTCCACCCAGAAAGTGGGAAAGATGGGGGAGATAGAGAGTAGGAAAGAAGGGAGAGAGAGAGAGAGTGGGAAAGGGGGTAGAGAGATAATGAGCAAGGTGGGATAGAGAAAGTGGGAAAGGTGGGAAAGAGAAAGCAGGAAAGGGGGGAGAGAGACTGGGAAAGGTGGGAAAGAGAAAGCAGGAAAGGGGGGAGAGAGAGTGGGAAAGGGGAGAGAGAGTGGGAAAGGCAGGGTAGAGAGAGAGAGAGTGGGAAAGGCGGGGGAGAGAGAGAAATTGGGGAAGGAGGGGAGAGAGAGTGGGAAAGGGGAGGAGAGAGAGTGGGAAAGGAAGGGACAGAAAGAGAGAGTGGAAAGGGAGAGAGAGGGAGACAGAGTGGGAAAGGAAAGCAAGCAAAAAGCTGAGTTTCAAGAGCGCTGTGGGTGAGACACAGAAGCTGTGCCACTTAGGGCGTGCTTTGGTGATTTAGTGTTAACTAATTTCAATGTACATAGTATTTCTGACAACATATGTGGAGAGGAAGACAGAGTTAATATTTCGAGTCCGTATGACTCTTCTTCAGAACTAGTTGAAATACGGACTTGAAACATTAACTCTGTCTTCCTCTCCACAGATGCTGTCATACCTGCTGAGTTTTTCCAGCAATTTTTGTTTTTGTTTCAGATTTTCAGCATCCACAGTATTTTGCTTTTACATAGTATTTCTGTTATTTTGGGTGATTTTTTTTATTTTGCAAGTTATTCCAGCCAGGAATTCACAGTGGTGCATTTGTATGGTACAGTATTTCTACTTGCACATTAGTTTTTCCAGGCAGGAAACATCTGAAGGAACCTAACTCTGACTTTAATATTGATTCCTATGGGAATTCATGATTCACTTAAAGTTATTTCACTTAGTCATGATTTTCAGGAACGCAACCACAACCTATTGTGAGTACAGTACGCTATCTCACCAAATCCCTATATAACTGCAGTGAGACTTCTTTACTCCTATCCCTTTATAATAAAAGCTGATGTACCATTTGGTTCAAAGAACAAAGAAAAGTACAGCACAGGAACAGGCCCTTCGGCCCTCCAAGCCTGCGCCGATTATTATGTCTGTCAACTGAAACATTTTGCATTTCCGGGGTCTGTTTCCCTCTATTCCCATCCTTATTCATGTATTTGTCAAGCTGCCTCTTAAACACCACTATGGTACCTGCTTCCACCACCTCCTCTGGCAGCGAATTCCTGACACTCATTGGCCTCTGCATAAAAAAACTTGCCCCGCACATCTCCTCCATAGTTTTCTCCTCTCACCTTAAATCTATGTCCCCTAGTAATTGACTCTTCCACCCTGGGAAAAAGCTTCTGACTATCTACTCTGTCCATGCCACTCATAATTTTGTAAACTTCTACCAAGTCACCCCTCAATCTTCGTCGCTCTAGTGAGAACAATCCGAGTTTCTCCAACCTCTCCTCATAGCTAATAACCTCCAGACCAGACAGCATCCTGGTAAACCTCCTCTGCACCCTCTCCAACGCTTCCATATCCTTCTGGTAATGTGGCGACCAGAATTGCACACAAAATTCCAAGTGTGGCCTAACCAAAGTTCTATACAGCTGCAGCATGACTTCCCAGTTTTTATACTCAATACTCCTGCCAATGAAGGCAAGCATGCCATATGCCTTCCTGACTACCTGTGTTGCCACTTTCAGTGACCTGGGGACCTGTACACTTTGATCCCTCTGCCTGTCGATGCACTTAAGGGTTCTGCCATTTACTGTATAATTCCTGCCTGCATTAGACCTTCCAAAATGCATTACCTCGCATTTGTCCAAATTAAACTCCATCTGCCATTTCTCCACCCAAGTCTGCAACCAATATCCTGTTGTACCCTTTGACAATCCTCTTCACTATCTGCAACTCCTCCAACCTTAATGTCATCTGCAAACTTACTAATTAGCCCAGTTACATTTTCCTCCAAATCATTTATGTATACTACAAACAGCAAAGGTCCCAGCACTGATCCTTGCGGAACTCCACTAGTCACAGCTCTCCATTCAGGAAAAGCACCCTTCCACTGCTACCCTCTGTCTTCTATGACCAAGGCAATTCTGTATCCATCGTGCCAGCTCACCTCTGATCCTGTGCAACTTTACCTTCTGTACCAGTCTGCCATGAGGGACCTTGTCAAAGGCCTTACTGAAATCCATGTATATAACATCCATTGTCGATCATCTTTGTCACTTCCTCGAAAAACTCGATCAAACTAGTGAGACACGACCTCCCCTTCATAAAACCACGCTGCCTTTCACTAATACGCCCATTTGCTCCCAAATGGTAATAAATCCTGTTACGAAGAATCTTCTCCAACAATTTCCCTACCACTGACATAAGGCTCACCGGCCTGTAATTTCCTGGATTATCCCTGCTACCCTTCTTAAACAATAGAACAACATTGGCCATTTTCCAGTCCTCTGGGACCTCACCCGTAGCCAGTGAGGATACAAAGATTTCTGATAAAAACAAAAAAAAAACAAAAAACTGCAGATGCTGGAAATCCAAAACAAAAACAGAATTACCTGGAAAAACTCAGCAGGTCTGGCAGCATCGGCAGAGAAGAAAAGAGTTGGAGCCAGACCTCGAAACGTCAACTCTTTTCTTCTCCGCCGATGATGCCAGACCTGCTGAGTTTTTCCAGGTAATTCTGTTTTTGTTACAAAGATTTCTGTCAAGGCCCCAGCAATCACCTCCCTTGCCTTCCTCTACTCTGGGGTAGATCCCATCTTAATATTCTTCAAGACGCCTAACACCTCTTTTTTGATCTCAACATGATCCAGGCTATCTACACACTCTTTCCTAGACAAATCGATCGCTAAGTCCTTCTCTTTGGTGAATACTAATGAGAAGTATTCATTTAGTATCTCTCCCATTTCTTCTGGCTCCATACACAGATTCCCACCTCTGTCCCTGAGTGGGCCTACCCTTTCCCTGGTTGCCCTCTTACTTTTTACATATGTATAAAAGGCCTTGGGATTTTACTTAATCCTGGTTGCCAGTGACTTTTCATGATCCCTTTTAGCACTCCTGACTCCTTGCTTAAGTTTCTTCCTACTTTCTTTATATTCTCCATGGGCTTCATCTGTTCCTAGCCTTCTAGCCCTTATGAATGCTTCCCTTTTCTTTTTGACTAATCTCACAATATTGTTCATTATCCAAGGTTCCTGAAACTTGCCATGCTTATCCTTCACCCTAGCAGGACCTGAATTCTTATCAACTGAAGTTTGAAAGCCCCCCACATGTCATTTGTTGATTTGCCCTCAAACATCCGCCTCCAGTCTAGATTCCTCAGTTCCTGCCTAATATTGTTATAATTAGCCTTCCCCCAATTAAGCACCTTAACCTGAGGACTCCTGTTATCCTTATCCACCAGTACCTTGAAACTTACTGAATTATGGTCACTTTTCCCGAAATGCTCCCCTACTGATACTTCGACCACCTGGCCGGGTTCATTCCTTAATACCAGGTCCAGTATTGCCCCTTCCCTAGTTGGCTCCTAATTGTTTGCATGTAAACTTTCTGTGATTTGTGTGCAGGTACACCCTGATCACTCTGAATACCAACAGTTCCCAGTCTCTCACCATTTATAAAATAATCTGCTTTTTTGCTTTTCCTTCCAAATTGGATAACTTCACACTTATCCACATTATATACAATCTGCCATGTACTTGCCCAGTCACTTAACTTGCCTGTTATGGAGTTGATTTTCCAGATAGGTTTCTCATAAGAAACAGTGAACTTTATTTACAGGGCTTTAGCAGCAGTAACATACTCCTGTGAAGAACCACAACTAGACACAAATTCCACCTCTTACGTTCCCTGTCCTTTGGGCTGATTTGTTCACATACTATACAGTACAATAAGTCTTAAAGCCATAGTTACTACATTCCTTAAAACTACAGTTACTACATTCCTCCCCCTTTAATTTTTTTTACAATTTGTAGTTACTAGAACAACTACATTACAAATATATACACAGGTTATGAAATTTTAAGTTCAGTCTGTCGGGTGGTTTCCTCATCTGGATGGAATGTTATTGCTCCACAACTTTAGAATCTCTTACTGAATCTTCATTTACTGGCCCGCAGCAACATCAGGTACCTCCTTAGGCACAGGCAGTTCAGTGTTATCCACTCCGATAGAGTCAGCTGGTATGTCTATCCTTAGTTGATCAATCACAACGGGGGACCCCAGGTTCTACAATGGTTACAGGTGGAACATCGGTTTGTTGGGGTATCTCCCTTCTTCTCAAAAGATCTATGTGTTTTTGGATGATCCTGCCCTCTACTCTTACGTGGTACAACAACAGTCTAGTCACAGAAACTATTACACTAGGTAATGAACTCCAATCCACTACCGAAGTTTTGTACAAATACTGTTTCACTGACAGTAAATTCCCGCTCTCGACTATGCAAATCTTGAGTCACTTTTTGATCCCCTTCACTGTTCTCTACCTTCCCCTCCAAATTGGGAAGTGCCAGGCTTAATTTCGTACGAAGGTGACACTTCATAAGTAATTGTGAAGGTGTTAAACCTGTAGTAGTGTAGGGGGTCGTTCATTGTCTTTTCTGAACTATCTTCCATCTTGTCTTCTTCTGTCTACCACAGAACTTAGTCTCATCCTTCATTTTGACTTCACCGTTGGCCAGACTTCTCTCAGGTGAAATCTCAACTTCAGTTCAGGGGTTGAGCTACCCATGGCTTCATCACCCACTTGCATTTTGGAAAGTTCCACAATTTTGCCTCCTTCGTTTCACTCAGCTGATTATTCAGCTCTTCTGTCTCCTTCTTGTATCTGTTGGCTTCCTCCAGGAACCTTGAACATTGCTGCGCCTTCTCTGCCAACTGGTTCTTCAGTTTGTTCAAAGTAATGTTAAGTTCATTCTGCTTCTCATTGTAATTTTCCAGAGGTACAAACTTTGACCTGAGGGATCCTTGTAGTGTGTGTGAAAATCCTTCAACAGATTTTCCTTTTCCTTGCGAAGCTCACTTGCTTCATCTTGAGTTCTGTAATTCAGCAGAGTCTCCTTGAGTTTCTCCTGCTGTTCTTCCATGCTGCTGTTTAAGAGAGTCTTCATTTCCTCAGTTTGTTGAATAGCTACATACTCCTTTTGCATCCTGCTAAGGCCCTTTGACTCTTCAGGATCATTCTGAAGTACCTTGCCTTGCTCCTTTTCCAACTCAGGAACTCTTCCGGCTTCCTTTTGAAATCTCACGGGCCAGTCAAGGCTAATTTCCCTCAACCAGTTATGACCTAGAAGACTTGGTCCTTCATCTTCCACTACAATCACTGGGAGCTGTGCTGTCCAATGCTTGTAATAAACAGGTACAGTGGTAATATCTTTTATTTGTATGGCTTCCACCAGAATATGTTTTTAATTTGGCTGGAGTCTGCTCCATATTCAATTGTTGAGTACTCTTGTTTAAATATTTGAATGTATACTCTCCCACTACAGTGGTTGATGCACTGGCATCCACTTTCATAATTAAAGGTTTTCCATTAACCTACAGAGTAACAGTGATTGGTTCTGTTTTCCCTACTTTCACATTAAATAGAGAATAAACATCGGAATTAATGGTTTCTGGTTCTTTCACAATATGTACTTCAATCAGTTTAGTTTACTGCCTGAGAGTCTGTCTCAATCTTACTTTACAATTCTTCAGTATGTGCCCTCTTTTATGACATTAATAGCACTCCACCCCTTTAAAATAGCATGTTTCAGGGATAAGGTTACTTCCACATCGGTAACAATTCATTTTCAGATTTGTTGCTGAGCTGTCTTCTGTATATTTTTTAAATTTATGGGTAGCAGGGACTGTCTTCCGCTTTGCAGCTGACTCCCTGGTTTTTGCACCACGCCCAGCGGTCTGTCCCCACCCCAACTGGAAAACAGCGCCATTTTGTATACCCTATAAGGCCTGCAAATCCCACTCAGTGCTCTCCATCGCAAGCGTTATTTCCAATGCTCTTTTAAAATCGATATTTACTTCAGCTAATAACCATCGTTGAATGGCATCATCGTGCACACCGCAGACCAAACGATCTCTTAACATATCGTTTAGGGTCTCCCTGAAGTTACAATGTTCAGTTAACTGTTTCAACTTTACTACATATGTTGTTATGGTCTCCCCTGGGGCTCTTACTATCGAATTAAATTTGAACCTCTGCACAGGGGATTTGGGTTGAAAATGACCCTTCACAAGGTCTGCCAATTCACTGAAGGTCTTCGAATTGGGAGCATTTGGGGCCGTCAAACTACGGATTAAGTTATAAGTTTTACTCCCACAAATGCTTAGGAAAATTGCTTTCCTTTTTTCCTCCACTGTTATTTTGTTTCCTCGGAAAAAGGAACCGAGGCATTCTATATATTGACTCCAGTCCTCTGTGGATAAGTTGAAGGGGTCAATCCTGCCAAAAAATGGCATACCTGGTGAGTATATTTTCCCTTTCTTCTGTTTAAAGCAAGATACTCAAATTCACTGAGTGAGTGACAGCGCCAGAACTAATTTATCCTTGTCACCAGTTGTTATAGACTTGAATTTCCAGACAGGTTTCTCATAAGAAACAGTGAACTTTATTTACAGGGCTTCAGCAGCAGTTACATGCTTCCATCAAGAACTACAACTAGACACAAATTCCACCCCTAAGGTTCCATGCACTTCAGGTTGATTCGTTTACTTTCTCACGTAATACTACACAGTATAAAAATCTTAAAGCTACAGTTACTACATGTCTAAATCCATTTGCAGCCTCTTCGCTTCCTCCGCACAACTCATTTTCCACCTAACTTTGTACCTTCAGCAAACTTGGATACATTGCACTCTGATCTTTCATCGAAGTCGTTGATTACGGATTGCAATTAGCCGAAACCCAAGACCAATTCTTGCGGTACCTAATTAGTTAAAGCCTGCCACCCTGAAAATGATTGGTTTATTCCTACTTCCTGTTTCCTGACATTAACCAATCCTCAATCTGTGCTGATAAACTGCTCCCAATACTATGAGCCCTAATCTTGTGTAATAACTTTTTGTGTGGCACCTTATCAAATGTTTTGTTGACTTTTGATCACATTTACTCCAGTATTTTTTTACTAACTTCTTTAAATTCCTCACTCTTATTAGGCCCTTGGTTCCACACTATTTCCGGAATATTTCTTATACCATCTACCTTATTTGTTGAACATTTCTACTATTATCTTATTCACCATTAAAGATTCTCATATCTCAGACACTAAGGGACCCCATTTAATTTTGCTATTCTTTTCCTTTTTACATATTGTAGAAGTTCTTGCAGTGTGCTTTTATACTTCTGGCTAGTTTTCTCGCATCCTACCTTCTCTTTGTCAGCTTCTTGGCCCTCTTTTGATAAATTCTAAAATCTTCCCAACTATGCTTACTATTTTTGGAGACATTATAAGCCTCTTCTTTAATACTACTATCAACTTTTCATGTGAGCCATTTATCCCAAAGGATATTTATTGTTAAGAAAATATATATTTGTTGTGTATTATGAATTCATTCTTTAATTCCCATTGCTTATTTACTGTTAAATCTTTCATTCTAGTTTCCCAACCTACCTTAGCCAACTCTCCCCTCATATCTACATAACTTGCTTTGTTCAGATTTAAGGTCCTTGTTTCGGATTTAACTAAATCACTTTCAAACTCAATATTCATCATATTATGAACCCTTTCCCAAGAGGCAGCTTTACTACAAGATTATTAATTAACCCTGTTTCATTGCATAATAAATCTAAAATTGCTTGTTCCCTTGTTGATTTCTTGCCATAATGATCTAGAATGAATTCCACCAGTTTGCGTTCTACACTGCTACTGTAAATTTGGTTTGCCCCTTCTTATTTATTCATGTGTGCTGTGCCCAAATGCAGGTCCTTGGCACATTGTCTGTTGACGCTTCATGTGGAACTGTTTTCTTGGCAGTTATTGTCACTGTAGATTTCCCATTGCCTTCCACTCTCATTTTCAGGGTGGAATGGTAGGTCCCAAGTCTACCGAACTAGAACTGGAATCAAACCCACTCTTTTGAAATTAATCTGAACCACATGCTAGCCATCTAGCCAACTGAATTAACTGGTCCCTTTGCCCAGTCTATATGAAGAATTTAGTCCTCCATAATCACTGTAATTATCCTTGTTACATGTGGCTCTAATTTCCTGATTTATGCTGTGCCTGACACCGCAACTACTATTAGGGAACCCATAAACTAAGTCTGTAAACCAACAGGGTTTTATGGCTCTGGTTGTTTCTTAGCTCCGCCCAAACTGATTTTACATCTTGATTTTCTGAGCAAAGATTCTTTCTCTCTACAGACTTTATCACATCCTTTATTATTAGGGCTACCCCTCCTCCTCCTTCATTTTGCCTACCTCTTCTAAAAGTCACATATCTTTTAATATTTAGCTGTTGCTGAGTTGATTGCACTGAGTCACAAGGTTCTGGGCTTGAGACCCATTCCATGGCTTGACCACAAAAATAAAGGATGACACACCAGTGCCGTGCTGTGGGAGTGCTGCACTGTTGGAGGTGCCATCTTTCAGACAAAATGTTAAACTGAGGCTCCATCTGCCTACTGGGGTGGATGTAAAAGATCCCATGGCAATATTTCAAAGTAGAGCAGGGAAGTTAACACAGAGGTGTCCTGGCCAACATTTATCCCTCTATTGATATCACAAAAACAGATTATCTGGTCATTTTCACCTTGTTTGTGAGAGTTTGTGGTGCTCAAATTCGCTGCCACACTTCCTAAATTATAACAGTGACTACCCTTCAAAAGCACTTAATTGGCTGTAAGACTCTTCGAGATGTCTGATGATCATGAAAAGCACTATGTAAATACGAGCCTTTTTTAACCTTGGTCACCCTGCAATCATATCTCTGTAATGCTTATTAGATCAAACTCATTAATTTCTTTTTGCTCAATTAATTCATCTACTTTGTTGCAAATGCTTTGCACATCAAAGATAGTGCCTTTAGCTTTAACTTTTTCTTCCTGATTTCACCTTAGTCACTAATGCCCTATTACCTTTGTTAAGCTCTCTGTCCCAATATTTTTACCCAAATCGCTATTCTGCTCTACATCATTGTCATTTCCCCTACAGTCTTTGAAGCTATCCTTTCCTGAATCCACCCAGTCAGGATATCTACACATTGTGGTCAGCAGTTCGCAGATGAAAGTTGGTGGAACTATTGTGCATTGGGTTTGCATTGTGCTCTTTTACTCCTGAAACCAGTGTTCAAATGATTGGACAAGTGTCCTCTCTGTTAGCTGTTAAGAGAGTTTGTGAATTGACTGGAAGCAGTTTTAAACAACAGGAACACAGCACAAAACAGGCTTGTTTCCCTGTTCCTAAAAACACTTGTTTTTCATTCAGCACCAAATTGACAATCAGATAGTCTTCAAGATAGCAGGTACAAAGTGTAAATATTCACACTACATTAGGATGTTTTGCTGTGGAAGTTAAGGTATAGACGGACTTTTTCCTACAGCTGACCATACTTTATCAGCCGCCAAGTGTTTGGTGTGGTCACTGGGATACATGAAAAGTATCTGCACAAAAACGAAGGGAACCGGAGAGAAGTGAAACTGAAATAGATGGAACAAAACCATCATTAAACTGCCATAATTATGAAATGCCTGGTTTTTCTCACAGTTAGGCAGTTCCTTTCAGAATAATGGGAACAAATAGCTTGCACGTGAATCAAGTTTCAATATAATCAGCACTTCCAAAGCTGGCTGAGATTTAAGTAAGGGTTATTGTTCTCCTTCATGGGAAAACGTATGCAGTCACTTCCAATAGCTTTTAATCATACTGTCTTGTACAGTGGGACAACCTCACTGGCATTTCCCTAACACCTTGACCCATTGGCCATAGCTCATGTTGGTAGGTTAATTAGCTGTGGGGGGCATCACAGCCTACCCCAATGCTGTTCTCACCAGACTCACATGGGCCACTGGTTAACTCTTAGGGCTGGAAATGCTTTTCTTCTTCCACGCCTCCTCCCCAGTCTCGGGATAGTGAGATAATTTGTTCTGCTCCTACTGCTGTCCTGGTTGATATCCGTTGACCTGGCAGACCATGGACTGAAGCTGGGCCTTCTTTGCCAGTGTACTTCAGTACCACAACAGGCTCCCTATTCATGTTAAATGGGGACACAACTGTATAATTATTCTTCTGTTTTCAGGGTGACTATAATCCTATCCATGGTGGGAAGTGGTCAGTAAGTAACCTGCGACTGTATCTGGAAAGCACACAGGGGAAGGATGTGACTGATAAACTCTTTGATGACATTCACTGGATAGTTGTTCACTCACTGAAGGCTGTTGCAGTAAGTACATTGAGTAAAGGTTTCTTTCAAAGGAAGTGCTATTTCTTACCACTTGTCTTTGTATTCAGGTTTATGCATCATATTTTCCCCTTGTATCTGGACATTTTTTGTGCCAAAAGCTGGAAAAAAAATCAATGCTTCTTGGTAAAGGGAAAGTAACTTTGAGTTGGTATGCATAGGTTTATTGTTCGAGCACTATGTTTGAAGAATTCTTTCATGTTGTTGACTTGAGATAGTCATGTAACTCTATATTTTTAACCAGAAATCTTTTGGTTCTGTTAGGCCATCATAAATCTCTGTTTTATGATGAATCACAGCCCCCTCTTCCGGTCAGCTGAAGCAGTGCTGAACAAGAAATAAAAGCTTGTCTGGCCATAATAATGGAAGTGCAAGCTCAGGTGACTTCCCTAAAAGAAAGCTTTGATGATAAAGAAAACTGTATGCATTATTCCAAGGCTATCGCACCCTCTTTAGGTTTGCTTTCAATAATTTTTTGGAATCCTGAACCATGTGCCTATCACAAGGTTGCAGCAGTTTTTTATGTACTTCTCTGACATATGTGCAAAATGCTTTTGGAATTTTCACAGCCAGTAATGATTAATGATCGACACTGCTTTGAATGCTACGGTTACGACATCATCATTGACGACAAACTAAAGCCATGGCTCATTGAGGTAATGACCGGATATGATTTGACAATTTTTTAAAAACAATTTTGCACCTCAATTTTCTACTTATGTCTTCTTGTGTTGGTTTGCATTCTAGGTGAATGCATCCCCTTCCCTTTCTTCTACCACTGCCAATGACCGCATTCTGAAATACAACCTCATCAATGACACCTTAAACATTGTTGTACCAAATGGAGAGATGCCAGACTGCAAATGGAGCAGATGCCCACCAAAGGAAGCACTTGGACACTATGAGCTCTTGTAAGGATTTGGCCTTTAGCTTTGTATTACACCTTCCAATTTCTTTTGTTCTTCCTTCCCATCATCTTGGAACTTTTGGTTCTGATATCTCTCTACTATTTCAGCCAGGTGACCATGATCCCCATGCATCTGAAATACTGAAGCCACCCCTCTTCCCCTCCCCTCATCCCATGGTTATATAACCTCATACTTGTGTTCAAATTCAATACGGCACCTTGAAAAAAAATTTGGTTGGTTAGATAATTTAGGGGATTAATGTGACCCTGTATGTTATCATCTAGTGCTGCTCTCACTCGGTATCCACACAGACACTTTACACTTAGGTCAGGCTGTAGCACGCTCTGATTTTTAACTAACTCAGCAAAGATCAGAATCTTTTCACCAGAATGGTCTATTGCCTTCCCAATCCCCTGACAACTTTCTCAATGAAATCTCTGCCCTATTCCCCTCGCAACGCTACTCGAGTGAGTCCTCGACCTCTGTAATTTTAATCATCATTTTAACTTCCCTTATTTATTTCTCCTGAATTCTGAAATTTTCTGGTTTTCGTTAACTTCACATTGCACATCAATTCCCCCATCATTGTTTGTACCATTACCTGAGGTCTCACCAGTTCCTAGGAAAATACTGTAATCAACTGTCATATTAATATATAATATTGGAAAATATTTTTCTTTTAAAATAGAAGTTTAGTCTGTGGTTGTCTTAATTTAATTAAAGCCAGCTAGTCTGGGTGCTTTGATATGTACTAGTTTTGAGATGTAAACAGAGAGGTAGTTAGACAGGTTTAGTTCAGAGGTTGGTGATACAATAATAATTTACATTCAATAGGTTGTGCTAGGCATAACTTCAGCAGTTTTGTGTGTGCAGGGCAGAGGCAATGTAGGATCAAAGCCTGTAAACCTACCAGTGTGTCTGCAAGGAACCAAAGTGAAAGGAATCTCATTTTGAATTTGTAAGGCGAAAATGCTTTGCCTGGTGTCTGGTTAAGTCTGTGGGTTTCTGTTGCCTTATGGAGATTAGTTTGGGAATTTGTTAAAAGTTACGATCGTAGTAATTTGTAGCCATGTGTAAATATATAAAATATATACCTGTGTAAATTAATAAAATGTTTCATTTAGTTTAATGTAAAACCTCAAGAAATAGTGGTCTGATTCCTGAATTTAGAGTCGTGTCTCAAACGTAACACTTATTATAGGTTATGACAGTTGTTAAAGTTTCCCTCTGGAATTTTTCAAGTAACTCAGTTTTACCAACTGCATCGGTCATGACACCTGTTTCAGCTCTTGCTATTTAAGCTAACTTCATGTGTGTGCACCAAAGCTTGCAGTCTGAATGGGCAGTAATTAGTGCTAAGTTCTATTCTAAATTTTAAAAACCAGCTTTCAGATAGTTATTTGCCTGAAGTATTTTGACTCTTTCTTTCCTCAGATATGATGAAGAGCTGGCACAAAATGATGGTGTGGAATGTGAGGGGAAGCCTCGTGTTGGGCCTTCTCTTAACAAAGGAAATAGATTGAAGGATACCAGAAAGCCTTTTTCAACTTGGAAATAAAATTGGTCTGATATTAAGCATGGTTCAAGTAGATACACCAGTGTTCATTCTCCCACATCCACATAGCACAAAGCCATTCCAATCACTGTATTAAACTTGTATAATTTTTTGAAGGATATTTCTAGACTAAATTGCTATGTATTTAATACAAATTGGTACAATTGATATTCCTGAATTTACATTATTATATTGCAAACTACTTTCACTGAATTCAAGGGACCATCTGTTTGATCAACCTGGCAGATACTATGAAAAAACTACCAAGTTATTTGTTTGGCAAGAGGATTTAAAATTGTGGACTTACTAAATTAAATATGATGTTCAGAACCATCACATTGGAATTATACTGTAATTACTTTTGTTTTTAACATGTATATGACCACAGAAATAAGTCATAGAGGAGCAAGGATCTTTATGAAGCTCCAGGCTAATGCATGCCTTGTAACTGGAGTGCTAAGTGGTGAAATAAAGGAGCATTGGAAAAGCATGGAAGTGTCAACTAGCTAGTGAATTAAGATAGTGAATATCTTAATTTGAACGTGATGTGCCATCACTTAGCCAAAGATCTATTGGAACACTGAGTTTTGTATTGTATGCTGTCCCTTTTGCATTACTGGGGTCTATGTTCCCAGTCTATTGTGTAGTGACAGCAGGAATTGTACTCCCTGCATTATGTTTGTAAACACTTAATATACTGGGAGGCAGTTCCTGTTGGTACTTATGAAAAGTATCTTTATGGTATTACTTTACAAGCTTTTTAAGTATTGCTAAGATCCAGGTACAGCTGTCACATTGTTATTTATGGCTTTGGCATTTGACCCTTAAGCTGTGCACTGTTCTGAAATCTACTGCAATATCTTTTAAGTTGTCCAAAAATATAGTTTATAATAGAAATGTTTATTATTTATTTATGTATTTATTTTCAGCCAGAATGTACCTCATTAAATCAAAGTTGGTCAATGTTTTGCATACTCATCTACAACTTCCAGTAGAGAGAGACCATTGAGTTATTGTACTAAATTACATTTCTGGGTTTGTTTATTTTTTTTCTTCAACTGTCAGTTACTTTGTTCAATGTATCACGCTATGTTTGCTTTCTGCACAAAATCATCACAATGCCAGCAAAAGAATTATATTATTTCCTCTTCTCCTGCCCACATCCTACAACTTCCATATTTGCATTTTCAAAGAGGGATTGTTTATTTTTCCCCCTAATTCAAAAATACTCAAATCAATTCCAGTTCCCCTCCCAGTACTTTAGTTGAGATCAGCTAACTCAGCAAATAGGGAAATCAAATCAGGGAGCCTCTACTCCATATGGCTTTGTGCCACATTAAAGTTCATTTAACAAGCTATTGAGAATGATGGTTTATCCTATTACATACAAACATTTTGATTGAGAGTGTCACTGGAGCTTGATGTCAGCCTGGCCCAGTGATAATCCATGTACCCCCTACTCAGGGCAAAAGGACTAAGTATTGCTGTGCCCCTTTGATCTGAACTCCTGTTTTTCAGTTAAAAAAACATGAATTTGGACATGGACATAAAAGGAGTGATTTAATTCTTTTATTTTAAAAAAGGCTCATGTTTTTGTGGAGAATGTTATATGACGAACTTCTGGGTACATTTTGGATTCCATGAGGAATGACAGCAATATGATGTCATTTTTTTGGCTCATGAAAAAAAATTAGTAACCCCTTTCCTGGTTTCGTTTAGTTGGTTTTTCATTTTTTATCTTTTTTAGAGATACTCAAAACAATATATTACTCCCAAATAAAGCCCAAGGTATTGCACAAGTTTAACATTACATTCTTGCTTTTATATTCTATGCCTTAGTCTACAAATTCAGGGATTCATTTAACAAGTAGCATAATCCACTTACACTGCCACACTTTAATGACCCGTGTATCAATACACCAGGCTCCTTGTGGTCTTCTCCATTTAAAATCATACCATTTCAGGTCCATTTCCTTTCAAAATATATTACTTCATATTCTCATACATTAAACTTTATCTGCCAGCGTAAGGCCTTTGTTATTGGTCCCTTAATTTATCAATTAAAAGTTAAATTGTTCCCTTAATTTTAAACTTGCTGTTTAGGTATGCAGGTCAAAATGTGGCAGCACGTGATGTTTTTTTAAAAACAAAAATCCCTTTCTTTGTAGCTAAAGGCCTAGAATATTGAATATAGAATAAGATAGTGTCTATAAAGTAAGGGTAGCCCCCAATAGAAAACCCAGTGGATGGCATTGTGGTATTGTCACTGGTAATCGAAAGACCCAGGATAATGCTCTGGTGACCTGGGTTTGAATCCCACCACAGCAAATGGTGGAATTTGAATTCAATAAAAATCTGGAATTAAAGGTCTCTTGATAACTATTGTCGTAAAAGCTCATCTGGTTCACTAACATCCTTAAGGTAAGGAAATCTGCTGTTCTTACCTGGTCCAGCCTATATGTGACTCCAGACCCACAGTAATGTGGTTGACTCTTAAATGCCCTCTGAACAAGGGCAATTAGGGATGGACGCCCACATCCCATGAATTAATTTTTTTTCCAGGCTGAATAAGTTCCCATTTATCGTCCAACCTTTGCATTCTGCTCCATTTGTCACTTTATTCACACAGCCATATTCCCACTACTTTCATATGTCTTTATTCCCATCTATGCTTTACTGTTTTATTCCCAGCCGGCGATTGGGATTGCACCAAGCAATCTGATGGAACGAAAGACTAATTTGTCTCTTATAGCCAGACCTTAGTTCTAGTGTTTAATTTGTCTCCCTCAAATTTAAGTTTTTATTTATTCATTCTTGGGATGCAAGCTTTGCTGGCAAGGCCAACATTTATTGTCCATTTCTAATTGCCCTTGAGAAGGTAACTGATAGCATTGTGGGAGTATCTACATCATCCAGACTATTAGGTAAGCAGTTCCAGGAATGGGAATATTTCCAAGTCTGGATGATGTGATGTACAGGTGGTAGTGTTCCCATGCAGCCTTCTAGGTAGGAGAGCATTGTTGGATGGAAAATTTTCCACCCAAGAAAAGTCAACTCAGACAAATGCAACTCAAGTCAAATAAAAATATTTGAGTAAAATGAATAATGAGCATAGAAGGTTAATGTTTTTCAATTTACTTTATTTTACACAACAAATTGTACACATTTATTGAGGTTGTCCACGACCACGGCCAAATCCGCCCCTCTGTAAAACAAGTGGAACAGTTAGCAATGTGAAAACTTTTGAAACACATCACCAACAGAGCTTAGGAAAACACTAACTCACGATTCACTCAATATCTTGTTACTACATAGGGGTTGGTAATAGGGATAATACACAAACTAGTTGTAAGCATTGTTGTTTTAGTAAATCTGATTTTACTCCATTATATTTAAGGAAAAAGATAATTAAGTTTAGTACTTTATTAGATCGGTCCAATGGTTTTAGATTATTAAAGTGCATCTACTATACAAGTGTGTAATTTATTTTAATAATGCAATACAACTACAACTAACAGCATTAACAATGGACATATTCATTTACTTGGTTATGGACATTGCATACGTGCTGTAAGAAATTATTTCATTTTCTTGAGCCACTGGATCAAAAATTTTCAATAATTTTTTCCCCAGCTGGAAAAAAAACAATACTTACAAACTGGAATTCTGTAGCTGCACCAGCACCAGCTTCGGCCTTCTTATCTGAACCAACTGTAAAAACAAAGATATTTATTACTGCATTCCTGCTGGAATAGATCAAAAAATCCATAATTTTATTAAACCCAAATCGAAAGCAATCACTGTCTTTGCATCAGTAACCATCTTAGGATACCCTTTTGCAGTAATGGCCCAGCTAGCAACTTGAAGTAGCAGCCTAATACCAGAAGTCCACTTCAGAAATGAATCTCACTCACAGAGCAGATGATTCAAGGTAATCTAACTCAATGTGCTGACCGAAGCAAGTAGAAAGGAAATTGGATTCAGTTACCTTCAATTTAAAAAAAGGGACCCCAAAGCTCTAACATTTCACCCAAGCTGCTTCTTGTATGAGAACTGGTCTTTGATTGTCAATAGATTTTGTAGGATGTCTTTCCCAGCCCTTCTGGTAAGTCACCATCCAAGACCTCTGCCTTTCCCCTAAATTGCTACCCAACTGAAAATGACATCTCCCACAATCGTGGAGTTTGTGTTAAGCAAAGCTTCACGATAGCGGAGGAGGCCCCATTCCCACATGAATGCACCTCTATGGAACCTGATATACCTACGAACGCAGTTATGTCAAAAACAACAGATACATATGCCAAATGAAAACACTAAAGCAGTAAATGTGTGAAAAGGCTGCTTTTTTGGTGATTCAATATTGCTGCAGACAATCCAGGGATTGCACCTGTGGGTGAATGGCAGGTTCCATGCTGCTCCTCACACTTGCCTGCCTTAGCCTGCCAAAATGTGACAAACCTCAACTTTTTAAACATCCAACCAGCACACTCAATATCAAAGCAAACAGTTGTTCAGGGAAGTGGGAACACTAAAGTTTAACTCGGAGTTGCTGTCTGATAATGACCCATAGTATCTCAGTGGATGCAGCAAACAGGCACTCAATTCAACATTGGAAAAAAGCTGTTACCTGAAGCTTACATCAGGCCCATTCCCAGTATCTATTTTCCAGATAAGCCCATGAAGCTTCAACAACCTTACCACAGCTTCAAAGCCCTACACCTAAATTCAAAAGCATAATGAGAACTTCACAATAATAGTCACAAGGAGCAAACAGAAATTCAGAACACTCCAATAAGCTCAAGAACTTTGTCCACAAGGAGTCGAAGAATTACAATGAACCCGATCTCTCAAAGACAACCCATCTGCATTAGCTGGATCAAGACATGCTGTGGACAACCTTGACAAAGGTGTGAAAACAAAAAAAAAAAAATCATCTCTTCTGGATCCAGGAAAGCCTTAAAGCATTCTTGTCAAGAACTGCAGGAAATTTCACTGCATGGCAAGATATCATCCTGCCAATGCCAATATAGGCATGAATAACATCTAGCCAAATATTAAGATAAATAACCAACACCCTCCATAGATTCTTACAAAATGCCAGATCAGGTAAGGAGGCAATCCATTGTTACCCAGACTCTACCAATCTGACAGAAGGCCCGTACATGGCTTAAGACCTATTAGGGTCAACACAACCCCTCCCCACCCCTCAATCTGACCCTAAGAGTTCAGATCTTGACCATGTAAAGATCACCAAGGGCAGGGAAAGATCTTGTCTTTTCAAGAACTAATGTACAAATTCCAACTTACTCTGCAGGATGTGCTTATCTACCTTCAATCAAGCATCCCATTCAAGAGCCAGTGATATGCATTTTAGCAAGAGGCAAGCCCCTCTGGAGTTATTCATTAACAAGCCCATGACATCCATTAAGTATCTGTTCTCTGTGCGCTGTACGCCCTTTCATTGACAATTATTGCAGAAAAAGGGCCACAATATAGAGAGGTAACTACAGTCCTATTAATCTCACCTCAATCCATGTGAAATAATGAAATTAATAGAAATAAACTCAAAAACTTACTGTAAATTAACCTAGTAATCAGCAATCAGCTTACTTTAGAAGGATAATATTCAATTGATCAACCTTCTGGACTTCAAGAAACAACCCAACTGGCCTGTAATTAGCCTGCAAATGTTGCTTAAGACTTTTTAAAAAGTATTTGATAAAAGTTGCCCTGAAAGGCTATTGGTTAATTAAGCTCAAAGCTGATCTCCAGTAAAACTTGAAAATTGAAAATAAATTGGCTTAGGGATAGAAAACAGAAACTTTTGATCATAGAGTGCTATTAATATATTGGTAACAGAAACCATATTCAGGTGGACAGGAAGCAGGGTGCCCAGGGACTCATTGTTGGGGCCACTACTGCTTCTAAATTATATCAATGACCATTAGTTAAAAACCTTCATATCAATTCGGTCAAGCTTGCAGAGGGTACCAAATTAGATGGAGCAGTGGAATCAAAAGTAGTTCAGAAATTACAGAATGAATTAAACGAAATGTTTCAGTGAGAAAAATGGCAAAAAAATTTGGCATACGTAAGTGTAAAGTTCTGCACGCAGGAAGGAAAATAGGGTGCACACTTTCAGCTCTTTTGGTTTCATTTAGAGTGTAAGAGACCCAGGAGTTTTAGACTCAACATGTTCAACCTCTGCTGAGCAGCAATCAACAAAGTCAACAGAAAAATAAACCAAATAGCCAAAACAGTAAATGTCACAGGATATTATGTACATTACCCTGGTCAAGTCAAATTTAGTACTGCTTCTAGTTCTAGTCGCCAAGCAACAAAGAAGGTGTTCAAGCTCCTAAAGCAGTGGAGACAAGATGCATGGTGCTGATCTGAATGGCAAGGGGTCTCAGTTTGATAAAAAGGAGGCAGCCAAGTGTTGATTTTAGAATTATAAAATGCATTTACAGGAAGGTAAAACATTAATTTGGAAAACGATTTTAGATTATAGCACAGGAGCTCAAGTTCAAAAAGAAATTGCATACTGCAACTGAAGGAACTAATCCAGGTTCCATTACGTCGTTTCCAGATTAGTTATGGAGGACATTACTGACACTAGTCTGCTCAGAAAGCCACATGCAAATTAGTAACCCTGGTGACAAGAGTGGTACTCCACATTTGCTGCCTAACTAATGGATGCACTAATGCCCTGGATTATGCCCCTGAACGGGAGAAAGTCCAAGAATGTTAATTATATAGACCAAGAGGAGTTTATAAAGACCCGCATAAGACATTGTTAAAATTGAAGATCGTGGAATTGAAAGCAAATTACTGACCCTATTAGGAAATTCAAAGGGGCAGGAGAAAGAGCAGTGAGTAGAGATAATGGGCAGATAGGAACTGGCAGGAACCCACAAGGATCTGCGTTGGGGCCTCAACTATTCACTGTATTAATTCAAGATTTGGATGATGTGATAGAAATCCACAAATCCAAATTTGCTAATGACACAAAGATATAACAGCGTGGTAAGCAAAAATTACCAAGAGATATTGATAGATTAAGTGAATGGGTAAACTGTGGCAAATTGATTTCAGCGTAGGCAAATGTGAGGTGATCCACTTCAGACATAAAAAGGGTAGAACAAGTGATTTCTAAATGATGAAAAGCTAGAAACAGCAGAGGTCCAAAGAGACATGGGAGTCCAGGCATATAGATTACTAACATGTCATAAACAGGTATAGAAAAGGGTGTAGAGGTCATGCTTCAGACATTCAAAGCCCTGGACAGGCCACACCTGGAGTACTGAGAGTAATTCTGGACACCATATCTTAGGAAGGATAAATCAGCCTTGGTAGGAGTGCAGTATAGATTTACTAGAATGATACCCAGACTCCAAGTTTAAACCACAAAGAAAGATTATACAAACTGGCTACAGGGCGATTCAAGCAAATGTTTGAAGCTATTCAAGGGAAACACAGGGTGGATTGAAAGAAAATTATTTCTGCTTGTTGGCAGAATCTAGGATGAGCGAGGGGGCACCGTCAAAAGAATTGAGTCAGACCTTTCAGAAGTGAAATTAGGAAACACTTCAACAAGCAATGCATGACAGAAATTTCCACAAATGGAATCAATGCTACAGCAATTAAGAGATATGGGCAAAGGTGGGTTATATGGAGTTCATGGTTGCAGATCAGCCATTGAATGGCAGAAGAGTCTCAAGGGGCTAAATGGCCTACTCCTGTACCTATGTTCATATCATAACTGATCAGTTATAGTTTATACGGCACTGTTGAAATTTCAATCAACCACTGGAATCCACAGTTGTACCTATATTAAATCAACTTTACTTCTGAACTATCTGGCATCATTCCCAATTGTGATCCAATCGGAAGTACAAGTGTTAACATTGGATAGAATATGGCTTGGGTTTGAACAGTTCAGAGTTACCCAACAACTCCTGTATGAGGCTGATATACGGGATTTCCCATTGTCTTGATGTGTAAAGGCACTGTCCAGTCTGTATTACTTAAGACACAAAAAAAACAGAAGTTTTAAGATTCATCCCAGCAGTACAGGGCCAACTAGGGAAAGAAACTGTCACATTCAAATATTGCCATTAACATCCCATTAGAACATAGCCTAGAAATCATACTTTAGTCTGAGGCTCCTGGGACAAGGTGAATATCATGCCCAGTAAAGGCATGTCCTATTCATACCCAAAAATGATCCAATTATGCCAACTCGGTTTCCTGTTAGCTAACCAATCCTGTATTCATGTTAATAATGTTAAAGCCTACACCATGAGCTCTCAATTTTGTGTAGTAACCTTTAATGTTGCACCTTGTCAAATGCCATAATTTCCTGCAGTTCTTGACATGAATGCTTTAAGGTCTTCCTGGATCCCCAAATCCAAGTACACAGTTTCCCTTTTATGCACTTCGCTCGTTACTTTCTCAAAGAACTCCAATAAATAATAGTCAAACATGATTTCCCTTTCACAAAACCCGCTGACTCTGCCCAATTGCATTGAGATTTTCAAAGTGTCATTTTTTAGCCTCCTCAATAATAGGTTCCAGCATCTTCCCTATGACAGATGTCAAGCTAACTGGCCTGTAGTTTCTTGCTTTTCGTCTCCTTGCTACCTTGAACAGGAGTTACATGTTATTTGCCAATCTGATGGGACCTTACCAGAATCTAGGGAATTTTGGAAAATTAAAACCAATGCATCTCCCGTCTCAGCAGCCACTTTTTAAGACCGGAGGAGGAAGTTGGGAACCTGTCAGCTTTTAGTTCTAATAATTTTCTCAGTACTCTTTCCCTGGGTAACTGTAATTCTTTTAAGTTCCTCCATCTCTTTCACCTTGAGGCACATTTATTAGATGCCAAAACTCTGTTCAATTCATCCACCATTTCCTTATTTTCTATTATTAATTCCCCAGACTCCCTCTCTCGCTCAAGGACCAATGTTCACTTTACTTATTCTTTTCCTTTTTAAACACCTGTAGAAACTCTTACTAATTTTATATTTCTAGCTAGCTTTCTCTCATACTAATTTCTTCCCCTTTTTTTTATTTGCTCGTCTTTATATTCCATCTAATCTTCTAACCTGCCAAGTCATCTTTACGGAATTGTATGCTTTTCTTTCAATTTGATACTACCTTCACCTTCCTTAGTTATCCACAGATGGTGCAGCCTTCCCCTAGTCTTTCTTTCTCACTGGAAGCATCTTTGCTAAGCGTTACAACATAGCTCCTTAAAACGTCTGCCACTGCATCTCTACTGATCTATCCCTCAACCTAATTTCCCACTTTACTTTAGCCAGCTCTGTCTTCACAACCTCATAATTGGCCTTATTTAAGTTCAAAACACTAGTTTTAGACCCATCCCTCCTAAATGCAAAATTCAATCATGTTCTAATCACTGCTACCTAGTGGTGCCTTTACTATGAGTTAATTAGTTAATCTTGTCTCATTGCACATTGCCAGGTCTAGAATAGCCAGCTCTCTGGTTGGCTCCAGCAGGTGCTGCTCTAAAATATTGTCCTAAAGATACTCTATGAATACATCTTCCAGGAGTCAATGGACTTCTAGACTCTATGTCTCCAGGTTTGCAATTTAACAAAAGAAAGTTGACAAGACCAGCTATCCACAAGATAAACGTGAAAGACTACCATCTATTTCCTACTGTGTAGTGATAACTTTGGACTGCCGAACTACCCCGGTTGGATGATGCCAGTATGTGATCAAAACCAGCTTGAGACAATGAGTTTTGTCTACAGATTCAGAGAGACCAGGGCAATCCGCAGAAAGACACCAAAGAGACCACAACCGCAGAAAAGGCAGTGTCATCTTTGCCTTGTAAAGTACCAACAGTCGTCAGCCAAATTAGCAGCAAGTCATCAAGGAGCTGAAGTACTTAACCTGTTCCAGTATCAAAGTTCAGCTGAGAACCAACTTCCTAGATATCCAACTACAATAAACCTCATAACCTGCTGTGAAACCTTTGCTTCACAAGACTCTCACTTCAACTTTGAATCATCAAATCCATTCAAGAAGCCACAGGCCTGCCATGTGGGAGGCTGGAAATCGTAAATCAAAGTCAGAATTAACTGTGATCTGTAAAAGTGCACTACCTTTATCCGTGTCCAATCGTTGTGTGTGCCGGTTTGCGTGCGTGCATGAGAGCGAGTGTGTGACACTGCATAATTTGGAGTATAAGAGAATAAATAATCGTTTTTTTAAACTTACAAAGCTTGCTGCTGAATTATTATTGGAATACACACTCCCAACATAAGAAAAGACACTCTTCTCTCCCAATAAAGCACATTGATTACAGACAGTAAGAGAGCTGACACATTCTGTCTGTGACTGAGAAAAATCATGGGAAGGTATAACCCACACAGTTGGACATTTGTGCACATGGAGTTACATTTAAAATTAACAGAATTCATAAGTAAAGACAAGATGACTGTGAAGGAGTTTCTGTTTACACTAACAGAGGAGAGATTACACACTCTGGTCTTCGTTTCCATTCATAAATTTCAAGGAATTTACAAACACAAAAAACTAAAGATTCTGAGGGAATCTAAGGTTTTAATTTTGGGCTCATATAGCAAGAGTGTGACAGCAAGTAAAATTCAAGTATTCTTTAAAGACAGGGCAAAGGTACATTAGCTGGGCTAAGTCTACTATTTCTTGAATTGATCAATTAACTGCAGACAAACAATTTAAAAAGAGCAGCCAACTTTTGTTGTCAATAGCTGCTGTTCTTAGAATATACAGATACTTAAGTTCTGATTTATAGTCAAAGAGGGAAAGTTCCTTGGAGTGCTGGAGAAGAAAACAATCCAATTTGTTCTATTATCTATGAATTTTGTACCTGGATTCAGAAAACAAACAAATTAGATTCAGCCACATTGCCCAGTTGGATATCATCCACACAATACTATTGCTAACGATCAATACTTACGAGGAGCGGTCCGCCTGTAAGTGTCTCTGTCAGCTTCACCGCGAAGACGAGCTGGACGGTCCTCACCCAGACCTGAAAAATTTCGTAATGTTATCACTATAGGCCAGATACTAGATTTTAAAATGTCAGTGTCTGGTAATTGCGACTATAACATAAATTTTCTTTAAAGACAAAAGATTAAGAGTTAACTAATTTATACAGCACCATTCATGCCCTCAGCACATTCAAAAAGTGTTTCAGAAATAATGAAGTAAACTTAAGTGTTTGTAATGTAGGTAGATTGACAGGTGTCCAAACCACCAAGGCCCAAAACAGCAATAAACGACAAGGTCATTTATTTTAGTGGCATTGGTTGATTGATCATACTTCCCCAACTTTTCTCTAAATGTATACCTACCCCAAAAATGAGGTGCCACAGTGATGAAATTTTCATCCCTCAATAAAAGCTAGTTTAGATTATGTGCACAAGATCAATGGTATTGAATCCAAATCTATGAACTCGACACAATGTGAGTGCCACCATTGAGCCAAGGTTGACATTAAAACAAGAGCTGAACCATCACAGATCTTACAGGAGTCCAACTAACACTGAAGCAAAGAGTACATAGCACTAAACACAAAGCACCCACCTAAACAACACAAGAGCTGATAATAAATTAGGCCAGTGGTGCAATCCAAGCGCCTGGAGATTTCATACTGCAGCCTATAGACCCTACTTAACTGTTCCAAAAAGCCCAAATGACTCATACAATGTGTTCCTAGAAGAATGGGGAAATTCAAATAGTAACAAATATGAAGTTACTTTTCAACTTAGCTTAGGATGAGAATGCTTTGGAATATCTAAATTTAAATAATGCAATTTAATTTTAAGAAATACAATCTTGTTTTAAAAGTATAACATTAGGTCATGGCAGAAAAATTGTGCCTCAATATGCACTGCTTCAGCTGGGTATTTTGTATCATTGCTCATTAGAACCTTGGGGGCCACTAAGTTGCTCTAGGTGATAAAGATTGGACAACCCTGATTTAGATGGACAGAGTCTTGATATAAAGTAGGTTCTGAAATTACAGCACAAAAAGAAAGTTTTATGCTGTATTTAAATATTTAATATAGCACCTCACTACATTTCAAGAAATGCCTGAAAGAACTTAATGTACTGTGAATTATTTTGAAATACAGCAACCTCACAGGTAAAGATTTGTTTGACAAACACTGGCCTATGAATCAGGGATGCAAACATACTGGTATCACCACCAAATTGGGACACAAGTATGAATCATTGGCAAAATAAATTGAGCACCATGTACTGCCAATCAACTTCATCTGGGTGATCAAAGAATTTAAATATTTGGGGAATACAAAATTTCAACTGCTAAAGACTACTGATCACAGCAAGGTTCAAGTTATTCGTTGACTTCTTTCCTGTACTTATATACAATCTATGACCAAAACAGGCTGCAGATTTGTTAACCGGCCTTCGTCAACCCTCTGAATTGGCTGCTTTGATGTGCATGAGATGCTTGAGTACAATTTCACTGCTTATGGGGAAGCATTTGGAGATTGGAACTCCCAGGCAGCAGTGGATCTGAGCTGTACTGCCATTTATATTTCTATGTCATCATGGTACACAGTTTGAATATAATGCATTCCCTCCAAAGCTCGAGTTCTCAAGCTTTGCTCGCAGGAATGGCACTGTGCAGACATGAGGCATGTACCACCAGGACAGCTACTGTAGCAGTTGTTTACGCAGCAGTTGTTTACACAGCAGCATCAGCACAGCTCTATAAAGTTTCTCATTTACTCAGTATATGGAGACATTAGGAGACTAGACCATTCAGCCCCTTGAGCTTCAGGGCCGATCCATAGCACAACTCCAACTACTCAATTTATTAAGCCTCTAGTTTTTTTGAGGGGACAGAATTCCAGATTCGCACTCCCCTCCATGCGAGGAATTACCCCTGATATTATCCTCTAGACATTACCCATGAACAGCCTAGCTTTAAATTTTAACATTATACACCCCCCATCCTGCACCATTCTGGGCTGATTATAATATATCTTGTCATAACCAACACCTTTACTGTTTCTGTGATGACAAAACAACTTTATTTTGCTTTGGACGAATACACAACAACAGGGTGAAGCCTGTTTTGAGTTGTGTAGGAATCGTGTTACACAAGTAACTCTTGCCTTTTCAGCTGGAACATGAGGCATGATACAACTCATGAGAACGACCATATTAGCACAGGCACAATCTTACCATGAAAAAGTACAAAACCATTACCAGTTTCTCAAAACAGTATAGATCTTCTCTGTCTGCAGCCTCCAGGGTAGCAATTCTGATGTCCATCTACCCCCAATTTCTTCATTTTTCCCAACAGTGAGCTAAGGTGAATGTATTCAGCCCCAATCCACATCACTTTAAAAGATACTTAAGACAGGATTCTAGAATGAAACACCCTAATGAGAAACCTACAGCCATTATTCCATATTTCCCAATAAGAGTATGTTAACATTAGGCACATAACTAATGGGATAGCAGCACTATGTAACAAAAATAGTTTATAAAATGCCATGTTTAAATTTATATAATGTGAGCTCTCGTCAAGCCTGTATACTATTGACAATGGCAGGATTAAACAGCAGTAAAGTTTTACCTTTAGGTCTTGGCCTGGCTGTCTCAGGGCGGGTCTGGCGACGTAGAGTAGCAGGAACAATTTCTGGAGGAAGGTGAAGGTAGTCACGTAGGTACTGGATGCCCTCATTTGTCAAGTACCAGTAGAAGTGTCGCCAAGCAAACTGCTCCTTTACGTAACCGCGAGATTTCAATGACTGCAGATCAAAAAGAAACAATTTAGTGTCAGGTTTTTGCAACTTCTTTCATTGTATCTGGCATTCAATGTGTCTTTCAAATTGATTTCTTCATATTTAAAATACATAGTGATTCAGAATTCTGAAATCACTAACTCCAGTAAAGCAAACTAAAGGTACTAATTTGCGACTTTCAGGCTGAAGCAGTAATCTATCCTGTTGCTCCAGTATCCAAAGTGTCTTTTCCTTTACCAGTCCAACACTCAAGTTACAGGTTCATGTATTTTAATGGATTTTGCAATGCAACTTCCCTAGATCCTAGCATGTTAATATTAATGAGTTTTTAAAAATTCTTTCCTGGGATGTGGATGCTGCTAGCTAGGCCAGCATTTGTTGCCCATGAGTAGGTGGTGCTGAACCACCTTCTTGAACCTCTGCAGTCCACGTGTTGTAGGTACACACAGTGGTGTTAGGGAAGGGGTGCCAGGATTTTAACCCAGCAGTGAAACGGGGATATAGTTCCCAGTCAGGATGGAGTGGAGGTTGGAGGGGAACTTGCAGGTGGTGATGTTCCCATGCATCTGCTGCCCTTGTCCTTCTAGTTGGTGGAGGTTGCGTGTTTGGAAAGTGAAGTCAAAGGAGCCTTGGTGAGATGTTGCAGTGCATCTTGTAGATGGTACACATTGCTCTTACAGTGCATCATTGGAGGAGAGGGTACCAATGAAGCAGGCTGCTGTCCTGGACGGTGTCAAACGTCTGGGAGTGTTGCTGGAGCTGCACTCATCCAGGCAAATGCAGAATATTTTAATCACACTTTTGATTTCTGCCTTGTAGGTGGTGAACAGGCTTTGGGAGTCAGGCAAGTTACTCGTCTTGGAGTTCCCAGCGTTTGGGAACCTGCTCTTGTAACCACAGTATCTATATGGCTTGTCCAGTTACGTTTCTGATAAATGGGAACCCTCAGGATGCTGATAGTGGGGGCATTCAGTGATGATAATGCCATTTAATGTGAAGAGATGGCTATATGCTCTTGTTGTTGCAGATGGTCATTGTCTAGCCCTTGTGTGGTGTGAAATAGATATAGAAATACCTATTTCTTACCACTTGAACCCAAGTCTGAATGCTGTCAGGTCTTGCAGCATATGGACAGATTGTTACGGTTGAGTCATTGTGAATGGTGCTGAATATTGTGCAATCATGAGCGAACATCCCCATATCTGATCTTATGATGGAAGGAAGATCAATGATAAAGCAGCAGAAGATGGTTGGGCCTAGGGCACTACCCGGAGGAACTCCTGCAGTGATGTCCTTGAACTAAGATGAGCGACCAACAACCACAACCATCTTCCTTGTGCTAGGTATGACTCCAACCAGCAGAGATTTCCTCCTGATTCCTATTGACTCCAGTTTTGATAGGGCTCCTTGATGCCACACTCAGTCAAATGCTGCCTTGATGTTTAGGGCAGTCACTCTCACCTCTGGAGTTCAGATCTTCTGTCCATTTTTGAACCAAGGCTGTAATGAAGTCAGAAGCTGAGTGGCCCTGGCGAAACCCAAACTGGGAATCAGTGAGCAGCACTGTCAACTGTTATGATGGCAGGTGGTAATTGCCGGGCTGACCAAATCCCAAAGGGAAACTTGGTTAAGCTATCAAAACGTTTTGCAATTTGTATTTATTACAAGGAGGTGTGTGCACTGCAATCAGAAGTAAAGATTCCACTACCACTTTAGAAGATTTTAAATATTAAACTAAAACATTTATTAAGAAAGGAAAAGAAAACTTAAACACGCAAGATTAGCTACACAGCTAAATTTAGTCTTCCAATCCCCCAAAAGATATCTACTTAGCTAGACTCACAAATGAACACCATTTTCCAGACAACAATCCCTCTAGATTCTAGATCTTTAAAAATATCTAGCAATATTACCACAATGCACCCACTGTTGCTATAGGGTAGGTTTTTCACATGCTTCTCTCTCCCTCTCACTTGACAATGGAAATCCAAGGCTTGCAACTAAACCTTGCTTTCTGGAACAAACAAACACTTCTATGGGGTGGCTAGAGGCGGTTTACTCCACTGGCCAAACACCTCATACAGCTTCCAATCTTTTTTTAAGTATGCTTTTTTCCTTTCATTATTAAACTCATTATTCTTAATTTTCTTTGGAAGTTACCTTTCCAAAAATATAAAAATCTTTCATGTCTTTACAGCCACGACTTAGGGGAAAAATAGACTTAATAACTTTGCTTTATTCAATTTTGATCTTTGCCAGTTGCAAGACTTATTCTTTTCATCTTTGAAATTCAACAGTTAAAAACTCCTCACTCATCTTCTAATGCAAATTCCTATTCATGTTGTATTTACCCGTATCCCACCGTAGCTTCTTCACCTCCACTTTAAAATGCCTGCTTTTACACCCCCACTACAAAATGCCTGCTTTTACACCTAGCCCTCTGATGATTTAAACTTTGCAGCCTGACTGTCTTCAGTTTAAATTGCTCTCACACACAGCCCCCACAAGCCTGCTTCACGGTTCCCACAGCAATATTGGAAAAAATGATATTTTCTTTACACAACAACACCTTCTATCACTCTGCTGATGAGAGGGGGAGCTGATGGGATTTTAATTGATCAGATTGGATTGGTCTGGTCCTGCTTTTTGCGCAATTGTCCACATTTTTAGGTAAATGCTAACGTTGTAGCTATATAGACCGGCTTGGCTAGGGACATGGCTAGTTTTGGAGGACAACTCTTCAGTACTATTGATGAGATATCATCAGGACCCATAGCTTTTGCCAAATCCAGTGCCTTCAGACATTTCTTGATAGCACATGGAGTGAATCGAATTGGCTGTGATACTGGGGCCTCTGGAGGAGGCCGATTTGGATCATCCATTCGGCACTTTCGGCTTAAGCTGATTGCAAATGTTTCATCATTGTCTTTTGCACTGACGTGCTGCCTTCCCCCATTACGCAAAATGGGGGTATTTGTGAAGCCTCCTCCTCCACTTAGTTGTTTAATTGTCCAGCACCATTCATGATCGGATGTGGCAAGACTGCAAAGCTTAGGCCTGATCCGTTGGTTGTGGGATTGTTCAGTTGTTTTATCACACGTTACTTTGGCTGTTTGGCATGCAAATATTCTTGTGTTGTAGCTTCACAAGGTTGACACCTCAAGATATCCACTATGGTCATCAGTTTGCGTTCTTTCAACTGTAGTTTCTTAAACTTAACACATTTTTTAAAAAATAATATGCAACAGCAAAAATAATCTCCCATAATTGCAACATTTTCCTTTGATAGTATTTGCATTTAGGCAAATTTTCCCCCTGGACTGCAGGAATGATAAAGAATGGCAAATGCTGCAATGAAGAGATATTTCTGTGATTACTCAGGGCTGCTGCAAGTTTTACTGCTGCTATGTGTCAATTTTGGCTACAAACGATGAACATACCCCTTGTATGACTCTCAGCTATACATCCAAATATTCCAGATTGCTCTATTTCCTGCTGATCGTTGCTTTAAAAGTACATATCCAAGGACTTTGGACAATGGAACATTCTACCCATGGGTCCAGAATATCCCAAAAAAGCACTTCAATTATATCTTCACAAAGCATGAATAACTGACTGGCAACGGGCACATACATCCCATCTTATGATTACTTTTGTGAAGAAGAATTGAATAATGCAGGACAGCCTGCAATCATGCTGGATTGGAAAAAAGAATGCAAAAACCTGCCCAAGCTTTTGTCAAAACCATCAGTTATCAAATGTATGCTGATGACCCCAACTGTACCTCACCACCATCTCTCTCAACTGCTCCATTGTTTCTAAACTGTCAGAAATTTCCTTCAATTAGACATGGGGAAAGCCGATGCTATTGTCTTCAGTCCCTCTATAATCTCCATTCCCTAGCCTAACTCCATCCCTCTCTGGCAACTGTATGAGGCTGAACCAGACTGCTCACAACATTGGTGCCCCATTTGCCCCCAGAATTAGCACCCAGCCATATATCACTATCACTATACGCTATCACCATGACTACCAACTTCCATCTCCATTACACCACCCAATTCTGTTCTGCCTAAACTCACCTGCCGCTAAAACCCTTATCCAAGCCTGTTGCCTTTAGACTTGGCTATCCAATGCACTCCTGGCTGGCCTCCCACATTCCACCCTCCATAAACTTGAGGTCATCCAAAACTCTGCTACCCATGTCCTTATGAGCATCAAATCCTGTTCACCCATCACCCGTGCTCATTAAGCTACAATGGCTCCTAGTTAAGCTACTTTTCAATTTTAAAATCTTTGTGTTAAAACCCTCCATGGCTTCGCCCCTCCCTCCCCATAATCTCCTCCAGCTCTACAACCCTGAGAGTTATTTGCACTTCTCTAAGTCTGGCCTCACAAGCTTGCACAATTTTAATCCCTCAGTCCTTCGCAGCTGTGCACTAAATTGTCAAAGCCCTCAGCTCTGGAATTCCCTCCCTTTACCTCTCTGCCTCGCTTTCCTTCTTTAAGGTGGAACTTTAAACCTACCTCTTCGGCCAAGCTTTCAGCCACCAACCCTATTATCTCTTTGCTTTGATAAGTGTCAAGTTTTGTTTTATAATGTTCCTATAAAGCATCCTGGGATGCCTTTTTATGTTAGAAGTGCTATATAAATGGAAGTATTTGTTGAAATACGATACCTGCATGGCCTTCATTACGTGCAGGTTAGGGACATTCTTGTCTGCCAACTCTGGATGTTTTGGCATATGCACATCCTTCTTAGCCACCATTACCCCCTCCTTGAAGAGGAGCTCATAGATGGCAATACGATTCTTCTTGGGCATCAGCATCTGAAAGACAACAAAATAAGGTCCTTCAGTATCTGAATTCCACACAATCTAATTTGCTTGCAGCCTAAATATTGGTTAATCTCCCCAATATTAAGGCAAACTATACAAATACATTCACTGTAACTTTTATATCACGTATGTCAAGTATAATCGAAAAACTTGTTACTGCCACTGAAAACTGTGAATTGCTTTCAAAACACCGAATTCACAATAATGTTAAGACAAAGTAAATGAAATCATGATATACAATGCTGATTTTAGATTTGGTTACATTTACAGATAAAATATGATCCGTCTTGAAGTTTGAAATATATAACAAGGCAACCAAAGAATAAACTTGAGAATACGACGAATCCAAACAAGTTGGCGTCATCTGAATCGCGTTATTTTTTTAACGAAGTGTTTTTCCCTCAACGCTCATGGTCTGTATTAAAATTAAATGCTCAGCATCCACTGTTACAGGAACTCATCTTTGAAACTACGGTACAAGAGGAAAACTTCAAGCTGGTGATGCCAGGAAGCCAGCATAAAATATTAACTCAATATTAACGGTAACTGTACAAAATAAACACATTTACGACCACAGTACGTTTCAGGGAAACCTGTTCCTGTAACTTTTATTCAGTCAATTGATACTGCCTGAGGCCTAACCTCTCTATATTACCACAGCTTGGAAGCAACGTATAAACTATCCCAATACCCATGCAGATTTAGAAATGATTGAGTGAATAAATGCAGGTGACGTATCTGAACCATTGTTGATCTCCTGAAGGTTAATATTATCAGGATGTTAGAGATATTTAAGGATTTGTATCCTAACGCTTTACATACCTTGAGCACTTATGGGGCTAAAGCAGAAAAAGACAGAGCATGCGCGATTGCAGCTTCTTCCTCCTTCGGTGATGACCTGAGCATTGGAGTCTGCGCCGAGCGCCTGAATAAAAATAAAAGGTTCTAATTTTCGAATAATTAAAAAAACAGCTTTTGAGCCTTGCAAATAAATGGATTAATTTAATAGATAGGAAAGATCGTTATTTTCCAATCAGAGTAAAACTACGGCGAGTTGGTCAGCTGGTTTCCTAAGGGGAGCCGTCAGGCCAGATTTGAGGAGGTATGGCGGTTCCTGACTTTTGTCGGTGTTAGTGGGGTTGGGTTTGAGGCGCGGTGTTATGGCGAGGATGGAGAATGAATTTATTTCCTATTCGTTTAATTGGGGGGGTGGTGGTGGAGAGACAGACAGACACGCTTCGACCGCCGTGCCTGCTGGGAGCTATAGTTTCCTTGATGCATTTGGAGCATCTGGATAGAGAGAGTGATAAAAACAAAAAACTGCGGATGCTGGAAATCCAAAACAGAGAGAGTGACATTTAACAACAATTCAGGCTGTCCCAGATAACATAGCAAATCCACTCAACAGCGTGGGAACAAGCAGGAACATGATGGAAATCTACAACAGAAAGTATAAAATTCTGGAAGCACACAGCAGATAAAGGACAGGCTAACCTTTCAGGTTACAATTGTCAAAACTGAAAGCAAAAAATTGAGAGCTGTGCTTTTCTTTCCCAAGAGTGATTCACATAAATAGGAACATTGGAAAACTATAGGTCTAAGAAAAACTGCAATTCATGTGGCTGGTGCCAAAATCCAACAACACCCCTGTTCCCCCGCCTGCCACTCAATTGCCCAGTTCCATCTGATATCTGGAATTTCCTTATAGCTGCTTCGTGCATTCAACTCATATAAATCAGTGCTTCAAAAAAAAGGCTGACATTCCCCCAATACCTAACCATTCAAATAACATCTGATAAGTCAAAAGCAGTACTGAATTTATTCCCATAATCCATTCAGCTACTCTATACCAATTACAGATACAGCCATCTCTGATCACTTCTTTGTATTACTCTCCACTCACATCCCCCTTCCACCTCATTTTACCACTGGAAAACTATCGCTCAATTCACTAACAATTCAAAATTCCAGCTGTCTAGCCATTGGTGCTGTTTTCTGCTGCTACTGATTCCCTCAAGTGCACCCTTACTCCAGTCCCCAATAAACCCATTAGTCTCTCACTTGGTCATTCCCCCAGCACGGCCTTCATCTCTGGTTCGTTAGGAGATGCAGGCTTGACAGGATTTGGCAAACATCTGTTAACCATTCACAGCCAGATCTCGCTGGAGCAATGAAGCACTATTGGGTCCTGCTCACATCTGCTTAAGCTGCTCACATTTCAGGATCATCCTGGAATGCAAAGATAACCCCCAGCTTCCTTTCTCTACTACAACCACTTTCTTAAACCTCTCTCCCCTGCCTTCTTCATCCCTACCTCCAACAATAATTAAAAGAAGTTCATGTGAAGGCATGTGAATTTCTGCCTATCTCCAACTTCCCTTTCCTTAAAAGTCCTTTTGTCGCCACCTCTTTTTCTTCCTTTAAGGCACTGTTTAAACATTTTTTAAACTCTTTCATGGATGTGGGTGTTTCTGGCTAGGCCAGAATTTGTTGCTCCCCCCCAACTGTCCTTAAGAAGAGCCGCTGCCTTGAACTGCTGCAGTCCAGGTGGTGTCGGTACACCCAGAGTACTTTTAGGGAGGGAGTTTTGGAATTTTGACCCACCAACCATGAAGAGAAGTTACCAGTTTGACCAAGAGTTTGGCCATGTGCCCCAATATTGTCTTACTGGTATATGACTTGGTATCTAATTTTCCTTTGTAATGCTCCTGTGAAGCTCCATGGTACATTTTAGTACATTAAAAGTGTTGTATAATACAAATTGTTCTTGGAATTAGAATTTTTACAGCTGCTAAGCTCATAAAAATCAGAATTGTTACCATTAGAAAAATCCTATGTGAAATTATAATTGCCCTTTCTGCCTGCTTGGGATTTTCAAGTGGTTCCCCTTGTAACATATAAGCATTATATACATTTTTTTCTCTTTCTGTATCAGTTGAGTCAGTAAGTGCAATATACATAGGCTTGGTTGTCTAGCGAATCAAGATGTTGAATACATTGCAAGCTGACCTACATAGGTAGGTGTGCCACACTGAAGACAAATGCCTGTCAGATAGCTGATAAGTAAACTCTGAGATTTGAGACAACAGCTGCTGAAGGGCATTAGCTGGAAATAGGATATGTTTTTATACGGGGGATTGGTTCCTTCTACAAATGGGTTCCAGGGAGGAAAGAAGCTGTTGCCAAAGCTCTACAGCTCTAGTGACTAAGAACTGCCATTTGATAGCTTATGGTCTGCGTGCCCTTGCTGTAACTAGGAGGATTCTAGCAATATATTTACATTGTTAATATCTGGAGTCATGCAGGGCTAACAGTTGCCTAATTCATCAGCTAGCTTTGGGGGGAGGGAGAGGTACAGGGAGCCTTTGGGACTAAGTCTTAGTTTCTGGTCAAGCCTGCAGGTTATTGGTGGCTGGGGACTTGGTGATGGTAATGATGCTGACTGTTAATGAGAGATGATTATGTTCTCCCTTGTTGGAAATGGTCATTGCCTGGCACCTTTGTGGCACAAATGCTCCTTGACTCTTATCATCCTAAGTCTCAATGTTTAGCTTGTCTTGCAAGGCAGGCGTGGATGGCTGCATTATCTGCGAATATAGGAGCAGGAGTAGGCCACTCAGCCCATTGAGTCCGGCCCACCATCCAACATGATCACAGCTGATTATCCACTTCAATGCCTTTATCCCACACTATCCCCATATCCCTTTACGTGATTGGCGTTTAGAAATATGTCAATCTCTACATTAAACATACTCAATGACTGAACTTCCACAGCCATCTGGGTAAAGAATTCCAAAGATTCACAACCTTCTAAGTAAAAAGAATTCTCCTCATCTCAGTCCTAAATGGCTTCCCCTTATTTTGAAATTTCCCCAACCAGGGGAAATATCTTATTTGTATCTGGTTCCACACGCTATAAGATTGGTCTTATCGGCAACCTTGTAAGTAGGGCCCAAGCCATTTGCTCACCATGCAAGTTTGTTGCTGAAATAGGGCCATCAAAGGCATCCTGCAGGATAATGGTTACCCTGATTAGATCATTTCACACTGTATATCACATATACTCATGAATGGGCCCAAGGCCATCAATTTCGGCCCTGAAAAGTATCCGTCTACCTCAGATTACCCTGGAAGGGCATGGTATCGCAAAATTTGAGCAATAGGTGGAGCTAGCTGTTTCACGCTGCTACTACACAGTAGCAACACGAGTGGTATTAGCCACTAACAGGATGCTGCTCTCAAGCCAAAAAGAAGTTCTGCCTATCACACAGATGCGTAATGTGGTATATGAATTTCAGTGCCAGTGTGATGCTAGGTATGTAGGCCACACTTCCCAAAGAATGGTGGATCATATCAAACAGCACGTCCCAGCTACTGTTCGCAATGGGCAGGGTACGAATTGTACCCAACCAGCCTATGCTTGCAAAACTCAAAACACAGTGTCCAACATTAAATATGATTCGTGATTGGACAACAGCTGACAACCAATTTTAGATTGTCACTCGGGCTCGCAGTATGGCACATTTGCATGTACTGGAAGCTACATATATTAATACGCAGGGCTCTGTTCTTTGCAGACAGAAAGAACATATACATACATTGCGCCTGTTTCAGCTAAACAAAATAAGTAACAGCCATTCGCTGACTCATTCCTCAGGGCAATGCCTTGCCCAATCAGGGTCAAGCTGCCGGGTTTAAATTTCAAACAATGCTTGGCAGTTAACCGTCAGTCACCAGCGCTCTCTTCACATACAGCATAAATTGTTATTCTCCCCTTATATTGGTAGCCTTGCGAGTGTCCTGATCAGTGCAAGATGAAAAGCTTAGACATGTCTCTTTTTTTCAGCAATGTTTCACATGCATAAGGAACAGGAATAGACCATTCAACCCCATTAGCCTCTTCTGTCATTCAGTCAGATCATGGTTAATTAGTACCTTAACTCTATTTACACACCTTTGTTCCAAATTCCTTCATTCTCTTTTCTAATAAAAATCTCTCAGCCTTGCTCTTGAAAGCTTCAATTGATCAAGCATCTGCAGCCTTTTTGGTGAGAGAATTCCATCTTTCCACTGTCCTATATGTGGAAAAATGTTTTTTCATTATGGCCTCTTGTGATGGATTTGCCCACCAAAAGTAACATTCTTTATATCTACAAAACGTTCTGACGAAGAATCATTGACCTGAAACATTAACTCTGTTTCTCTCCACAGATGCTGCCTGACCTATTTCCAGCATTTTCTGTTTTTATTTCAGATTTCTAGCATCTGCAGTATTTTGCTTTTGTGCTCTGCATATCCACCTTATTGAGCCTCTTCACATATATTTTTTTTAAAAATCTCCTCAGAAGCATTTTGTCAGAAGACCCATTGTCACCCCTCAGCCACTCACCCTGCTCAGTCCATCCAGGTTGCATATTTTTCAGCTGAGCATTTGTGGTTTAAACCAGCATCCTACCACACCTTGGCACAGTATGCTGGCACTTGCCTGCTGCTAATCTCACTTAGAAAATGGTATACCAGGAATTTCTCAAATTGCTTTTAACATTTTACAATCATTGTATGGTATAGTGGAATCTGCCACATGATATAGTATTTTTTTTTCAATCTGCTGTATTAGAAGCTGTGTAGAGACATTAATACTGGCACTTGCTTCTCAGATATTATCACTGTCTAGTGGTTATACATGAATGGAAACTCCATGGGCAATCTGGGATTTATGGCGTCCCAGGCCTAAACATTAAGCAGCAAATTATGGATGATTTTAGCATAATAAAATGGAAATATTTACAGTTTATAAATATTGTATTTGTTTAATTAGTCCATATTAAAATTTGAAGGAAATAATTTTGCTAGAAAACATGTGAATTGAATTTCCCTTTGAGGGACTCTGGACTGGTGTTTATCAACATCAGTAGGTTTAACAAGAGTTTTAAAATTAAATTTTTAAATAGCTATTTTACCACATTTCTTTCTGGCTTTTTGGGGCCGCAAATGTTCTGTGAGTGGCTAATCTTCACGTGAGTGCTTAGAAAGTGAACGTGGTAGGCTATTTGACCAGGGAGAGGTTAATTGCTACACCCAATCCTATTTGCACCCAAGGCATACATTTGTGCTGGGGTCGGTGTTTAGCAATCAGGAATGGGTACCCCAAGCCCAGGAATGATGAGGCCAATTGCAAAGCTCATATTACTGGCCTGGCTGAGATTAGCTAACTTAAGGTAGACTAAGAATCAAACCCAAGACGTTTCGTTCTCTTTGGGCTTAGTGTTACATAAGCTAATGTACTGGAGTGCTCACAGTCAATTCTTTGGCCTAGAAATTCAAAGGTGCTGTGTCCAGTTTTTGGATGGCAAAGCCTCCAATCTGGTGGGTAAGAAGGATGCATGCATTTTCAGCTGGCAATATTGACTCCATTTCTCTGGCATCAGGAGTGCACATGAGACTATGGAAAACACCGAATAAGCTTTAGAATAGGATCTTGTGCTTATTTCAATTTTGATCTGCACTTGTGCATGACTCACTGTACAGAACTGCCTCAGCAACAAGTGCAATAACTGGCAGGAAGGACCTCTCACCAACAATATTCAAAGGGAACATGCAAAATTTACAGATTAATTGGTGGTTGATCATTTCAGGCTGCTGGTTAAATTTGTTTCATGGCCCATTTTATCACCCTGGAATGTTCCATTTTATTTTTAATTATTCATTCGCGGGATGTGGGCTTCGCTGGCTGGGCCAGCATTTATTGCCCATCCCTAGTTGCCCTTGGGAATGTGGTGGTGTGCTGTCTTCTTGAACTGCTGTAGTAGATGTGGTGTAGGTATACCCACAGTGCTGTTAAGAAGGGAGTTCCAGGATTTTGACCCAATGACAGTGAAGGAATGGCGATATATTTCCAAGTCAGGATGGTGAGTGACTTTGAGGGGAACTTCCAGGTGGTGGTGTTCCCATTTATCTGCTGCCCTTGTCCTTCTAGGTGGTGGTGGTCATGGGTTTGGAAGGTGCTGTCTAAGGAGCCTTGGTGAATTCCTGCAGTGCACCTTGTAGATGGTACATGCTGCTGCTGCTGTGCATCGGTGGTGGAGGGAGTGAATGTTTGTGGATGTGGTGCCAATCAAGCAGACTGCTTTGTACTGGATGATGTCCAGCATCTTCGGTGTTGTTGGAGCTGCAGTTATCCAGGCAAGTGGAGAGTATTCCATCACATTCCTGACTTGTGCCTTGTAGATGGTGGACAGGCTTTGGGGAGTCAGGAGGTGAGTTACTTGTCGCACGATTCCTAGCCTTTGATCTGCTCTTGTAGCCACAGTATTTATATGGCTAGTCCAGTTCAGTTTCTGGTCAATAGTAACCCCCCAGGATGTTGATAGTGCGGGATTCATTGATGGTAATGTCATTGAACATCAAGGGGCGATGGTTGGATTCTCTCTTGTTGGAGATGGTCATTGCCTGACACTTGTGTGGCGTGAATGTTACTTGCCACTTGTCAGCCCAAGTCTGGATATTGTCCAGGTCTTGCTGCATTTCAACATGGACTGCTTCGGTATCTGAGGAGTCATGAATGGTGCTGAACATTGTGCAATCATCAGCGAACCTTATGATGACCTTATGATGGAAGGAAGATCATTGATGAAGTAGCTGAAGATTGTTGGGCTTAGGACACTATCCTGAGGAACTCCTGCAATGATGTCCTGGAGCTGAGATGACTGACTGCCAACAACCACAGCCATCTTCCTTTGTGCTAGGTATGACTCCAAGCAGTGGAAAGTTTTCCCCCTGATTCCCATTGACTTCAGTTTTGCTAGGGCTCCTTGATGCCACACTCGGACAAATGCTGCCTTGATGTCATCTCACCTCGGGAGTTCAGCTCTTTTGTCCATGTTTGAACCAAGGCTGTAATGAAGTCAGGAGCTGAGTGGCCCTGGAGGAACCCAAATTGGTCATCAGTGAGCAGGTTATTGCTAAGCAAGTGCTGCTTGATAGCACTGTTGATGACCCATTCCATTGTTTGCATAGGAAAAGTATTTGCTGGCATTGCAGTATTTGGTTGCCTTATAACTAGTTTGACTGACTGGTGGCCAGGAGCAGATGCCAAAAGAGAGAGGAGGTAGGGACTGTGCACAAGGCTATTACCATGTGGGTAATTAGGAAACAATTCTCCTACCTCAACTTCATTAAGCAATGTTTGAGGTGCTGTTGCTTAACGGAGGAGGCTATCATAAAGTTATGACATTTGCTGCAGTTGTAACTTGAGCCAGGGCATGAACAGCACTGCCTATGGTTGCCAAGGTCCCCATGGCTCTTTTTATGCCATGGACCTCTTTCAGATTGCAGTAGGTGATATGAGCGACATATCCTAAGTTTGCAGTCTACAGCTGTATGAGGGAGGTAACTGAAACCTCCAGACCAAGAGGAATACTTACATTTCCTTCCTCAGCAGAAAAATCAGCATGAAGGAGCACTAGGCTTTGCTTGCTTTAAGGCTCCCCATTACCAGTTTGGCAGCTGTATCAATCCTAAGGGTTTCTACTCCCTCAATGTGTTGTCGAACAAGCAATCAACAAGCTCAGGTAAAGCTTCCATCGCCTGGACCATTCAGAAGGAACTGTGCAGTTCAACCCTGAGTGAGTATCCAGATTTGTGGATATCTGCTGCATACTCCATAACTTTGCCATCATGTGAGATAAGCCTTTATCACCACCTGGACAGCAAGAAGTGAGCTTTCATTACAAATGTGAGAGCTGTCAGGAGAGAGTTCTTGATGGTGAGTACCATTTTTGTATTGATAAACTTGGTACTTGGTCTCCATGTTGGATAGAATAATCTCTATTCTGTATATGAAGACTTGACACAAGGTGGAGCCTGACTCCTCCATGCTCTGTGACATGCAGGCTCACTGCAAGACTGCACAGTGCACCTATAATTTCCTGGAATAAGCCCATCAATATTCTTCAGTGGCTGGGGGCATCGCTCTGAGCCCTCTATGGCTGAACTAATAATCAATCTCTTCCTCTGGCATACTCGCATCTGTGGCGATCTGCACATTGGCTGGTGATTCATCATGTGAATACTTCCCTCTTTCCTAGACTATAAAGTACGTGTGGTGCCAATGTCTGAGCTGGTGCTTGGGAAGATGAAATTGAGTGATGGCTATTCTTCCTCAGCTGGTCTCCATTTCATTAGCACCTGAAATGAAAGAAAAGGACAAGTGTTATTTTTTTAGTATGCAGGAGAGCAGAACAAGAGAAGTCTCCACAGCAAAAACATTTGCAGTTGAATGAACATCACACACTGCCTGTGACACAAGCCCTGCCCTGAGCACCTTGTCCCTTCATATTTGTATTCTTGCATGATTGAATTGCTAGACCATGATAACTACTTAAGGCAATGAAAAATTAAAACCAACAGATGTAGCTTTAATGTTTCTGAACAAATCATTTTAAGTTCTCTGCTGTTAACAGTTGTAGAGTTCACATTGATTTGCACACAGTGCTATATTTATAGAATAGTGATTATGTCTGCATTTTGTCTCGACTCACTGGGGATAGTGCGCTGTAATATCAAACCCCAGTGTTCTCCGAGCCACCACAAATGTGGAAAGATTGCCCTAATTCTACCTGTTTAATTAGATTAACAGAATATGAGCACCAGGTTTGTAAACTTAATAAGTTAATAATTGTTATTAAACCAATTGTCTTTAACTAGTGGCAAAAGAAAGAAATGTAACTGCTAACTTCTAACTCAATAACTTAAAACTCTACCCCCTCTTAAATCCCTTTACACACATACACACACACACACACACAAACACACACACACACTCAAGACACATAAGACACACAAAATATGGATTTTAAGGGTGGGATAAAACAGTTCAATTGCACCAATCCGGAGTAAGGATTCAAGGGGTTGATTTTGATCGATGTCTTCCAAATTCCTTTCAGTTCTTGTTGATGATACAAGATTGTCTTCCAGCACTTCACTGGTTGAGAATTTGCTTTTCAATGTCTCTCACAGTGGTTTTCCCCATTTCTTTTTAATAGGGGTTTCCGCAGAGAATGAAGAGGTTATGGAGATATGAGGAAAAGAGATTTTAGATATTTTCTCTTTGTAGGCCAGGAGCTTTCTGCTGCACTGCTACCATATAAAACCCTGGTCACCTGGTCAGGAACCAATTAAAATGCTGTTGTCAGGCAGCTCCCTTGGTCCAGGACTCCTTTCCAGCACCATCCTGTCTTTCATGGCACATTCTTTTCCAGGACTGCAACATTGTATATATCTCTCATCCTGTCCCAGTAGATATGTCCTTTGAACTGCAGCCATTGTAATTCTAATTCGCAGTCCAACAGAAAATTAAAAGATATGTTCTTTACAACAGTCCAACAGAAATAAAAAGATTTCACCCACATAACCTGATAATCAAAGCCATTGGTTGGATCATGGCACTGTGAAACATATTGGGACATTTTTTTAGTTAAAAGGTGCCAGATAAATGCAGTTGTTGTTCAATGTAATCTCCAAACCAATGGGCAAAACCCCAGAATCCCATGTAATGAAAACAAGACCTGGCTTATGCATTCACCATAACCCAGTGCCCCTCCTAATAACATATAATTTGTATAATTCACCAGTAAAATATTCCAAGATCCTGTGAGATTCTGTTTTCTAGCCCGTCTTTAATAAAGACACATGCATCATCACACCAACTGACTGCTGTCAATGCTGTTACCTTAAAAAAAAACAATTTACTGCTCTTCACATATAAGAATATTGTTGACAATAATAATGCGCTAAAGCTTCAGTCTACAGGGTATGGTGTCATTGGAATGCTTTAGTTGGATTGCTATGAAACATCTTACCGATGTGGATTTATGAAGGCCTTCTACTGATTAACCACCAATATAACTAAGAGCCACAAATTTAAAAATAGAGCCACACACAGCCTGATGATCTGATGGTAATGCACAATGTAATCAGCGCCTTTCTCTTGGTCTAGGCATAGGAATGGGCTTACCTTTCTCTCTGTTTGACCACATCCTACCCATTTGAAGGGCTGATAAGTGATCTGATCCCAGAGCTTCCTCTTTGAACTGCATGGCTGACATTAGGATCATTAGGTACTTATGTTATGAAAAAAGTTATCGATGTGAACCTGTTTCTTACTGTGCTGGAGGGAAGTGTTTTGAACAGGCTAGCAGTAGGCCAATGTTTTATTTTTGTACACCTAGGAGGAGAATTCGTAACTTTTCCTTGTCAGTCATTGCCTGAATCTGGATATCTTGGGAGCTTAAATATGAGTGAGTTTTTTCTCACTAGGCCAGGTTCTCTTCCCTAACTTGACTATGCACTCCTGAACCATCTCCTTTCTTTTGTCCCTAGACTGGAAGTTAGCAATTTATTTTTGACTCCTTCCCTGTCCAGGGGATGTCCAAAAGAGTTGCCAATTAAGCTGTAAACAACCCTTCCTTGGGGGAAAGCTCTCTGGCAACTACCTCTGCTGAGTTAAAATGAATAGGACCATCCCACCAATAGTAAGTGTGGATGATTAATGGAATGTTAAATACATTTGTTTTGACTAGACAATTTGGATTCTTCATTGCTCACAGTGCTACTCTTTAGAGAATTTGACCCCTTGAGTGTGGCATTCACCTTGATAACATTTTGATATTAATTACACCAAGAGCTTTCTATTACAAAATAGTCAAAAATTCATAGGTAGAGGGTGTAAAGCATAAAGACATGTATGTATATTGAAGTAGTCATCTGTTTGCACCAAACAGCAAATGTAAATATTCTGAGTAGGCCAGTGACATGGAGTTATTTGCTTTTTATATTTAGAATGGATTAACTCAATACAATTTTAAAAATGGGTGTCATTCTGTAGCCTATTAAACATCACTGATGGTAGGACTGAGTTTGTAAATGAGTGTTTGACTGCTGCACAGTTTAAAATACATCTATTAACCTGCTATAGGATAATTAGAAAGCAGAGCTTTACAAGCCAGAAAGCAAGGAGAACATTTGGAAATGACATAAAGCTTGCTTTTTCATCCGCAGGTCTGTGTTGTTGTGTTCATCTTTCATCTGCAGACCTGCAGTCATGCCCTTCAAATGCCTTTCCCAGAGGACAGCTGTGTCCTATCACAGCATTTCTGGCTTATTAAAGGAAGAGGTGGCTCCTACAGGGAAGGCGATATAAAGCAGGGCATTCTTTGATTTTTACTGTCTTTTATTTAAAGCTGCAGCAGCATCTTCATTAATTGGAATTAAATTATTTTGTTGGAAGTCCTTTCTTTTTGAAGCTCAGAAAATGAGTTTGCTGTTTTAATTACAAACACATGAGGATCCTCTTTGTAGAAAATATGCAAAATTCACTACTCTCATCTTGGATACAACAGAAATGTGTTGTATGTAAGGATCCATAGGTATTTAATTCTAAACCAAGTTCATATTTCTAGAGTCATAGTTTGAATTGATGTTTTCTGTTTACTTAAGTTTTGAATTGTACCGTAATACAAATTTAATCAAGCAGGCTCCACAAAACATTTTATTAACTCAATCAAATTGCAGGACCATGAATCACTGGTTCCCAAATTCATCTGCTTGGTCTTATTTTTAATTGGTTGTTTTGTGACTGAACTAATCACATTCCACCAAAATCATTTCTGTGGCATAAAACCACCTTGACCATTCATCAACCACCCCTAAATATACACCTTAAATAAAATCTGCTAAGATAAAAATTTAAGAATTCAAACAGAAAAGTCAAAAAATTGGATTCAACCACTTTCTTACTCCTCATTCCACAAGCTGCACGTTCCATATTCTGGTCTTCTTGTTCCTTGAACTGAAGATGGTGTTGCCAGTGTCCACCAAGCTTACCATCACTAAACTTCTTCTACATGACCAATCCTTCCAGATGAGAGTAGGTGGCATTGCGAGCATATTCAAGTTTGTTATCCATCACTGCATCCAAGAGGTGATGGATGTCATGTACGTGAGCGTTCATTGTTTTCCCTCGAACCACAGAGAAGCAGGATGAGTGAACATGTGGCTTTGTCAGAGTAGCTGGATTCCCAATTGTGCAGCCACCTGCCAACCCAAATATCAACAGGGCAATAAACAGAACCATCAAACTATCCTGGCAACAGCCACAACATTTTCATAATAAGGCAGTTTGTTGTTCTTGCTGTCTTAGTGTCAGCACAAGGAACTAGAGGTCGACTGCTTGGAAACATGAGATATCCCCTGTACGCATTGCTGACTTCCCCCCTGCCACCCGACTGTGCAAGGACAACAGGGCTATGAGAGCTATGCTGACACAAAGAACATCGTGGAACAGACCATCAGCTGTCTTGAGCCACATTTCCACTGCCCGGACTGCCCAGGGGGTGTCCTATGATACTCATTGGAGAGTGTCTGCTGTGTCCTCCACACCTTTGCTATTATGGGGGTTCAGCTATTGCCACTGCACAAAAAGAAGGTACCTTGGGAAGAGGAGGCATCTCAGATCCCTTTGTTCTGGACTAGCTGGCCAGGAGTACCTACTGAGACTCTGGTTCCCATAGTAAGTTTTTTTTTATTCATTCATGGAATGGGGGGTGTTGTTGGCTAGGCCAGCATTTATTGCCCTTCCCTAACTGCCCTTGAGAACTGAGTGGCTTGCTAGGCCATTTCAAAGGGCAGTTAAGACTCAACCACATTGCTGTGAGTCTGGGATCACATGCAGCCCAGACCAGATAAGGACAGCAGATATCCTTCCCTAAAGGGCATTAGCAAACCAGATGGGTTTTATGACAATCAATAATGGTTTCATCGTCATCATTAGACTTTTAATTCCAGATTTTTTTTTGATTAAATTGAAATTTCACCATCTGCCTTGGTGGGATTTGAACCCAAGTCCCCAGAGCATTACCCTTGGTCTCTGGACTACTAGTCCAGTGACAATACTACTACACCACTGCCTCCCATTACCACCATTGTGCCACAATTCCCCACCCTCCCGTCTGTTTGCAGCGCATCATCACAACGTCCTTTTGGTCAAAACCCTTCCAGAAAGGCCAAAACCCTGCAATAAAAGCCACCAGCAACAAACCTTTCCAGAACAACTTTATCCAATAACATATCCAACAATACAAACAAAAATGAACTATTCACCTTTGTGTATAGCCTTCTTGCCTTTGTTTAGCTCCTGTGCAGTGCTACCACAGCAGCTGCAGTAGGGATGGTATAAGGCTGCTAACTTTCATGGGGGAAGGCAGCAGAAGGTCTTTCAGGATACCCTTGAGCAGCTCTGGGCCTTGAAGGAATGGGTGGCAACAGTCTGGGCTGGCTGTCTGAATGGCAACAGCAGGGCTGCTGGTGGGAGCACACTGTCATCCTGATAGAGGATGGCAGGTTCACGTTCCCTGGAGCTACTGCTACTCCTCTGGGGTGGCACCTCAGCAATCCTAGTAAGCTGTTGGAGGACAGATTGCTGGAGTACTGAGAGAGCGTGCATGCCATTTTGAGCACTGGAAACCACAGCCATGATGACAGCAGTCTGAGCCTACATGGTAGCAAGCAAGAATCTCCTGACCTCCATCTGAGGTTCCACTGCCACGGCACTGAGAAGTTTGATAGCTTCTGCCTGTGCTGCATTGGGAGCTCAGTTGCTGGTCACCAAACACTGCATTACAACTGGGTCTGCAAGCCATAGAGTTGGCCACCATTTCCATGAAGGAACGGAGGGCTCTCAGATTCTGCGTAATGCCCTGAGGAGCCGGACTGCTCCATGCTGCTTGAGAGGCTGCCTGGCAGACCTGCCAATGCATCAAACATCTCGGTGTGCATGTTCAGCGGTGCTTTCCTGCAGGTCACCCCAAGAACATCCTCATCTGAGTCTCCTGCAGCAGAATTCATGTGTGACCTAGCCCTTTGGGGAGCTGGCAGCCAAATTGTCCTATCCCCTTGGTTGTCTGTAACCCCTTCATGCCCAGTGACTCACCACGTGCTGATCCCAACTTCTAAGATTCTGGTACTGTGCGTACTTGAGCTGGTGCCTCCAAGAATCAGACCAAATGATGTTGCTTCTTCATCAGAAGTGTCATGCATCTTTCGTCCTTCCTTCTGAGGTTGCAATGGCTGGCCAGGTGGTGGTTCTTCAGCATTTGAAAGCAGAAAATTAGAAGGGGGCAATTGAGGTGAGGGAAGAGTGGATGGGTGGAAAGCAGGAGATCCACAGTCACACTATCTCTAGCTTGCACAATGCAGGAAAGCTGGGCCAGGTGGGATTTGAAAAGGGCCTTAAAGCAGAAACATATTTTCATGGGGCAGCCTGCAGGAAAACATCACTGAATGTGCACACTGAGATGTTTGGTGCATTGGCAGGCCTGCCAGGCAGTCTCTAATCACTCTCCAACAACATGGAAGAGTCCAGATCTTCAAGGCATTATGCAGAATCCTAGAACCCATCCTTTCACCCTGAAAAGTCTCAGTGGTGCCGGATGCAATGGCCTCTGCCAAAGCCATCCCCATGATGTGGAGTGTTGTCTTCTCCAGCTGGCTACGGTGATGCAGTTGTACCTGTCCTCTGCTTCTGCTTTGCTCCCAGTGATTATGGACCACTTTGTCCTGCAAGAGTAAGGGAAGAATTTCAGTGATTGTGTTGCAGTTGTTTGGTGATGTGCCTGCCACAGCTCAGTAGTTGGCATATGTGGAAGCAGCAAGAGGTGGGTGGGAGGCTGGCATCATTCAAAGAAATGCAAGGATGAGGTGGAGCATCTGAATATTAGGTTTGAGTCCTGAATACGATTTGTGAGTGATGGATGGTGTATTGAGCAGTGTGAAAGGTTGGTGGTGGTGTGAAGATGACATGTGAAGGTTCATTCACTGACCTTGACTATCCACATGAGATTATTGAACTGCTGCCAGGTCCTCAGGGCAAGATTCTGTGAGTTTACCATCCTGTCACCTCCTTCCATTCCCTTCTGAGGGTGTTCCTTGAGGGCCTCCTGGTGTCCTGTGGAAACATGGCCCCCTCTCCTCCTGTCAGCACCCTGGCACTGTATTTGAGAACCTTGAAGCCCTCTTCCCTGTTGCTGCATTTAGGGTACTATCCCTTGCGACCAATTCCTGCAGAGGCAGTCAGCAGCAGCTACCTTGTGATCAATGCAGCTCCACTTTAAGAGGAACAGAGTTTCTGGGACACCTGATAGCCCTGCTGGAACCCCTTTTGAATGCTCAGACAGCTGGCAGCGGTGGTCATCCTCAGCTGAATGCTCAAGCCATGGCAGTGAAGAGTCAGCATGAAGTTTGTATGCTGCCTGCCTCAATGGGACCAGACACAGGTTGATTGCAACAAGTAGCTTTTAGCCTCTTTCCCATCCCATTCTTGTTTGGTAGAAGAGTGCCACATTCTGCACCCTCTCCACATCTCGTTTCTTAACTGAACCAGAAGGAATTGAATATCCATCAAAAATTTGGCAGTTTCCCCATAAATAAGATGCATCATCGATGGCTTCACATGTCAGTAAATTAAATTCCTTCTCCATATTGTATTATGAAATAACATCTCCAGCTTGGACCACATGCATTCTATATCATTTCCATTTTAAATCTTAAATACATGGTAATATATGATACAATGATGGGAGTGAAGGACTAGGTGACAATACCAATCCAAGTATAACTAACTGACGAGGAGATGATGGTGTAATGGTAATATCACTGGAGCAGTAATCCAAAGGCCTAGGCTAATGCCCTGGGGACATGGGTTTGAATCCCAGCATGGCAGCTGTTGGAAGTCAGTTAGTAAATCTGGAATTAAAAAGCTAGCCCTGGTAATAGTGACCATGGCCTAAATTTTTCCAGTCCTGCCCACCATGGGAATCGTTGCAGGCAGAATGTACCAGCAAAAGGTCCATTGACTTCGGGTGGGAATTTCCAGTCCATCAACAGGACAGAACCACCAGAGGTGATGGCACTGTGGTATACAGTCAGGAGGAAGTTGTCCTGGAAGTTCTCAAGATCAGCTCTGGACCCCATGAAGTCTCATGGCATCAAGTCAAACATGGGCACAGAAACCTCCTGATTATTACTAATTGCGCCCGCCCCCGCCCTCTTCCCCTCAACCTTCAGCTGAATCAGTACTCCTCCATATTGAACACCAATTAGAGGAAGCACTGAGGGCACAGAATGTACTCTGGGTGGGTGACTTCAATGTCCAGCACCCAAGAGGGGTTCAATAGCACCACTACAGACCAAGCTGCTAGCTGGGTCCTAAAGGACATAGCTGCTAGACTGGGTCTGCGATGAGGGAATCAACTAGGGGGATAAACATACTTGACCTTGTCCTCACCAAGCTACCTGTCGCAGATGCATCTGTCCATGATCGTATTGGTAGGAGTGACCATTGCACAATCCTTGTGGAGACAAAGTCCCATCTTCACATTGAGGATATCCTCCATCATGTTGTGTGGCACTGCCACCGTGCTAAATGGGATATATTTTGAACAGATCTAGCAACTCAAAAGTGGGCATCCGTGAGGTGCTGTGGGCCATCAGCAGTAGCAAAATTGTACACAACCACAACCTGCAACCTCATGGCCCAGCATATTCCCCACTCTGCCATTACCATCAAGCCAGGGGATCAACTCTAGTTCAATGAAGAGTGCAGGAGGGCATGCCAGGAGCAGCACCAGGCATACCTAAAAATGAGGTGTCAACCTGGTGAAGCTATAACACAGGACTACTTGCATGCCAAACAGCAAAAACAGCATCCAATAGACAGAACTAAGCAATCCCACAACCAACAGATCCGATCTAAGCTTTGCAGTCCTGCCACATCCAGTCATGAATGGTGATGGGCAGTTAAACAACTAACAGGAGGAGGGGACTCCACAAATATCCCCATCCTCAATGATGGAGGAGTCCTTCCTGAGGTCCTCAGCAATATAAATGCCAGTCTTCAGTCAATTTGATTCACTCCACGTGATATCAAGAAATGGCTGAAGGCATTGTATACTGCAAAGGCTGGGGGTCCTGAGAACATTCCAGCAATATTACTGAAGACTTGTACTCCGGAATAGCTGCGCCCTTAGCTAAGCTGTTCCGGTATAGCTACAACACTGGCATCTACCCAACAATGTGGAAAATTGCCCAGGTAAGTCCAACCCGGTCGATTACTGCCTAATCAGTCTAATCTCAATCATCAGCAAAGTGATGGAAAGTGCCATTGACAGTGCTATCAGGCGGCACTTACTCAGCATTAGCCTGCTTACTGACACTCAATTTGGATTCTGCCAGGGCCACTCTGCTCCTGACCTCATTACTGCCTTCATTCAATCATGGACAAAAGAGCTGAACTTGAGATGAGGTGAGAGTGACTGCCCATGACATCAAGGCAGCGTTTGACTAAGTGTGGCATCGAGGAGCCCTAGCAAAACTGGAGTCAATAGGAATTGAGGAAAACTCTCCGCTGGGTGGAGTCATACCTCGCACAAATGAAGATGGTTGTGGTTGCTGGAGGCCAATCATCTCAGTCCCAGGACGTGACTGCAGAAGTCCCTCAGGGTAGTGTCCTAGGCCCAACCAGCATCAGCTGCTTCATCAATGACCTTCCTTCCATCATAAGGTCAGAAGTGAGGATGTTCACTGATGATTGCACAATGTTCAGCATCATTCACAACCCTTCAGATACTGAAGCAGTTGGTGCCCTTATGCAGCAAGAGCTGGACATCATTTAGGCTTGGGCTGACAAGTGGCAAGTAACATTCACAGCACACAAGTGTCGGGCAATGACCATCTCCAACCAAGAGAGAATCCAACCATCGCCCCTCGATATTCAATAGCATTACCATCGCTGAATCCCCCCACTATCTACATCCTGTGGGCTGCCATTGACTAGAAATTGAACTGTCATATAAGAGCAGGTCAGAGGCTGGGAATTCTGCAGTGAGTATCTCACTTCTGGACTCCCTAAAGCCTGTCCACTATCTGCAAGGCACAAGTCAGGAGTTTGATGGAATACTCTCCACTTGCCTGGATGAGTACAGCTCCAACAACGCTGAAGAAACACAACACCATCCAGAACAAAGCAGACCACTTAAATGGCACTCCAACCACCACTTTCAATATTCACTCCCTCCACTACTGATGGACAGTTGTAGCAGTGTCTATCATCTGCACTGCAGCAACTCACCAAGACTCCTTCTACAGCACATTCCAAACCCGTGACCTCTACCACCCAGCAGGACAAGGGCTGCAGATGCATGGGAACACTACCACCTGGAAGTTCAACTCCAAACTACACACCATCCTGACTTGGAACTATATCGCCATTCCTTCACTGTCGATGGGTCAAAATCCTAGAACTCCCTGCGTAACAGCACTGTGATTGTACCTATACCACATGCACTGCAGTGGTTTAAGAAGGCAGCTTACCACCACCTTTTCAAGGGAATTAGGGATGGGCAATAAATGCTGGCCTAGCCAGCAATGCTCACATCCTGTGAAAGCGTAAAAAAAAGCCAACTAAATTCCACAGCACTTTCTATTAAATGAACATGCAAAAGGGTTTTTGGGAATTTTAATAGCCATTACGAGTAACCAGTTAGCTTTTGCAATTTTCCACTCGTTGCAGAATCTCCTCAGGAGCCATCAGTAAGTCATCTGATTTGGCAGCACTAAATGAGTCCATATTGGAAAATTGAAAACTATTAAATGAAATTGCCAAGCTGCTGAATTTAATACCAGATTAACCTTAATAGTTGCATTTCAAAGAAAATAACACATCTTAGCATTCCATTGAGTTGCTTTTAAATTCAGCACATAAGGATTATCAGGTTGGTTTAACTGTTTGGAGAGCCGGGGAGTAAATGGAACTGAAAGTTGAACTGTTTCTGCATTGCTAATTGTACATCCCATAAAATGAAAACCTACCCCTCAATTTCAACATGGCTGCTCTTAATGTTGAAGAGGTCAACTCAAAGTACCTTTAACAACTTTTTGTGTATTAAAGCAACTTACTTATGCAATGTCTAGGTATCAATTAAGTAAATTTTGTGATTTAAGTCATGGTATGAAACTTCCCTTAAAATCACTAGTGTTGAATTTGAGTCTGTGTAGTCTGTGTAGTGCAAGTTGACATTGATACAGGTGATGCAAAAATAGCAAGTAGTATCTAGGATTGATCATCCTTTATTGGTTGCTAGTAATTTAATCAGCATAAGTGAAGACAAGTGAGGTAATGGAACACTAATCAAATGATCACCACACTCTTAAATCACAGAAATGAAGTTATATGGTCAAGGAGAGCCACTTTGTTAATAGAACTGTTTAATGTTATTCAATAACTATATGTGGGAGAATCAGTTAGAAAACTCCAAAATGTAGCTATGGCTGGTATTTATGAAATTGTAGTCACAGTACAGACCGTACTCAACCAGCCCATGCTTGCAAAACTCAAAACATAGTGTCCAACTTTAGGTGTGATTTTGCAATTGGACAACATTTGCTTAAAAAAATGTCCTAATTGTGCTAAGAATTATACTGAAAACTTTGCAGACAGAAGGAGCATGTTCATGCGTTGCGCCTTTTTCAACTAAACAAAAGCTTGGGGAACAGCCATTCCCTTGTTCATTCTACATGGCAATGCCTTCACCAGAGTTGACCTGCCTGGTTTAAATCTGCACAAAAGCTTGTCAGTTAATTGTTCCCTGATGCATTCTCCATAGCAATGCCTCTACCAATCAGAGCCCACTTGCCAACCAATCAGCACGCACTTTCTTCTCATGCAGCATAAATTGTTGCTCCCTTTACTACTGGTATTCTTGTAAACTAAAACAAAAACAGAATTACCTGGAAAAACTCAGCAGGTCTGGCAGCATCGGCGGAGAAGAAAAGAGTTGACGTTTCGAGTCCTCATGACCCTTCGACAGAACTACAAGGGAATGGCTGTTCCCCAAGCTTTTGTTTAATTGAAAAAGGCGCAACGCATGAACATGCTCCTTCTGTCTGCAAAGTTTTCAGTATAATTCTTAGCACAATTAGGATATTTTTTTAAGCAAATGTTGTCCAATTGCAAAATCACACCTGAAGTTGGACACTATGTTTTGAGTTTTGCAAGCATGGGCTGGTTGAGTACGGTCTGTACTGTGATTACAATTTCATAAATACCAGCCATAGCTACATTTTGGAGTTTTCTAACTGATTCTCCCACATATAGTTATTGAATAACATTAAACAGTTCTATTAACAAAGTGGCTCTCCTTGACCATAACTTCATTTCTGTGATTTAAGAGTGTGGTGATCATTTGATTAGTGTTTTTATTCTTGTAAACTATCCTGATAAGTGCAAGATGAAAAGCTTTGACAGCGTGTCTCTTTTCTCAGCAATACTGAAATTTTAATTGTCTCAGATAGTCTTGGATCTTAGAAAGCTAAAATCAGGTATCTCTCTGGAATACAATTCACATTTAAATCATCATTTCTCAGCTACTTGTATTATTCTTAAAATGCGGTCCTGACCCCCCACCCACCCACTGTCCCCTCCATCCCCCAGTCCACTCATTCCAATTTATCTCTCCTATTCAGTAACTGAATTTAATGAAGCACAGGCATGTGTCATTAAGTGGATCTCACCCAATTTTTAAAAATATGTTATTGGGGTGTAGGAAATGCTGGCTAGGCCAAATTTATTGATCTGAGAAGGTGAGATCCTTCTGCTTGAACTCCTGCAGCCCCTGTGTTGATGCTCCTACACCATAATTGTTGGGATGGGAATTCCAGGGTGTTGACCCAGTAACAATGAAGGACCAGCAATATGTGTCCAAGGCAGGATGGTGTGTGACTTTAAGAACTTGAAAATGGTGCTGTTCCCACAGCATTGCATCCTTTGTCTTTCCCAGTACTTGAATTCTATGGGGTAGGAGGTGCTGTTGAGCTGAGTTTGGTGAGTTGTTGCAATGCATCCATTAGTTCATATAGTGTGCCGATGATGGAGGGAGTGAATGTTGAATCCAGTGACAGCGCTACCGATCAAGCAGACTGTTTTGTCCTCGGTGGCATTCCTGAATGTTGCCATCCAGGCAAGTGCTGAGTATTCTATCAATTCCATCTTAAACCTTGTACATCAGTGGTTATCATTTTTTTTGGTTAATGGACCTTTTCTCAAATGGATTGGTAATCACAGACCCAAATCTAAACTTTAATACTAAATATTCAATAGGAAAGTGTTGCATGTTTCAATAATGCTTTTGAGAAGTATCAATTTTAGAATAGCGATTTGAAGACAATTTCACCAATGGAGACAGACAAACCTGAGATAAAGGGTAAGTGTGACTCCACTAACATTTAATAATGCCAACTGCACTGTTTTTATATGGTTAAAGATTGGCCATAATAGGCAATCAGTTCACAGATCACACCAAATACAAACAGCTATTGGTCAAATCAGTATTAAAACAGACGTACTTTATGTTAAACAGGCCCAAAGCAAATTTCTATTTTAATGATAAAAATCTTTCCACAAACAGACAAATCTCCTCTCCGATTCTATTACGGAGTATTCACTTAAACATTCCTGCATTCTCAGGAATATTTTATTCTTGGACAGAGATGGCAGAGGAGGTGAGCAACAGTGGGGTGACAAGTTGAATCTGGGTCCAGTGCAGGAAACGGGTCAACAACCTGCCCCGATACACGAAGGTAAGTGTCAGTATCGCATCCTTAACTGGTGACTCTCTTGGGGTCATCAGTAATGTATATATGTGAATGGACAACTATGTCAGAAGAGTGAATGCGTGATCAGACTTAGTGCCATATGCGGAAATTTACCTTCTATGTGCGCTTGAATGCAACGTGTGAATGACAGGCCTGTATGTGTGATGGGAATGCTTGCAGTCAAGGGGATTAGATGTCACTTGACAAGTCACTAATTCTGCAGGACAAGCAGACCCACAATTCCCATGAGAGGAGATGCACTGGAGGAGTTCCTGACCACAGCTTCCTCACAGCAACTGAGTAAGAGACGGTGGAGATTTCTGGGGAGGAGGGAACATGATTTATCTTAGCCAGTGAGACTAGACTGCCAAGGTGTAAGGAGGTATTGGTGACAAATGGGCAAACAGGATGGATGGGGTGAAATATGAAGTGCTCAAACTGTGATGATAATTAATGTGATTATTTATTGTCTCCACCATCTCCATCCAAGGACCAACTGCAGCCATAGAAGGAACCCAAAGATTTCACTTCTGGGGATGAAGAAGCCAATGTTTAGAGGATGTACCATCATCTGGCTCATCATCAACTTGTGCCAGCACAGTTACTGCAACAGGTGCATGGAGGGTTGGTGTATAGATTCAAAAGCACAATCTGATGAGCACACCAAAGACACATCCCAGCAGCTGAGGAAGGATGTGACAGCTGAGGTCCCCTGACAATCGGAGGGACCATGCTCCTGCTGAGTGCAAGCTGACAATGGGCCTCTGATCACAGCCACAAGACATCTGCTGGACATGCAGCAGACGTTAGTGGAAAATATGCAGAGACATCAGGGATCATGTGCAGCTTTGCATGGGGTATGGAGGAGTCCATGCATGCCACACATTCTGCCATGTCTCAGGCATTTGAATGCATGGCTACGTTCATGAAAAGAATGGCAACCAACATGGAGAGCCAGGGCAAGCATCCGATCCATTTGCGCTCTGCATTCCATCACTCTAGCCTTGGTTAAGTGCAACAGTGGCTAAGTGAGAAGGGGCCACCTCCCTCCAGGAGCTCCTTCACATGTGCTATTGTGCTATTGTGTGCCCAGATAAGCACATGCCAGCTACTCCGAGGCCTTCATTTCCATGGTTAGCAGCATCTTCTCCCTATCCCCTCCACCATTCACCCCAATAGCTTCAGCCAGCAAGGCCAAGGGGTATACCCCTGTACCAGTGCAGTAGACCCCTAGTAGGCTGGACCCCTCCAGAGGACATCTGTCAGGATAATCCAAGGAAAAGGGGCATAAAACTGAGCAGTCTACTTTTGCTTCAGTTGCTGATGTTAGGGTTTCACTTGGACGTAGCGGTAGAAAAAGAAAATTGAAAGAAGTATGAGCACAAAGGTGGCATGGGTGATTTATCCATGTTTTTATCACTTGTAAGAATATGCACATAAAATATCTTTTCTGTAATTCTCATAATTTTTGAGAAGTGTTGGAGCCTGTCATAGTAACAGCCATGGCACACCCCATGCTTCTCACAATATGACGGCTAGAGAGGAGAATGGGACATAGACATTGTTCCTTAATGAGATTTGTTGCATTTTTTTGTGCATTCTTTATTGAATGTTCATGTGGATTGTTACTTCTGTGATGACCATTCGGTGGAACGTGGTTTAAAATGCTAGCACAACTACCCCTTCCCCCTGCCACCCAGCCCTCTCTCTGCATCCTAGAGGATATTGGCCCACTTTACTCTCAGCTGTGTAAATGAGACAGGTGCAGTTGCAGTCCAAACACTTTAAAAATGATGCTGGATCAGAATAATTAGGCAAGGCAGGCTGTTAAGTGAATGTCCACATACCCCTAAGATGTCCTTGGTACCAGCACGCACTAATGACTGTGTTTGACAAAGCTCCATTCCCCATTCTATTCTAGATGGTAGAGTATGCAGGTTTATAGTTAACTCGGCAAGGGAGGATGGCAGGGCTAGGTCTATACCCCAGGAAGGGGATGAAGGTCTGGCAATGGAGCGATGGTCAAGCAGATGTGGTATTGTTGAGTGAACCTTGTATAGATCAGGTTGTCCCTGGCATCTCTTGTATGTCCCGCCATGTCCCTGACATCCATGATAGGCTCATTTGGATTTATGTTGCCCTCCTCATGCTTCGACAAATTCTCCTCATCTGAGGAGGGCTGATGTTCTTCATGCTTGTCCCCTTGCAGTACTAGGTTGTGCAGTACACAGCAGACCACTATTATTTGTGACACCCTGTGAGGTGGGTACTGCAGAGCCCTCCAAGACTGGCCAAGGCATTGGAAGGTCACTTTAAGAATTCCAGTGGTGTGCTCAATGATGGTGGATGCATGAATTTGATTGTAGTGTTCCTCTGCTTCACTCTGGGGATGCCTCACTGGCGTCATCAACCATTATTGCAGGGGATAGCCCTCGTCACCAAGGAGCCATCCATCAATCTGGCTGGAGCTTCAAAAAAACTGTGGGAACCATGAATTGCGCAAGATGTATGCGTTGCGACAACTCCCTGGGAAACAGGCACCGACCTGCATTATTCTTCTCCTGTGGTTGCACACTAGTTGTACATTCAAGATGTGAAATCTTTTACAATTTACAAATGCAGCTGGCAGTTCCCAGATTGTTTCTATGGCCACATGAGTGCCATCTATGGCCACATGAATGACCCCTTGTATTTTAGGAAGCCAAGCAATGGCACCAAACATGACTGACCTTGCCACCTGGCTGTCTTCATCAGTGTTGAAGTGGATAAAATCATTGGCATGACGAAATAGGGCATCAGTCCTCTCCTTCATGCATCTACATGTGGCAGCCTGTGAGATGCCATATATGTTACCAATTGTGCCCTGAAGCCACTACTGTTGTAGTAACTGAGCGCCCAGTGTAACCTTGAGGGTCAATGACATGCAGTTCCCACGAAATTCACATAGCTGCAAGTCTTGATGAACAATCTGATATATCTCAGTGACCATTTCCTGGGACACCCTCAAATGAATCTGGCCTTGCCTCTGCGATCTCTGGAAGTGATTTTTCTCGATCTTTGGGTGCGTTGATGAACCAATGTCCATCTTTGCTGATGCCTTCCCTGGATGTCTGCATCTGGACCAGCCTCCCCTCTGGCGCTGCCTGCTGTTGGCCTAGTGGTCTTTGTTGTTGGACAGCAAGAGCGCTCCTTCTTCACATTCTCTCCCGCTCCCAAGGTTGCAGAAATATTGGGTGAATGAGACCCATGGTTATTGCAGTAACTGAAGAGGGCAGACATACATATGACAGCATGCTCGTCTGTGGTTCTCATGCATTAAACTAACTATTAGGGAGTCTCTTTAATTGGCATTTGTGCACAAACTAAACTCCACCCACCCAAAACGATCCTCCTCCCACTTCGATCTGTGAACTTTGGCAACTGTGCATTTTCAGCAAGCCACAGACAACGGTGTGTGTTATATTCGAAACTTGGTCTTGTACCTCCCACTTCTTCCTGTCACCCTCACACTTGCTCCTAACACCCTTGACCCACACAACATAACCTTCATCTTTTTACTGTTACCCTTGAAGATCCCCCATTACCCTGGACCCTATGGCCATTTCCCTGGACATTCCAGCTCTCCCCACTGTGCCTACTCCTGAGACCATCCAAATACCCACTCTGATCCTGAACCTTCCTGTTATCCTCCTCAATGCTTTTGTCTGATCACGTCCCCCAGCCCTCGAGATCTTTGAATACCCAACCCTGACTCTGGACCTGCACCCCCTACCCCTACCGAATCCAACTCCCCTCTCCTCCGTCCCTCAACAACACAGTGACTATTCCCTCTGCCACCCAGCACCCTCCATTCGACCCAGAGGACCCCAACAGTGACAGCACCAGCCCTGTCATTTAGGCCCATTATCCATTTTGCCACCCGCCTCCCTTTACAGGACAGCCACACCCAGGATGCTAGACCCTTCCTTCCACCCCACCTCCCTACACCCGAACATCCCCCTCTGTCTATCCTCCCTTCCCTCCTTTGAACCTCCCTGCAACCGAACACCAACCTTTCCACACAATGCTATCTTGTGCCACAGAGTACAACTGCACAAAGGCAACTGGTGCATGTCAGCTTTAAACAATCGTGAACTGAGTCCCACAAGATTCTTGTGCACTGCTGACTTTATCACAAGGGTAGGACTTTATTAAAAACTGTTTTGTGCTCATGACTATTCATGACATGCAAATGTATTACAAGTATGAACCTGCCACAGGCTGGCATAATGCTTGATACACCACAAACACGTCACTGATTTTATCACTGCATCACAACCTGCCATCAGGAAATTGAAATTTCACATCCTGCCTAATTAAGTCATCTTTCCCACTCTTGCAGGCTCCATAACATCCCCCCCCCAACCCCCCTCCCCACTCAATGAAGCTAATTGCAACAGCTCTACTGTTATCCATACTGGCATACTGAGAGATGGGGCTTCCCTGGACTGTATGACCCAGTTTCAGGTGGGGCAGCAAATTTGGTGGTCTCTATTTTGAAATTAAGTATCATCTTGGTTTAGTTGATAGCATTTTCAAGTGAAGCAGAGGTTGTTGGTTTGAGATTTAAGCATATAATCTAAACTGACACTTCAGCACACGAGTAAGGGAGCGCTGCATTGTAGGAGGTGAGATTTTTTGGGTAGAATATTAAACCAAGGCCCCATTTGGCATTCCAGTAGCTCAGGTGATGGTTAAGAACACTAGGGCACTGTCCAAGTGATCTAGCTAGCACTCTTCCCACAACTGACCATCAAAAGCATCCTTATTGGCTCTTCATTTCATTGCTGCTTGTGAGATCATTTTGTCTGGAAAATAGTGATGCAGTCGTTACAATGGTTGCATAAAAGTATGTAATTGTACGTTAAGTGCTTTGTGATATTTCTGCAAAGTTTGTTAATGTGCTATATAAATAAGATCTTTCTTCAGTTCATTTGAAAGCAGGATTGCTAATCCACAATACCCAACTTCAGCAAATAGCCAGATATTTTTGCAACTTCAGCACTCATTTTATGTAACTGAAATCCTTAACATACCTCTTTTTATTTCTGTTATTACTTCAGCAAAGTTACCCATGAACCCAATTATGATCCGAAGTGCTCTGTCTAAAAGTGTGGTGAAAGCACATTCCGTAGTAACTTTCAAAAGGAATTGGATAAATACTTGAAGCGGAAAAAATCACCGGGCTGTGGGGAAAGAATCACAGTATGTGATGGCACAGAAGGAGGCTGTTTGGCCCATCGTATCTGTACCAGCTCTCCGAATGAGCATTATGGCCTAGTGCTATTCCCCTGCCTTTTCCCTGTACCCTTGCACATTGTTTCTATTCAAATAATCATCTGATTCCCTCTTGAATGCCTCAGTTGAACCTGCCTCCACCGCACTTCCAAGCAGCGCATTCCAGATTTGAACCACTTGCTGTGTGAAAAGGTTTTTTCTGGCATCACATTTGCTTCTTTTGCAAATCACTTTAAGTCTGTGCCCTATTGTTCTCAATCCTTTTACGAGCAGGAACAGTTTCTCCCTATCTGCTCTATCTAGCCCCTTCATGATTTTGAACATCTCTATCAAATCTCCTCTCAGCCTTCTCCTCTCCAAGGAGAACAGTCCCAACCTCTCCAATCTATCTTCATAACTCAAGTTTCTCATCCCTAGAACCATTCTTGTAAACCTCTTTTGCACTCTCTCTAATGTGTTCACATCCTTCCTAAAGTGTGGCATCCAGAACTGTACACAATACTCCAGCTGAGGTCTAACTAGTGTTTTATATAAACTCAGCATAATCTCCCTGCTTTTATACTCTATGCTCCTATTAATAAAGTCCAGGATACCGTACACTTTATTAACTGCTCTCTCCATCGGTCCTGCCACCTTCAATGATCTATGCACATATATACCCAGGTCACACTGCTCCTGCATCCCCTTAAGAATTTTACCCCTTATTTTGTATTGTCTCTCCATGTTCTTACTACCAAAATACATCACCTCACACTTCTCCGCATTGAACTTTATCTGCCACCTATCTGCCCACTCCACCAACTTGTCCATGTCTTTTTGAAGTTCTATACTGTCCTCTTCACAGTTTACAATGCTTCCAAGTTTCGTATCATCTACAAACTTTGAAATTGTCCCCTGCACACCGAGATCTAGATCATTAATACATATCAGGAAAAGCAAGAATCCCAATACCAACCCCTGGGGGACTCCACTACAAATCTTCCTCCAGCCCAAAAAATATCCATTGACCATTACCCTCTGTTTCCTATTACTCAGCCAATTTTGTATCCACATTGCTACTGTCCCTTTTATTCCATGAGCTATAACTTTTCTCACAAGTCTGTTGTGTGGCACTATATTGAATGCCTTTTGAAAATCCCTGTACACCACATCAACAGTATTACCCTCATTAACCCTCTCTGTTACCTTTTCAAAAAAACTCCTGCAAGTTAATTAAACACGATTTCCCCTTTAGAAATCCATGCTGGCTCTTCCTAATCAACCCACATTTTTCCATGTGACTATTCTATCCCAAACAATTTTTTTCAAGAAGCTTTTCCACCACTGAAATTAAACTGACTGACCTGTAATTGCTCAACTTATCCTTACAACCTTTTTTGAACAAGGGCATAACTGTTTGCAATTCTCCAGTCCTCTGGCATCTTCCCTAAATCTAGGGAAGACTGAAAGATAATGGCAAGTGCCCCTGCAATTTCCTCTCTTTCTTCTTTCAATATCCTTGAATGTGTTTCATCCAGTTCCAATGCCTTGTCAACTTTAAGTACTGACTGTTTATCCAACAATTCCCCCTTATCAATTTTGTACCCTTCTAGTGACAGAGTTTCCTCCTCTGTCACCGTGGCCTCAGTAGCATCTGCTTCCTTGGTGAAGAGAGATGCAAAGTATTCATTAACACCTCAGCCGTGCCCCCTGCCTCCAGCTGAGGTCTAACTAGAAAGAGCAGAATTACTGGGTGAATTGGATGGCCCTTTCAAAGAGCTATCACAGGCACATTGGGCTGATGAGCTTCTGTACTGTAATGTTTTATGAACATAAGGGTTATGGAATGTAAATATGTATAACTCAGTAATGATTACAATATATTAAAGGCAAAAATTTAGCATTTGGTACTTTCTCGGGCTTTGGACAAATCTAAGTTGTACATAGCCAACAAGTGGTGCATTTAAACTATTATCAGAGTGGCTCTATAACTAAATATTTTTACCAAGTAATAGAGCATTGGATGCAAAATGTCGGTGCGTTTATAAGAAAAATTTTCCCCTGTAGCGGGGGGGGCGCGGAATGTAGGATTGGGCGCAGGCAGACGCGCCTCCAATTGGCACCCCCAATCGGGGGCGCGCCGCCATTTTACGTGGGCGGGCCAATTAAGGCCCACCCAGCATGAAATCTGTCAGGAAGCGCTATGCACTCCCCGTGCGGGCGGAGGTGGATTCCCTCAGCCGGGAACATGAGTTGGGAAATGTCCATCACTTTAACTCAAACCTTTATTAAATATTTAAAAACCCTCATGAAAACTCATCCCACCCCTGGAAGAGGTTTTATGCTTTCTCTTGAGCCCGCCAGGGCTCCCGGCCTGCCCGCCAACCCTGAGGTTGGATGGACAGCCCTGTCAATTACCTAAATTGGTTTATTAATGACCTCAAAAGTGAATTGACAGGTTGGTGGGTGCACAGCTAACTCGGCTGTGCCCCCACCTACCTGAAAATGGAAATGACGCAGGGTGACATCAGGTGTTCTGCCCGACATCATCCCGCATCATTTTATATGTCAGCATGTGGGTCCCGCCCCCACTCACCGACCGGAAGATCCTCCCCTATAAGTAGTTTGAAACACATGACTCTAAAAATTACTGAGTCTCCTTGTAGACTCTTATGGGCTGGATTTCAGGTCCTTCCTGAAGTTGGGAATGGTGGTGGGATCAGCTGAAAATACCAGTGACAGGTGCCTTGTCAGTTATAGGATGACATTCCTGGTGCCGGCAATGCTGACCAGGTCAAGAGTAGGCCGGGACAGAAATTATTTTTCTCTTGCAATTGAGGCCAGTTAACTTAGTCAAAAAGCTTATTAGGAGCTTGTTGGAAGGGGAGGATGGAATTTTTAAAGGGCTGCACATGTTGCCGGAGCTGTCAGTTTCTCATTAGCTGAAGAGAGACAGGAATAGGGTGCAGAGCCAGTCAAGGCTATCCCAGTGCATCATCTTGGCCCCAGAAGGTCAGTGGGGCAAAGGGGAACTCGGCACTTAGCTAGGAGGTGTCCTCAGTGCTGAGCAGGTGATGGGGAGAGTGGTTCCTCTGTGCCCAGGCATTGAATGGGGTTGCCATTGTGGGAGCAGAGGAGCAGGATCAAGGCTACCAGTCACAATTCGGTGGCTACCTTCTCAGAAGAAAGGCTGAGCTGGCAATGGGGGCACATCTCTCAGACATTGGGCCCAGTGGCAACGAGGAGCAACACCCTTTACATGAGCAAGGAGCAGGGGCACAGGAGAGGAAAGAGCGGCAGGAGGATACAAAAGGCCATACCCTCAGGACAAGGTCTACCACCGAAGGAGCCACCTCAAGATGATCGAGACCCAGTGCTACAGGATATTGTGACCTTCCAGGCAGATGGTCACAGATATGTGTCAGCTCTGAAGAAGAGTCATATGGACTCGAAACGTTAACTCTGTTTCTCTCCACAGATGCTGCCAGACCTGCAGAGTTTTCCAGCATTTTCTGTTTTTAATTAAAGATACGTGTGACCTTATTACCAAAGATCTTGCACCGTGCAGCACTGGACGCTGTGGTCTGCCCGTAGCTGTCAAAGTCACAGTGGCCTTGATGTTCGCTTCTTAGCTCCTTCCAAAGATCAGTTGCAAACCTTGGTGGCACCTTGAAAGCAGCTGCACACCACTTCATCTTGCAGGTAACTGATGCCCTGTTTGCCAGAGCTGAACAGTACATGCAGAAATCTTAACTTTAATCAGTTACCCACCAAAGGCAGCTTTCTGATTCAAAAACAAACCTGGTCTGTTTTCACCTCCATAGCAAAAAATCCAGCTATATGTAATCCTTCTACCCCTGATCCAAGGCTCTGTATGAAGCAGTTTATTTCATAGTGGTTTTTCTCTGCCTTTTTTCTTAATTTGCTGTATTTGATCTGGAGCTTGAGTATGCAGTGTAATTATGTGGGAACACAACAAGCCTTATCTAATCCCAGTCTCAGAGCTGTTCAGTACTGCAGTTAGGTTTCACAATAACACAAAAAGATTAATGGTTGGTTTACTAATATGTGCATTTTCAGTTGGAATTCACACTTTCAAAGTTAGCCATGGATACAAGGATTTTATCGGGGGATAAATTGCTTCAAAAGCAGGCACTTAAAAGCATTTAGAGACCTCTATCAGAGTGTTCCTTTCCTAGTTCTGTCATCACCACCTGTTTGTTATTTCCAACACTGGAGAGAGTGAAGGGAAAAAGGGTTATTACTTCATGCAACTTTGCTGTTAAGTAAAGCATTCCCTTAATTACACAGATGTGCAGTATCATAGATGACTGGCATTTTCAATTCCAAAATGCAGTTTGTGAGGTGACAAGTTGATTCAACTGGCTGCAAGCTGTACAGTCATAGAATGAAATATTAATCTTTCTATTTGAGATGCTGATTGACATGTCCAGCATTTTTGATTTCATATTTTGAGAACTTGCGGTTTTCTTTTGAACACCTAGTAATACTGCAAGCCTGTGTTTTTAACCAGCCATATAGCGTGGCTACAAGAACAGGAGAGAGGCTGGGAATTCTGCAGCGAGAAACTCGCATCCTGACTTGCCAAAAGCCTGTTCATCATCTACAAGGCACAAGTCAGGAGTGTGATGGAATACTCTCCACTTGCCTGGATGAGTGCAGCTTCAACAACACTCAAAGCTTGATACCACCCACATTAAAGCAGTCCGCTTAATTGGCACCACATCCCCCACCTAAAACATTCACTCCCTCCACCACTGGCATACAGTGGCTGCAGTGCATTTTATCCAGAAGGTGCACTACAATAACTCGCCAAGCCTACTTCAACAGCACCTTCCAAATCTATGACCTCTAACACCTAAAGACAAAGGCCAGCAGACACATGGGAACACCTGTGAGTTCCCCTCCAAGTCACACACCATCCTGATTTGGAACCATATTGCTGTTCCTTCACTGTCGCTGAATCAAAATCCTGAAACTCCCTTCCTAACAGAACTGTGGGTGTACATACACCGCATGGACTGCAGCAGTTCAAGAAGGCTGCTCGCCACCATCTTCTCAAGGGCAATTGGGAATGGGCAACGAATGCTGGTCTTACCAATAATGCTCACATACATGGCAGAATTAAAAAAAAAAGCTTGGATCCCAAACAGACTTGATGCCTCAGTCAATAGAGGTACAAGAAAACCATGAATGATTGAAATCTGAAACAAAGCCAAACTATTAAGAATACCCAGTAGGTCAGTTCTCTGAAAGAGAAATGGCTGGTTAATATTTTGGTTGAGAATTTGATTTCCATCTGCTATGCAATTCCAGGATTCTCTCTGTTCATTTTAGATGCTTCGGTTTTTGTTTTGACCACCACCACTTGAGAATGCTCTTGCTAATTTTTCTGTAAAACTGAATTCTCTACAGGATATTGGTTTCTGAAAGTTGATAAATTCTATGTAATTCCCTATGGAAAGCAAAGAATATGTTATTTTTTAGTTTTGGTGGACATTGGGCCAGTGGTGAGCAGAATGTGCCTGCTAACCATCTGATGTCACTGAGAGATCAGAATAACTAGCATGGTCACTACTCGAGGTCTCAAAGCACTTTACAACCAATTAAGTACTTTGAAGTTTATTCACTGTTGCATTGAAGGAAACATAGCAGAGAATTTGCAAACAGCAAGGTGCCACAAGCAATTAGATAAATGACTAAAAACTTTGTTTTTGATGGCGTTTGCTAAGGGACAAAGGACGGCCATGTCAGTCCACTAAATCCGCTACTGTTTTTGAATAATGCTGGGAAAATATGTCCATGTGAGAGCTCAGATGGTGTCACAGTTTATCATCTCTAGACAACTGTGACAGTGTAGAGCAGCTCCATTAATTCAACACTGAAGTGCTAGCCTAGATTCTGTGTTTAAGACACCAGAGTGGGGCTTACTCAACTTAATTTTCAATATCACTTGAATTTTCTTAAACTACATATTGAAACTACTGCTAATAGATAGTCAATTTCCTGGAAAATGACTACAAGAACAACAACCTGCACTATATGGGGCCATTTGTGGCCTCAGCATGCCACAAGAAATGTCATAATCAATACCTATAGCGCTTTTGATGTATAGTCACTGTTTAAAGGTAGAGGAACATGGTAGCCAATTTGCTCCAGCAAAAGGTCCCACAAATAGCAATAAATAATTGACCACAATCTTTTTTGAGTGGTGTTGGCTGAAGAAGAAATGTTAGCTAAGACACCAGGAGAACTCCTCTGTTTTACTTTGAATAGTTTTATAGGATCTTTTACATCTGCCTGAGATGATTGACAGGGGCTCAGTTTAATGTCATACTGTCATTGGTAATATTACACAATGTCAGTCTGTATGTGACATGATAAAAGCAAAATACTGCGGATGCTGGAAATCTGAAACAAACACAGAAAATGCTGGAAAAACTCAGCAGGTCTAACACCATCTGTGGAGAGAGAAACTGTTAATGTTTCGAGTCCATATGACTCTTCTTCAGAGCTGAAGAGAAGTGGAAATGTGATGAAATTTATACTGTTTAAGGGGGGTGGAGCAGGTGAAGGTGGATAGAAGGCCAGCGATAAGTGGGGGCAAAGGAGAGATTGACCAAGATGTCATGAACAAAAGGATAAAGGGAGTGTTAATGGTAGTGGTAAGGGCTAAAAAAGTGCTGATAGTGACATTAAGGTAATAAAGTAGAATGTCATAATAGCAAGACAAGGGTATGCACTCTGCAAAAAACAACATGAACAAGTAACACATGGCCCTTGTGGGTGGGGTGGGGGGAGGGAGTAGTGGTGGGGAGGAAAAAGGGATTGAAAATGGGATAAGAAGGGGGGCAAAAAAGGAGGATAAAACAATGAATAAATGAATGAAAATAAAAATGAATAAAAATAAAAATAAGTGGATAAAAAATAAAAATGAATTTTGAAAAGAGACAAAAAGGGGTGTAGATAGAGGACAGAAGTTGTTGAACTCAATGGTAAGTCCGGAAGGCTGTAAAGTGCCTAATCAGAAGATGAGGTGCTGTTCCTCCATTTTGCGTTGGGCTTCACTAGAATATTGCAGCAGGCCAAGGATGGACATGTAGGCATTAGAGCAGGATGTTGTGTTGAAATGGCAAAGGAAGCCTGAGTCATGCTTGCAGACAGACTGAAGGTGTTCCGCAAAGCGGTCACCCAGTCTGCATTTGGTCTCCCCAAAGTAGAGGAGACCACATTGGGAGCAGCAAATGTAGTAGACCAAATGGAAGGAGGTGCAAGTGAAGCGCTGCTTCACCTGAAAGGAGTGTTTGGGCCCTTGGATGGTGAGGAGGGAGGAAGTAACGGGGCAGGTGTTGCATCTTCTGCAATTGCATGGGTAGGTGCCGTGGAAAGGGGATGAGGTGTTGGGGTGATAGAGGAGTGGACCAGGATGTCCCGGAGGGAACGGTCTCTATGGAATGCTTACAGCGGGGTGGGGGGGGGGGGGGGGGGTGTGTGGTGGGGGGGGGGGTGGGGTGGGGTGGTTGGTGAGGGGAAGATGTGTTTGGTGGTGGCATCATGCTGGAGTTGGTGGAAATGTCAGAGGATGATCCTTTGAATGCAGAGGCTAGTGGGGTGAAAAGTGATGACAAGGGGGACCCTATCATAGTCCTGGGAGGGAGAAGAAGGTACAAGGGCAGAGGCGCAGGAGATGGATTGGACACGGTTAAGGGCCATGTCAACCACAGTGGGTGGGAAACTTTAGTGAAGGAAGAAGAAAGACAGCACCAGAAGCATCATTTTGGAAAGTGGCAACATTGGAACAGATGCGACGGAGGCGAAGGAACTGAGAGACTGGGATGGAGCCCTTACAGGGATCAGGGTGTGAGGAGCTGTAGTCAAGGTAACTGTGGGAGTTGGTGGGCTTATAATGAATATTGGTGGACAGTCTATCACCAGAAATGGAGACAAAGAGGTCAAGGAAGGGAAGGGAAGTGTTGGAGATGGACCAAGTGAAGGTGATAGAGGGGTCAAAATTGGAGGCAAAATTGATAAATTTTTCCAGGTCCAGACGAGAGCATGAAGCGGCACTGAAACAGTCATTGATGCACCGAAGAAAGAGTTATGGGAGGGGGCCTAAGTAGGACAGGGACAAGGAATGTTTCACATACCCCATAAAAAGACAGGCATAATTGAGGCCCATGCGGGTACCCAAAGCCATACCTTTTATTTGGAGGAGGTGTGACAAGTTAAAGGAGAATTTGTTCAGTGAGAGAACTAGTTCAGCCAGATGAAGGAGAGTGGTGATGGATGGTGATTGTTCGGGCATCTGTTCAAGGAAGAAACGAAGAGCCCTCAGACCAATCCAGTAGGGGATGGAAGTATAGAGGGATTGGATGTCCATGGTGAAGAGAAGGTGGTTAGGGCTAGGGAACTGGAAATTGTTGATATGACATAGGGCATCAGAGGAATCATGGATGTAGGTGGGAAGAGACTGGACAAGGGAAGAGAGAACGGAGTTAAGATAGGAAGAAATGAGTTCCATAGGGCAGGAACAGGTTGACACGATCGGTCTACCGGGACAGTCCTGTTTGTGGATTTTGGGAAGGAGGTAGAAGCAGGCTGTCCGGAATTGAGAGACTATGAGGTTGGAAGCTGTGATGTGATGCAGTCTCTGAAATGGGCCTTGAGCCTATGGCCTTCTGACTCAGGTAAAAGTACTGATTCGAATCTAATACTAACCATGCTGTTGGTAACATACATGCACATTTGGAGCGTATACAGGCAGATTACTTGTCATGGGGTGGGGTGGCAGTGCAGAACATCCAACGGCACCTCTGCAACTACAACCAGCAGAAATGAATAAAGGCATTCCTGCTACAGAGCAGGTCTTGCAGGAACTTGCCTGCAGAGTTTTCAGAGCAGCCTGTGGTGGATGCTTTAAAGATTTTTGCTTAAGCTGTTCAACACCAATACCAAGATGTGGAGCATCTCTGTATCTGAAAATTGCATCAGGGCTTTCTTGATTTCATAGGACTGGGCTAATTAGGTGCCTGCCTGTCTCCATTTCAAGGACTCCACTAAAGTAGCAGTTAAACCATATCTCGGCAAAATGAGGCACTAAGCATTGCCCCATGATTTTCAATCTTGTTTCTGCCAAAAAAATAAATCCTGGGTTTGAGTATGCACCCAATCTCATCTTCTCCCTTGGTTCCTCCTTCCATTTGCCCTAAAGAAACTATTTTTCACTAGCATTTCTTTCAATTCTGAATTGGCTTATGCTCAACTTTAGCGAATGCTACTTTCAAATATTTAATTTCTGCTCATAATTGTCTTACAAAATATTGATTATTTTGGAGATGATGGTGGATCGAAAGTATAATCTAAATTGTACCAGTATCCATTACTATTAGGCAAGAGCTATTGCCAAGACACCCTAGCCAACAGGAAATGATATCCATTTATTATTTTAATGGAAAGGAATATACATGCAAATTGCTGTTCAATAAGCTATGTAGCAGTTATCCTGCATAGAAATAGGAGCTAGATTCTGGAAAAACACACGAGCAAACTGAAGGAGCTAGGGAGGCAAAATCTGAGTTCTATCACCATGTCAGGGCATAAATCAGATGGATCTAATGTCTGCACATGTGATGCAAACAAATTAACAGCTCTGATAGCATGGCAGATTTAAGCACCATAACCCATAGTTTAAAACATCTCAGTTACTAACTAAATAGGCTGAGCTCAGACAGCGTAGGAATGGGATGAAATTGCTGCTGACCTTTTCCTCGATAGTAGTATTACTGGATACAAAATGGATGTTGCATGATCATAAACTGCAATATTCCATCTTAATGGTTTCATGAGTTACCAAGGCCAGGATTTTACATTGGTCGGGTGAGCTCGGTTGGCACAGCCAGGAACCCGAACACTGCCTGTGATCGGCTCCACAGCACCATTTTATGCGGGCAGGCCAATTAAGGCCTGCTCAGCGTAATGTGTGACTGCAGCATCAGCCTGAAGGGGTGGGCAGGGTGGGAGCTCAATGTCCGCTGGGTCCAGTGGTGACCCAGCAGCCGATTCAAAAGCAGCCGCAGCAGCCATGCGGACACTGCCATTGACTTGGGAGGACCGTAGTTATGGAGAATGTCAGTACTGAACACGGCAAGCGGGAGGGCAGATCGGCGGGGAAGTCAGCCCCGCAGTTTTCCGATGAGTGTCTTGCTGCCCTCCTGGAGGAGGTGGCAGCACGCCGGGATATAATTGTCCCCAGGGACAGGAGGAGGAGGACCCCCCCCACCACCTCACCAGAAATGCCTGGGAGGAGGTGGCATCCAGGATCAGTTCCCATGATGTGGTGAGGCACACATGGGTGCAGGGCTGTAAACACTTCAGTGACCTCCTGTGATCGGGAAGGGTGAGTACCATGTTGGCATGGATCACTTAGCACAGCAGTTAGGAGTGCCCCCCCTCCCGCCTCCCCCCACCCCCACCAGAGCTCAAAGTTCTTAGAGTGTGAGTGGCAAATGTCAATGAGGCAGGATCTGGGCAAGGGGGTGAGCCCTGGCTGCTTGGAATGAGTGTCTTGCAGCTCCAGGGTCACGCATTGGCTGAGCCCTGCGAGGTGTTCCTCAGGTGGGGTTGGCCAGGCTGCAAAGTCAATGCAGGTACAGGGTGGACTAATCATGCTCCTCTCTCCTTTCAGGAGAAGACATCCCACAACAATGCTGAAAGGTTGCGGACTGGCGGAGGACCGCCCCACCTTCTAATCCTGACCAGATACAAGCAGGAGGCACTGGAGCTGGAGAGGCACCATGTGCCTGGGTCAATTGGCCACGGTGAGGTTGGGGTGCCACAGGTAGGTAAGAGTCCAGTGTACGGAGGTCAGAATGTCTGTCATAGCAACCATTCCACTGTTGTCTCTATATTGATGTGAGCTTCAAAAATGGAATCCCCATTGATAATGAAGAGATGAGGACACCCTGATCCAGGTGCCAGGCATGCACAGTAACAGTGTAACGACTTCAACTAATGACATGTCCTTGTTCTTCCTTTCAGGCTCACCAGAAGCCTGTCGGGGTCAGGAGCCTGAAGACCTGCCGCTCACCCCAGAGGATACAGATGATAGAAATGCACCAGCATCACACTCTCTCATTCAGGCAGGTATCAGCACAGATGCCAGCACCTCAGCAGGCATTAGTTTGTCGGATAGTATCTCGGGGCACAGCCGTGAGGCCACTTCACACTCACTTGAGGTGCAGGCTGGGGCAGAGTGTGCCCAGGGCGCCGGCAGTCAGAGGACTGCCGGGGACCAAGAACATACTCAGTTGGGTGGTTGATGGGCCTCTGGAGTTGTCCCTGAGGCAGCAGATGCTAGATGTCCAGCAGGGTGTGCAGGAGGATCTGGCGGGGATACATGAGGGAATGCATGCCATGGTCTCCATTGTGGAGGAGTCCATGTGGAGCATGAGTAATGCAATGACCCTCATGGCTGAACGCACTGCCTCCTCCGTGGAGAGAGCGGCGACTCTCAAGGAGAGGCTGATCCAGGAGTTGAATCAGGGCTTCCTGGGGATGTGTTCGGACCTGCAATTCCTCACACCAGCAATGACCTCAGGTGGTCACTGTCAGTGTGGGAGATGGATTGGGCATCCAGTATCCCAGCCAAGTGCCCGTCCATCAATGGTGAGCAGGGAGGTTCAAAGCAACCTGACTTTGGCGTACAAGCTGCCTGTCATCTCTGCGGGCTCCTCAGGGTGCTCCAGATGAGGGCAGCAGCTCCTCTACCAGTGACTGTGGCATCCAGTGAAGCTGCAAAGACACCAGCGTGGCACTGGCCGCTCCCTCCCAGGCAGGGCCAGCACAGGCTCCATGGGCCAGAGGATGCCCGCCAAGTTCATCAAGGCCAACAGGACAACAGAGTCAGCAGGATGTCTCCAATGCCGGTGCCAGAGAGGGGGGGAGCACCTAGATGTAGCACCCGCATACGAGAACTTAAAGCACCTTAAACACAACATGGGCTTATCGCTGGTGATACTTTTTCCCTTCACATTTACATTAATTATTAGTAGGTGTGATGGAGAACACCTTTCCATTTAATTTATTTTATGTATGCCAGGCACAAAACCATTAAATGTGTTTGTGTTCAACAAGCCTCTGGGTGCTTCATTAGTTCTGCAGGTGCAGGGTAACTCATGATGTTATGAGTGACTTGTTTGCCATTGAACTTTATTGAAATGGCACATAGTGCATGTTGTTCACTAAGCAAATGTTCCTGTCAGGTATCAAGTATGGAGCCTGCAGCCCTGGCATGTGGTGGTGGTTCATTTTTGGTAGGCTAGCTGAAGGAGTGCCGGATCAAAGCCTCCCTGGTGTCCCTGTCTCCCTGGAGGTTGCACAGGTCAGTGTCTATCCCCTCAGTGTTCTCCTGACTGTGCTTGTCCTCGGACTCACTACTGGACTCATCATCTGCTGCCAGAGCAGCTGCGTCAACATCTCCTTCCGCCACTGTGTACCCCCTTTCCAGGGCCAGATTGTGGAGAACGCAGCATGCAACCATTATCAGTGAAACATGATTTGGGGGGTATTGCAGTGTGGCCCCTGAACAGTCCAGGCATCTGAAATGCACCTTGAGAAGACCGATGGTTCTCTCTACCACCACCCTTGTGGAGCCATGGCTCCTATTGTACTGCTGCTCAGCCTCTGTTCTTGGATGGCGGAGAAGCATCATGAGCTACTTTTGAAGAGATAGCCCTTGTCACCCAGCAGCCATCCATCCAGCCAGGCTGGAGAACTGAAGAGCCCCGGCACCTGGGAGTGTCTCAGGATGTAAGCATCATGGGAGCTGTCTGGGTACCTTGCAAAGACTTGTAGAATCTGCATCCTGTGGTCACACACTATCTGCATGTTCATGGAGTGGAAGCCCTTCCTGCTGATGAAGGCACCTGGCTCACCTGCTGGCACCTTGATGGCCACTTGCGTGCAGTCGATTGCACCCTGGATGCAGAGGAACCCAGCAATCGCGGCAAAGCCCCTGGCTCACTCTGCCTGGTTGGCCTCGTCTGTGCAGTAGTGAATGAAAATCAATGCACGCCTGAACAGAGCATCTGTCACCAGCTTGACACAACTGTCGACGGCTGATTGGGAAAGTCCACAAAGATCACCCACTGACCCCTGGAAAGAGCCAGAGGCATAGAAGTCACTGTGACCTTCAACGCCACTGGCATGGGGTGTCCATCCACACTGTTGGAGCTGATCTTAGGGCCGATCATCTGACAGATGGAGGTCATGGTCTCCCTTGAGAGGCGGAGCCTCCTTCGTCATTGCACTTCAGACATATTGAGGTAGCTGCATCGTCGCCTCAAAACCCTGGCAGCAGATTAGTGGCATCTTCTGCAGCCCCTTCTGCTTTGGACTTCCTGTTGGCCCTGCGCCCCTTGTGCCTGCGCCTGTCCTCCCACTGATGGCTCCCCTGGCCTCCTCCCCCTTCTGGCCCTCTCTTCCTCCTCAGAGGAGGTGCCTCCAGCGGAGACCACAATCCCCATTCCCAGGGTAAGGGAAGGCTGTCTGATACCTGGAAGGCCCCAAGTGTTATGACTCCTCTGGAGTCCTGAACTGAAACCTGTTATTTCTGTCAAAGCAACTCTGAAGCGAAATGAAGTTGTCCTGTTCACACAAGCAAGCAGCAGTAAGTTATAAGCTAAAGTACTAACAACTTGCATTAGCGAGCCCACTCACCCCTCCTATCCCACCTGTGGATGAGGTTTTTGAAAATGTGGCCTACCCGCCTGCCCGTTGCGCCCTTGTGACGCCCTGAAAATTGCACAGGCTGCGTAAAATTGAAGACAATTGGTGCCTCAAGGGCCTTAATTGGCCTGTTAATTAATGGTGGGTGCGCCTCTGTCCTCATAGCGTGCCCGCCTAGCGAAATATTGTGATGGTACGTAGTGACGTCAGGACGCATGCCCAACGTCATCGTGCGTCATTTTACGTTCCAGCGTTTCGGGCACACGTCCACACGCTGAATGTAAATTCTGCCCCAAGTATCAGTTTCTAAATAGTCATAGAGAGTTTATTGGTAGCAGTATAAATGTAACACAGCCTCAGCATTGTTATGTGCAACGCTTCATTTTGGAATAGTTATTTTCTGCAGAGATTTTGACGCTGCAAGCTCGAAAGATACTTCACTTTTATTTATTTCTAAAAAGCATTATTCATTTGAAAATTCCTTCCCAACATCTACACATTAACAGCATTTTAACTTATTGCTGTTCTATGATACGTCGGTGTTGTTCACGCAGTTATGGTAATGAAGCCTTAGATCTTTAAACGTGTGTGTGCCAGTTGTACTTGTTCCAATTGCTGTATGTTGTATAATTAATATGGCATAAAATAGTACTATCCAGCTGAGAAGAGATTTCCAGTTGGGGTATGATCTGAAGGAAGGAAGAGACTTGATAATGTATGAGTCGCCTGATGGTGTTCCTTGATAGAATTGCCATGTGACAGGACTGCATATCATGCAGATCAAATTTTTCACTCCAGAGCCTTATTTGTACTGTTTGTTAGCCTTGTAATTAGCATTTTCTGTAATCTCCGCAGCTGTGGACAAACCAGATGATTGATTTTATTCACTTTGTTGACGACATCACAGAAGTGATGTATCTTTTGAGTTTGCTGGCTGAAAATCTCTTTTCAGAAAATAACTATTCCAAAATGAAGCTTTGTGCAAATGATGTTAAAGCTGTAGTACCTTTGTTCTGCTACAAACAAGCTCTCCATCTCTGTGACTGTATCTCTGATTAAAAGCTTAGCTTCTATCAGCTTGTACCACTGCAACACTGGCATAGTGTCTGATGCAAAAATAACTCTTCTTCCTGTCAATATAAGGTGTACAAGAAAACCTGAGCTGCTTTTACATTGGTCTGCAACTCCTGGCTTCATAGTGTGGATCCTGCATAACTGGTGACAACATCAAGATTAACTGCTAAGACTTGCAGCCCCAACTGTGTCTTTTTTACTGCTGCCAGTCTTCCTGAGGGTTGGTAACTGGGCTGTTTCAGCAGCAAGGCTCTTGGTAGTTATGCTGCCGTATGCATGCATAGATATCCTCTACTTCCTTTGTGTAGTGACCTCTGGTTGAAATGCCATTATGTCACTACAACACACATGCGCATTGCCCATTCTGCCACAGTGAAAAATGTAGTAGAGAGGTATTTGGCAGGAGGACCATTGCACTAACTACGCCTAAACATGGGTGAGCAGAACAATGAGCTGACAGCCCCCAAGACCTGCTGCAATGTCAAAACAGTCATGGGTGGTTTGTCAATGGAAGAAGCTTGATTGTAATATTTTCATGACTAAAAGCCCTAAGAGCTTCAGCTGTCCATGCATTGCCAATCTTACCAGTCTACCATGACTGAAATGAAGGGGCAGAAGTACAGCTGGTGTTGTATGATGTCGTATGTACCTACATGCCATTGTAATGTAAATGTGCTCAGCAGAACAAGGGTTAACATGGGACTGGAGAATAGCACCGCCCACAGTATAATGTATAGAGACACATGGTAATAGACTGAGAGAACAGCCTGGAGAGAACACTCCGGAAACAGCCTGCATGGAGGTAACAGAACCATGCATGACAGTAAGCTGGGATTTTTAAGTAGTTAAAGGTTAACAGTACATGGTTCATGTTTAAATACACAAGTCTCAAGATCTCTTCATTGAGATATCTAAAGAACTCATATTACAACATGGTTGGTAGCGGTGTGATATCAGCACTATCAGCATAGTACAACATGGTTGGCAGTGATGGGATCTTCTACAACATATCACATCAGAGATAGTACCATAATCCGAATGGTGATCCGCAGTGATATGAAAGGTGGCAGCTATCTACATGAACTCGGAACAGCATCCCAAGGTATGAAAAGCTTTAAAAGCAACTGAAGCTTAATTGGACAGACACACACTTAAGAGGAAAATTTGAAGAAAAAGTCAAAGAAGTTTCTCTACAGACTTGGAAGTGAGAAATTCACCAGAATGAGTGGAAGTCCATATAGAAAATTGCAAGAACCAAGTGGCACTGTTCAGGAGATGGTGAGCAAAAATACAAAAAAGTAGCTGTACTTACATTTTAAAATAGGTGGCGGTCCCAAGGGCTCAGCATCCAGAAAGCAGCTGTAAGAGAGCTGCAAGTAAAAATCAAAGGTTTAAAAAACAAACCTGTAAAAGTTGGTTGGCAGAGTCAAAAGTGTAAGCAGAATCTGCAGAGCATTAAAAAAAAGACCTACAGATTTTAAGAACAAAATGCTGTCACTTTAAGTTTGTTTTTAAAAAAGGACCCCAATTGGACTGCATGCCCGCCAAAACTCCCATAGCATGGGCAGTTCAAAAAAGCCATTCAGGAGAAAAAGAAAAGAATCGCCCAGAAAGGAAATGCTCTTACCTTAAAAGTTTAAAACAGTTTGAAAAAAAGGCCCAAGATTGCTGGGAGCCCACCAAAATTGGGAATAGTGCGGGAAACATACACAGAGAAATCGACAACTGCAGAAACAACCTTAGAGGAAAAAAAGGTCACTGCACTGACAGCTCTTAAAGTGGTAATGGCATTTAAAGCAGTAACTACAAAAGGAAAAAACAGCCATGGACGGAAAATTAGAAGAGCCAGATGCATTTGTGCCATGGAAAGGGCTAAACCAGACCAAAAAGTGGGAGTCTTGGAGAAGACAATTTTTAGTGTACAGGAGAAGTACAGGATTAAATAGGGAATCAGAAGAAGTACAAGTTGATAAGTTTTTAGTTATCTTTGGTTCATTTGCTGGTGAATTACCCCACTGGCAATGTATAGATCCATAATTAACAAAATTTGCTGAGATACTAAAAGGCTTTGATATCTATTTTAAACTCTCAATAAAGTACTGAGGGTGGACAGAAAACCCCAGAGAGTGGGAAACTCCCAGTAAAGCACTGAGGACAACAATAGACCCCAGTGAGAGGGTAACTCCCAATAAAGCACCAAGGGCAACAAGAAACCCCAGAGAAAGGACAAAAGAAGAGCCAAGAGCATGAGGTAACTCAAAAAAAGCAAAATGTGCAAAAAGTAAATGAAATGTTCTACAGGAAAATGAAGAAATGGAAGAATTGAAGCACAAGATTCAAGCTGAGTATATACCTTTGAAAATGCACGATAAACTTAAGTCCAATGAACCAAGTTGTTCAACATCTGAACAAAACAAAAATTCAGAGACGTCACAAAGGATTCAGAAGGAAATAGCAATCCTCAATTCCACAGTTGGCAAGTCAAAGTGAGAGTTGGGAAAACTCAACCATATGTACTGCCAGGCAAAACAGCAGGCAGAAAAGACACATAAAGAAGTTGCAACCCTGAAGGACTCCTTGAAGAATCAATATGCAGCCATGGAAAGACATGAGGAGCTATAGGGGATGTTGAATATTGCTTCAGGAAAAGCTGCATTGGAATTATCAGTAGCAACAAAATGATACCACCTCACTCTGGGCTTCAGCGTAAGAGGTCAACAAGAAAATGAACAGTTGAAAGAACAATTGATTATTCTTCAGGATCAAATGCAAAAAGAATGCATAACCATTCAGCAATATGACAAAACGAAGACTGCCTTAACCAGCATAATGGAAGCACAGCAGAAGAAACTCAAGGAGATTATGCTGAATTACAGGAAAGCTCAAGATGAAGCAAGTGAGCATCACAAAGGAAAGGAAAAACTGTTGACAGACGACAAATCTGTTAACCTTCACATGCTACAAGGATTCCTTTGAACAAAGGTTATTCCTCTGGAAAATTATGAAGTGAAGGAAAATGAATATAATGTCACTTTGAACAAACTGATGAACCAGTTGGCAAAGAAGACTCAGCAATGTTCGATATTCCAGGAGGAAGCCAAAAGCTGCAAGAAACAGGCTGAAGAGCTGAAGAATGGAAAAGAGGAGGCATTGAAAGGAAAAGCCGTCAAACTTTTCAAACTGTGAGTGGATAATGAAGCCATGAGCAGCACAATTACAGAACTGAAACAAGTTAAGACTTCGCCAGAGACAGACCTGGCTGACAGTGAAACCAAAACGAAGTTCTGTTACAAATAGAAAAAAAGATAGAAATGAGTTTGGAAAACATAAATCTAACACTGAAGTGCAAGGAACTAGAAGAAGAAAGAACACTGGATGTTTCAGATACACTGCGAACCATTGAGCTGAATGAAAAGATTCATAAGCTTGCAAAATGGTTTGAAAATAAAACAGCAAACAAATGTTCAGCTGAAATTGTGAAATATGTGGAAATGAAGGTTCCATTTGTGAAATGTATACGTCCAGCAAGAACATGGCGGACGCGCTGGAAAAAGAAAATTCAAGTCCACTCCAGGGATGACGGAGTGCACATTCCTCTCGGAAGGAATGGGACAAGCCCACAGTATCCAGGAAAAGCAGATGAGTTGTTAATAAAGAGAAATGCAATCAAAGGAGAGCAAAAAACAAATCAAATGGAGATAACAAAGTACCAGAAACATAGAGTACAACTACCGTTCCTCTAAAAGTGACAGATCGAGATTTGGAGGAATTGTCAAGCCTCAGGACAATCTGAATTTATAAAGTCAGCAACTTGAGATGGGGGTGTAGGGGTAGCAAGTAAAGGTTCTATTACAAATAGTTACACTCCATGGGAAAAAGAACATTTTCTTCAGAGAAGAAAGGGGGATGTTGTATGTACCTCCATGCCATTGTAATGCAAAGGTGCTCGGCAGAGCAAGGATTAACGTGGGACTGCAGAATAGCACTGCCCACAGCATAATGTATAGAGTCACATGGTAATAGACTGAGAGAACAGTCTAGAGAGAACACTCTGGAAGCAGCCTGCATGGAGGTAACAGCACCATGCATGACAGTAACCTGGGATCTGTAAATAGTTAAACATTGACAATAAATGGTTCATGTTAAAATATACAAGTCTCAAGATCTCATCATTGAGCCATCTAAAGAACCCATATTACAACAGTTGTTATCAGTTGCTTGTTTACCTTTGGTTCTATTAGCAAACAAGTTTGAATTGCCACTGGATTTTCACATTGAATCTGTTCGTAACTGAGTTATGTTGACTGATGTTGGAATCGGTTGGGGGTGGTGGTGGTGGTGAATCATATTGTTGTATTTCACCGTCTTTATCCTGTGTTATCCTATGGCCAGGATTTCCTGGTTGGCAAGCAGGGGGGTGGGGGAGGCCCGCTCGCTAACGTGTAAAATGATGCGGGATGATGTTGGGCGGAACTCCCGACGTCACCCCGCCCCATTTAAATTCTCAGGTCAGCGGGGACTCAGCAGAATCAGCTGTGCACCCGCCGACCTTTCAATAGCCAATTGAGGCCATTGACAAAGTAGTTAAAGTAATTAATTGACCCGCCGGTCCAACCTTAAGGTTGGCGGGCAGGCCAGGAGCCCTGGTGAGCTTAAGAAATAGCATGAAACCTCATCCATGGGCGGAATGAGGTTTCATGTAGGTTTTAAAATTTTTAATAAAATTGTCAAACAAAGTGTTGGACATGTCCCAACTTGGCCCACCCATGTAAAATGGTGGCATGCCCCCGATTGGGGTTGCCGACCAGAGGTGCGCCTCCACACACCTGCTCCTAAACTGCCCCCCCCCGCCCCCCGACAGGGGCAAAATTCTGCCCTTTATAATTATAACCTCATCTGGAAATGCTGTGTGAACTCATTTGATGCCTATTTAGTATTCAGATATTTGTCGATTAAATAAATTGAAATGAAGGTGTGAATTACAAACTAAGTGATAGATATATCCTGAAATCTACCTTAAACTGGCACTGCTTGCTAAGCTAGCAACGTATAAATAACTCATGCACCATAGAGACCTGTTGCTGGTCATTATCCATTGCCTAGAGTAAGTTTCCATGGATCTGTCCATTATTCTCATGGTTTACTTCAAAGACTACTTCTGATGGAAGGCAATTAATACTTTAAGCACCAAAAGGTTACTCGAGGTTAACACAACTTTATTTTGGACAAAATGAGATTTTCACTCAACTAAGCAGCACACTAAGTGATGCTTGGACTTACAAAGCCATCCGCAGAGATACACACACATATTCAAGAGTTCAGCCTATTCTGTTCAAAGATAGAATAAATTGTAACTTCATAGGGATAAATTACCCACCAGCTGTCATCTATTTTTAGAACGATGCAACCAAGTATTACTTGAAGAAAATCACATGTTCATGCCAGGTTGTATCACCTGTTGTGACTGCCTCCTGTCACTGCTAACAGTGCAGTGAAGTTGGTGAGAAATGGCAATTTTTTTTTTGCAAAAATATACTTTATTCATAAATCTTCAAAAACATTTCGAAACATTTCAAATCACCATTACAAAAATACAAACAGGTTCAACTTTTACAACATGAAACACAAGGTGTATCAGAAAAATCAATGAATATTTCAATCATTGGCAGACATACATTTTAATCTGTACAGCCTGAGGGGCTCTTTACAGTTCCCAGCCCCCCAGTGCACTGTGGCAGAAAGGTCTTAGGCAGCGACCCTTCCCCATTGCGCCTTTGCAGCGGCTGCCCCAAGCTTAACTGTGTCCCTCAGCACGTAGTCCTGGACCTTGGAATGTGCCAGTCTGCAACACTCGGTCGGGGACAACTCTTTGCGCTGGCAAACCAACAAGTTTCGGGCAGACCAAAGAGCGTCTTTCACTGAGTTGATGATCCTCCAGCTGCAGTTGATGTTTGTCTCGGTGTGTGTCCCTGGGAACAGCCCGTAGAGCACAGAGTCCTCTGTCACAGAACTGCTCGGGATGAACCTCGACAGAAACCACTGCATCCCTCTCCAGACCTTCTTTGCAAAGACACAATCTACAAGGAGGTGAACAACGGTCTCTTCCCACCACAGCCACCTCGAGGGCAACGTGCAGAGAGGGTGAGACTCCTGGCGTGTAGGAAGGATCTTACAGGGAGGGCCTTTCTCACCACCAGCCAAGCTACATCTTGGTGTTTGTTGGAAAGTTCTGGTGATGAGGCATTCTGCCAAATGACTTTGTCAGTCTGCTCAGGGAACCATCCCACAGGATCCACCCTCTCCTTTTCCCTCAGGGCCTTTAAGACGTTACGTGCCGACCACTGCCTGACGGACTTGTGGTCGAAGGTGTTTCCCTGCATAAATTTTCCCACGAGGGACAGGTGGTACGGCACAGTCCAATTACTTGGAGCGTTCCGCGGCAGCGTGGCCAGACCCATCCTTCGCAACACCGGGAAGAGGTAGAACCTCAGCATGTAGTGACACTTGGTGTTTGCGTACTGAGGGTCTACGCACCGCTTGATGCAGCCGCACACAAAGGTGGCCATCAGTATGAGGGCGATGTTGGCCACGTTTTTTCTCCCTTTATCTAGAGGCTTGTACATCGTGTCCCTGCGGACACGATCCATTTTCGACCTCCAGATAAAGCGGAAGATGGCTCGGGTGATCGCCACCACACAGGATTGTGGAATGGGCCAGACCTGTGCCACGTACAGCAACAGCGAGAGCGCCTCACACCTGATGACCAGGTTCTTACCCGCAATGGAGAGGGAGCGTCGCTCCCACATGCCCAGTTTCCTTTTCACCATAGACACTCTCTCCTTCCAGTTCCTAACGCGTGCCCTGGTCCCTCCAAACCATATTCCCAGCACCTTCAGGCCATCAGCCCTGACAGTGAAGGGGACAAAGGATCGGTCAGCCCAGTTCCCAAAGAACATGGCCTCGCTCTTCCCACGATTTACCTTGGCTCCCGAGGCCAGTTCGAAATTGTCGCAGATGTGGATAAGTCTGTGCACCGACAGCGGATCTGAGCAGAAGACGGCGACATCATCCATGTACAGGGAGACTTTGATCTGAGTGCCTCCACTACCTGGGATCGTCACTCCTCTTATGCTCGGATCCTTCCTGATGGACTCAGCAAAGGGTTCTATGCAACACACGAAAAGAACAGGCGAGAGAGGGCAGCCCTGCCTGACTCCAGATTTAATAGGAAGGCTATCTGATTCCCACCCATTGATTGAGACTGCACTACTGATGTTAGTGTAGAGCAGTTGGATCCAATTGTGAATTCCCTCCCCAAACCACATTTTGGAGAGCACATCCACCATATAGGTGTGCCATATTCTGTCAAAGGCCTTCTCCTGATCCAGGCTGATGAGGCAGGTATCCACACCCCTGTCCTGCACATAGGCAATCATATCCCTGAGCAGCACGAGGCTGTCAGAGATCTTCTTGCCCGGCACAGTGCAGGTCTGGTCAGGGTGGATCACCAATTCCAGAGCGGATTTGACCCGATTGGCGATGACCTTGGACAGAATTTTATAGTCCACGTTCAACAGTGAAATGGGTCGCCAATTTCTAATTTCTTCCCTTTCCCCCTTGTGCTTGTAGATGAGGGTGATAATGCCTTTCCTCATGGATTCTGACATACTGCCGGCCAGGAGCATACTCTCGTACACTTCTAGCAGGTCTGGGCCGATCCAGTCCCACAGAGCCGAATACAACTCCGTCGGCAAGCCGTCGCTTCCGGGAGTTTTACTCTTCTCGAAGGACTCAAGGGCCTCAGTCAGTTCGTCAGGAGTTAGCGCTTTGTCCAAACTCTCCCGTGTACTGTCATCTAAGACCTCCATGATAGAGGACAGGAAGGACTGGGAGGCCGTGCTGTCTGTGGGCTTCACGTCATACAATCCGGTATAGAAGGATTTGCTAATCCTCAAAATGTCAGATTGCAATGACTTTACTGAGCCGTCTTCTTCCTTCAGGCTGCTGATCACAGAGCTCTCTCTGTGTACCTTTTGGAAGAAGAAACGTGAGCACGTCTCATCCTGCTCCACGGAGCGGACTCTGGAACGGAAGATGATCTTGGACGCCTCCGAGGCAAAGAGCGAGGCTTGCTGTCTCTTCACCTCTTGGAGTTCCTCCTTGATATCGACCCCCATCAACCGCAGCCAGAGCAGATTCTGCATGTTTTTCTGGAGTCGGGACATTTCCCTCTGTTCCTTTCTAGCTTTCTGGGTGCCTTTGAGGACGAAAAACCTCTTGATCACTTCCCACCAGTGTGTCAGTGACTCAAAGAGGGGTTTCATGGTTCTCCAACCTTTGTAATCCCTCTTGAGCTCCTCAATGTTCTCTGGGATCAGCAGTTGCACGTTTAGCTTCCATACCCCCCTGCCAACCCTCTGGTCCTTCTCTAAGTGACAGTCAGCCAGTAGGAGGCAGTGGTCAGAGAAGAACACCGGCTTGACGTCGGTGGATCTGACTGTGAAAGCACGGGACACAAACAGGAAGTCTATCCTGGAACAGACGGACCCGTCTGGCCGCGACCAGGTGTATCTACGCTGCGCTCCATCTGCAGTGTTGCTGAAGACGTCGTGCAGCTTGGCATCCTTTACTGTTTCCATCAGGGATCTGGACGTAGCGTCCAATCTGCTGTCGGCCCTGCCGGATCGTCCAGCCGCATCGATGATGCAGTTGAAGTCACCGCCCAGAATGACCGGTCTGGAGGTCGCCAGCAGCAGTGGGAGCTGCTGAAAAACCTCCAGCCGCTCAGCCCCTTTTGACGGGGCATACACGTTAATTAAATGGAGTGGAGCATTCTTGTACGTTACGTCTGCTACGAGGAGGCGCCCGCCCACCACCTCCTTAACTTGGGAGACGGTGAAGCTGCCTTCCTGCAGCAGAATACCCAGGCCGGAGGAACGAGAGTCGTTTCCTCCCGACCAGATCGATGGCCCATGGGACCACCATCGTGACCATTGCCTGTAGGAGCTGAGGTGCGGTATCGCACACTCCTGCAGAAACAACAGGTCAGCTTTGACCTTGGCAAGGTAGTCCAAGGTCGCAACACATCGCGTAGTAGATTTAATGCTACGCACATTTATGGATACAATCTTTACACCCATTTTAAAGCAGTTAGTCGCTTACCAAACCTGTTGTCTCTGAGAGTTCCTTCATACCCGTGGTGTGCTCAAATTGCTTCACTTGGGATGGGCTGAGGAAAGCGTCCTGAACCTCCCCATTGGAGATGTTCTGCTCGGGTGGCATCTGGGAGTCTGTGCAGAGAGCGGGGTTTGAAATGTCCTCTGTTGGAGAAGCTTCTCCAATCCTCTCCCCCTCTGAGGCGTTGCTGCTCCCAGCTTCCCGGAGCTGGGGTGCGCTGAGCGCCTCACTGTTCCCAGATTCCTGGGGTTGTGGTGCACTGGCCTCTTCCGGTTGTGGGCAAAGTTGGGGTGCGTTGGTCTCCTCATTTTCTCCAATGTTCTGGAGCTTGGGTGTCTCATCCTCCAACTCCCTAGCGTTTTGTCGCTTCTTCTGTTGGCGCCGCCCTGGCACTTCTTCGTCCGAAGAGCTGCTGCTCTTGTTATCTGTGTCGGATAGGAGACGCCTCTTGACTCTTGTCTGGGAAGAGGCTTGGTTTCTTTTTTGCCCCTTCTTCCTTTTTGCTCTCTTCACCAGCTGCCACTCCCCCTGCTGCTTTCCCACTGCTGCCTCCTCCTCCTCCATTGATTTGCTCTCCTGAGGAGTGGGAGGATCAGGGGGCAGTGCTGTTGATTGGCTGTCTGTTGCCCCAATCTTTTCCTCCACCTTGTCTCTCTCTGTGTCCTCCTTTGTCTCGTTGTTCTCCCTGGGGGCCTTGGTGGTTGGAGTGACACGAGGCATTTCTTCTGCTTCCCCCTCGTTGGCTTTAGCTGCCTGTGCATAAGTACAGCAACGTTTGGGGCCGGTCTTGTAGAGATGACTTGCCTCGCCACACAGGTTGCAGCACTTAGCCTGTTTACAATCTTTTGTCTGGTGCCCTTCCTTTTTGCAGTTCTTGCAGAGGACAGCACTGCAGCTGGCCGCCACATGACCAGACTTGCCGCATGAGCGACAAAGTTTGGGTTGCCCAGCGTAGCCAAGGTACCCACGGCTTCCCCCGATAGCGAATCTGGAAGGGGGGTGGAAAACGGCTCCCTTACCGTCGGTCTTGAGCGTTACCTTAACCTGGCGTTTACACGTCCAGATCCCCAAATTATCTTTAACTTCAGTGCAGCTCCCAACCTTATCAAAGTACCTGGTAAGGAAGGTGAGCACGTCAGCGACAGGGACGTAGGGGTTGTATAGATGTACCGTCGCAACCCGTTCACGATGCAACGGTAGAACAAAGAGCGGCTCCGCCGTCAGGATCTTCATTTCTGGCAGGTCTTTCTTTTCCTCAAACACCTTCAGGAGTTTGACACAAGCTGCCACGTGCTTGAAGGTCACATCAAAGAAACCAGCGCTGGGGAAATCCTGAAGGCAGCAGATCTCCGCAGCCTCAAAACCACACAGCTTGAATAGGATTCTCTTGGTGAAGAAGGTCCTATCCATTCCTGTTCCTTGCTCGCTGCCCTTCACCATGACTCGGATGGTGTTAGGTACCCCATGGTAAGGGGTTTGACTGGTTATAGCCACTGCTCTTTCCCTGGCAGAAACGCGATAAAGGTCTCTCCCAGGTAAGGTGGTGAGAAATGGCAATTATTTAATAGGTTTGAAGCTCCCATTTAATTATTGGTTAGTTTTACTGCTGTTTTTTTCCCTCTGATGATGCAGCTTGATACATATAAGTAACAATGACTGCACCTCCACTTAGCAACCGTACTCTATTATTTCATTTGGGCTTATATGGCTCAGGAAAATGTTTAAAGTTTGTTTTCCTCTGGGGTTTCTGAAGCTATTGATGGATCAGTAGATTTGTTAATCTTGTTTGATAAGATATTGTAATATGTTAACATTCTTACAAAATGCATTAATGTATGATTTGATTGTGGCTGGCATCCCAGCTCTGACTACAGCTGTAAAGCTTCCTAGAATCAGCTTCATAAAAGTAGTGTGATGCAGAAAATTCACTATATAGGTCTGAATAACAACAACAACTTGTATTCACGTAGCTCCTTTAATATAATAGCTTATAGCAGGTGGAATGTGGGAGGCCAGTCAGGATTATGTTGGAATAAACGAGTCAATCACTTAGATGAGGGTTTCAGCAGCAGATGAGCTGAGGCAGGGACAGAATTGGGTGATGTTACGGAAATAAGTGGAAATAAGCTGTCTTAGCGATGGCATGGACCTATGGTCCGAAGCCCACCTCAGGGTTAAATATGACACCACGATTGCGAACAGTCTGGTTCAACCTCAGTCTGTTGCCAGGGAGATATATGAAGTGAGCAGCTTGGAAACAGTTTGTAGTGGGAAACAAAGACAATGGCTTGGGTCTTCCCAATGTTTAATTAGAAGAAATTTCTGTTCATCTAGTACTGCATGTTAAACAAGGAGTCTAATAATTTAGCAATAGTGGAGAATTCACAAGAGGTAAGGGTGAAGTACTTGTGAAAACGAATTCTGTTTTTTGGAGGATGTCACTGAGCAGGAGCATGTGAATGAGAAATGGGATGGGGGGGGGCGCTGTCAAGGATAGATCTTTGGCGGATACCAGAGGAAATGGTGTGGGAGCAGGAGGAGAAGCAGTTGTAAGTAATTAGATAAATGAGAATGGAACCAGGCGAGAGCAGTTCCATCAGGCTGCAAGATAGTGAAGAAGCGTTGCAAGAGGAAGGTGTGTCAACGGTGTCAAAGGCGCAGACAGGTTGAGAATGACAATGAAGGATTGTTTATTTTTGTCTCGGTCATATAGGATGCCACTTGTGACCAGTTTTGGTACTGAGGCAGGGGTAGAATTAGCGGGATTCAAACATGGAGTTCTGAGAAAGATGGGCCACTTAATGGCCTGCTCCCACCATTGCTCTGATTTTACCCAGAGCGGGAGAGGCTCAAGCCAAGTGTGCAGCCCGGCAGGTCTCAATAGTTGGGCTGGTGGCCAGCCAGGCGGCTAGCTTCTACCTTTACTGCCCCCTGTGCCCATTGGAGGGACCCCCCAAGAACTTCCCAGTGCCATGTTTCCCCTCCCTCATGAATCCCACACCTTCGCTCCAGCCTGCCAGCCTGGTCCTAAACTTACCTTAAAGTTTGGACTCCATTGTTACATGGTGCCCTCCAGGACTACTGCAGTCACAGCAATGGCCACTACTCCTGGTGACGTTGGTGACCAGAGAGCTGCTGGCCCTCTGATTGGCTGGCAGCTCTGAGGCAGGACTTCCTCCCCAAATGGGGAGGAAATCTGCCGCCCTTACCTTGTTTGATCTACTTGTGACTCCATATCCACAGCAACATGATTGATCCTTAACTGCCCTCTGAAATGGCCCCGCAAGCTACTCTTGTACAAAGGGTAATTAAAGATGAGCGCCAAATGTTGGCCTTGCCAGTGACACCCACATCACGTGAAAGAATAAATAAAAGAAAATATATTGAGTAATTCAAGTCAAAACTTTTTTAGAAAACAATTTGAGTACAGTACTGAAATAATTTTATAACATGCATTTCATAATTAAACAGTTGATTACAGCTTGAGCCTTTGGGAAGGTCATTTGCAACTAACACTCAGAAAAGCCTTGATGAATCTGTTTTATACAGTTTCATTGGCTTGCCCCATGAGATTTTAATCATTTATCCATGTTCAGAAGTAAATGGACGTCATAAAATCAGTTAAGGGATTGCCTGAGAAACGGCGTGAATTTTTCATGCATTTGACTGGATGTAAGTCGACCCCTTCCCTGTGTGGTTTAACAGCTGCTATGTTACATCCTGTTGGGAGTGATGATACAGGTCCTCTGGGGAACAAGCAGCAAAGCCTGAGAGTGCAAACACAGAAACCATACAGAAAAGGTAGCTGCTGCATTTGACATCTGTGCTAAAAGGATATATTTAAACGGCCATATGTGTGATGATGCTGAGCAGCCCTTGACATTTTCCAGTAAGTACTTTTTGCCGATGCATGTGCTGCAAATAAATTTTGTTCAGTAACTTTAAAGATGTGCAGCTTGCAACACGGGACCTTGTACAGCTGAGCAGCTTTGGCTGTCGGTCACTTAAATGGAAATGGAATTCACTTGATAGCGTGGTATTACAACATGTCAGCACCTGTGCTATTCTCTTGATCGCATTGATAATACATTAACCTTTCAAGGCTAAGAAGCATATTTAACAATAGAGAAGTATTCTAGCATTCCAAACCTCCTATTTCTAAAATTGTGAAAGAACAGTTGCATTTTGGTATTCATCATTTAATTTCAATCTTCTGTACAAGGGTTGCTGTTAGTTTTCTCATGTTTTTTCAACATGCAGTGAAGTTGAACCTTGCAATCAGCTTCATTGTGCTCCAGAAAACAAAGTTGCTGAGAGGAATTGAGAATTAATAGGTGTGCAGGAGGGGTGAGAGGTATGTAATTGAGTAGCAAGTTGATTGAAGATGAGTCCGATGAGTCCACTGCATCTTCTATTAAACTGCATGGCCTCAGTAATCCACCAAAAGTTCATTATTGGTCAAATATACGTGTTGCTACGATTTTTGTACCACATCTTTACATAAATGCCAGTCTGAGATTGACGTAGGAATGGTGGTATTGTAAATAATGCCAATAAACCTGCTGTCTGTGCTTCTGCCTTTTTGTGTCCTTCCTTTTCCCATACATTGAATGTCACAAAAAGGGCAGATGGAGAACCTATTCCAAGTTCACCTCCTACACTCACCCTGAGTCATCTGTTTGGAAATCAAGTGGGGGTGGCCTGGTGCTGACTCCCTCTCTCCAACGTTTCTTTCTATTCCCTTTTGCCCCCCAGTAGTATGACTGGGATCAGAAGCTTGTAACAAATAAGAGTTCACATTCCAGCACTCTGTATTGGCACCAAAGCCTTCCTGTACTGTCACAACTGTAAAAGTGTTCAGTAAACTTTCTTAAAACTGAGGCACTTTTTTCAATAATTGAATGAAGCAGAAATACACCTTCATCTACCCTCTTCAGTGCGCCCACCACCCCCACCCTTCAGTTATGGTTCAGTAGGCTATCAGACATGCCAACCTCACCATCTCATTAATTGAGACAAACTCTTAAAAATCAAGAGATTTGGTATAAAAATTCACAGGTTAATTTTTTTAAAACATAAGCAAATATGGATTGACAGTTGGTTTATAGTGGCTTATTTAATCTCCATCAGGTTAGAGGTATTTATAAAACTATGAGGAGAATTTTCTTCCCATCGGGGGTGGGGGGGTTGCTGAGCAGGAGCGGGTGTGGGCAGGTGGGCGCGCAGCCGATCACCGCCTGCAATCGGCTGCACGTCGCCATTTTATGTGGGCGGGCCAATTAAGGCCCATCCAGCATGACGTGCACCCAGAAGCGCTGAGCGCTCCCTGTGCGGGCGGGGGGAAGGAGGCTGAGTCAGGGCCTGTGCTCAGGCCAGAGCTGCCTCAGCGAAATTAGTTTGATTTTGAAAAATTTAAATAAAGAAAAAAAACATTTTTAAAACATGTCCCCTCATGTTGACAGTGTCACATGAGCTGGGAAGTGTCAATGAATTTTAATAGATTTTTAAATTCAATTTATAAACACATCATGAAACCTCATCCCACCCGTGGATGAGATTTAATGATAAATGCAAAGGCTGCCTGGGCTCTTCGTTTTCCCGCCAACCTTACGGTGATAGTTCGGTGGGTGTGCAGCCAACTCCAGTGCGCGCCTGCCAAACTGAAGATTGAAATGACGTGCGGTGAACACGTGCACATCTGATGTTACCATGCGTCATTTTACGCGTCGGCAAGTGGGGCCAGCCCCCGCTCGCTGACCAGAAAATTCAGGCCTATATTACCATACCTGAAAATGCTTCACAAAAAACATTTTAAAAAATTCTACCTGCTACCCTGGTATTATCAAAATAGGTCAAAATCCTAGGGAACTCCATCCCTAACAGCACTGTGGGTGTACCTACACCACATGGACTGCAGCGGTTCAAAAAGGCAGCTCATCGCCACCTTCTCAAGGGCAATTAGGGATGGGCAATAAATGCTGGCCTAGTGTCCTATGAATGAATAAAAAATGATCATGGTTCCACCTGAAGGGGAGGGGTTCAACGCCACATTCTGTTCTCAGAGGCTTGCAGAAAAACGCACTGGTTGCAGAACTCAGACATTACAGCTGCTGGATGCTGCCAGGGAGACGAGAGAGTTCACCATCATTAGGGTAACATAATATCAAGGCAATACCAGAACCATAGAATATAAAAAGGGCATAGTGGGGGTAGGAGTGGAGGGCGAATTTTAGTCAAATGACCCCAAGACCTGTTTCTAGAAAATTCTGATTTGACAAGGCACTAATATAAAGGCCAGGATATTATTAATAAAACATTCTAGTGTATTGAACAGCAGGCTCAGAGCCACGGATGGCAGTAACCAGGGCTTCAGCACAGAAATTTAACCTCCTTTACTGCCTTCATGCTAGTACCAAAATGTATATTTTTTACCTGACCCACTCAGCTACAAACACACACCCACAACAGCTGCCTGTCTTCTCTTTTACCCTTGTTTCCTCTTGCTTCATACCTGGTCAAATATTAAAACATGTTTAGTTGTACATGGAGACTTGATGACAGCATCAAGACTCAGGACAAACTAGGTCACCAGTGCTATTGGGTCTCCAGCCTATATATGCCTCACCTTAACATTTCCTTGCAGTTCATCCTCATTACCCCTGGAGTTATTCCCTGCACTCCAACCTGGCATGAAAGGTTAAAGTCCACATGGGTTGACTACCTCTGTCTTGGACTCAGCCCATCATTGAGGATATAACGTAAAGTTGTCAAGAGGTTGTGCCCCAAAACAGTTAGATGGGCCTCAGTGTGTCCCATCTTCCCCCATCACCTGTTCTTAGATTGGATCATCCAATCTTGCCTGCTATGATCATAGATTCAAGTTTTTGTCCATTTGATCAGACTCTGGTTGTGATTGGCTGGTGCCAACATCAATCACCCGAAAACCCACCAATGATAGTGACTCCTTTTATGAGGCCAGTGGCACACCAAACAACCACAACCTTGGAACACGATTGGCAGTTGTAGGATAAAGGTAACATCTACATGCCCAACCACTAATTGCACACACAACCTCAAAGCACAAGTGCAGGCAATTGATTAAAAGTCACATCCATCAGGATGGGTTGCCTGCCGCACCCCACCCCCACCCCCCGCAACCCCTTCAGGTGTGTTGATCATGTTAGCCTGTAGGTGGATGGTGCAGCTGTCAATCATGGAGGGCGGGCACTCCGATTGATCAGATAGAGAGGAGGAGGTGGGCATGGCCACTGCTCAAGCTGCCAGTGAACTGGGAGGAGCTGAGCAACGTGCTGTTATTGCTCTATCTCCAGGCCACCAAAACCCTGTTGCCGTGCCTGGCATTTGCTGGAGTGGAGAACGACCAGAGCAGAGCTGTCCTCTGTGACCAGGTCACTGATCAACAAACAGAAATTCAGCAACCCAGTCCCAATCCAGCTCCTTGAGCAAATGTTGGCAGCAGAAAAATCCCAAGATTTCAGAGCCCTCTTGTGGGATTGCAAGTGAGGCTGAATTTGATTGTGAAATTTCATCTTTTGCGATCAATTCATGAGAATTGACATGGTTGAAATGCATTTTTCATTTTAGAACCAAATCATACAGACAAGAGTTCTCTACTTCAATACCAAATCTATGTTTGCCAATTTCAACCAGCTGGGCAATAGGGTTCATACAATTAGCCTCAGCAACTCTTGGTTTGGGAGTGAGAATAAACTAGGGTTGATACTGTTGGACAGTATACATATGTTGACATGAGGTGAGAATGAAGTTTAATCGGAAGTGATGTTCTCTACACTCGAATAATCTGCCAAAAGTTCACTATCTAGCCTCACAGATGAAGAATGGCTTACCTGGGTGAGGCACCAGAGAATGATTGGCTCCTGTGAAATAGTACAACAGCAAGTCAGCAACTTTAGAAGAAATTGGAGAAAATTATAGGCAGAAAAGAATCTCACAATTCAACTCAGAAAGAGGAGTTGTAAAGACAAACCAAAATGCTGATTAGGAGGAGCACCTGTGTAAGGGCACTATTATTACAATAATGCCAGTAGTGTGCTCTGGTAAGTCTGAATATGGTTGAGAGACTACTGTGAAAACTGTAGTAACTGTCCCCTTGTATAGCAACCTACACTATATTCTATAATGGGCAGCTGCATTGACTCCAGTCTCTTGCATCTAATTGTTCTTACTTGCATATTCTATTCAGCACTTTTGTTTTTGTTTGTAATGAGGTCCAGTTCTGATAGTGTAGCCTTGTTTCTAAACATTACATAATTTGCTTAAAAATGTACAAATTCGCAGTTCTTAAAATTATTTTTATGTGGGATATTTGCTAATTATATCCTTGGCTATATGTAAGGCTTTACATCAGAGAAGACAACAAACGCCAGTACTGTAGTAGCAAACAAATCAGCCCCTTTGGGTCCTCCCTATTAAGTAAACCCTGCAGCAATGTAGAACATTAGTCAGATAATCACTCCTTTTATTCTCCCTTTTTTAACTCGATTGCCCTGAAGTTCATGCCTTGGCCTGAACTGTGGTTCCAGAGGCATCATTAACTTCTTGGTATGTTGACAGTGAGTATGGGCCAGTTTTTGTTCATAGGAGGACACTAGTTTGGAAGTGGGCAGTGTAGTTTCAGTCTGGTACTTCTCACAAATGAAAACTGGATGGGAAACCAGACATTTCCCAAACTGTATTTATGGGGAAAAAACCTTTCAAAACTATCATGGAGCACAGACTTGAAAAGTGATCTGATCACACATGAAGAAAATAACTGCACAAATAGACCATTCTACACATGCCCACACCTTATTTAATTACGATGCTTTTGGGTGGCTTATGACTGGGAAAAGATGGTCATCATAAGGAAACAGCACAGCTGAACCTAATCCTGCCATCACTGCATGTGTTCTTTGCCTCAGGCTGATATACAGTTACTTGGGCACTGGTAGCTTAGTTGGTACCATACCCATATAATGTCATAATTCTCATCTTTCTGACCAGTAAAATGGGAGCACTGAGCTCTGAAATGAAGGTCACTTTTTCAGTGTTCGTTGTATTTTAACACCATTTTACTACCACTAACAAGTTAGGTAGGAATGGAGAACCGGTTTACTAACAAAAATCAACATATCATCTGGAATGAATTTTTCCAGGGTACACTAAACTAGTATTTATCTTACTTGTCAGTTAGAATCAGGAGTGAGAGATCTGGCTGATTCTAACTTCATATTGTCCACTGAAAATGCTGAAGCCTATTGAATACTTCTGACAAAGCCTAGTTGATATGAGCTGACTCATTTTTACTGACACACCACACATTACCAGCTAAACCACTAAGGGGCTTTGTCCTTAGCTTCTTCTTGTCCTGTGACCTCTTTCCCTCAGTTTGCATTTGCCCTTCTCTAATTGAGAAGGTGGGTAAATAATCTGCTCCTACATCCACACCACTGATGACTGTGTAAACAAATAGCATGTGTAACCTTGAGTTTCAGAGCTCTAAATGGTGAATATTTCAGATCTGTGGTGGGTTTTAATGAATAATCTCTTATGAGGAGGATTTTTGTCTCTCTAGAAAGCATTGAGTCAGGCTGATGTACAGTTACCTGGGCACTGGTAGCTTAGTTGGTACCTTACCCATATAATGTCATAACTCTCATCCTTCTGACCAGTAAAATGGGAGCACTGAGCTCTGAAATGGAGGTCACTTTTTCAGTGTTTGTTGTATTTTAACACCATTTTACGACCACTAACAAATTAGGTAGGAATGGAGAACCAGCTTACTAACAAAAACCAACATATCAGCTGGAATGATTTTTTCCAGGGTACACTAAACTAGTATTTATCTAACTTGTCAGTTTTATACCACATAAAAGTAAATTCACCATTTATTTAATATAATGTAAACAAATACTAGCTTTTAGTGCTTAATCATGTTGATGAAATGTCTCAAAGTGGTTCACAAAATGAGTTTTTTGGACTTCTGTGACTGATGTTATGTAGACAGCTGCTTTCAAGCAAATAGAAAAAATGATCTTCTATAAGGGTACGGAGTTTTGCTTCAACCCAGTGCTCATCACAGTTTATCCTGTATTTTAACACATATGTTTGAAATAGAAAAATTTGTATTTTATTTGTTGATGATCATGCCCTCCTCTCCTGCAAGCTGCAAGGATTAAGAAAAACAATTTCACTATAAATATTAATGTCAGTAAATGCAAAATAGAATTGCATAAATTGAAATTTTGAGCCAAGGTTTAGTATTTGAAATTTGAATACCAAATTAAATTGAACTAATGGAGCGTTCAGAGTTTTGACTCCCAAAAGTAATGACAAAATCCAATATAACTACTATAAGCTGTATCAGTTTCCAAAGTAAGACATGAACACATTTAAATATAGTCTATTTCATCGTATTTGACAGCTAACTAGGTTAATACAATACCATTAATTAATAGTTTTAAATTAATTATTTGGTGCTATTTATTGCAAAGGACTGTGATCCAGTTCATCTGCAGACTGCAGAGATCAGAGAGGCATGTAAAGGTCAGCTATGCGGCTCTGTGTTACAGTATTTGCGTGCCAGAAGAGTTGCTGAGTTTCTCACCTAATTGAAATGCTTGGAGATTGATGACTTTGCTGGAACATGTCTTTGACCTGCCAGCCTACCTAAAGCTGGCTAAATTAATTTGCTTTAAATAGTATCAGTTAATGAATAAGTGTGAGCCTTCATTACTGGCATGGATTTTTTTCTCTCTGTTTAACTCTCACAATTTTCCCAAATGGATTCAGTTTTGTTTGGTGAAGAAGGTCCAGACATTCCTCACAAATATCAAATTTCCTCATGTCAATCTAATTAGAATATTTTTTGGTGTGCCCGGAGTGTTGCAAAAAATCTTTGCTGTTGCAGACCTCTTGTACTTGCTGCAGTTTAAAGGCCCCAACCATCTCTAACACCAACATGCTAGTATTAGAAGCATCCAGCATTACTAGGAGAATAATAATGTCTGATTTCACTCTGTCATTATTGTTTTATTTTGAAACTGATGATGGAAGATTACTATAGGGCTAGAAATGGGTGCAGACTTGGTGCAAAGCGCTCATGTCCAATTACCAAGCATCTCCCCTCTCATCTGCCTTGTCCTACCCTGCCCTGCTGTTGTAATATGCCTTTAAGGATAGCAGCATGCCATCACTAGAAGAGAAGTGTGTCCTCTGATCCAGTCTCAGTTTCACTTTGGCCTGTGAGCAGAGAACACAGCACACACGGCTCTGCTGCTGATATCTTCAAGCTTTCTACCTTTGTATAAAGGTTCTCATGTGCCTAGTCTCAATAGGTTTACCCAATCCCTTTTGATTGCTTTTATATCATTATACAAACACACGTGCGCAGTGGTGGTAAAACAGCCAGGCAGTAAGATTGAGTAAAGGTACGACATAGTGAACAGCCTTAGAGCATGCTACATGACATGAGATGACCCTTGACATTTTGGTCAGACCTCAACGAGTTTCCAGCATCAGAGAGTATTGAAATCACAGCACAGAACAGTGCAGTGATAGTGCTCAAGTAAATAGCTTGTAAACAACATATCCTTTGTGGTGAGATTGCAGATCCACCATCCGAGTTCAAAATGTTTAAACAGTGTACAGAGCTATGGTTTCTTGATTCAGGTGTGTCTGAACCAGAAAAGCAAGCCATAAAAATTCACCTAGCAATCGAGAATGAAGGTCTACACAGACTGAACAGCAGAAGAAACAATGAACCCCCAAAAGATATGGACTACATTGAAAGACTTGTTCAGTATCAGGTTAAACTTTTGTATTCATCGACTAGAATTCATGTCATTTTGACAACAGCCTGCAGAATCCATAGACCACTTCATCAGCAGATGCAGAGTGATTTTTCAAAAGCAGAGCTAGCAGACAGAATTGTTGAGTTGCTGATTGTATCCACTCCCATGGAAGCATCCTAGCTAGATCAGCTAGACAAGCCCAAAACATATAGCATCGACAAACTACTCAAGGATGGACGTAAGTACGAAGCAATCCTTGCAGGTTGATGAAGCTTACAGGTCCTAAGCACAATTGTGTATGCCTTCACTAGAACACCCAAACCTAGCAAGACATGTGGAAGGTATGGCTTTCTCTATGCACCAAGGAAATGCCCAGCTTTCCAGCAATTCTACAAGGCATGTGGCAGAAAGGGCCATTGGCAGTGGCAGTGCACTAGAGCAAAGGCTGATGCAGCTACAAAGAGCAGTGCATTGCTCCAAAGATATCATATACACCGGTGCCTTCAAGCAGTAAGAATGAACATTCGGTATCCCGTCAGGAACGTATACATGAGGTGACAGACAACCAAAAAATGACAATGAAGTGCGTAATGAGATGAAGAGTGGTGAACACAGGTTTCACACCATCAATCTTGTGGAAAACATAAACATTGCCATACCATCTGAAGTGTTTGCCAAGATTCACATGATCTGCCTTACGAAAGTTGGCAACTACTTGTTATTGGCCAACATACCACCTCTACGAATTATAAAAGACATGTATCCACAGACATGGAAGACTATGGTGAAACTGCTACTGTACAACTTCTAGCATACAATGGTTCCTGGAGTACAAGTACAATCAATCCTCCTTGGTGCCACAAATGTTCTACATCATGGAAACTAAAGGCCCAGTTATTGCAGACCACCAGCATGCTGTGACCGCACAATAGTGACAATCCATGGAATCAGACAGACATCATATGACAGATCAACCTCAGAAACTACTCCCTTCACCTCAGTTCACCACCTGACATCAAAATATCCAGAACATTTCAACAAAATTGACAGTTTCAATGTAATGCTTGCAAGAGAATGCAAGTCCATCAATTGATCTGGTACATTTTGCGTAATGTAAATGCCAGCAGCTACAAAAAAAGGAGAAAGATTCCACACTACAGAAACTGTAGAAAGCCATCACTGAAGGATGGCCTGATTCAATTCAGCAAGTCCATGAACATGTGAGACTATTTTAGCCTTATCGGGATGAGCTGGGCATCTCCCAGCTTTTAAAGGCAAGCAGATCATCATACCAGAATCTTTACAACCTGATATTCTTCAACAAGTTCCTCACTCACACATCGGCATAGATTGGACAAGAAGTCTCGCAAGAGAGACAGTCTGTCAGCTGGGTATGAATAATGACTTTGAAGGTCTCGTCAAAAAGTGCGAGGCATGAGAAGAGCATATGCCAAATCAGCATTAAGAATGACTGATTCCACATGAAGTTCCTACCCATCCTTGGTCCAAAGTTGCATCTGACCTCGTTCATGTCCATGGCATTGACTTCATCATTATCATCGACTACTTTACCAAGTACTCCATTATTTGACAATTGCACATTATGTTAAGCACAACTGTTGTGCACACTCTAAGTGCTATTATCAGTTTATTTGGTACGCCCAGGGAGATCATTATGATAACAGTCCACAATTTATTGGTAAGTCATTTCAGAATATGTATGAGAAGTGGAATATTGATCATGTTACTTTTCCTCATTACCTTAGATCTAATGGCCTAGCTGAAAGAATGAATTGCATGGTGAAATCCCTATTTCTCAAATGTAGACTGACCAGGCAGAGCTCATGTTTGGCAGACCAGTGCGTACCAATTTATCTATTCTCTCAGAAACTAGAGAACAACTTTTAAAATTGCAAAAGATAACCAAGGTGCATAATAAAAATGTGGGTACAGAATTGCCAGGTTTCCTGTTGGAACAAATTTGCATCCAGGATTCCATGGAAGTTACATGGCAACCAGCCAATGTGACAAGGATTTGTTGGGAACCAAGGTCCTATGAAGTCATTACACACAAAGGCGTAATGGTGAGGCGTGACCGAGGACAAATCAGATCCACCCCAATTCTTCAACCATAGTACAGTCCTATTGCATCGACGACAAGATCCCTAATGCAACACGGAACAGCATCCAAGAATGACAATCCCACAGATCACTGTGAGTAATTAAAGAAACCTCCAGTCAAGGTTAGCATTACAAGGTCTGGGCGTGCAAGCAGATTATTTTCTGTTTTAGAGATTTGTAAATTTATCAGTTCTATACACTTAAATAATTGTAACTAAACACAAACATGTATTGTAAATGGTTATACTTCTTTGGAAGTGGGGGGAAAGTGTCTTTCAAAAGAATGAGGGATGTTGTAATATGCCTTTAAGGGATAGTAGCATGCCATCACTAGAAGAGAAGTGATCCAATCTCAGTTTCACTTTGGCCTATGAGCAGAGAACACAGCACACACAGCTCTGCTGATGTGTTCAAGCTTTCTGCCTTTGTGTAAATGTTCTCATGTGCTAGTCTCAAAGTGTTTACCCAATTCCTTATAAGAGCACAGCTCTGGGCTACATTCCACCAGCTGGTTTCACAGTCACGTCTTCAGAATCACTCCATAGCTCTCACTCCAGACATTATATATTTGCCACATCTCCCAGTGCAATTTAAGAAGAAAATCCTTCCTTCGAGTTTAAAGACTGTCTTCCTGTTTCCCACCATTTGGCAACAAGAAACCCATCTTCAAAGAGCACAAAACAAAAGAGACTTGAGCAGTGGCAGATTTACAGTTAGTGGGGCCCTGTGCACAGCTTCATTTTTGGGGCCTGCACATCCACGCCCACCCCCAGGGCCTGAAAGACGAAGCCAAGAAATACACAAATTTGATCAGTGCTTCTTCACTTGTAAAAAAATGCCTGTATGAATAATTGCTTTGTTGAAACCCAAGCTTACCTCTTGTCTGAATGATGATAAAGATGGTAAATATTGCAGTGTGAGGTGAGCAAACATGGGACTTGCAGATGAGAAAAGCCAAAAACCAAGGACAGATTATACATAGAGATAGAGGGAGGGAAAGAGAGTATCTGAAGGTAGGAAAGGGAAGCTGACTAGAGGCCCACTCAAACATCAATATGTCAGCCTGTTGGTATAATTTTGTTCAAAGACAGAGAGAGCAAACTGAAGCCCTGCTCCAGTGCCAAAGGTTTACTGAGGCAAAACAGCACTGAATACACAACTGTTACCTAGGAGACCTGAGAAACATTGCACTTCACTGAGATTTCATCACTCACTGGAAAATCTCACAATAGTGTGGCTCAGTGGAAGAGCATGAGCTGCTGTTGTTCAGGCTGGTGTACGTTACAATAATTTAAAGTAAAATCAAATTAAAACTCAGCTCAAGGTCGATGTATAAACATCTGACCACTCCTCTCCCCATCAAAGCTTGCTGATTATTAAGAGAGAATGAGAAGTATTGATGAGGCTCTGGGACTGCCTGGCATCTTCCCTCCAACATCTGACCACGGTCCGATTTGCAATCCAGTGTCTCTGCGCTGGACATAATGTCTGGAGTGAGAGCTATGGAACGATTCTGAAGATGTGACTGTGAAATCAGCTGATGGGATGTAGCCCAGAGCAGTGCCAGGCAAATCTGTCTCTATTTATTTCCCGTCACTGAGTCTAACTTGACATTATTGAGGTATGAAGCCATATGTGTGTGTGTGGACTACAATTCCTCCTGTCCCAGCATGCTAGGCTGGTACTTTAAAACAACCTCATTGCCATTCCAAAATGTAAAGACTTGCACTTATATAGTGCCTTTCATGACCACCAGAAGTCCCAAATCTGTACAGCCAATGAAGTATTTTTGAAGTAGGAATGTGTGAAACGCCACAGCCAGTTTACACCCAGTATGCTCCCACAAACAATGTGATAATGACCAAAGTCTGTTTTGTGTGATGTTGATTGAGGGATAAATATTGGCCAGGACACCAAGAGTAACTCACCTCCCCTTCTTCAAAACAGCCTTGAAGAGGAGATGTTACACTCTCCGATCCCGCAACAATCACAGAGACTCAGGCTTCCTTTTAACCGGTTTTATTCAAGCATATGCAAGGGAGCTGCAATCATTCCTAAAAATGAAGACCCAGCTCCCTAACTGATTACATTTCACTACTTTTGTACTTTTTCTTATCATAACACATTTGAACACATCCAATCGGTAACCGACACACCGGTTCCATTATCTCTATCCTATTGAGTACATAAACATGTGATTTTGCTAACCAATTATGCTAAAAGATGTATACATAATTATATTATCCAATCAAAATTAAAACACATACACAAAGACCTTGGTTCTTACAACTCAAGACTGTTTGTGTTTCATCAAAACCCATTCTTTGTCCATCGTTCATCTTCCCATATTTAAGCTAAAACCATTTGTCCTCCCCTTGTCTGAGGGTTGAGCATACTTAATCTAACTTTATGCCATGTTTTATCTCCAGTCTAGCTCTCAAGGCTTCACTGCATCATTGCACCACTTGAATTGTCCTGCCTGACAGAGGCTGTCCTCCCTGTTACTGGATATTAGCTCATCTCTTTACTTCTGTGTAAATCACACAAAAACTCAAAGCCTCTTTGTGTGCAATGTTCATCTGGTTATCCTCAACTGTTAATATGTTTAGCACCAATGGCTGCCTGCAGATTTTAAGTAGGTTCAGCAAATTGTGTTCTCTTTTTAATGTATATGTGTATATATTGTATATATATTTAATTCCCCCCTAACAAGCCTCATGGGACCTTTTACATCCAAAGGTGGCATTCCTGACGGGTAAGCACTTCCCTGGAGTGTCTGTCTGAACTGGAGTGGGACTTGAACCCACAACTGTCTGACCCAGACAACTGAGGCCAGACAGCTAGCACCAGAGCCACTGCTGACACCTTTAACCTGTGGCACTGGCTATTCATTCAAACAGTTAGTGAGTGAGCTCTCTATTTGCATTGGTGATCATGGGCTGAGGGGAACGGGCAGATTTCACTCTTGTGGGTAAAGTGAGTTGACTCACCGCGTGCCGTTAGTTGCTCCAGGCTTGTTAGCAAGTGGCACACCTTGTATCAGAGTGAGAGTAAATATGAGAGGAGAGGGATTTATAAAAAAAATGGGGAAATATAATTGGTTCGGCAATCTGGTTGGAAAAAGAGTAATTACTAGCTATCTGTTAATATAATTTCTGAAAATGTCAATGTCCTTTCGAACTTACTTTTCTAAGTATCACTTTCCTGGTGGAATAGCAGAGTCATACTAATTACTTTGTGAAGATTTGTCAGAGACTGAGACAGACCCGCTTTGCGAAATGATCATTTGTCGGTGAAGCAAGTGCATCTGAAAGGTGTTTTCTTTGGGTATGTTTTTGTAGCTGATCAGAGACAGAGGTGTTGCCGAGGCCACCCTGGGTGCCTGTTACTCCCGTCATACACATGACTCAGCCCCAAAAATAACTAATTACTCGGCACTTCCCTTTTTAATTTTGTAAATGCACATCAGTTCATGCACCTAGTTTGGATGTTTAGAAACTCATTCATTTTTGGGCCCCCCTGTCGTTTGGAGCCCCATGCTTCAGCATGCTGTGTTTCATTGTAAATCCTCCCTAGGTCTTTACGGGTAGGTGCTATAAATACATAACCTGCACAGAGCTCTTTGTCTGCCCATTGTTATTTGGTAGTGGAAATACGCACGGCCAAACCTGATCCTGTACTCTGTTAAGGTTCATGTGCACATTTTTTCCAGCAAGGTTGCTGGATAGCAATCAATCCACCTCATTAGCCCAAGGCCAATTGTAAAGCCTACTTAACATCCCAATTGAAATCAGTTTAATCATGGACTAACTGGAATAGGCACAAGGCATTTTGTTTAATTTGAAGTACAAATCAAGGTGCTTTATCTTCAACCAAAGTAATTAACAGAGTTCAGTGACTATAAGTCTCTGGATATGAAATACACATAAAGCAGATAGGAAACTCAATTCATGCCATTTAACAACAATTAAATATATCTCCACTCCACACTAAGTTTCTGTTGACCCTGGCCAGGATTTTCCATTCATCAGGTGGGCGCAGTCTGCTGCCCATGATCGGGCACTGACCCTGATTTCATGATGGCTGGCCAATTAACTGCCAGCTGGTGTGAAATGTGCGCTGAGAACCTGGGATGGGGATGGGAGGAGCGCGAGCTCTAAAGTCTGCGTATGCGCAGGGGAGGGCGCACTGAAAGCTCCCTGAAGGCACAGAGCAGCCTCGGGAGCTGAAGAATTTTACGTTGAAAATAAAGATTTTAAAAATAAGGGAAACATGTCCCCACACTCAGTCACATGAACATGAACATATTAAAAATGATGTTTAAAAATGTTTACCTTTTTTAATTACTGTTGGAAACTTCATCCCGTCCATGGATGAGGTTTCCCAAAAATTCCAAAGGCTGCTTGGCCAATTCACCCATATGCCAACCGTAAGCTTGGATGGGCAGCAAAAAATATACCTTAATAACCCTCTTAATTGTCGGCAGGCGCACTGCCGACTCTTGCGTGTGCCCGCCAACCGAACTATGGCACAAGTGTGCAATGACGTCAGGATGCTTGCCCGACATCATCGCGCACTATTTTACGCCCAATTGGGCTGGGTGTGTGCCCGCCCAACGAACGTAAAATCCTGCCCCCTGAATTCTGGAAACATTATAAAATCATAGAGTAATTTATGTGACATTTCTCTTCCTTCATCAGGAGGATGGAAAGTTAAAGAGTGCTGATGTACCACACTGCTGTTGATGCCAGTTCACCAGGAGCTGAGGCAGAGTAAGAGCATCGTAACAAGTTTGTCAAGTTCCCAGTAAAACTCAGAGGGCAGATAATAGCAGTATAGAATGTGATTCAAATGTAGGACCTTTTGGTGCAAGTCTGACATTCTCTATAGGTGACGAGCAGTTAATTCATCAATATCTGTTAGTAATTGGGACAAGTTCTTGAAACAGAAGTAAGGCCAAGTTAGAAAAATAACAAAATAACCCTGCCAAAACCTCCTTCTCTCAGTTTTTAGTTGTTGCTTTTGTTGCTCTGTCTCTTGCTCCTACAAGTGCTCACTGATTCTAGAGTAGAGCAAGTAGTCATTCTTCGCCTGCTGGGCGAGATATATTCCAGCCAAGAATTAAAGCTGTAAACCGACTGTGATCGTTCATTGGAAACAGTGGCCTGAATTTTACCTTTGGCGGGCACGCGCGATCGACAGGCCTGGGAGCGGCTGAGAAACAGATTGCTGACCGTGATCAGCCCCCCCAGTGCAATTTCATGCTGGCTGGCCAATTAACGACCAGCCAGCATGAAACGCAAGCTGAAAAGCTCAGCACTGCCAGTGGAGGGGGTTGGGGTGGGTGGGGGGGTGGGGGGGGGTGGGGGGGTGTGTGTCGGGAACAGGCCGGGCAGTCACGTCACCGCGGGCGTGGGTGAGCACTGCAAGAGAGCTGCCTGAAGGCAGACAACTGTCTCGGCGAGCTACAGACCTTCAAATGATGAAATAAAGCTTTAAAAGCTTCAAAAAAATGTCTATGCATCACAATTAAGCACCTGAAAATATACCTCATTAAAATGCTGCCCACGGGTATTTTTATTTTATTTCATAATGGAGATTTCATCCCACCCTTGAATGAGGTTTGATGAAAAATGTAAAGACCGCCTGGCCGATTCACTCGTCCGCCAAATTTAAGGTTGGATGGGCCACGAAAAATCGGAGACAATTGCGCCATTAATGGGCTTAATTACCTTCTTAATTGTCGGCGGGCGCGCTTCCGACTTTTGCGCGCACCCACTGAGTGAAATATCGTGCCAGTGTGAGATGACGTTGGGACACTCACCCAACGTCAGCTTGCACGAGTTTACGCCTATTCGGGTTGGATGGACATAAACTTCTGCCCAGTAGCTTTTTTTCCACTGCTGTTTTACTAAATGGTGGTAGAACTAAGAAAAGCACTTGGAGGGAGTAATTTGAGGATGTCAGAACCAGTCATTTGACATTTTCTACCATTTTCAGTTGAACATGCAGCAGAAAATGTTAAGATTAACTGATAGTTTTTGAATGCCATGCTTAAAGGGAAGTTTGTTTAGTGTTTGTTCCTGAAGAAGCTAAATATACATGTAAGCTGCTAAAACGTAGATTTTTCATTTTCCTGATACACATCTATATCACTCACCCCAAAGCCTCCTATCATCTGTCACTTTGCTTAATTTATGAGGATGTTGCCTGGGTTGCAGAGTTTTAGTTTTGAGGAGAGATTGGATAGACTGGGGTTATTTTCCCTGGAGCAGAGGAGTTTGAGGGGGGACATGATTGAGGTGTATAAAATTATGAGGGGCATAGATAGGATAAACAGGAAGGAACTTTTCCCTTTGGTGGAGGGATCAATTACCAGAGGACATAGGTTTAAGGTAAGGGACAGGAGGTTTAGAGGGGATGTGAGGAAGAATTTTTTCAGCCAGAGTGTGGTGGGAACCTGGAACTCACTGCCTGAAAGGGTGGTAGAGGCAGAAACTCTCATAACATTTAAGAAGTATTTGGATGTGCACTTGCGATGCCATGGCATACAAGGCTATGGGCCTAGTGCTGGAAAATGGGATTAGAATAGTTAGGTACTTGTTTGACCGGCACAGACTCGATGGACCGAAGGGCCTTTTTCTATGCTGTAGACCTCTATGACTAATTGTCTAATTCAGGACTGACTACAGACTGATGGCTGATGGCTTCAAGTCAAGATGGGTCAGTGCTGGATTGGACCATACTTTTCACTCACTTGGTCATGAGGGGAGCCTGGAAAATCAGAGGTGATATTTTCTGGGCCTATGAATGTGTCAGCCATTATCTGCGTATGCATAAAAGGATATAAGACATAGGAGCAGGAGCAGACCATGTCTCTCCTCAAGCCTGCTGTGTCAGTCAATACGATCATGGCTGATCTGTTGCCTCAAATCTACTTTTCCGGCTGCTCCCCATATCCCTTGATTCCCTGAGAGATCAAAATCTGTCCATCTCAGTCAGCCTTGAATAAAATAGATGGACCATTCACAATGCCCAGAAAGGAGAATGCCAAAGATTAACAATCTTCTGAAAGAAAAATATTCTCCTTAACATGGCTCTAAATGATCCATCCCCTACCCTGAGACTGTACCCTGATGATCTGGAGCCAGGAGATGCAACTCCTCAATGTCTGCCCTGTTAAGCACCTCCAGATTTCGCTGAGATCACCTCTTATTCTTCTAATGCCAGAGAATGGAGCCCAATTTACTCCATTTTACATCAAAGAACAACATTCTCATCCCAGACTGTACTGCCTCCAAGGTAAGTATATCCTTCCTTAGATATGGAAACATAAACTGCATAGTACTCCAGGTGTGGTCTCAACAAAGTCCTATACAATTGTAGCAAGACTTCCTTATTCTTGTGCTCCAATCCCCTTATGTTAAAGGGCAACATCTGCATTCTTAATTGCTTGCTGTATGGCAACAAAACTTTTTGTGCTCCTTGTATGTATATACTTTCTGAACTTTAACTTTTAAAAACTATTTTGTTTTCCTATCCTTACTACCAAGGTGAATAAACTCACATTTCCTCACAGTATACTCCATACCTTGTTGCCCACTCACTTAACCCCTCTACTCACCTCTATGTGGCCTCTTTGTGTCCTCCTCATAACTTACACTCCCATCTAGCTTCGTATCATCAGCAAACTCGGATAAATTACTCTTAGCCTCTCTGTCTAAGTCATTAATACAGATCGTAAATAGCTGAGGTCTCAGCACTGATGCTTTTGGTATTCCATTACTTACAACCTGCCAACGTGTAAGTGCTCCCTTCATCCTTAATTCCTGTTCATTAACCAACCCTCCATCCAAGCTGATATACTACCCCAACTCCATGAGCCCTTATCTTGTGTACTCACCTTTTTTGTTGCACTTTATTAAACACCTTTTGGAAATCCAACTAGATTACATCTACGGGGGCGGTGGGGGGGGCGGCGGGGGGACAATGCGGTGGGAGCTCAAAAATCGGTTCCCAGTAGTGTAAAATGACAGCAGGATCTTCTGCTCCCAGCTGTCATGGCGGGTTCCAATTCCCACCAGAGACTGGCGTGAAACCGATTTGCATCCCACAAATGGGATGCAGGTGAAGGCCCGACTGGAATCGCCACCCCATTCCTGATTGTCCACGATGCCAGTGGGAAATCACACCGGTCCAGAACACGTCTGGATCAATGTGGCATGTAAAAGTCAGCACTTACTTTAAGAAGACCTGGGGCAGCTTGCAGACATGAGGAGAAGATGGAGGCCTCCAGCAACTGGTCCCTGAAACATCACGTACAGCAGTGGATGGGTGGAGCATCAATCACGTGGACCTTCTCTGTGAAGCAGCATCCAGGAGGTGGTTGTTCTCTATGCAACAGCTTCTCCCAGGGTTCAGATCTTCAACCAGCAGCTTCTTCCAGGGTTCAGATCTTCTAGCTGCAGGTGGAAGGCTGGGGGAGGTACTGCAGGGCAATGAGGATCTGTGCTGGAGGCGGAGTCGGGACTGCTGGGAAAAAACTTGGAGGAGAGGAATGAAGAGGTGGGGGAAGTGTGCAAGCCTAGAGGGAGGCAGGGGAGATTGGAGGTGGTAGGGGAAAGAGAGAGATTCATCAGGAATGGGTGAGTTGGTACAGAGTGGGAAGGTGGGAAGGGAGTGTTGGGCTGCGGGCGGTGGGGGGGCTGGTTGTGCAGGTGTGAAGGGGCATGGGGGCTTGTGCAAAGGTGTGAACAGACATGGGAGCTACAGAGGGGAAAAGGGTTCAGAGGGAACGGTCAGTGGAGGATTCCTGGGGGGCATACTGAGGGTACCAGTGGTAGGATGGTATGTTGATAGTTAAAGGGGGCTTTGGGAGCCGGTAGGGTGAGATGATGAGGGTGCGATGATGTCGTGTGAAGGGCTGCCATGGGTTGTTGGAAGGGATGTGGAAAGTGACACAGATTCGGGGTGGAAGGATGAGGGCGGGAATGTCTATTATTATGGGGGTGGGATTTTCAGGAAGGAAGTGAACCTCTACATTTACCTGGTTGGGATGGAAGGTGATGGGGAGGGTTGAACGGTGATGGTGGGAAGGTCAAAGGTGATTCCTGGGGGGGCAGGTGGTCAGTGGTTGTGGGGAGGAGGGCGTGGGTGAGGGGAAAAGGTGTTAGACTCTACTTTAAATGCTACTATCACCATGGCTGGTCGCAACTATGCAGAGTCTTGTGGTGGAGATCTCAAGATGCTGCATGGGAGGTGGGTAATGGGAGGTGGGCAGAGATGCAGGTCATCTCAACTGGACAACTGAAGGGAAACCCCAGCATGTAGCATTTACAGTACCAGGACCCTGGCAAAGAACTTTGCCTCCCACATATGCATGATTCCGGAGGATATGGCGTGTCCCTTGAAAGAAAATGGAGTGGGGAGACGGCAGGCACAAAGGCTTAAGGACTATCGCAAATAAGCGAGACAAGATTAAAGTGCAAGTGAATTATACTTATAAAAGTTTGCTATGTGTAACAATCATAGTGCACCCATGCACTTGTGAATTCAGAATTTCTTAACTTTTCTTTCCTAACACTTCTTCTAAGTGCTCCCCCGACATGCACAGCAGGGGTGGAGGCAGCCTGTTGACCAGTTGGCACTGTTGCCTTGGATGACCTTGGTGGCCGTCCTCTGGAGACCCAAGGCCCGGAGACTTACTTTGGCTGTCCTGCTGTGGGGCAGCTGCTCCCTCTGTGGTGACAGGACAAGGCTGAAAGGGGTCACAGGCAAAGGTGATTCAGAAGCGTCAGACACCATCAGAGCCCTGATTGTTTTTCCCAAATGGAGTCCATCTGCCACTCCTCCTCCCCTTGAGCACCTGAAGGCCCCTACCTAACTCCTTGAGAGGAAGGGCACCTGGAGGGAGATCGAGGTGCCCCATCCCCCTATTGCATTGCCATTGCAGTAGCTCACCCATGCCTACAATGATGGAGTGGAGATCTGTGCATATCTCTTGCAGAATCTGCTAGACAAGGATCGCAATGGAGTCTGCCACCTTCCTCATGGAGATCTCCGTGCATGCACAGGTTTGCACTACTTCATCAGCCAGGAGGCAAATGGACTCCTCCACCTCGTGTGCCACCGTGTTGAGGGCCTCCAACATCTCTGCCTGATTTTCCCCTGCCTCTTGCTGCCTCTCCAGCATCTCATGGAAGGCTGATTTCAAAGGCCTGTCATCAGACTAGAACCTTGCAGATGCCACTTCCCCAGCAGTCCTCTGAGTGCCAGCAATCTTGGCATTCTTCCTCCTCCTGCTGTGAACCATGCAGCGACCATCAGAATGTGAAACCCTCCCTAAACTCAAAATAATGCCCACTGACTGAGGTGTGTGTCTCTGGGCCGGTGGAGGGTGCAGGTGTCTGCTGTGACCGCACCCCCCCACCCACCCCACCCAACTTGCTGGTGCACTTTCTTCATCAGAGATGCCATCATTCCACTCTGGGCTTCTACCTGTGCTGGACAGAGTTTCTTCAGTTTTGGATCTTGCTGTCTTCCTGACAGCAGCTGTAACTGAGAGAGGAGAGAGCGAGTGCCTTTTTTTTCATTCATGTCATGTGAGCATTGCTGGCTAGGCCAGCATTTATTGGCCATTGCTAATTGCCCTTGAGAAGGTGATGGTGAGCTGCCTTTTTGAACCGCTGTAGCCCATGTGATGTAGGTACACCCACAGTGCTGTTAGGGAGGGAGTTCCAGGACTTTGACCTAGTGACAATGAAGGAAAGGCGATATAGTTTCAAGTCAGAATGGTGAGTGGCCTGGCGGGGAACCTCCAGGTCATGGTGTTCCCATGCATCTGCTGCCCTTGTTCTTCCAGATAGTAGTGGTCATGGGTTTGGAAGGTGCTGTCTAAGGAGCCTTGGTGAATTACTGCAGTGCATCTTGTAGATGGTGCACACTGCTGCTACTGAGTGTCGGTGGCGAAGGGAGTGAATGTTTGTGGATGGGGTGCCAGTTAAGCAGGCTGCTTTGTCCTGGACAGTGTCAAGCTTCTTGAGTGTTGCTGGAGTTGCGTTCATCCAGGCAAGTGGAGAGTATTCCATCACACTCCTGACTTGTGCCTTGAGCTTGTGGACAGGCTTTGGGGAGTCAGGAGGTGAATTACTCACTGCAAGGTTCCTAGCCTCTGACCTGCTGTGGTAACCACATTATTTATATGGCTAGTCCAGTTCAATTTCTGGTCAATGGTAACCCCCAGGATGTTGAAAGTGGGGGATTCAGTGATGGCAATGCCATTGAATGTCAAGGGGCAATGGTTAGATTCTCTCTTGTTGGAGATGGTCATTGCCTGGTGCAAATGTTACTTGCCACTTGCCAGCCCAAGCCTGGATATTGTCCACTTCTTGCTGCATTTGGACATGGACTGCTTCAGTATCTGAGGAGTCACGAATTGTGCTGAACATTGTACAATCATCAGCAAACATCCCCACTTCTGACTTCATGATGGAAGGAAGGTCATTAATGAAGCAGCTGAAGATGGCATTAGACACTAGCCTGAGGAACTTGTGCAGTCATGTCCTGGAACTGAGATGATTGACCTTCAACAACTACAACCATCTCCCTTTGTGCTCGGTGTGACTGCAACCAGTGGAGAGTTGTCCCCTGATTCTCATTGACTCCAGTTTTGCAGATACATGAAACCTATTGATACTACACTCAGTCAAATGTTGCCTTGATGTCAAGGGCAGTCACTCTCACTTCACTTGCATGAGCTGCCTCCAACATGAAGACACCTTGATCCTAAGTTTTCTATGACATGCATGGATCGTTACTGGAAGGAGGCCTCAAGCCAATCTCTTCATCTCCAATGGATCTGTCCCACTCCATCCCTGCCAGCTGGGCTGCCCACTTCTCGAAGTCAATTTTGACCAACCCCCTCCCATCTTCTCCCTCCCTCTTTTATTATCGCTTAACTTCTCCTGCGCATAGAGTGAAGATGGGGTTGAGAGCAGTTGGGTTTCATGTATCTGTCTCAAGCTTCCAGTCTTACAAATAACCCACTGGATTGTGTGGCATCTGATTGATGCACTGCAGGTTGTCCAGAAGGGTTCTGAGCCAACATCCTCCAGAGCGGTGAGCCTATGCAGATATAAGGAAAAGGCTCAGAGAGCCATGTCATTTGCGGTGTTTGGTGCTGCCCTCAATGCCTGTGCTCCTTCCCGCCCCCACCTACCCCACCACCCCCAGACAGCATGTGAGGCATCTGTGTGGAAGGGTGAGGGACCCATAGTGCCTCTGCCATCTCCTCATTCCCCATGATAATTCCTCCTTTCTCTGTCATAAGGAACCAATGTTTACTTTAACTACTATCCTTTTTATATGCTTGTAAAAGTTCTTACAATCATATGACATAGAATATATTTCTCTCATTCACACCTTTTTTAACACTGCAGGGCAAAAAGACATCACCTGTGTGTTCCTGTTGTCCACTATGCCGAAAGTGTGGGGAGGGGGGGAGGAATTTTACATTTTAAAGGCTTTGATTGGAGTCTGGAAAACTTGGAGTGCCAACTAAAGTTGTTTTTTTTATCTCATCTGTGCAGCCCTACAACCACATTCACATTCAGGTAAAGTACTGCAGCAAAATCCCAACCTCTCCTTCCGCTTGGGGCAGGCACCCCAGTTACACCCAAAACATTCCATTAATTCTGTGCGTGGAGGGAAGGGAAAGTACTGCCCCTCCCCAAATACTTCCCCAAAAGCCCTCCTGAAGAATTTCAGGACTATGAGTTTAAATTATCGTTGAGGTGCCCATCTGAGTGGTAACAAAAGTTGTGGCTGAGAAGTTTTAGCAGTGACTAATTGGTGCTAATTAGTGTGTTTGACTTACAGATAGTTTACAAATTGGTGTGACTAAGTCTTTGAGTAACTGACTGACTTGGGTATTGTGGAAAAAAGAGACATCGCACAACTGAATAATGTGGTGTATGAATTTCAGTGTCAGTGTGATGCTGGGTATGTAGGCTGTATGTCCCAAAAACTGGCAGATAGTACCAAACAGCATGTCCCTTCCGCTGTTCCCAACAGGCAAATTACAGACCGTACCCAACCAGCCCGTGCTTGCAAAACTCAAAACACAGTGTCCAACATTAGATGTGATTCTGCGATTGGACAACATTTGCGAAATAACTCTGTGTGCTAAAAATTACACTGATAAGCAATTTAAGATTGTTAATCAGGCTTGCATTGTGGTGCATTTGCATGTACTGGAAGCTACAAATATTAATATACAGGGCCCTGTTATTCACAGACAGAAAGAACATGTACACACATTGCGCCTGTTTCAGTCAAACAAAATAAGTGACAACTATTCGCTGGTTTATTTCCCAGGGCAATATCTTGACCAATCAGAGCCAAGCTGCCTGGTTTAAATTTCAAACAGTGATTAGCAGTTAACTGTCAGTCACCATCCCTGGTGCATTCTCCATGGCAAAGCCTCTACCAATTAAGAGTCACTTGCCATACAGTATAAATATGTTGTTTCTCCCGACATTGGTATTTTCTTGCAAATTGTCCTGATGAGTGCAAGTCGGAAAGCTTTGACAAAAAAAATCTTTTCTTTCAGTAATACTCAAGTTCTACCAAATGACTAACTGACTGACTTTTGTACAATGCAGCTCCTTGTATTTTTGACTGAATGGGAACTGACTAATGTTGACTGATAGCATTGTGCAAAAGGTTTGTACTCTGGAAATGAATGGGACATGCAGAGCGGGGGTGGGGTGGATAGACTTCTCCATCTTTTTACGCTAGCAGTTTAATGATTTCATCAGAGGGAGAGCAAACCCTTCTTCATGTGAAGGTACTTATCAAAAATACCTTTTTTTGAAAATCCAGTTTAACATTGAAGGGGCCTTCTTGTTCTTCATGAAATTGGTTTAAATGACATTTGCTTTGAACTGTGCCTCTGAATTTTAATGATACTGAGATAGCAGTACGGATTGGATTTAATGAACTAAATCAAGTAACACCCTGTGGTTTAAAATGAAGGAAATACAGGGGCATCTAACAGAATGATTTTAACAGATAAACCTTGTAAATACACCAGTAATGCACTATGCACAATACATTTAAATGATATGAATTATTAAACCTTTCACACTGTAATTTACAGAGTGATTCAGTATACTAATTCAGCATGCTGCAGAGTGGTGGAATGTCGCTCTCCACAGTTTCCCCATATGCCAAATTCTCAATCTCTCTAGGTTATTTGGTTGGAAGGGAACAGGGAGAGAAGGGCATTTAAATTAAGAGAATGACTGAGACTGGAGGGTTCCTGAGCTCTACCATTGATGGAGGACTGAAAAGAGTTCATGCTTGCACCCTTTCAGATTAAGCAATGCCAGGAGAGACCTAGGCTGAGATCTCGTGCTGTTACCGATAGCAGGAAATGAGGCAGGTGGGCGGACGCATTTAACTGTGTGGGAGATGAAATACCAGTTTTTCAGCAGCAGCATGGAAATGGGGAATTAAGGTTGCGGTGGATTGAAACGGGCTGAAGCAGATCAAGCTTCTTGATGGCGAATGGCGGAAACCTATTTTTAATGCTAGCTAACTTCACCTGTTGCTCAAATAAGGCCACCAATTTTGGCCCCGATAAGTGCCCAATCTACCTCAGATTACCCTGCAAGGGCAAGATATCTCAAATATTTGAACAACAGATGAAGCTGGCTAAAAACAAAAAAACTGCGGATGCTGGAAATCCAAAACAAAAACAGAATTACCTGGAAAAACTCAGCAGGTCTGGCAGCATCGGCGGAGAAGAAAAGAGTTGACGTTTCGAGTCCTCATGACTCTTCGACAGAACTTGAGTGAATCCAAGAAAGGGGTGAAATATAAGCTGGTTTAAGGTGTGTTGGGGAGGGGCGTTGGGTGGGGGGAGAGAAGTGGAGGGGGTTAGTGTGGTTGTAGGGACAAACAAGCAGTGATAGAAGCAGATCATCAAAAGATGTCACAGACAACAGAAGAAAAGAACACATAGGTGTTAAAGTTGGTGATATTATCTAAACGAATGTGCTAATTAAGAATGGAAAATATCACCAACTTTAACACCTATGTGTTCTTTTGTTCTGTTGTCTGTGACATCTTTTAATGATCTGCTTCTATCACTGCTTGTTTGTCCCTACAACCACACCAACCCCCTCCACTTCTCTCCCCCCACCCAAACCACACCCCCCCCCACACACCTTAAACCAGCTTATATTTCACCCCCTTCTTGGATTCACTCAAGTTCTGTCGAAGGGTCATGAGGACTCGAAATGTCAACTCTTTTCTTCTCCGCCGATGCTGCCAGACCTGCTGAGTTTTTCCAGGTAATTCTGTTTTTGAGATGAAGCTAGCTGTTTCACGCTGATACAATGCAGTAGCAACATGAGTGGAACTTGCCACAAACAGGATGCTGTAGTCAAGCCAAAGAGACATTCTGCCGATCACACAAATGAATAATGTGGAATATGAATTTCAGTGCCAGTGTGATGCTAGGTATTTAGGGTCTACATCCGAAAGATTGGTGGATCTTATCAAATGGCATGTCCCAGCCGCTGTTTGCAATGGGCAAGGTACAGATCGTACCTAACCAGACCGTGCTTGCAAAACTCAAAACACAGCGTCCAACATTAGATATGATTCCATGATTGGACAACATTTGCTGAAATAATCCTCAGTGTGCTAAGAATTACACTGATAAGCAATTTAAGATTGTCAGTTGAGCTTATAGTGTGGGGCATTTGTGTTTACTGGAAGTTATATATATTAATACACAGACCCCTGTTCTTTGCAGACAGACAGCATGTACACGCATTGTGCCTGTTTCAGCTAAACAAACTAAGTGTCAGCCATTCGCTGGCTCATTCCTCAGGGCAATGCCTTGACTAAACAGTGTTAAGCTGCCTGGTTTAAATTTCAAACAATGCTTGGCAATTAGCTGTCAGTCACCATCACTGATGCATTTTCCATGGCAATGCCTCCACCAATCAGACTCCACTTGCCAACCAATCAGCATTGTCTTCACATACAGTATAATTTGTTGTTTCTCCTTATATTGGTTTTCTTGCGAAGTGTCCTGATGAGGGTAAGATGTAAAGCTTCGACATGTCTCTTTGTCAGCAATTTCTCCTATTACCTGTCCATTCACAAAAGCTGTTTTGATTTTTTTTAAGTATGCAGTGGCATGTTTTCCCAACCCCTTTGTTTTTATGATCCAATTTATTAATAATCCGTAGCAAGTTAGGATTATCTCAGAAGGTTAAGTTTATTTCACATTCAAAACTCTGGGAGGAGTGTTAGTGATTTCCCATTCCACATACACACACACACACACACACACACTAAAGAGGTAGTGGGGTGATAGAAAAATGAGTTTTAGAGTACAAGAACCACAGAAATTAATATTAGTTCACTTGATTTCCAGAGTCCAAAGTCAGAGTCCAATGAGGAATTTTTTCATGTAGGCATTCAAGTCTAGCTGGCTGAAGACTGGAGTTGTAATATTCGCTTTTCAGTTGGTGTTGATAGCACAAGATGAAGTAGATACACAGAGACTGAGTTGGTTCTGTAGGCGATGGTACAAAATCTTCCTGCAGAGACAGGCTTGATGAGCAGGCTGTTGTTCTGCCTGGAGGGGCCTGCTTCTTGGTGGCTGACCAGCTGGATGTTAAAACAGAAGACTATATTTCTCAGTTCTCAAAGGAATATAGAGATTTCATAAATGGTCATTTGAGTCATGTGACCTTCTTTCTCCACAATGACTTCAAAAGGGATGTTTATCCAGTGTCTGGGACTGGCTTTGGTTTCAGGACTGATAATGTCACAGTCATTAGTTGTTCAGTTACCATCCATATTGAAAGTTTGGTGTTGGAAGCTAGTGTCTAGGCAGACCCACTGACTCTGCTAGCAAGGTGAGCTTATCAGATGCAAATAATGTCCCTATGGTTCCCTTTTGAAATGGGCCTGGTCAGTCCAGGTGTGAAATGAGTCTGTTAGCAGCTTTGTAGGCATAATGAGATTCAATGTGTAAGCCTCCTGGTTTTATGATTACAAGGAGTCTGCATGGTGAGGTGCAGGTTCTCCAGCTGAAAAAAGAATTATTTTGTTCTTGTAACTCCTGGAGGTATCTCCTAGATAAAGGGCCAACCCTGTGGTCACATGACTTGTAGCAGCCATCTTTTTGTTTCAGCAGGAAATCCATTTTTAAAAATAGCAATAAGGATAAAGTTTTGAACATAAGGTTTTGGATTTCTTATCATGTTATAGGAACCCAACACTTATAATATCTATAGAATGAATAGGCACCCATGCTACCTAAGCGTACATTTCCTAACACTATGCTTTGGTGCAGCTAAGGTGGAGGCAGTCTGCTGACTGTAGTGCTCCATTGCCTGAGATGATCTTGGCTGCTGTTCTCTGGTAGTCCAAGGCCTAGATGCAGGTGCAGTTGCACCCTCTTTGGTCTCACTTGCTGGAAGTGATGGTTTCACTGGCAGAGGAGAGGAGAAAAGGCAGCACACCCTTGGAGCACCCTGAGATAACACCACTGGGGTCCATCCCACCACCCCCTTCCCCCCCATTGGTGTATAATGGTACGTCCCCAACCCCAGGAGCGGAAGGGGTATCTGCAGGGAGATAGAGGTGCCTAGTCCCCCTCTCACCTAGCCACTGCTGTATAGAGCCCATGGCCGGAACAACGGAATGTAGTTCTGAGCACACATTTGGCAGCCACTGAGTGTTCTCTGGACCAGGCTATCCATTGTGATTACCAATTCTCCATGGAGGAAACCATTTGCTCAAATGTCGGAATCATGGCAGAACTCAGGACTTGGATGGACTCCTCCAACTTTCGCTCAATGCAACGCATAAAGCCTCTGGCATCTCTGCTAGATACTCCCCTGACTGCCTCTGCATCTCCATCAGGTTTCTTACTGCCATTTCCAGAGATTCATCAGTTGTCCAGACCATTCTTTCAAACAGGAAGAGTAATGCATTATACAAAGTAAATGAAAAAATAAGAAAATAGCTTGAAGAATAAGATATTCAAATATTATTTATGATTATGGCAAAACGGAACAGCTAATCAATTTCCTTACATTTATTATGGCCTTTTTGCCAGTTGCACTGATGACTTAATACATAGGGGCACTGATCAGTGTGGTACTGAATCATACCAACAGGAAGGTTCAAGGCTTGACCCATGGTTATGCTGTTGATTGGTCTTGATTAATGTGACTGTAGGCGTGTTACAATTGGCTCCAGCACCCCTTGGCCAGATCAGCCAAGCAACTCCTTTCATCGCAATTAGGTAACCTTAGCTGAAAAATGCATCCTACCAATATTTATCTGTGAAGGCTTGTGAAAAGAAAGAAATAAAGAACTTGCATTTATCACACTTCTTATAACTTCGGGACATTCCACAATGGTTCACTTTTGAAATGTGGTTATCATTGCTATGTGGGTGAACACGACACTCAGTCTGCACACAGAAAAGCTGCACAAACAGCAAATGAGCTGAATGGACCATGAATTTCTTTATGGTGGTGGTGCTTTTTGGGGAAGTACCAAAAATTTGGTATTGTTTGTGACAATACCCCCTTTAGCAGGAATCAATACCACAAGGAGAGAAGGGGAAAATGATAAAAGTAGCTAAACAAAACCAATGCTCTTCAGCATTCAATAATTTTAATCAAAGCAACTTAAACCCTGCTGAAATTATTCCTGTAGTCATTATCAGTGATTTTATAGTGATTTTGTTTTCTTTCCTTAATTTAATTTACCGGTATTATTAATGCTTGTCTTCTGTTCTAACCTTTACAGGGCGACATCCTTTCATTTGTCATAATTAAACCATTAAAAAGCAACAAGTACAGAACGTGTATATATTCATTTTTTAAACTGATGAATCTATCTTTCTAAAATATCATGATAATTATAGCTTTCCTTCCAAAATCCCTGAGGAGGAAGTGCATGACTCTGCATTGAAATTGTAGCGAACTTCTAAGGTATGAGTCACTGGCACAGAGCAGCAGTAGAAAAATTCACACATATCACAGAAATCAAAAGAGGCCAATTTACTTTATAGATACAAAGCACATTTGCCAGAAGTCATACTTTTATGGGAGTAATTAGCAATTTGTTTTAGTCATTTATTTAGCACAGAAAGATTGATGGGAATAAAATGTTAAAGCACTGATGGTTGCCAATTGGTTGAACTGAAGATCATCTGCAGGTTTCAAAAGTTTTTTTGATGAGTTTGAAATGATGAGAGGCAGCTCTTGTCATAGAGGTTATTCAGGTAGTGGCCTAGATTTGAATCCAGTTTGAGTGATGTTGACAATATCCCTCCATTTATGAGTATGGTTCTCTTTCTACTCACTCAATGAAAGAAGTGTTCCCTCATTTCTGTTGGTAAATCTGATAATTATCTCAATTGCTTACCTTCCAATCTGGCTAACTCACAGAGGCACTCCCAACCACCGCACACCACCCACCCTGCCACCCCCACCACAACTCCCACGAGTGCATGAAGGTACTTTTCTCCCTCCCCCTTCCTTACGCCTAACTGCCTGGATGAATGCAGCTCCCACAACACTCAAGAAGCTTGACACCATCCTGGACAAAGCAGCCCCCTTGATTGGCACCACATTCACAAACATTCACTCCCTCCACCACAGATGCACTGTAGCAGCAGTGTGTACCATCTACAAGATGCACTGCAGGAATTCACCAAGGCTTCTTCGACAGCACCTTCCAAACCCACGGCCCCTACCATCTAGAAGGCCAAGGGCAGCTGATATATGGGAACACCACCACCTAGAAGTTCCCCTCCAAGTCAGTCACCATCCTAACTTGGAAAAACGTTATCGTTTCTTCACTGTCGCTGAGTCAAAATCCTGGAACTCTCTCGCTTACTGCACTGTGGATGTACCTAGACCACATGGATTGCAGTGGTTCAAGAAGGCAGCTCCACACCATCTTCTCAAGGGTAACTAGGGATGTGCAATAAATGCTGGCCCAGCCAATGAAGCCCACATCTCGTGAATGAATAAAAAAATTGTAGGTATACTTACAGGCATGCTTACCCCATATCCTGATGGTGTCACGAATACAATGCATATCCATCTCGGGGCTCAGTTTTCAGCATAAAATCTTTCATGGGAGAATGTCAGACCATGTGAGTTCAGACGTATGCCCGTAGCATTGACAGCTGGATTTATCCTGCATGTGACCCTTCTCCTCCTCCACGATTAATAATTAATATACCCTGAAAGTGAATGAAGATTTAAAAATAAACCATTAAACAGATATTTACTGATTTTTTTCTGAACGGGTTTTTTTAGGTCCATTTTTCTCCTGTTTGATTTTCCTTTAGGACGCTCCATCAAAACCTACCTCCCTAACCAAACTTTGGTCACCTGCCCTAATAACTCCTTATGTGGCTCAGTGTCTAACTTTGATAGCTAACACTCCTCTGAAGCGCCTTGGGGCATTTTACTAAGCTAAAATCGCCATATAAATGCAAATAATTGTTGTAAAAATAGTATGTGAGAAATACCTGGAAAAAAAGACCTGGACTTTAAAATTGTCAGTAAAAGCTGACTAATAATTCTTGGACCTACTACAATCATCTCTGTATAAAATTAAAGAAACATTACTTTACTAAACATAAATTGATTTATAATATTTCACAATATGTCAGATTGTGTAGAATATACTAATAGGTTGCTGTCAAAGAGCCCAAAGCTACTGACTTGACACTGTGGACTGGATTTTCCTCCACTATAGGTAGTGCAGTGGTAGAAAATCAGATTGTGAAGCCTACTGATGCATTCTCACCCTGACTGAGATATCCTTCCCTCACCACACTAAGGAAGGTTGCTAACTATGTAAACAAAGGCAGGGAAGCCATATCAGGAAATCTTCTTGATTTTCCCTTTGTTCTACCACTTTTACTACCAACATCAGAAACTGCCAGAAGTAGTGAAGAGTAGGGCAGGAACCAACAGTCACTAACTTGCTGAAGGTCTCAACACAGTCAGTCTCCTCATTTAAAATGTTAAATAAATCTTCAGGGCAGTTCTGCTGTCATTAACTGGGCACTTAATGCCTCATGGTGCTGCAGTGATTGTCCCTCTGCAGTGCTGTTTGATCTTCTATTTCAGCAGAGGCAAGGGCTCCCTCTTTGTGGCAGAATTCATGCTGAGAGTTTGCCTTAATAAATAGTGAGATAGGGATTGTGTTATATAAGGGTCTGGCATAGAAAGGGTTAATGTGGGACTGGGTACAGCACCACCCACAGTGTTATGTAAAGGAACAAATGACCCGAGTCTAGAGAGCAGTCTCATACTGGACAGAGACGTGCGTAGGGATGAGCATGGAGACAGCTCCCAGCTTAGACCTTATACTGTATATATGTCTATAGTCACTAGTAGTTAATAAACTCTTACTGTTAAACTATACAAGACTCAAAGCTCTTCATGAGACCTACCGAACTAAACACAACATCTTACATCATGCTGGCAGCTATCAGAACAACCCAGAACCTCACAGAAGCTGGAGAAGAAATTTTGAAAAAGCAGCATTCCGACCTGGTGCTAGAAGTGAAGGCGCAAAAGGAAATCGCTAGAGAAAAGCTCCAAAGCAGGATTGGAAGCAGAAGGCAGAAATAAAACTCCACACTGCAGCAGAAAACTCCATTGAATCCAATGGAAATCCAGCTTCAATACCCAAAGAGTGCAGAGTCCAAAGACTTAGAAGGAGTGAGCTAAAAAACTTAAGTTTTTAAGTCAGCGGCAGGCTGAATTGCTGTTTCTGAACGCATAACAAACAGTCTGAGCCCTGAGTCAGCGCCTGAACACGTGGTAGCCAAGCTTGCTCTGATCAAGAAAGAAATATATATAATTTTAAAATAATCAACAGTTAAAACACCCAGCAAGAGCCGGGAATCAATGGTTTTATAGCCCAAAAATACTTAGATGCTGCGGAGAAGACTCAGAAAGGTCAACCCAGGGAGTCGCCGCTAAAAATTTAAAACACAGAAATTGCGACTACTATTACTGTGGGAACCCACCAAAACTGACTAGTGCAGAAAACCTTGTTGAGGAGTGTATGGCAGCGCCATTTTGGATTTCCTAACAGCATTTAAAGCTATGCACACTTTTAATTTTAAATGACCATCGATCAGAAATCTACCATACCAGACCAGTTTGGACTCATCCTAGGCCCAGACCAGTCAAAAAATTGGGGACTTTGGAGAAAGATTCCTGAGATACATGTTTGATTCAAGTCTAGACAAAAAGACAGATGCTGAGCAGGTTAACACATTGCTTTATTCATTGGGTCCAATAGCTGGTGATATAATAACTAGACAAGGAATCAATGAATCCGCTGCAAAAATTGACCAAGTTTACGTATTTTAATTTTAGCAGTAACAAGATCCTTGAAAGAACCATGTTTAGCAAACATGCCCAACAGCCACAGAATGGCTGAAGGCTAATCAGGGACAGAATTGTTGACAGAATTGCAGACGATGCACTCTCAGATATGCTTCAAGCTCAGGAAGATTTGACCCTCGAAAAAGCCATTCAGATTGTCAGGCAATGTGAATTCCATATACAGCACAGATCCATTTTAAGGGGTGAAAGCAAGCCATGGTACAGAGCAACGTGCACTGTCAGTGGAGCAGGAACACTCCAGGCCAAGAGAAGCAGTATCCTAACTGATGACTAGAGGTGGATGACCATGCCAGCTCTGTCGAGCCAAGCGACCCCACAGGCATAATGAATGTCCTGTGGTCTCAGCCCAGTGTTTTAATTGCAACCGCATAGTACACTTAGGAAAGCTAGGTAAAACTAACTCAACCGGATGCACATGATTCACGAGGTTGAAGTACCACACCAAGAGGAAACACAACCATGCTTAGGTGGGATCAAAGCTCTTTATTCTGGAACGCAGACATCTTGGTTAAGGGTCATCTCACAAGCTTTAAATTAGATGTGGGAGTGAGTGTTGCGGCCCGCTCGGACAAGGAAACATGGCTGGTGACCCAACAGCTGATGCCACCCACAACACAGCTTACAGAGCAGGTGGCATCAAACTCCCGGAGAAAGGTATTCTATAGGCAACACACAGGTACAAAGACAAAAGAATATGAGAGACCCTGATCATCATCTATAACCAAGAGTGCTCTATTTTAAGCCAAAAAGCCTGTGTCAACCTCAACCTGACCAAATGGTGTTCCGGGTGTTCCCAGTCCCAAAGCCAAAAAGGTCCATCTGTATCTGCATTAACTTGACACAGCTCAATAAAGCTGTGGTGAGTCTGCCCGATGTCCTTGGTGGACGACAGCCTGACCACATTCTCTAAAAGCACAGTGTTTTCAAAGTTTGATGCTAACAGCGGCATTTGGCAACTCCCACTAGACGAAAAGTCATAATTGCTGACTACATTCATCACCCACTTTGGCAGATTCTACTTCAACTGCTTACTCCACACCAGAAATCTTTCAACCCACAATGTCAGCCATTTTGCAAGGCCTAGAGGGCATCATCTGCCATATGGATAATGTTTTGGTCCATAGCACAATAGTGGAAGAACATGACAAAAGGCTCACAGTGGTTGTAGAATGCTTGCAGGAAGCAGGGCTGACACTAAATGAGAAATGTGAATTCTTCAAGACCTCTGCTTGGTTCTTAGGGCACATCGTCAGCAATAAAGGCATTATGGCAGACCCACAAAAAAACGAAAGCTATCAGCAAGTTTCCAAACCCATCCTCGATTCTGGACTTAGAGATTCCTGGGGTGGTGAACCAGTTTGCACAGGCCACAGAACCCTGTGGCACCTTCTCAATAAAGACCAGGCACACAACAGGAGCAAGCATTTGGTTGCGTCAAAGCCATGCTGCTCTCAACTGACATCCTGCGCACTATGTCCCATCCCTGCCCACCAGCATAGCAGCAGATTTTTTTGCCCACAAGCCTCAGAGCAGTCGTATTTCAGGAACAATTGGATGGATGTTGCCAGTCAGTGTATTACACATCCAGAGGACTTTTTGACACAGAGACAAGATACGCATAATCAAAAAAGAAGTTCTCGCAGTCAAATTGGCATGCGAGAAGTTTTCGGACTCCATTATGGATTGAAGCGGACCATAAGCTACTGGTCTCACTGCTAGATGAGAAGAAGCTGGCAAAGATGCCCCCCAGAATGCCTCATGAGGTTTGCATACAAGATGGTATACATTCAGGGGAAAAAGAACCAAACAACGGCATACACACTTTCCTGGGCCATAGTGGACCTTACAATGAAACATGATGTCAACCTGAACGAGGAGCTCGAATCATACTCACAATTGGCGAGGAGACACCTGCTGGCTATCACAGGAAATTTCCTGCAAATACGCCTGGAACAGATGTGAGATGATGAGCATTACTGGATCCGCCGTTACTGTCAACAAGGGTGGCTGTGGTAGAGACCGAGCAGTAGTACCATGAAGTCTTGGTTTGAGCAGCAGAAGCACCTAACCATCACCGATGATCTGATGGTATACAATGAGGACTGGTCATTCCCATCTCCCTTTGGTGGGAGATCCTCTAAAAAAATATACCTGGGCATTACCAAATGCAGAGCACAGGCCCAATCCACAGTGCAGTGGCCAGGCATTTCAAAGGCAATTGAGGACATGATAGGGAACTGCCAGGTGTGTGCACTACACAAGCAGGACCAGAGGGAACCCCTTATCCCCACACAGTTCCCAACCAGGTTGTGGAAGCAGTTGGGCATCAATTTATTCATCTTCAATGGCATATCCTTCCTTATTGTGGTGGACTCCCTCTCCCGATGGTTTGAGGTGAAGCAATTGTACACAACAACCACAGAGACGATGGAGAGAGCATTGAAGGAGAAGTTTGCGAGCCATGGCATGCCGGACCGGATAGTGTTGGATAACGGACCACAATTTGCAAACAAATAATTCACTCAATTTGCCATCACTTATGACTTCCAGCAGTGTACCAACTCCCCAAGATCCCCAGTTGAATGAGGAGGCAGAAAGAGTGGTCTGCATCATAAAGCTCTCCTGAGGAAGAACAATGACTTCCCAACACTAAAACAGAATTACCTGGAAAAACTCAGGTCTGGCAGCATTGGCAGAGAAGAAAAGAGTTGACTTTTTGAGTCCTCATGACCCTTCAATAGAACTAGGATCCACCCCACTACAAAGTGGCTTAGCCCCAGCCCATTTGAACTCCTAATGGGCAGAAAACTCGGTATACAATTCCCAACCTGGCCAAAGAAGCTAATACCAGCCAAAGATTACCAAAACATCCAAGACAGAGAGCAGTCCTACAGGCAGCTTCTGCATACAACAAAAGGTATCGCACCAGACACCTGCCACATTTACATAAAGATGAGTCCGGATTAAGGAACTTAAGAGAGAGAGCGTTATTATCCGGAGGTACGATGACCAGCCACAGTCGTACTTTGTCAGTACTCTGGAAGGTGCAGTCAGGAGGAACAGGAAGAGCCTTCTCCTCATCACTTGAGGTGATCCTCCTACTATATGTTGGAGAGAAAATGAAGAAGGTCACCAAACTCCAGACCGACCACATCCAAAACAACCTCCTATTTATCAAAGTTTACTCAATACAACAGAGCCTACCACTCCTCTAACTATTGCAAAGATAAGATCTGGAAGAGTTATAAAGCCCCCAGACCACCTGAACCTGTAAACACAGAGACTTGAGGTGGGCAGAAGGGGTTGTAGAAGAAATGTAAATATAGTAGGTAAACAGGAATGCATTGTAAATACATTGGATAAATTCTTGTGGGGGAGGTGTAGTATAAGAGTCTGGCATAGGAAGGATTTACATGGGTTTGGGTACAGTAGCACCCACAGTGTGATGTAAAGGAACACATGACCCAAGTCTAGAGGGCAGTTTTCTACTGGACAGAGTAGAGACAAGCATGGAAGCAGCTCCTAGCTGAGACCTTATACTGTATATATGTATATAATTACAAGTAGTCAATAAACACTTGCTGTCAAACTATATAAAACTCAGAACCTCTTCATGAGACCTACCCAACTACACAACATCTTACAAAAATTGGACTCCTGGCGGGGTCAGCATGCTGGGTGTAAGTTCTGTCCTGACCCTCCTCCAGTGGGAGGGGGAAGACCCAGCATTGTATCTCTCTTCTACAGCTCTTTACCTCATCTCTGTTTTGTGTAATTGTTCTGTATTTACAGAAGCACTGTTCATTTCACAGAAAATCTCCTTGGATAAATACCAAAAAGAAAATCTATTAGACAAACCACAGGTCCTATTAATAATCCTGAAGTAACCACTCATAAAAGGTCACGAAGAAATCTGCACTTAACCATTGAAATACATTTTGATAATTGGAGCCTGAGTTTATAGCAATTCGCTCATTGTGGTTTCCTTGATCCTGGCATTCAGCCTGATATATAACCTCCTGTGGCAACCTGATAAATGCTTACTAATGGTACTATTGCATTGTGCTTTCCTAAACCAATTGACGGCTGAGTTCAGCTGCAATATGTTGTAACAAATTATTTCTAGTTTGTTCTTTTTAATATAAAAGCAAAATACCGCGGATGCTGGAAATCCAAAACAAAAATAAAAATACCTGGAAAAACTCAGCAGGTCTGGCAGCATCTGTGGAGCGGAGCACAGTTATCGTTTCGAGTCTGTATGACTCTTCATCAGAACTAAGGAAAAATAGAAATGAGATGAAATATAAGCTGTTTGAGGGGGGTGGGACAGGTAGTGCTGGATAGAGGGCCAGTGATAGGTGGAGGCAAAGAAGAGATTGCCAAAGATGTCATAGACAAAAGGACAAAGGGGTGTTGACAGTGGTGATATTAGCTAAGGAATGTGCTAATGGTGACATAAGGGTCACCTTATGGTCATGACATCTTTGGTAATCTCTTCTTTGCCTCCACCTATCACTGGCCCTCTATCCAGCTCTACCTGTCCCACCCCCCTCAAACAGCTTATATTTCACCTCATTTCTATTTTTCCTTAGTTCTGATGAAGAGTCATATGGACTCAAAACGTTATCTGTATTCATCTTCGCAGAAGCTGTCAGACCTGCTGAGTTTTTCCAGCTATTTTTATTTTTGTTTCAGATTTCCAGCATCTGCAGTATTTTGCTTTTATCTTAGTGTTTAATTGACTGCCACTTCTCTTCCAGGAATGCCTACCTTAAAGAAATACTGTTCTTCTCTCTGACAGGATTTCCGCTTGTCTCTTTTGCCCTGTTCATCTTCATTGCTTTCTATTTCTCTCCCGGTGTTTGACAAGGTGTTTACTAAAACTCGTTTTCACAGCCATATTTCCTTCTCCAGTGACTGTCTCCATCTCCGACTTACCCTACGTGAATTCCAACTGAAGTTCCATCCCTCATGTTTTGAACCCACCCAGGATTACAGGTATCTCTGGCACATACAATGCTCCTCAGACTGCTGTTCTCGTCGCATCCTGAGATCCACACTCAGTGCTATGTGCCGCCATATGAATACACTCGACTTCTCCCTCCAGCAGCACCGACTCACCATATCTCTAAGCTGTCCTTGCCCCCAGCTTCATTTTATTCTTCGTCTTATCTGACGCCTTAACAAGAAACTTTGTCTCTTTCTTTTAGGTGCAAAGGAATGCAAGCTCCAACAACTCATCGACACCAATGCTCATCCAAGACCCTCCACCCCAGCCCGTACCTCTGACCCCATCCTGTCTTCCAATCCCAGCCCCAGCCGTGCATTCACCATACCCCCTGACCTTCCCCCCTCTGATGCTGAACATTCACTGCGCAGCAAAGGACTCAGTTTCATACCCTTACACCCTTACCTCAATGAATTTTGGGCTTGGCATGATGCTGAACTCTTCTTCCGCCGCCTTTGTCACCGTGCTCACTTCTTTGGGCAGGAGTCCTCTCCCCATTCAATGGATCCTTTTACCTGCCTCCAATACTCTCCCTCCACCTGGACCCCTCCCTCTGGACTCTTACCTATTCTTGATCTTTTCATTGAGAACTGTTGGTGTGACATCAGTCGTCTCAATTTCTCTGCTCCTCTCACCCACTCTAACCTGTCTCTTTCTGAACTTGCTGCACTCCATTCTCTCAGGTCCAACCATGACTTTGTCATTAAACCTGCTGACAAAGGTGGTGCTGTTGTTGTCTGGCACACCGACCTCTACCTCACAAAGGCTGAGCGTCAACTCGCAGACACTTCCACCTACTTCTCTCTGGACCATGACCCCACCACTGAACATCAAGCCATTGTTTCCAGGACTGTCACTGACCTCATCTCCTCTGGAAATCTTCCCTCCACAGCTTCCAACCTCAGACGGCCCGCTTCTACCTCCTACCCAAAATCCACAAACAGGACTGTCCCGGTAGACCAACCATGTCAGCCTGTTCCTGCCCCATGGAACTCATTTCTTGCTATCTTGATTCCATTCTCTCTCCCCTTGTCCAGTCTCTTCTCACCTACATCCATGATTCCTCTGACGCCCTACATCATATCAACAATTTCCAGTTCCCTGGCCCCAAACGCCTCCTCTTCACCACAGATGTCCAATCCCTCTACACCTCCATCCCCCACTGGGATGGTCTGAGGCTCTCCACTTCTTCCTTGAACAGAGGCCCGACCAATCCCCATCCACCACCACTGAACTTGTCTGGCTGAACCTGTTCTCTCACTGAACAATTTCTCCTTAAACTTGTCTCACTTCCTCCAAATAAAAGGTGTGGCTGTGGGTACCCACATGGGTCCCAGTTATGCCTGTCTCTTTATGGGGTATGTGGAACATTCCTTGTTGCAGTCCTTCTCAGGCCCCTTCCCTCAACTCTTTCTCCGGTACATCGATGACTTGCTTTGGTGCTGCTTCATGCTCTTGTCCGGACCTAGAAAAATGTATTAATTTTGCATCTAATTTCCACCCCCTCCATTATCTTCACATGGTCTATCACTGACACTTCCCTTCCATTCCTTGACCTCTCTGTCTCAATTTCTGGTGATAGACTGTCCACCAATATCCATTACAAGCCTACCGACTCCCACAGCTACCTCGACTTCAGCTCCTCACATCCTGCTTCCTGTAAGGACTCCACCCCATTCTCTCAGTTCCTTCGCCTCCGTCGCATATGTTCTGATGATGCCATTTTCCAAAACAGTTCCTGACATGTCTTCCCTCTTTCTTAACCGAGGTTTTCCACCCACGGTGGTTGACAGGGCCCTCAACTGTGTCCGGCCCATTTCCCACGCATCTGCCCTCACACCTTCCTCTCCCTCCCACAACTATGATAGGGTCCCCCTTGTCCTCACTTATCACCCCATCAGCCTCTGCATTCAAAGGATCATCCTCTGCCATTTCTGCCAACTCCAGCATCATGCCACCACCAAACACATCTTCCCTTCACCCCCTCTGTCGGCATTCCATAGGGACCATTCCTTCCGGGACACCCTGGTCCACTCCTCCATCACCCCCTACACCTCAACCTCCTCCCACGGCACCTTCCCATGCAACCGCAGAAGGTGCAGCACCTGCCCCTTTACTTCCCCCCTCCTCACCATCCAAGGGCCCAAACACTCCTTTCAAGTGAAGTGGCACCTTCCCATGCAACTGCAGAAGGTCAACACCTGCCCCTTTACTTCCCCCCTCCTCACCGTCCAAGGGCCCAAACACTCCTTTCAAGTGAAGCAGCATTTCACTTGCATTTCCCCCAACTTAGTCTACTGCATTCGTTGCTCCCAATGTGGTCTCCTCTACATTGGAGAGACCAATCTCAGAATGGGTGACCGCTTTGCGGAACATCTTCGGTCTGTCCGCAAGCATGACCCACACCTCCCTGTCACTTGTCATTTCAACACACCACCCTGCTCTCATGCCCACATGTTCGTCGTTGGCCTGCTGCAATGTTCCAGTGAAGCTCAACGCAAACTGGAGGAACAGCGCCTTATCTTCCAATTATGCACTTTACAGCCTTCTGGACTGAATATTGAGTTCAACAACTTCAGATCATGAGCTGTTTCCTCCATCCCCACCCCTTTTCCAATCCCCCTTTTTCCAATAATTTATATTTTTTAATATATTTTTCTTTTCCCACCTATATCTATTATTTTAAAATTTATTTTCATCCACTGTCTTATCTCCACCTTTTAGCCTATTTCAATCCCTTCCCTCCACCCCACCCCATCTAGGGTTATCTGTATCTTGCTCATTCTGCTTTCTACCCTAACTGTCACCATTAGCACATTCCTTAGCTAATATTACCACCGTCAACACGCCTTTGTCCTTTTGTCTATGACATCTTTGGCAATCTCTTCTTTGCCTCCACCTATCACTGGCCCTCTATCCAGCACTACCTGTCCCACCCCCCTCAGACAGCTTATATTTCACCTCATTTCTATTTTTCCTTAGTTCTGATGAAGAGTCATATGGACTCGAAACATTAACTGTATTCCTCTCCGCAGATGCTGTCAGACCTGCTGAGTTTTTCCAGCTATTTTTGTTTTTCTTCTTTTTAATGTTGTTTTCATTCAGTGATCAAACTAAGCATTGCCGATTTCTGTTTGAGGGACAGTATAATGGAGATTTCACTTACCTAAGTTTCTTCTTCCCTCTCTGTTCTTCCACTCCTCCCACCTCAGACATGCCATTAAAACAAAACACTGTGGATGCTGGAAATCTGAAATCAAAACAGAAAATGCTGGAAAAACTCAACAGGTCTGGCAGCATCAGTGGAGAGAGAAACAGAGTTAATGTTTTGCACCTGATAAGACTCTTCTTTGTAACTGGTTCTGAAGAAGAGTCATATTGGACTCAAAACCTTAACTCCCTTACTTTCTCCACAGATGTTGTGAGGCCTGCTGAGTTTTTCCAGCATTTTCTGTTTTGATTTCAGACATGTCATTACCTGGCCAAGAGCCCTAGATTCATGGTACAAAACAATCTACTTCCAGACCTTTACCAATGATGCCATTGAACCTGATTTTCAGTAGGGGCACACGAGCAGGTAGCTGACCTCTCCCTGATTTCTTCAGATACTGTCTTAAACCTTCCATTGGGAACAGTTCAGTGCATTGTTTCCAATGAATCTATTTTCTGGTGGAAAACATCTGAATTCAGTACTGCTATGGTGCCATATTTGGAAATATTTCTGTGATTACTTTGTGGCACAGTATAGTGGTATCAAACTATGGGTGAGTCTCACTCTTTCCATTAATAGAATGTTCATTCTTGATTTCTGCTGCTTTGCTAGCAGATGGCAAGCACAGTCCAGGCCAAGCCAAGTAAGGATGGAATTATCTGCTGTTATTCACCTTAGATTGTTCTTACATATCTCTTAGTGGATAGGGATTTTTACTTCCCCATTGGCTGGGGTATAACTGGAGACCAGAAAAAAATCTGACATTTTTTTTCCATTGGCAAATTTATATTTTAGAAGCTCCTCCTACTTTTGGATCCACTCAGGAAACTGAGTCTGTTAAAATGCTGACACCTGCCTTTATACACATCCTTAGGATCCTTCATTTCTTCATGTATGATGCTGCTGACATGCATTTATCCCCATCACTACCCATTTTGTCCATCTTTCTGGAAGGCAATAATGCATTTGGATCAATAGTTGTTAGTTGACATTGGTACCTGACCTCAAATGACCATTCTTCATATTTCAGCCTAGACAGTGAATGTGGGCAAGCTTCTCAAATTATTGAGAGTATCATGGGACCTCATTTAAAAACGAAATATATTACAACTAGGAAGAGAGGCTGGGTGAAATGTTCAGAATAACCCCAGACAGTCAGCTCCCTGGCAACACTGTATTCTTATTTAAATAACTTAGTTTGGTTTTGAAGATGGACACTGAAATGCATTTTCATAAAAAGCACTTCAAAAATAATTATAAGGCAGACACAGAAATCCTGATGGTTCTTTTTGTTGTGTTATCCTGTCTTCATCCAACTCCACATGTCTACTTTCTAATAGGTTAGCAAGCAGAATACAAAGTCTCGTTGATATATTTTCTCTATTTCCTCCCTAGTCTGGGCACTGAGACTAATTGTATCGTACCACCATCTTGGCTGAGATCCATGCGGACCAGCAATTGAACAAAAGACCTTCCTGAACACTCAATGCACCCCATTTCCCACTGAACAATCGAAAGTCCCTAAATCCTATTTATCTAACTTGTTTTGAATGTTACCCTCAAACAATTTGGAAATTGTGTTTAAGCTCTACCCTCAAAATATATGATTTCAATTTGAAAATAATTATTATATTACCAGGCAGTTGGGGCTATTAGCAATATTCCTCCTACCCTTCATCCCAATCTTAATATATTTTGTTTCCGTCTACTTTTCATGATATCTTTCTTTTGGACTTGAACAGGAGAATTTTCATATTATGCCAGAGCCATGTAGAAGATAAGGAGGTAAACTGGTTTCTATCTGTATTGAAGTAACACATCCAGAAATCTATACTATATTTTAAAGATATTGGATGGGGAGTTATCCTATACAATGCCACGTATACTTTGCATTCCGAACATAATACCTGCGAACAGGTAATTATCATAAAACAATTGTAGTAAAAGAATGTAAACAAACGGGGGAGAAAGGTGGTGTGGGGTAAAATCAATGACTGACTATTTCTGAAGGCATGGTGGTACCCAAAAAATGTGTTCCCTCAAATAAGAAAATAGACCTAAGCGCTAGATCATTCACCTCGAACATTAACCCACAATATTGTGTCCTTGACAATTCAAGGTTTATTTCATTAAAGATTCTTTATCCTTCCCTGATGTGAATGAGTTCATCAGGACTAAATAATATCTAGTATTCAATTTGTATTGATCAGAAAGAGCCATTTGCTCTAAAAGTTCTCTCATCATCAGCCGTGCTTGCAGTTATTTAAGTGTTTTTTTTTGCAATTCCACATTAACATTTCACCTTTGCATCATTACAAGTCCCCCAGTAGCTCGGGCAAGCTGATTGGTGGCTGTGAAATTCCTCTGTAATCTGCTTGGTGATCTTTGACTCTCATCTGCTGCATTTTCCATGTGACTTTGTTTGGAAAAAGCTTGTTTTGAGAGGCGGTGGTTAATAACAGCATTCTGTGTTTCAGGTTGTGGAGCTGTGCCTGTCCCACCAGACTTGACTGTGATTAAGACATTGAAGTCTGAATGGAAGCCTAACTCGTACCTATTTTTCACAAGGTATGTCGGTTTAATTACTGTTATTTCTCCCAGAAACTGGAACCAGCAAGTTGCTGTACAAAAAAAAATTGCTGGAAGTAGAGACATTGCAACATGGCACTGTGTTGCAATATTTGAAACCCATGAAAATTGGATAATGGCTTCATTGTTTATACGATAACTACAGGGTGTGCAAAAACTGTAGGATCTAGGGAACACTTTGGAAAGTATAAATGGCACATCTGAAGGAAAATGTAGTGATGTGAAATTAGTGCTGTGTCATCATTTGATAACTTTAAAATCAGTCTTATTTTGTGGAATTATTTTCAGTGGAAGTGATTTCACAGTGTGTGGAAAGCTCTGAATGAATTAGCTTCAATTACATTGGAGCAACCCTGAAATGTCTGTATTTGTGTGGTCATTTATACACGGTTCCTTGAAAGTCTCATTTGTGACTTTTGAGTCTCTGACTGCAGACCCTCTCCAGTGTTGGAGGAAAAGCGCAAGGTTAATCTGTACATGAGGATGGGCTAGGAAGTGGGTATGGAGTTTAATTTTTAAATGGCCAGAGCAAAATGACAGCCTGGCTACTTGTTTGCCATGACCATCAATTGGTCTCTTCAAATCACTTGAAAACCCTCCACATGAGCTGGTTTCAGTGCCTCTGGGAAGCATTAATGGCAAACCATTTAATGGCAGTGCTGTTTCCAAAGGTACTGATGTCAATATGGACATGCAAGCATTTTCTTATTTTCTAAAATAATCATTTATGGTGATCTATTGTCTGGAATGGAGGGTGTCCCATTTATTAGCTTATATCCTTCAGTAAAATGTAAGTTTTAGCTTTCTGACATAAAAGGCTCTAATTTAAATATCCCCAGCCTCCACAATATCCCATCCTATCATTTCTCAACCACATCCTCCCCATACCATCTCATGATGTCCCTTCCCATTTCCGCCCTGCCTCCAAGACCTCCATGATATCTTGCCTGGCCTCACCCTCCCTGGCCTCAATGCTGTCCCTTTGCGTCTTCACCCCTGGCCTCTACGATTCTCCCCCCTTCCCTCCCCAAACCCCTCCCCACAAAATCTCTTTTGATAATGTTTTTCTCTTTTCCTGTTACCACTCCCAGAACCCATTGGTCTCCAAACTCCTACCCAGATCACTGAATTCGTTGGGCCCTATGTGCTCCCTGCATTCCCTGGTTTCCCAGCTGCCACAACTCTTTTCCCTGTGCACCTCCCCTCCTCCACCTCGCCTGACTTTCTCCCCACCCCCCCCATCCCTGTTAAAAATTTCAGGGCCTATGTTCTTTTATAATCATTCTGCAGGTATTGCTTTATTCCATTTCAGTTGAAATGAGTTTGAAAAATAAATGCAACAAGTGTTCATATACTAGTTCACGTGTTCCTTTATCTGTAGTTTCTTGTTGCTGTAAAAGGAGAATTTGTGCTAAATATATCATGATGCTATAATTCATTGTTGCAAATCTAAAGCACTGGACATTATAACTAGTCCTAAATTTGAATCTCAGATTTTGATTACTCTGAAGACTATGCTGATGAAAAAGGCCTCTTACCCTTGATCATAATTAGAAATACTTCAATCAAGAGAATTACCAGCCCTTATGAACTCTATGAGTTGAAGCATAGTTTTTTGGGTGGACTAGGGAAAAATTGATTCATTTCATTTTCATTGTAAGGACTATTGTGCCTTGCATTACAAAATTTAATACACAATTATTATTCTAAATTTCCCACTGTTATTAAGCTTATACACTTCATCTGGGGATAGTTCATTATAAATTTGCTGCCCTCTGTTAGCTTACGCTTAATGGAAACTCTCTACTGTTGTTCTAGTGGTTAGAATAGCTGGAGCAAAATACTGCTGTAACATTGTTAATACTATATTTATTTCCAACTTCAGTCCCATCCTCAACTTGCTCCCTTCATTTGGCTAGTCATTAATTTGATGTTTAATTTAGCTGAGTCTGGCTGCTGTCTGCACGTATGCTAGAGATGACTTTGTATTTCCAGGCAATGTTGCCGGGGGATGGGTGTGTGTGTGTGTGGGGTGGGGCGTTGTTGGCTTATAGCTAAGGAAGAAGAGAAACCATGAATGAAAGCATGGACTACACCAGAGGTAATCATGTAGGCAAAGGAATAAAATCCACTTGAGGTGATGTAATGTCAGTGGTGTAACAATGAGTGAAACTACAGGCTGGATTTTTAACTCCCATCAGGGCTGGGAACAGAGGCTCCATCATGACCCATTTGCTCGGTGGGCCAGGGCTACCCACCTGCAAGCATGGGGTAGCCAATTGATCCAATTAAAGGCCTATTACTGGGGCCAACTCGGATTTTCCTGTTAGCCTCTAGGTCCCTGCAGGTGGCAGGTCAGTTTAGCTGCTTGGAAGTGGCCTTCCAGTGGCAGACAAGGGGACCAGTGCTCCAGACAGGCGTAGAGGCCCTTCCTGCCTGGGTGCAGCAAGAGCTGCAGGTTGCTTTGTATAGGGTTTTCTCCCAGAAACCTGGCTTATGAACCTATTTTTAAATTTAATTTTAGGAAGTTAGAGAGAGAACGCCTCCATTTTGGGGCTCCTCTGGCTTTGAAGCCAGAGGGTAGTGATTGGCCTTCCAGCTTCGAGAGCATGCCTACCATCCTTAATTGGATAGCAAGCCTCGGTTTATTAATTGGAGAAAATCTGGTGAAAATCTCAATGAGTGCTTCTCAGAGTGTATGCTTCTGACCCCCCAACCATTTAAGCATGATGGCAGGGTTTAGTAGCTCACAGTAAAGGTCCTGCCTCACAGGTGTGCATTTCTCTGGATGTGAAGAGATGAAATGAATGATAGTGTTAAAGGAGGTTAAAAGGAAACAGAAAGCCAGGATTGTAAGCAGATGTTGGTGACTTTGACTGCGCAGTTTCAGTCCTGTGGCTTGTTGAAGGGTTTCCAATGGGAGAAGCGGGAGCACAGTTGTAAAACATCAAAGTACTTATAACTTTAAAAAGACGACAAGATTGGAAATGGGGCAGTAAATGGACAAAATTAAGGGGCTGAGTGAATGATTTTCAGAGAACCAGTAATTTTAAATGCCGTAGGAATTGAACAGATTGGATAGAGAAGATTGAATAGAGGGCCTCATCTCTGTTTCAAGCGTGAATCCTGGATGCCGATATATTTTATAAATTTTTACTGCTTTTACCAATATTCCAAGCTTGTTTCAAGCTCATAACGAGTGTTCACTTCCTGCTTGCCAGTTGCAGGCTTGGGATAACAGGCATTGCATGGTTCTGGTTTGTTAGAGAAATGGTGATCGGTGATCACCTGGGAGAATTTTCTCGATCTGTATGTGGATCAGACAGTCCAGGTTATCTGGAGATTGGGAAACCTGGGGCCAATTTGAAAGCTATGGAGAAATCGCAAGTCAGCACAAAGGTTGAAATTAATCTCAGTGGTTAGAAATCTGTAATAATTAGATAAACGAGGGTAACAACTGCAACTGAGAAACAACAGGAGTGTCAGGATAGCAGAATTGATGTAAGAACAGGGATAGGCTACCAATGCCAGAGGCCTGTGGGATTCCTGGGATGTCAACAATGGAGAGAAATTCATTGAGAGCCTAGTTGTTGGACAAGCTTTCTGCTTGCAGGCTCAGCACTAGGGTGCCAGATTAGATATTGAGATTGTGCCATTGCTGAGCATGGAGTGTGTTGGATGGCAAGAAGGACCAATATTAATCAGAAGGCCAGGAAACAAAAATCATAGAATAATAGAATTGTATAGCACAGAAAGAGGAGATTCGTCCCATTACGCTTGTCCCAGCCATTTGGAAGAGCTAGCCATTAAGTATAATTCCCCTGCTCTTTCCCTATCATCCTACAAGTTTTTCCCCAACAAGTATTAATCCAGTTACAGAAACATAGAAAAATAGAAACAAGAGTAGGTCATTCGGCTTTTTGAGCCTGCCCATCATTCAATATGATCACGGCTGACCCTCTATCTCAACACCATACTCCCTCTCTCTCCCCCATAACTCTTGATGCCTTTAGAGTCTAGAAATCTATCTATTTCCTGCTTAAAAATATTCAGTGACTTGTCCTCCACAGCCTTCTGTGGTAGAGAATTCCACAGATTCACCACCCTCTGAGTGAAGAAGTTTCTCCTCATCTCAGTCCTAAATGGCCTATCCCATATCCTGAGATTATGACCCCTTGTTCTAGACACCCCAGCCAGAGAAAACATCATCCCGGCATCCATTCTGTCCTGCCCTGTCAGAATTTTATATGTTTCAATGAGATCCCTTCTAACTCTTCTAAACTCCAGTGAATACAGGCCAAGTCGGCCCAATCTCTCCTCATACGATAATCCTGCCATCCCAGGAATCAGTCCAGTGAAACTTCGCTGCACTCCATCTATGGCAAGTATATCCTTTCTTAGGTAAGGAGTCCAAAACTGCACACAATACTCCAGGTGTGGTCTCACCAAGGTCCTGTACAGCTGCAGAAAGGCATCCTTGCCCCTGTACTCAAGTCCTCTCGCAAGGAAGGCCAGCATACCATTTGCCTTCTTAACTGCTTGCAGCACCTGCGTGCTTGCTTTCAGTAACTGGTGTACAAGGACACCCAGGTCCCTTTGTACATCAACATTTACCAATCTATCATCATTTAATTAAAGCTCTGCCATTCTGTTTTTCCTATCAAAGTGGATAACTTCACACTTATCCACTTTATACTGCATCTGCCATGTATTTGTGCACCCACTCAACTTGTCTAAATCGCCTTGAAGCCTCTTAACATCCTCCTCACCACTCACATTCCCGCTTATTTTGTGTCAACAGCAAACTTGGAAATATTACATTTGATTTCCTCATCCAAATCATTGATATAGATTGTGAATAGCTGGGGCCCAAGCACTGATCAGTGTGGTACCCACTAGTCCTCGCCTGCCCATGGGAAAAAGACCCATTTATTCCTACTCTCTGTTTCCTGCCTGCTATGCAATTCTCAATCCTTTCCAATATATTACCCCCAATCCCATGTGCTTTAATTTTGCACACTAATCTCTCTTGTGGGACTTTATCAAATGTTTTGTGAAAATCCAAATACACCACACTCACTGGGTCTCCCTTATCTTTTGAAAGTTATTATTAAAACTGCTTCCTCACTTCTTCAGCCTATGCATTCCAGATCACAACAACTCGCTATGTAAAAAAAAAATAGTTCTCTTCCTATCACCTTTGCTTCTTTTGCTAATTAGCTGTCTCCTCTGGTTACCCAGCCTTCAGCCACACTAAGTAATTTACTTAATCAAAAAAGTCCATGATTTTGAACATGTCTGTTAAATGTCCCTTTCACCTTCTCTCCTCCAAGGAGGACAATCCCAACTTCTCTAGTTTCTTCATGTAACTGAAGTCACAGAATAACAGAATCACAATGCAGAAGAGGCCCTTCGGCCCATTGAGTCTGCACCGACACGTGAGAAACACCTGACCTACCTACCTGCCTAATCCCATTTACCAGCACCTGGCCCTTAGCCTGGAATGTTATGAGGTGCCAAGTGCTCATCCAGGTACTTTTGAAAGGATATGAGGCAACCCGCCTCCACCACCCTCCCAGGCAGTGCATTCCAGACCGTCATCACCCTCTGAGTAAAAAGGTTTTTCCTCACATCCCCCCTACACCTCCTGCCCCTCACCTTGAATTATGCCCCCTTGTGACTGACCCTTCAACTAAGGGGAACAGATGCTCCCTAACCACCCGGTCCATGCCCCTCCTAATCTTGTACACCTCAATCAGGTCGCCTCTCAGTCTTCTCTGCTCCAACGAAAACAACCCAAGTCTATCCAAGCTCTCTTCATAACTTAAATGGTTCATCCCAGGCAACATCCTGGTGAATCTCTTGTATTCCTGTCATCGCTCTAGTAAATATCTCTGCACTTTCTCTCAGGCCTTGATGTCCTACCTAAGGCTTGGTGCCCAGAATTGACCACAATACTTCAATTGCGGCCTAACCAGTGTTTTATAAATATTTAGCATAATTCCTTTCCTTTTATACTCTATGCCTCTATTTATAAAACCTCTCAACTGCTGCCTGCAGAGGTCACTAAGCCCCTCTGTTCCTGCATCCCCCCTTTAGTTTTGATTGCCTCTCTTCATTCTTCCTACAAATATATGCCACTTGACACTTCTCTGTGTCAAATTGCACCTGACATGTGTCAGCCCATTTCCTCATGAAGTCTGTTACCATCCTCCTCCATGTTCACTACATTTCTGAATTTTGTATCATCTGCAAATTTTGTCATTATGCCCTGTGTACTAAAATCTAGGATATTAATATATATTGAAAAGAGAACTGGTACCACTGTACATTTCCTCCAGTCTAATGATAGGTCATTGACCCGAAATGTTTACTCGGTTTCTCTCTTCACTGATGCTACCAAAGCCACAAAGTATTTCCAGCATTTTCTGCTTATAATTTACCATTACTCTGCCTTCTCCTTCTTAGCCAATCTCCAATCCAAACTGTCACTGGCTCTTTAATCTCATGGGCTTCAATTTTGTATGGTGATGTTTCAAATGTGTTTTGAAAATCCAGGCACACAAAATCAATTGCACTACCTACATAAGGCCTCTCTGTTACTTCATCAAAGAACTCAATCTAGTTAGTCAAATATGATTCTCTTTCAACCACTCCATGCTGGCTGCCATTTATTAATCCATGGGCAGAATTGTCCCAGATTTGTACTAAGTGCGGTAGCAGGCAGGTAAGATGATGCTTTATCCCCCGGCCACAATGTTGGGTTTTCATGCCGTATTGTCCCAAACCCGCTGCATTACTTATGCATTCCCGGGAAACATGCCATTTCCGTGACGGACAATCTCTCATTCGCCTGCCATGCCATCACCTCACTGCTTCGTCATGCCAGGCACCACATTTAAAGTACAGTTGTGTTCAGTTCTTCTAGCCCAGGACTGCTGCAAAGAAGACATGGTCCCTAAAGGCCTCTTGAATGCCATGGAGGCCTACTGTGATGTCCTCTACTCCCACTCTGGCCACAGCAAAGGCAGCTGCATTACCATGCTGGCTTGGTAGACAATGGCACCGACCACCACTGCCAATGTTGCGCAGAAGAGGTTGGCCATCCAATGCAGATAGAGGATGAATGATCTCATCCGTGCAGCCAGGGTATGGCAACCATCTCATCATTCTAAGCTCTCACACTCAAGCCCATCACACATTCATTAGCATCTCACCACTGCCAGCTCAAGGGATATCACCACCCATTCTCACACACTTCCCTCACATGTTCATCTGGCCTCATCTCCCCTGGAGACTGCCTCTTCAGCCCTCATCATTTTGAGGCCATTTGCACAAATCAACATGTGCCCCCCACAAACCCTGGGATACCCTCCTTCCCCAGTACAGCTCTTGTCCTGTAGCCTCTTCCCTTGCCTGAGACCACTTCTCCCCCTTCCCCAAGCAAAATCTTGCCCTGCAGCCATTGAAAAGCCACCCACGTATGGCTGGTCTGGTCAGTAGAGACCGACCTGTTAGCCCCTCTAAAAGTGATGTGGTGCTGCCTGTGAAGCCTGGTGCTGGTGACTGTGAGTGCTGACCAAAGCAAGGTAGGCAAACAAACCTTGAAGTCCCGAGTGAAGTGCAGCCCGCCAGGTGCACATTGTTTACGTGCTGTTGTGAAACATGTTGGCGTGTTTCCCACCGATGTGGGCAGATGATCTAGTGAAGGGGATGAGTCCAGCGGACTGGCCTTATAATGACATGCTGATGAATTACTATGAGGTTCCTGACGTCTGATGGCACGAAATGCGGCCTGCCTTTGACAGGCTGAGCTGACGATCTCAAACTGGTATCACGCCATCATGAAACTGATCGCACCATAATGTCTGGTGCACGGCATTGAACACGCCCGACGCCGGTGGGCATGGAAAATCTTGGCCCATGTTTCTTCAAATCTATCTCATGTCTCTAGCAACTGCTTCTTTAGTGAAGAAAGATGATTTAAAAGGTCAGCATCCAGAGTTATTTTCATTAATGTTGTTTCTGCAGAGAAACTTTCAGCAAGAGAGGATCTCATATCTGGAATAGAGATAAAGGAGGGAGAGGAGGATGGATGCCTCCGACAGTGGACTAACCAAGTCCAGCAGCCAAACAGGGTGCGAGTGGGCCGCCATCCTGTTTTCATCTTACAGCCAACACTATGGCCTCAATTTTTAGGTCGGCGGGCAGGTGGGATTGGCGGGCCCAGGATCGGCCAGGGAACGGGCCGCCTACCGCAATTGGCCTCCAACTATGATTTCATGCTGGCTGACCAATTAATGGCCAACCAGCATAAAGCACACACTGAAATGCTCAGTGCTGCTGGGGTGGGGGCAGGAGGAGGGCAGGCATTGACGTCAATGCAGGCGTGGGCCAGTGCTAAGAAGGAGCTGCCTCAGGGAGCTGCAAATAAAGTTTTGAAAAGCAGAAAAAAAATATCTAAGCATCCACCGATTTTTATTTCTATTTTATTTCATCACGGAAACCTCATCCCACCCTTGGATGAGGTTTCATGAAAAATGTAAAGACTGCCTGGCCGATTCACCCATCCGCCAACCATAAGGTTGGATGGGCAAAATAAAAAGAGAATTATGCCTTTAAAGACCTTAATTGGCCTCTTAATCGTCTGGAGGTGTGCTTCCAACTTTTGCGCACGCCTGCTGACCGAAATATCATGCGAGCGCGGGATGACATCGGGACGTTCACCCGATATGATCTTGTGTGATTTCATGTCCCGTTGGGTCAGGTGTGCGCCCGCCCGATCAGTGTGAAATTCTGCCCTATTAGATTAATCTGACTCTTTAGAAAAAGGCCTGATTAATGACTAAGAATATGTTTGAAGGTCATGGGGTAAGTATAGAGACAGATAATGGATGTTTCCCATATCAGCTTAGTTTCAGATTGATCACACTGACTGCATCACGAAGGTGAAATTAAACATCAGGGTAATTTTTGTGATTGTTTCCTTTTGCATCATTTAAAAATCACTTAAACTAATTGCAGTTGTACTTAAGTCATTAAAAATGACTATATTTTGCTTTTGATCATGCTTTGGATTTTGTAAGAATGTTCTCAGCAAAGCTGAATCTCCACCTTAGAGAAATGTTGGCTTGAGTGTAACATTGCTGTCAGTACTATTACAAACCCCCATTGCTGTAACTGCTGAGTAAGAAAGTTGTAATTCGCTGGGGATGAAATAAAACAGATAACAGGATGGCTTTGTGTATTTGGCCCAGTGTCAATTGGTGTTCAATAAGGAATAATGTATTTGGTGGGTAACAACTCGGAATAATATTTGGACAGAGAAATTAGTTCTGAATGGTAAGAATATTATTATAAGAAATTGGTTGATTGATGCATTTGAGATGGAACTTGTTGTCAGTTTATTATTATCCTGATACTGGCTTTTCCTTCAATGAGCAAAATAGGCAAATACATTTTAATTTAAATTGTTGTTGTATTGGATTAATTGAGCTTGACAGCTCAGTGGGTCTGTTTTTAATATTTTCAGAATGCTGATGTAGTCTCTGCAATGGATGATGCAAGGGTTACTTTATTCATCCATGGAATGTGGGCATCACTGGCTAGGCCAGCATTTATTGCCCATCCCTAATTGCCCTTGAGAAGGCGGTGCTGAGTTGACTTCTTGAACCGCTGCAGTCCATGTTGTGTAGGTATACCTACAGTGCTGTTAGGGAGGGAGTTCCAGGATTTCAACCCAATCTTGTTTAATATTGTGCAGAACCTTAGAGGTACTGTACTTATATAATCATTCATACACCTTTTATGCAGTTGGGATTGACAGCACCATTTACAGATGCAATCTGGAGACAGCTGTCAGAGGATAATACTGGTAAGAAGCCAGGTCACTCTTTCCCTATCATCTTATAGAAAATAACTAGAGATGAGATGCAGGAACAGTAAACTTGAACACCCTGGATTTTGGTGCGCCATCAATGGGAGCAGTGGAGATCAAAAATTAGGAATAGGAGAGATCGGGAGTTTTAGGACCTTTTAACGTGGGGTTTAGAGGAACAGGTAACTTTTTGCTGCAGGTGATCTCTAGAACTGCTTTCCAGAGTACAGCCTATGATGGCGAGGGCTGCCTAAGGACAAAGAAGTGTTGGTGAGGGGTGTGAGTGGGTGGGGGCGTGCGCAAGCAAGTACTAGGACCCTTATTTGTGTATGTCATGGATTGCATCTCCAGCCTGAAATGAACATGTGCTTCCTGTCCACCATTTTGGGGCGTAGTAGACCCAGTTAGAACCCAATAAATAAACACTGCACAGCTGAGTTTATAGGCTATAGCATTTAACAAGAAGGGTTTTTTTTGGCCTCTGTGCTTGGGAGTTGCACAAACTACATGCTGATAGTTATCACAGCATAGTTGTATTAATTGACTCTTTTAAAAGAAGCTGGATGAATGTCCTTTTAGTACAGAATCACAGGATAGATAAAGATCAAAACTTCCAAGTTTAATGATGGCTTCAATAGCTTTGTGATTGTGGCAATTCAAGACCGAGTTTTGCAGATTGAGGTGGATTATAATGTTGCAGAGATGACTGACATTTTCACCTGCTTGCCTGGGAGGGATTGGGGTTGAGGATAAATTTAAATTATTTCTACAGCTACTCACCTCTGTTGGGAGGCTAGCAAGTTACAAAGAGACTTTAACTTTGGAAATTCTTTATGGAAACAATGGATTTGATGGTGTGATTGAATTCTGAAAAACAGCATTTTCTGTTTTTATTTAAGATTTTCAGTATTCTGCTTTTCAACATTGTGGAAGCAATTAGGAATTAAGTTATTTTAGACCTGGGATTATGGAATGAGACAGGGTTAATTAGTCTCATATTAAAAGATCCTCTGGGGAAAAAAAATGATCATTATGCGATTGAATTTCATATTAATGTTGGGAGTACCATACTCGAGTACAAAACAAGAATCTTAAACAGAGTCAATTACATAAAAGGCAGAGCTGGCTAAGATTGACAGGGTAAATAGACTAAATAATATGGTGGTAAATAAACAATGGGTAACATTTAAAGAAGTGACTTAAAATGTTCAACAAAAATACATTTCATTAAAAGAACACTCAGTGAGGAAGATCCATTCATGGCTTACTAGAGAGTTAAGTATATGTTTATTTAAAAGGAGAGGCTTATAATAATGCAAAGAACAGTAGTAAGCCTGAGGATTGGGTAAGTTTTAGAAACCAGTCAAGGGTGGCCAAAACATTGATTAAAATGGGAAAAAAATATAGTATGAGTAAACTAGTCAGAAATATAAAACCAGATTGTAAGAGCATATACAAGTATATAAAAAGGAGAGTAGCTAAAGCAGATGTAGGTCCCTTAGAGGCAGAGACATGAGAAATAATGGAAAATTTTCAAAGTAGGTTAAGCTGGGTTTCTGGCATTTTGTGGGGTTTTGACAGTTGTGAAAGGGGAACCAGGAGAACACCTGCAGAATTTTCTGACCCGTGCAGCTTGTACTGCACAATGGGAATAGTATGTATGCAGCACAGACATATCTCTGGTCTTATTTATATAAATTTGACAGATGGTGTCTTCTGTGAAACAGCGTTAGCTGAACAATGTTTCTGTAATTTTGTGCTAATGAATCAATTTGAAAAATCATGTACTAAAAATTTAACATGAATTGAGATTGGCCTTCGCATGCATGTGCAATGCGTTTTTAATATATGTGCATTGATGCAGAAAGCTAAATAAAAGATTTTCCTATAATCTTGATGATTATCATTCTTGTATATCAAAATTTTATAATTTCTCCCTTCTCCAGATTTAATCTAAAGATATCTTCAATAAAAAGTTATTTCTTCTATACAGAATGCAACATGGAAATCAGATTTGTTTAAAGTCCTCAGGGTGAAGATAACACAAATTCTAATTTATTTTCAATAGCATATTTCGAACTCTCCTGATTACTTTATTATTGATATGAATTCTTTTCAAATTTGTTATCTTCAAACCACCTTCTTTGGATTTCTACACATGATTTGGTTTATGGCAAGACCTCTATGAATTGCCATTAATTTAGTTTCTGTTGTAACTGCCATGGTTTTCTCTGGCTGAAAGCAATTAGAAGCACTGTTGGGTAATAGAAATGATTTTTTCCACATTTTTTAGTTTGAAGTTATCAGGAGATATTCAACTTAATGCAGCTGTGACAAACAATCATGTTGACTGTTTAACTCAAGGTAAGTTTTCTGATTGGCGAAGTTCACATGGGGCAGAATTTTGCCCTTGGCGGCGGGCTTGGCAGGGGTGGGGGGTGTCAGGAAACCGACCGCTGCCAGTGATCAGGGCCGAAAGGCAATTTCATGCTGGTGGGCCATTTAAGGCCTGCCCAGCATGGAAGGCGGTTGGGAAAGCTCCGAGAAAGGGCGGGCAGGGGCCTATTGTCCACCGGGTTCAATGGTGACCTGGCGACCAAGTCAGGGAAGCTGCCTGCGTCAAAGTTGGGGCAGCGACATGGCTGTGATCCAGGAAGGAGAATTCATGCAGGAGGTGAGGTCGGTGGGGCAGTCAGCCTCGTGTTTCTCCAGTGAGTGCCTCACAGCCCTCCTGGAGGAGGCGGCTGCCAGAAGGGACACTCTTGTCCCCAGAGATGGGAGGAGGAGGCCACTGCACTTCACCAAGAAGGCATGGGAGAAGGTGGCATCCCGGGTGAGCAGCCATGACGTGGTGAGGTGCACATGGGTGCAGTGCTGGAAGCGCTTTAATGATCTGCTGCACTCAGGAAGGGTGAGTATCGTGTTGGCATGGGTCAGTGTGGAGTACAGATAAGTGCTGGCCCCCCGTGGACCTCAGGGGCATTAGAGTCTGTGTGGCACCTGTCAGTGACGCCGGAGCTGGCCAAGAGGATGAGCCCTGGCTGCTTGGACTGAGTGCCTTGCGGGTTGAGAGCCATGAATCAGATGTGGCATGCAGGGTGCTCCTCAGGTGGGGTTGGCCAGGCTGCAATGGCGCTGCAGGTAGAGAGTGGACTAATCACTGCTCCTCTGCCCTTTCAGGAGAAGACATCTCATAACAATATTGACAAGTTGTGGACTGGCGGGGGACTCCCACACCACCTCATCCTCACCCGCTATGAGCAGGAGGCTTTGGAGCTCGAGAGGCGGTATGCACCTCGGTCAACTGGCCACGGTGAGGTTGGAGTGTCAGATGAAGTTAAGAGTGCAGTGCACAGAGGTGAGAATTTCAGATAGTGCAACCATTCTAGTGTAGTCTCTTCATTTATGTGAGCCTTGAAACTGGAATCCCCATTGATAATCAAAAGACGAGGGAACCATGATGCAGATCTCTGTTGTGTCGCCAGGGTGCCTGGTTTGCACGTTGACAGTGTGATGACGATCACTAATGACATGTTCTTCTTCTCCCTTTTAGGTTCTCCAGCAGCCATTCACGCTGAGGACCCTAAAGGGCCACCGTTGACCCCAGAGGACCACCATGCTCTCCACGCACCTGCATCACACCCACTCTGTCAAGCAGCCACCAGCGCAGATACCAGCACCACAGTGGGCATTAGACCGCTGTATGGTATCTTAATGCATATTGGTGAGGGCACTTCACACTTGATTGAGGTGCAGGTGGAGGCAGAGAGTGCCCAGGGTGCTAGCAGTCGGAGGATTGCTGGAGACCAGGACAATGCTCAGTCGAAGGCTGATGAAGGGCCTCTGGAGTCATCCATTAGGCAGCAGATGCTGGAAGCCCAGGGGGTGTGCAGGAGGTTCTGGCAGAGATACATTAGGGTCTGCGTGCCATGGTCTCCGTTTTGGAGGAGTCCCTGCGGAGCAAGCCCACTGCGTTAACCTTCAAGGCTGACTGCAATGTCTCATTCACGGAGCGAGTGGCAACTCTCATGAAGAGGCAGTGCCAGGGACAGAATCAGGGATTCCTGGGGTTGCGCTCGGACCTGCAAGCCCACACACAGGCAATGACCTCAGGTGGTCAGTGTCCGTGTGGGAGATGGATGGACATCCAGTATCTCAGCTTGGTGCCCGTCCAGTAGTGGTGAGCAGGGAGGTCCACAGCGACCTCATTTTGGCGCACAAGCTGCCTGTTGTCTCTGCGGGCTCCTCTCAGGGCATTCCGGATGAGGGCAGCAGCTCCTCCACCCCTCTGCCAGTGATCGTGGCATCTAATGAGGCTGTGGCGACTGGGGAGATGCCAGCTGTGGAACTGGCCGCTCCCTCCCAGATGGGGCCAGCACAGTCTCCACTGGCCAGAGGACAACCGCCAAGGTCATCAAGGCCAACAAGACAGCAGAGTCAGCAGACTGCCTTCAATGCTGGTGCCAGTGAGGGGGGAGCACCTAGATGTAGCACCTGTAAACATAAATTTAAAACACCTTAAGCACAAGACGGGCTTATCATGGGTGATATTTTGTTCCCCCATTTTGCTTTGAGTTTTTTAATGGTGTAACAAACAACACCGGTTAATGTTTAGTTCAGCAATGTGTCACATGCAACATTAAATGAGATTTGATTTTGTCCTATTGGCCTGAGTATGCTTCATTTGTTCTGTAGGTGAAGGGTCAGCTATTATGTAATGATGGACGTGTGTCTCCTGAAACTTTATTGCACAGGCGCAGAGCCTGTGTTGGTGGCCAAGGAAGTGGTCTTCTCTGGGATTGAGTATGGAAGCTGCAGCTCTGGCATGTGGTGGTTCTTATTTGGTAGCCTAGCATTGGATCAAAGCGTCCTGGGTGTCCCTGTCTCCCTGGAGATTACCGAGGTCTGCGTCCACTCCCTCAGCATTTTCCTCACTGTGCTCGTCCTTGGACTCACTACTGGACTCATCATCTGTGGCCTGTGCAGCTGCATCAACATCCTCTTCCTCCAGTGGGTCCCCCCTTGCCAGTGCCAGATTGTGGAGAGCTCAGAAGGCAACCACAATCAGTGACACCCACTCTGGGGGGTATTGGAGTGCGCCCCAGAACAGTCCAGATATCGGAAGGGCATCTTGAGAGGACCAATGGTTCTCTCTATCAATGCCCTTGTGGAGGCATGGCTCCTGTTGTACCGCTGCTCGGCCTCTGTTCTTGGGTAGTGGAGAGTCATCATGAGCCACCTTTTCAGGGGATAGCCCAGCAGCCATCCATCCAGTCTGGTTGGAGTACTGAAGAGCCTTGGCACTTGGGAATGTCTCAGGATGTAAGCGTCATGGGAACTGTCAGGGTACCTTGCAAAGAGTTGTTGAATTTGCATCTTGTGATCACACCCTATCTGCACTTCCAAGGAGTGGAATCCCTTTCTGTTGACAAAGGCACCTGGCTCACCCGCTGGCGCCTTGATGGCCACGTGTGCAGCCGATGGCACCCTGGATTTGGGGGAATCCAGCAATCGCTGCAAAGCCTTTGGCTCGCTCAACCTGGCTGGCCTTGTCTGTATGGTAAAGAATAAAGGTCAGTACCTGCCTGAACAGATCTTCCGTCACCTGTTTGACGCAACTGTGGACAGCTGATTGGGACATCCACAGAGATCCCCCACTGAGCCTTGGAAAGAGCTGGAGGCATAGAAGTTGACGGCCATTGTGACCTTAAGAGCACTGGCATGGGGTGTCCATCCACACAGCCAGAGCTTATCTCAGGCCTGATCCTCTGACAAATGGAGTTGAAGGTCTCCCTGGACATAGTGAGGTAGCTGCATCACTGTAAACCATGGCAGCAGGATAGTGCCATCTTCTGCTGCCCTTTCCACCTTGGATTTCCTGCTGGCCCTGCATCCCCTGTGTTTGTGCCTCTCCTCCCACAGGCCGCTCTCCTGGAATCTGCATTGGGACACCTGGGGCAGAATTTTCATATGGACGGGTTTGGCGGGAACGGGTGCAGAGCTGATCACTGCCCGCAATTGGCTCTGCGTCACCATTTTACCTGGGCAGCCAATTAAGGCCCGTCCAGCGCAAGATGCGACCGGTAGCACTCAGCGCTACTCGTGCGGGCAGGGGGAGGAAAGAGAGTCGGGACCAGCTCTCTTTCGCGTGCGAAAGAGTGCTTCAATCTCCCTGAGGCACGGAGATTGAAAGATTTAAAAAGTTATTTAAACATGTCCCCTCATGTGACTGTGTCACGTGAGATGGGACATGTTTTTATACTTCAGGAAAACTTTTTATTTATTTAATAAAAGCTTTAGAAAATCTCATCCCGCTCGTGCATGACGTTTCCTCAAAAATGCGAAGGCCGCTTAGCCTTTTCGCCTGCCCGCCAACCTTAAGGTTGGATGGGCAGCATTACTAATGACATGAATTGCTTTCTTAATGGCCTTAATAGACCGTTTACATATTGGCGGGTGCACAGCCGACTCTGGCGCCATTACCCTGGTAACAAGGATTGTGGTCTCTGCTGGTGGCACCTCCTTTAAAGAGGAAGAGAGGGGCAGAAGGGACAGGAGACCAGGGGCAGTCATTGCATCAGTCATTTCTGCCTCTATATTGCCCACAATTAGTATTTGGAACCCAGGAACCAGACTTTTGGAGCAGAAAATGCCCAGAACTTTATGCAAAACTCAGTTGAGGTCGAACTATTGTTTTATACAAGTTTAACATAACATGATTGCTTTTGTACTCTATGCCCCTATTAATAAAGCCTAGGATGCAGTATGCTTTATTAGCTACCCTCTCAACCTATCTGGTCAATGATTTATGCACGTACACACACAGGTCCCTTTGCTCCTAGCTGCACCCCTTTAGAATTGCATTAATGATATGAACATGTTAACTTAAACAAAAAATAATTTAAAAATCAACAGACCAAAATATTTAAAAGGTGGTTAATGTTTTTCATTTGTAAGTTAATACCACCTCAGTTCCCAATTTCAAAAGTTACCTTCAGCTAACCTGAAAACAATGCACCCTTTAGGGTTCTTTCAGTTTATCAATATTAGTTTTAAAATGATCGTCATGGATGAGAGTGCAAATACCAAGTGGCATCGTGAATTTATGCAATGAATTGAACCCAATAAATGTAAGAGATAAATATACTCTTACTTAATCATCATTTTGGAAATTTCAGCCCCAGGGAGATGCCTTCTCAGAAGAGGACAAAGCACAACTAATAATATTCTATATAGTTGGTCTCTGAAGTCTGTAATGGTCCCAGTTTATACTGGGAAAACATTGAAGTATGTTAGAGGCACGATGATGTGTCGTGTGTGATGTGAAATATTAACCTTTAAGTTCATCAGCTGGTCAGACAAATATTGGACTTTTTTAAAAGAACTTTTGCTGAGCAAAGACACAGACCTTAAATATGAATGGCAATTTGTATTTGTGAAAGCTACATTCCCCAAGGAGTCATCAAGTCTTCAGAACCCTCAGACAGATGATGGCATTCCGTCCAGGGTTTATAAGCCCCATTATCAAGGGGGAAATTGACCAATCAAGGAGTTAATAGCTGAGACGTTAATATTCATTCACCTATGGCTATTACGTTGACAGACAGGATACAAGGAATTAATCATCTGACCTGTTGGAGGCCACTATTGATCTATGGAGCTTCTAACAACCGGTGAAAGAAAATCCCGCTACCAAGGGGACAATGACTGCAATTTGAAAGCCAGTCTCATGAAAGTGATTATCTTTACAGCCAAGTGTAGAAAAGGGAAGCGGCTAAAATCAGAAAGAAGGAGTCTGCAGAATGGACCAGTAACACCATCTCTCTCTCCCTGTTATTTCCAAGTTTGGGAACTGGAATACATCAGAGATAGCACATTTCAGTTGAAAGGAACTTGTTAGTGATGGGGAAAATTTATTCCGTGTTTTTGTTCAGGAAAACCCACTATGAAGCATTACAGTGTCTTTTATAATAGGTTTTCTAAATTATAATATTGTGTAACTGACATCATGTAGCAATGATAAAAACAGAAAATGCTGGAAATACTCAGCCAGTCTGGCCGCAACCGTGGAGATGGAAACAGTTAACATTTCAGTTAATTCCGCTTCCCTCTTACACAGATGCTGCCAGACTGGCTGAGTATTTCCAGCATTTTGTGTTTCTATTTGAGCTTTCCAACATCCACGGTATGTTGCTTTTGGTTTTGTAACAATAAGCTTTTGTTTATTGAAATAGCACTTTTCATGTAAGATCTCAATGCATGAACATATTTTGATTATAAATCCCATTGTCACCAACAAACACACACCTTCCCTCAAGAACAGACCTACCTGTATTACTTAACCCTCTAAGGGGAAAAATTCCAGAATTTTCTATGTGTTGGAAAATCTTTAAAGTGCGCACGAAGAATGTGTTCACCTCTTTTCTCGGCTACGGAGATTGTTGTATAGCAGTTCCAGTACAAATTGGATCTAATTTTCCAGGGATGAAGTTTGCTTTCATACAAAGTGTTTAATCAGAGCCAGATGAACCTATTAGTCTGGTAAAATAGTTAACATCAACCACTTAGCTCGTTGGTAGTATTTGTAGGAAAGATCATCCATTTCCCAACTGGAGGTACATGTTAGTGAAATCAACCATTTTCCAGCTGGAGGTGTATACTGGGGAGATCGGTCATTTAGCCCAGCTAAAAGTATTTATTAGAGGGATTAGCCATTTATCCCAGGTGTAGTATTTGTTAAGGAGATAACTACTACCTGGGCTAAATAGTTGATTGTTAGGAGATTAGCCATTTAGCCCAGGTGGAAGTATTTGTCTGGCCTATTTACTGGGCAGAGTCACAGTATGAATTGCTTTTTTTCCCAGGTTTATATCATGGGACTTTGAAGTGGTAGCATATTAACAAATATGAGGACTGCTTCTCTAGACAAATACAATTTAGTAATTGCCTATACTACTCTTGAAGCAACACCATGGTGAGGGGATAAGGATTAATTGAAGAATTGGGATGGTAAGAAACAAAACTTAGTTATCGTATTTGTGAAAAACTTCATTGTCCCTTATGTGACTGATGTGGGAATTTTTTTTCAGCTGAGAGGAATATTTAAGAAGTTGATTTTTGCAAAGTATTACAATTGGGATTTGTAAACCAGGTCCTTGGTTTGACTAAGTACACAAAGTACCACTTAGTGCATTTCATTTAATGGACTGGGTAGTCCTGTTTGAATCCAGCCTGGACAAATAATAAATGAAATGAGGATGGGTAGATGTAAAAGCAAAATACTGCGGATGCTGGAAATCTGAAACAAAAACAGAAAATGCTAGAAAAGCTTAGCAGGTCTAACAGCATCTGTGCAGAGAAAAACAGTGTTAACGTTTCAGAGCTGAATGACTCTTCAGAGCTGAAGAAGAGTCATATGGACTCGAAGCATTAACTCTGTTTTTCTCTCCATGTGTAGATGTAAAATGGTTACTGATGGAATTACACAATTCATGACTAATTACTACATAACTCTGGGCATAGCTGACATAGGAATTGGAAATTCCCCTATTGAGACAGTGGAAGTTGAGTCTGGGATGAACGTTAGGGTAGATCTTTGGAGAGCTTTGCTCTCTGTTTGCTGTATGGTGCAACAAGTTGAATCCTCATCCTCACTTTGGGCACATAAAATGCAACACCAAATATGAATTTGAAGTTGATTTATTCCTATAGCTGTGATTATTTTTAATGCACTTGGTTCCTTTTTGAATAGTGATGAAGCCCCTTTGTCTAATGTTCTATTTTCATTGTAATGTACTATTCATTTCATACATTATACAGGATAAAACTGAGACATTGCAAGATGGTAATATACTGAAGGGTTCAGATGGAATTCTAAACCATCATGGTTGACTTATTTGCATCATTTGAATCAAAGGTGCTTTGATTGTAGAATGCACTTAAGTATGTGAACTTTTGGGAATTTGTTTAATTCTGTTTTGTTTGGGATTTCAAATGGGTATGGTGGAGAGGAGCAATGATGGTTGGCTCCTTCTATGAATCTGTATGACTTGAACTGTACCACATTGTTACTTGGTTTTACTTCACTGCTTGTTACGGGGGCAAAAGTATCTCTTAAAATTGTTTGCTGTAGAAGTATTGTTTTCCAATTCACCATTACAGCTCGAGTAACTGGGTACAGTTGTGGGTGAGTTTGGCTAATGTTTCTACATCTGGAATTTGTTCTACAGCTTTTTTAAGATTACACAACACACATTTTGGCCTTTTGCGCACCCCCAATTTAATTGCTCCACTATTGGTGAATGTACCTTCAGCTTCTAGGGCCTGAGGCTCTGGCATTCTCTCCTTAAGCCTCTCTGTCTCCTTTTTAAGACACCCCTTAAAACCTACCTCTTTGGCTGAGCTTTTGGTCATTTGTCCTAATATATCCATATATGGCTCAGTGGCAAATATTGCTTGATAATACTCCTGTGAAGTGCCTTGGAATGTTTACTATGCAAGTTTTGTTAGTTGTTTGTGCTTCAAGACACAAGTGTGGATCAGGGTTTTATCAACAATTTCAAGGGTCCTTGGGAATGTGTGAAGAATAGAAAAGGGCTACATCTGTGTTATTGCCTTGTAATACCCCATCTTTTCTGTGTGGCTCCTGAGTATTAGTATGAAAATGATTAAAAGTTGTTTTGAGAAAGCAATGTTGAAAATAATTCAATAGGATGAACTGAGAACAAACTAACAATTTAATTTGAACTCTAGAGAAAATACAGTGTAATTTGGGAGTGTATCAGATACAAACAAGGTTCATATTCTGTGAGGGTCAAAGTTGGCAGTCCTGAGCTGCTTTATTTTGAGATGATAGAGGAGCATATTGCGCAGTCAGTGTGAATGGCTCCATATTTCCTCCAGCAACATAATCCCTCCCTGTGATGGATTTGGTGATCACCATCACATCACTGCATCAGTCTTCATTGTAGAAGACACTAATAGCATACCAAAAATACTAAATCATCATGGGGGAAAAGCGGGGGGGGGCGAGGGGGGGAGCGGAGCGGAGGAAATAAATACAATAACTATCACTAGAGACAAAGTGCTAGGGAAAATGATGGGGCTAAAGGGCAATAAGTCCCCTGGACCTGATGGGTTGCATCCTAGGATATTAAAGGAAATAGCGGGTAGAGATAGTGGGTGCACTGGTAGTAATCTTCCAAGAATCCTTAGATTCTGGAAAAGTCCCAGAGGATTGGAAAACTGCCAATGTAACACCCTTATTCAAAAAGGGCGGGAGGCAAAAAGCAGCTAACTATAGGCCAGTTGGCTTAACATCTGTCATTATGAAAATGTTGAAGTCTATTATAAAGGATGTAAGAGCAGAGCATTTAGAAATACATAATCTAATCAAGCAGAGTCAATATAGCTTCATGAAGGGCAAATCATGCCTGACAAATTTATTAGAATTCTTTGAGGAGGTAACAAGTAGGGGATAAAGGGGAACCAGTAGATGTAGTACATTTGGATTTCCAAAAGGCATTTGATAAGCTAAGAGCCCATGGTGTTGGGGGTAGTATGGATAAAGGACTGGCTATCTAATAGAAGACAGAGTTGGAATATGGTGGGGGGTGCATTTTCAGGATGGCAACCTGTAACTAGTGGAGTACCACAGGATTCGGTGCTGGGGCCACAATTACTTACAATATATATTAATGACTTGGATGAGGAAAATTAATGTACTGTTGCCAAGTTTGTGGATGACACAAAAATAGGTGGGAAGGCAAGTGGTGAGGATGACACAGTCTACGGAGGGATATAGACAGGTTAAGTGAGTGGTCAAAAACATGGCAGATGGAATATAATGTGGTAAAGTGTGAGGTTATCCACTTTGGCAGGAAGAATAGATGAGCTGACTATTGCTTAAATGGAGAAAGACAGCAGAAAGCTACAGCACAGAAGGGTTTGGGGGTCCTCGTGCATGAATCCCAAAAAGCTAGCATACAAGTTCAGCGGGTAATAGGAGAAGGCAAATGGAATATTGTCCTTTATTTCAAAAGGAATGAAGTATAAAAATAGGTAAATCTTGCTACAACTGTACAAAGCACTAGTTAGACCACACCTAGAATACTGTGAACAGTTTTTGTCCCCTTATCTAAGGAAAGATATACTGGCATTGGAAGCAGTCCAGAGAAGGTTCACTTGGTTGATCCTGGGGATAGAGGGATTTTCTTGTGAGGATAAGTTGAGTAGGTTGGGCCTTTTACTCATTGGAGTTTAGAAAAATGAGAGGCAACCTTATTGAAACTTATAAGATTCTTAGGGGGCTTGACAGGGTTGATGCTGGGAGTTTGTTTCCCCTTGTGGGAGAGTTTAGGACCAGAGGGCATAATCTCAGTGTAAGGGAGCGCCCATTTAAAACAGAGATGAGGAGGAATTTCTTCTGAAAGTAGTCAGTCTGTGGACTTCTTTACCTCAGAGGGCTGTAAAGGCTGGGTCGTTAAGTATATTCAAGGCTGAGATAGACAGATTTTTAATCTGTAAAGGCATCAAGGGTTATGGGGAAAAGGCAGGAAAATGTAGTTGAGGATTATCAGATCAGCCATGATCTCATTGAATGGCTGAGCAGACTAGATGGGCTGAATGGCCTACTTCTGCTCCTACATCTTATGGTCACTGCCATGAACCAGGGATTCCTTACAGTGCTGGAGAAGTATAGAAAGTGCAGCTTCTTCCATCCTTTCAATATGATTTTCGTTACAGTTGAAAAGGTGTACAAGGTTTGAAGCAAAAGAAAATGACTGCTAGCAATAAAGAGGATGCATTATAGTATGTTGCCTCCTCGATCTTCAGTCATCAATAAATATGATAACTACTGGAAAGGAGAGGAAAAACATTTTAAAATCTGGTGTATGTGCATTTTGTATGGATCATGATTGTTGCTCCATAGTTACTGTGTGATGAATTGAATAACTTGTAATTTTCAGTAATTTACCTTTTTACATTGGCACTTGACCTAAGAATATCATCTCAGTCGGAATTTTTTCTAAACTGTGATTTTAAAGAAAGAAGTAATTGCAAGACCTGATGTATCATTCAAGTAATTCTAGAATTCAGTGCACAAACACTACAATATTCTTCTTGATTATGCTTTGGTTGAATTGCAGTACAAAAAATATTGCCCTTGGTCTGCATGGCCTAAACATAGTGAACGAATGATATGTTGTCACATACAGCAAGTGAAAGGAGTGCTTTAACCCACCCCCAGTTAAAGGATCTTGGGTTTTTGTTAGATGTGTTAACTGTAGATACATCATACTGTAATATGTATCCTCTTGGTTGCTTGCAGTGGTTCCTCTAAACTTATCATTACAGCCGCTTGCTGTGCTGGGTGGGCACTTTAGAGATGTGTATATTTTTGATCAGAATCTCTGAAGATATCAATAGTGTATTTTAAAGTAGTTTGGCTGAAAAACCACTTGTGTTAATTCACTTAGAAGTTAGTACTGAAAATTTCTTCCCTTTTGCTTCCCTTTTTTTTCTTTCTCCTTCCCCAACCATCTCTCAAAGAAACTGACTCATTGGGATGAGATTCCACTGTTATCATAGCTACGGGTATTTTATTCAAATGGCCAATTCTCATGTGGAAACCCAGACACTAAGCACCAGTTGAAAGGCTACATGAATTTTGAAGGCACCACAACTAAGACAAAGTATGCTCCCACAATATCTGTGCATAAACTTCCCATTAGGAGTTCATCAGTAGTGCTCTATAAGAACACAGATGTTTGTTTTCTTTTCCTCCTTCCATAGCTCGGGTGCATTGAGGCCAGCTACAGTCTGTTTATTGCTGCCTCACCTGAAATCAGCTGGCTCAATACAATGATGTCTGGATGCTGGGACCTTCCTGATCTGTTCCACACTGTTTTGTATATTAACGACTGAGTCATTAGAGAGTGGTGATCCTTTTGCTATTTCTTCTACTTTTTTTAACATGTAATGGATTATTCCAACCCTGTAATGATGGAATGGAGCTAATGTAGTCTGGAAGGACCGTCTACAAAGTGGTTTAATATTGCCCCTGTTATGTCCTGAATTGGTATAAATTTATGTATAACTGCACAGATTTGATTGAACACAGTGCACTATGTTAGACCAATTATAAGCCTTAAATTGTAAGCCTTATAATTATAAGCCTTAAAACTCTCTTTGATATTTTGAGTATTGCTGAAATATTGTCAAAGCTTTTTGTCTTGAACTCATCAGAACAGACCAAGAATGCCAAATTTCAAAGGAAACAGCAATTTTTACTGTATGAGAAAAGGGGAGCTGATTGTTTGGCAAGTCGGCTGTGGTTGAAACATTGCCATGGTGAATATACCAGGGAGCTATTATCCCTTGTTTATTCAAAAAAATGTGCAATGTCTGGACATATTCCTTTGCCTGCAGAAGATAGATCCCTGCATATGAATATATGTAGCTTTTAGCAAGTGTGAGCTATGTTGCAAGCCAGACTTAGTATCTTGGTGATTATTAATGTAATTAGCATACTCAGAAGTGTTCAGCAAGTGCTGCTTAATCGTGGAACCATATCTATCGTTAGACATTTTGTTCTGAGTTTTGCAAGCATGGTTTGGTTCAGTGTGGTCAGTACTCTGCCTATTGTGAACATCCAGTATTTGTTTGGCGTCCCCTACATTTCTGCAGAATAGTGGCACACTAGCCAGCAGCAACACAGATCAACAAAAAGGTCTTATGGTAAATGGGGAGCCATGTTGCCTGCTGCAGATTACCATCAGTTTGTAAGATGCTAAATTTCTTCTAATAAAAGCCTAGTTACAAGTCTTTTCATAGCTTGGTTTGTCTGAAAACTTTTTGTTCTTGAGTTGCCTACTGCAGATCGCCAATGTTCTAATTTCCCCTACTCCACGTAACGTGCAACCTTACTTTTACAATTCAAAAAACATCCTATAGTTAGATGTTCAGTTGGAAGAAAAACAGAAAATGCTGGGCATATTCAGCAGGTCAGGCAGCATCTGTGGAGAAAGAAACAGTGTTAATGTTTCAGGTCTGTGACCTTTCTTCAAAACTGGGAAAAGTTAGAAATGTAATAGGTTTTGAGCAAGGGATGGATGGGACAAGGATAGAAGGAAGATCTGTGATAGGGTGGAAGACAGGAGAGAATGACAGGAGTCTTCCAGGGTCACAGGGAATGGTGATGGGGCAAGAAAAGAAAAGCGCACAGAGCAGATGTACTGATGTTTGAGGGACAAACTAAGGAAAAGGAAACAAAATGGGGCAGAGATTATGGCCTCAAATGCTAGTGGAATGAACAGCGGTGTTCCACAAAATGGTCACTCAGTATAGCGAAGACCACAAAGTGAGCAGGGAATACAATAGACTAGATTGAAAGTCGTACACCTAAATCACTGCTTCATCTGGAAGGAGTATTTGGGGCCTCAGACACTAAGGAGAGAGAAGATAAAAGGGCAGGTGCTACATCTCCTGCATTTGCATGAAAAGGTGCAGTTGGAAGGTTGTTGGGAGTGACTGAAGAGTGGACCAGGGTATCACAAAAGGAATGGTCCCTTCAGAATGCTGAGAAGATAGAGGAAGATATTTCTGGTGGTGGCATCACATTAGAGGTGACTGAAATGATGGAAAATTATCTGTTGAATATGGAGACTGGTGGGGTAGAGGACAAGGGGACCGTATCATGGTTTAAGGGATGAGAGCAAACATGTGTGAAATAGATTGGACATGGTCCAGAACCTTGTCATTATTGGGGAGGGGGGTGCTGGGTCCTCGGTTGAGGCAGGGGGAGAAAAAAGAAGTCATCTCTGAAGCGCTGTTGTAGAAAGTTGCATCATCAGAACAGATACAATGCAAATGGAGGTACTGGGAGAATGGAATGGAATCCTTACAGGTGCAGGGTGTGAGGGAGTGTACTTGAGGTAGTTGTGGGAGTCAGTGAGGTTATAATGAATATTAGTTGTTAGCCTATCCCATAAATGGAGAAAGAGAAGTCAAGGAGGGAATGGGAAGAGTTAGAGATGGACCATGTGCCAGTGAGAGAAGGTGGAAATTGGAAGCAAAATTGTTGAGGTTTTTCAATTCGGGGTGAGGAAAAAGAATTGAGGGAGAGGTCAGGTTAGAACTGGAACAAATGTTCAACATGGCCTACTAAGGGGCAAGCATAGCTAGGACCCATGTGGGTACCGATTGCAGCACCTTTTTTATTTGGAGGAAGTGAGATGAGTTGAAGGAGAAATTCTTCAAGGAGAGAACAGGTTCAGCCAGTGATCCATGGAAACCGATTCAATGGAGAAGTGGAGAGCTCTCGGACCAACCTAGTGGGGGATCGAGGTATAGAGAGATTGGACATCCATGGTAAAGAGAAGATGGTTAAGGCCAAGAAATTGGGAATTTTTAACCTGATGGAGCATCAGAAGTCATGGGTGTACGTAGGGAGGAACTGGGCAAGGGGAGAAAATAGTCAAGGTAGGTAGAAATCAATTCAGTGGGGCTGAAATGATAGAACAACCAGGGCAGTTCTGTTTATGCATCTTCGGAAGGAGGTAGAAGCGAGCTATGTGGTAGGGAAGCACTGAAATGGGAAGATCGCTGGAGGAGATGATGTCTGTGACTTGGCTTGATGTTAAGTGGTGGTGTCATGGGGTAGGAAGAAGAGTCAGAATTGGCATTCAGCTGCTGCAAAGTAGAGGTCAGTTTGCCAGACAAAGCAACCCTCTTGTCAGCAAGTTTAACCGTCTTAGGATTGGACCTGAGAATGGAGTGCAGCAAGGTTAGAGTAAGTGAAAAAGGCAGAGAAATTGAAATGGCTGATGAGAACTGCTGGTGTGACAATGAAAAGATCAAGAGTGGGTGAGAAGCTAGAATGAGGGGTCCAGGTGGAGGTAAAATATTGGAGATGGATGTCCTTGTCCCAACAACCTCTTGCTCAAATCCTATTGCAGTTCCTTTCTTCGTTCTGATGACAGGTCACAGATCTGCAAAGTTAACACTTTATCTCTCTACAGGTGCTGTCTGACTTTGTTTTTTATTCCAGATTCCCAGCATCTGCAGTATTCTGCTTTTGATTTTCAAATGGACCGTATGCTGTTTTCACAAGTAGCAACATCGCATTTCTGAAGTTAGAGATTTACAAAATCTCTGACTGCTTTTCAACAGCAACAGAAAAGGCAAGTTTAACCAATAGCTCAGCCCAAGTTGACTGTCAAATAAGTGTGGTAACTTTATTTTTAAAAGGGCAGAGAATTCGTTTGCTCATTTTCTTTAAAGGTTCTTCATGGCATACATCATAATCCAATTAAGAGGGTGGAACATAACCTGTTCGCAAGTGTTCAGCAGTGTTACTGTGTAGTGGATAATTAGGTGTGAATCCACATTCGATTTTCCCTCTATCATTGCCTGCCCTCTGATTTGTAAAATGGCAAATTCAACGCTAGTTAATGGGAGAAAAAATTGCATTGAGAGCACCTTGTCATGTCTGTCAAAGGGCTTCATGTACAATAAATTATTTTGAAATCTAATTCCTGTTTTAGATAGGAAAAGACCTCTGGTATAATTAGAAATCTCTGCAGATTGTGCATTTAAAACAGATTGTACCTGTAAAGTAGGCAATGCAGTTAAAAGCCCAGTGCTGCAAGAAACAAAAATTCTACGCTCCTGTATATCATGCTATCATATAACCCATGTATACCGTAGCACTGAAATTTGCTTTGCTGTCCACTTATTGCATATCCTAATAAATAAATGTATGTTTCTGCACTAGAGGAATAAATGAAGAGAATTTGTTTTTAATTATAACAGCTGATTCCTGTCCAAAGCTATTGCCCATTTTGAAATATCTGCTGCAATCTGTTTCTTCTCTCTGTTCCCTTCTCCTTTCTCTCCAACCAACCCCCATTTAAACCCGGAGGCTGTTCTTGCCCAGCTTGTCAAGCACCGTAATGATTGGTGGGTTTCTCACCAAGGCAATTGAAAATGAATTACATTGACCTCTATATTTGTGTTTCCAGTAGCCTTCTGACAGGCACCTCAAAGTATACATAAAGCTGCTAACATGCATCATTATTTGCTATTCCCTTCAGCTGGCACCCAGGATGTGAGGTGGGGGATGGAAGATAAAAAATACAACACTGCTTTTACTTCTTTCTTAAAGAGCTGGTTAAATCATCTTAATGAGCATTTTGATGAGTCTAGATTTTGTGGGTAAGATGGATGCTGTAACCATTAATGGTACATCACTATTCATCATGGAGCAAATGGTATTATCATCCGCTTCCCATAAATAAAATGCAAAGCTACAACTTAGGCATATACTAAAAACCAATGTCAGTTTTCTTGAGATTTATTTCACCTGTGTGAAATATGTTCTTTTCATGCACGTATTAATTAGTTGATGAAATCTCATTTGCTCGGATGTAGGTCGGTAGGGTTTTCTTACTTATGTACAGTTGTCCTCCCATCTCGGATGCTGCTTGTTTCAGAAGCATTATCTGCACAGGCCACAGATGGTTAAGATGATTCAGACAGCAGACATTAGATGCCCTGCAGGCAACAATTTGTTTAAGCATTAGTTAACTCATGTGTAAAATTAATGTAAAATGCAGTATGCGTACTTAGGAGATACAAATTCTGTGGATTCAGTATTATTTGTTAGGATCCAGCTTAACTGCTTGGTATCGTTTGTGGAAGAAAAATAATTTTCCTGCATCAGGAAGCTTTAACAATGAACATTTGTTTCAGCCACAACATTTCATTTACACTGCAGTCCCCTGATTCTTTCAGTGATGACTTATTTTTAGAAGGTCTTGCTCCAAGCTGTCATCCTTAATTCACTCATTGAGATCCTTAACAATTGTGTATTCCTCTTGTTATTTCCACCCATCTCCCCTAATCCATGCTATAATTTTATTCACGTCATGATTTGATTCTTCAATTCAGTCATTTAGGATGCATCTGCTAAATTCGATGTTGAATGGGGAATCCAAATATAAACTTTCTGTGCTCTAAATTCAGCGTAACCACACTCGGTTTGTTTCACTACATTTAGTAGTTTTGCAATATGATGGACAGCTGACAAACCTAACTTTACCATCCCACCTGTGTGCTTCATTGAATTGAGTAGTAAAAGGATACCATGCATGAATGCTTGGCTGTTTCTTATGGGTTGCACTGCCATTTTCTCTCAACATTCAAAAAAATTTGCAACTTTAGACTAAAGTTTCCATGAGTACCATGATTGGGCATATTCTTTTGGTAAATACAACAAGCCCCTGTTTACATTACCCTGTTTTAGGCCTTTCCTCTTTAATATTGGTTAGATAAGAAGGGCATTCATGTTTGATGTTGGAAGTTTAGTTTAAAGTTGATTCATACTGAGGCTGATGATCCAATCGGCGCCGTTTTGGAGTGGCCTCTGTAACTCCCTGATCCTCCCTCTCGCTGCCGACCCTCTGGTTTGTGGTCTCTCCAGCCTCGCAGCTTACCTCCTGCACATTGAAGCTGCTCTTCCCTGCCTCCTGCCACTCATTTCCAGACCTCTCGCTCACCGTGAGGGAGCAGGACGTTCATCAAGAGAGAGAATCTGCAGTGAACAGGATGTGTGGCCAGCAGGATTGGCAGCGAGTGGGAGTCAAGTATAAAGCCAGCATATTTCTTTTTATGTTTTTAAATTTATTTTTAAAGTTATTTCATTTCCAAATAGGAATTTAACAAGAAGTATTTCAATTTACAGGGTATAATGTTTTAAATTTTTGTCTGATGAACGAGGTTGTACAGAACCTAACCACAGCTTCTACATTGGTTGTTATGAGAAAAATCTGATTCAGTTGGAGTTGCGTTTCTGAAAGGTACAACTTTAAGTGAAACAACTTTGGGAGTTACTGTAGCTAGAGTTTATCACATCTGTAGTTGGAGTTTGGCACGTCTGGTGGGAAACGTTCTCTAGTAGGTGGTCTCACATCTACGAGCTATAGCTAATGGGGACCTGAATATTGTGTGACAATGCCATAGTCATGCTTGAATTAAAATTGATGGTATAGGGACTGCGAGTGGAGAGCGGCGCCAAGTTGAACAAAATGAGCTGTGATCATGGGAAACGAGCCCAAGTTCCCATATCCATTTAGATGTGTTATTGTGTTACATTTTCCCACTGTTTTATTTTTAGCTTGCTATTGTTTTCTAGAATCCTGTCCCATAGTACATTATATATACTGAAATGATGTTATATTCTCACAGTCAAGTTGCAACATTGATGTGCTCTGATCTGCCTGAGGTGCTAAGGTTTCTTCGGGTGGCTCATTTGAAAGCATCTTGCCTCCTGAGTCAGGAGATTGTGGGTTTAAGACCCACTCCAGGGTTTGGGCTTGAAAATTAAGGCTAACACTCCAGTTCAGTACTGCTGCACTGTTGGAGGTGCAGTCTTTCAGATGAGATAATAAACCGAGGCCCTGTTTGCCCCTTCAGATGAATGCAAAAGATCCCATGGTACTATTTTGAAGAAGAGCAGGGGCATTATCCCTGGTATTGTGGCCAAAATTTATTGCTCGGTAAGCATTGCAAAAAAGAAACATCATCTGGTGATATTGCTGTTTTGTGGGAACTTGCTGTGCACAAATTGATTGCTACATTTCTACAACAGTGACTACACTTCAAAAGTATTCCATTGCTTCTAAAGCACCCAGACATCCTGATGTTATGAAAAGTACTATATAAATGCAAGTTTTTCTTTAAACTTCACTTTTCTATCTAAAAATCAAAGACACTTAAACTAAATTATCCAGGGAGCATATCAAATTAATTTAATAATTTCCCCATAGAAATAACAGTGCTTGAATTGGTTTGGTTTCTTCTATCATGCTTCTCTTACTTTATGGTAGAAATTGTTTGATGAGCTGGTACATCTTTTATATCCTTGCCCCTGTGTAGCACAGACCCATTGTTTGCTGCTGTGGTATCTTGCTCAAATGGCTATTCTTAATGCGCTGGTTGAGATGGAGTGAGGAGGCCAAGGTGGGTAAATTAATAATTTAATAGATGGGTGCACCATAGTCGAGCCCAATAATTACTGTAACCAATGGGATTTTATGGATTGGATTCTGAAAGAACAATCTTTGTTGGTTTTTTTTTCAATTTGTTTTTCTGCTCCATCCTCTTCCCCAAACCTAGATGTGCCCAGGCCAATTGTACCTATGCCACAACTTCAGCACAGATTAGTTATTGAACCTGGGACCTCTGACTCAAATTGAAGCATAAGAGCTTAGTGTTTAAAGTGTTCTAATGGTTGTAATCATCTTGTGGATATTCCATCTGGGAACTGGCAGTTTCAAGAGTCCAGTTCACACAAATGCCATTTTTGTGAGCATTCATTAGAATATTAATTAAATAAACAAGATCTCAACTGCAGTGTGCACTTAGCCTGAACAGTTTTCAAAGAGAGTACATATAGAGTCAATCCAAGACAAATTCTTAAACTGTTGCCCATGCTTTTTCTGTTTGCTGCTTTTTATTTTCTGATGTCCAACAGTGGGATATCTGTCTGTGGTGTACTTCATTTGATGTTTTCCCACTTTACACTCTAACCATTTTATAGAACCTTGGATCCTTCTTGTGGGGGTCACTATCTTACCAAATGGTTCTGGGGTGACTGTTTCATCACATCATATGGCACTGACATGATGGCGCCTGCATGTAGTTCTAGTTATGCATTGGCTCTAGTGCAAGTCGTATCTGTTGTATATTGAAACAAAAAAAAGGTTGACCTTGAATTTTGCATCTCAACTAACTTTTACCTGCACATGCTTCTTGCTTCACTGAACACAGTAAATATAATGTATGCCTTCTGAGAAATTGTGTCTGATGTATTTACATAGTGGGTGGGGGCCAGAGTCTCAGATGGGAAACCTGGAAGCCTGGGTTTCCCCACATGCTGGAGTTTTGGCTGTGACAGGTTCCCTGCCCAGAAGCCAGCATGACTGACAGTGAGATGGGGAGCACTCTGGCGCAGGCCACAGGAATAGGGAGATCCAATCCGCAACTCCTGTGTGTTGGGATCAGATCCTGGGTATCGGAGTCTAATCCCTGATATGGAGTGGGGTGGGGTGGAGATCTTGGTATAGAGCAGTGTGGTCTGATGGTAGGGACTGGGGGAAGCACACATGCTCTTCCTGGAAAGGCACTTATCTTTTTTCCCCAAAGCTGACCTCTCCTCAGTTTAGCTGCTGGGGTTTCCTAATCTGTGGGAAACTAGTCAGGAAACTGGGCCAGCTGCAATTAAACCTGCAAATTGGTTAAGTCAGAGGCTTCCAGCCTTATTAATATATTTTTAAAATGCCAGCCCAAAACCTGTGGACAAGTTGGATGTCCACTCCTTGTCCCACCTCTGTAAAACTTGGAAGTCAGCTGTATCGGAGCCAGCTCCCCAATACACTTGGAATTTTCCATGAGTTAATTCCTATACTTGCAACCCATCCCACATGCTAATCTTTGTTAAAGTTCACCCTTGTGTGTCTTTGTCCCTTTTAACCTTCAGACACTGTAATAATTCATGTGGTCTAATGTATTAATGCTGTGGTACAACAGAAATATTTGAACATTGTTTAGAAGATCCAGAGAAAAGGAATTGGAGTATATTATTTTTGGTGAAAACAGTAATTTACTGGTGCACTTGCTACTTCAATTGCGGTGCTTATTTTAATGCTACATAACAAAGGCATACGTTAGCTCCAACCCAGAACTGAGCATGGGGAGCAAAACAACAGGGAGTCAATTTACACGTCTCTCTCCTGCTTAGCTCCTGGTGTTTTATTTATCAAACCACTTCGGAGGAGTAGATTGTACAAGTTGTTGTAAAATGAAACTTTGTTATTGTCCAATGAGCAGCCCTTGCAGCATTTCAGGTTGCAAGATAAATGCCTATTTGGGGGGGGGAGAGAAATGTCATTCAGTCTATCTTAACTCTTTCTTCCAAGGAAGCTTGAAGTCCCTGTCCCCATTATAAATCCAAATGTGTTATGTCACAGCAGTTGGTAAAGGCTGAGTGTTTAAATCCCAGAGGGAAACTTGAACAACTGTCATAACCTATATTTTCAATTGGTACGTTTGAGATGCAGCTCTGAATTTAGGAATAAGACCACCGAGTCCCAAGAGGCATTTTGTATAAAACTAAATTAAGCCTTTTTTAAATTTAATAACAAATGAAACACGTACACCAGTCTACAAATTACTACCATAATAGCTTTTAAATAAATCTCCAAATTAATCACTCCCAGGTAAATCTTCACCAAGGCAACAATAACCCATAGGGCAGAATTTTCAGGGTGTCATGTCGGGCCTATGTAATAATGTGTGGTGATATCAGGTGAGCGTCCCGAAGTCATCGTGCGCCATTGCGATATTTTGCTGGGCAGGCACACGATGAAGTGTGACACACGCCCGCCATTAATTAACAGGCTAGTTAAGGCCCTTAACTCTGCAATCGATGCCGATTTTGAGGCGCCCATGTGATCTTTGGCTCGGTGCCCAGGCGCAACGAGCAGGCAGGTAAGCAACTTTTTAATAAAGCTCATTCACGGGCGAGATAAGAGAGCTCAGTGGAGTTGTCAATCTGGTCTGTGAAGTATTTATTGCAGAAAGTTTTTAAACTTGCCTGTGTGATCTGTAGCAGTTCAGAACAAATTCCAGCAGCTTTCTGTGTACTTTTAACCTTCAGTTCAACACTATTCAGTCAGGAATCTTTATTGGGCCTGCAGCTTTCAGGAGGCCTCCCTTTATCCTGGGTATGGGTTCTGACATATCTGCTGGAGGCAGCTCCTCTGAGGAGGAAGGGAGGACTAGAATGAGGAGGAGGCCAGGTGTGCACATTCAGCCTCCAGGGGAGCCAGCTTTGGAAGTACAGGCGCAGGTACAAGGGTAGCAGGGACAAGATGTTGTCCAAGGTAGAAGGGGCCGCAGAAGACACCACTATCCTGCTGTCAGATTATAGAGGCGGAGGAGCATCTACTTCAATGTGACTGAGGTGCAGTGCTAAAGGAGACTTCAACTGTCAAGGGAGAGAGTACAGCACATCTGTCAGATGATTGGCCCTGAGATCTCTTCTAACTGTGTGGGTGGACAAGCCATGCCAGCGGCTCTGAAGGTCACAGCTGCCCTCAACTTCTATGCCCCTGGCTCCTTCCAGGGCTTGGTGGGTGGTCTTTGTGATGTCTCCCAATCAGCTGTCCACACTTATGTCAAGCAGGTCACCGATGTTCTGTTCAGGCATGCATTGACCTTCATCCACTTCTGCTATGACCAGGCAAGTCAGGCACAACGAGCCAGAGGCTTGGTGGCCATTGCTGGCTTCCCCCGTGTCCAGGGTGCAATAGACTGCAAACGTGGCCATCAAGGCACCAGCAGGTGAGCCTGCTGCCTTCGTCAACAGGAAGGGCTTCCACTCCATGAACGTGCAGATAGTGTGTGACAACAGGATGCTGATTCTACAAGTCTGTGCAAGGTACCCAGGCAGCTTCCACAACGCTAACATCCTCAGACACTCCCAAGTGCCAGGGCTCTTCAGTGCTCCGGCCCAGCTTGATGGATGGCTGGTGGGTGACAAGGGCTATCACCTCAGAAGGTGGCTCATGACTCCTTTCCGCCATTCAAAAACAGAAGCTGAGTAGCTTTACAATAGGAGCCACACCTCCACAGGGGCTGTAGTGAAGAAAGCCATCGGTCTTCTCAAGATGTGCTTCTGATGCCTGGACTGCTCAGGGGGCGCACTCAAGTACCCCCCAGATCGTATCTCGGTGATAGTGGTTGCATGCTGCACTCTGCACAATCTTGTGCTGGAAAGGGGCAACGCAGTGGACAATGAAGACATCAACACAGTGGATACGGCTGCACACGATGAGTCCAGCACTGCTTCTGAGGATGAGGAAGCACAGGGCAATGATGAGGGGCTAAACGCCGATCCAGCACTACACCAAGGAGGCAGGGACACCTGGGAGACTTTAATCCAATGAAGCTTCAGCTAGCACAACACAAATGGATCAGGAGGACCAGCCTTACCTGGCGCTTCCATATGCAGGCACTTAAGTGCTACATCTGCCACTTCGTCAGCTGCAACAAAGAGCTTTGGAAATAAACCTCAATGTCCGCTTAAACACTCATAACATTTATCTTAAACACACAAATGCAGAACAAAGGAGCCACCCTCAGCCATGGTAACACATCTGGATTTAATTTCATCCATGATATGGTGCAACAAAACGAAAGCAAAACATTTTTACAACAGCAATTAAATAATAATTCCCTAATCTAGGGCTAACACAAAAGCACCAGTGAGAAACCCATGGTGTGCCTAAGGTGCTTTATGCTTACATTTATGGGTGCTACGTCTTGGTGCTGCCCCATCGCTCGGAGTGGCTTCTGAGACATCCTGGTGGCCTCATTGACCTTTGGCTGTCCTCTGGCCCATGGAGCCTGTGCTGGCCCCACTTGGGAGGGAGTGGCAAGTTCCACAGCTGGCATCTCCCCAGTTGTCGCAGCCTCAATGGATGCAACGGTCACTGGCAGAGGGGCAGAGGAGCTGCTGTCCTCATCCATTGCGCCCTAAGAAGAGCCCACAGCGACGACAGGCAGCTGCTGCGCTGACGTGAGGTCGCTTCGGACCTCCCTGCTCACCGTAAATGGAAAGGCATCAAGCTGGGAAACTTTGTGCCCAGACCATCTCCCACATTGCCAATGACCAGCTGTGGCCGCTGGTGCTGTGAGGGCTTGCAGGCCTGAACGTATCCCCTGGAGAAGCTGCTTGTTCTCCAGGAGAAGCTGCTTGTTCTCTGGAAGAGCTGCCACCCTCTCCATGGAGGAAGCATGATGCTCTGACATGAGGCTCATGGCATCACTCATGCTCCACGTGGACTCCTCCAACACCAAGCCAAGCATGGTCTCGTGCAACACTCCCAGATGCTGCCGCAAACCTGGCCACATTTCCTGCAGCTGCTGCATCGTGGACGACTCCAAAGACAGCATATCACACCCCGACTCAGCATATGCTTGGTCTGCTGCAGTCCTCTGGCTGCTGGTGCCATCGGCACTCTGTCTGTGCCAGCTCCTCCAGCGATTGTGAAGTGTCCTCTCCACTGTGCCCCGGGACACTAGCCGATGTTGCAATGCCCACTGAGGTGCTAGTAACTGTGCTGGTGCCTGCCTCGCAGAAATGGTGTGATGCTGGTCGCCAGCCTTTGATGATGCTGAAAATAACAACAAGCACAGTGGATCAGTTAGCGCCCAGAGCACTTCATCCCTTTCCCCCAGGCTCAGTATGCACTTAACCTTCCAGAACCTAAGGAGACGAACATTGGTCGGGTGGCCAATAGTCAGGGGGAGGCCGTAACATTACAGGCAGATACAGACGGGCTGGTCAGATGGCCTAAGGAATGCCAAATGGAATGTTATGTGGATAAGTGTGAGGTGATGCACTTGGGCAGGACAAATAAGGTACGGGAACACATGAGGAACGTTAGGATTGTGGAAAGTAAGGAGGATCAGCGGGACCTTCCTGGGCATGTTAACAGGCCGGTTAAGATTACGGGACAGGTACGTAAGGTGTTTAAGAAGGTAAATGCCATACTTGCCTTTATTAGCCGAGGAATAGAATATAGGAACAGGGAGGTCATGTTGCAAGTGCAGAAAACGCTGCCGAGGCCACAGCTACACTTCCGTGTTCAGTTGTGACCTGCGCTTCATGGGAGGGATGTGAATGGACTGGAGAGAGTGCAGATGTCACTGACTAGGATGCATGCTGGGCTGGAGAGTTGGAGTTATGAGGACACATAGCATAGACTGGGGATATTTGCTGTGGAGCACAGGAGATTGAAGGGTGACATTATTGAGCTTCATAACATTAAGGGGCATAGATAGGGTGGACAGAAAGCAACTTTCCCTCTTAGTGGAGGGATGAGTAACCTCATTTATTTAAGGTAAGGGGCATGAGGCTGACAGGTGAGGTGATAAGGAACTCTTGCACTCAGTAATGTGGGATGCACTGGCTGAAAGGGTGGTGGATGCAGAAACCCTCCTAACATGTAATAAGTATTAGGATGTGCAGTTGTGATGCTATGGCATACAAGGCCATGGGGATAGTGGTCAGAATAAAGTGACTTTGGAAGGTGCTGAACACGCACATCTTCGAAGGGCCGAGGGACCTTTGTCTATGACCCACACCTCCTGACTCTGTCAGTCTGTGAATGAGCAGTGTTGCTACATTAACAATTGAAACAATCATCAGCGCTTTGGATGGTGGGAAGAAGAGCGGATGGGACTGTGAACCTCAAATACCTGGCCGTTCCACCCCAGCCTCACCGACACCTGTGGACCTGGGGGCATGGCACCTTTCAAGCTCCAGGGCCTCCTGCTCAAAACAGCTCAATGTCACCAACTGGGCCTGGCCACTCCTAGTGTGCAAAGGCTCAGAAGCATTGCTGTGTGCATTTTTCTCCTGTAAAACGGAGAAGACCATTCACTGGGGCTAACCACTCATGTACTCTGCACACGCACGCTGCACCCCAACCACAGTGGCCCATCTGAGGACTCCAGTGCCTCCTCTCCATGCTACTGCTGATCAGTCACAAAAATATAGTATGACTGCTCCCAACCGCGACCCCCCACCCCCACGGCCACCTTGGACACATTCTGGATCCATCACTTTCAGAAACAGTCTTTGCTCCCATAGCAAGGAGGCACAACTAGGTGTGTAGCCGAGGACACCAGCTGGCTTTTGGCCACAAGACCTTGAGGCTCCCCTTCCATCATCTGATCACTGTGAATAAGGAATGTGTTGGAGTTCTGCACCTAGCTGTATCTCCTGCAGGCTGCCCCCAGGCTAGCCATGTGCAACTAAGACCAACACATGGTGCAGGGGAGAATTCATCTTCCCCTGAACCACTGAGGCTGATGTAAGCATGGTCACTATCTGCTAGCCAACCCAGCGTGCGACAAATCCCAACATGAGTCAATGGATTCACGACAGTAAGACTTGGGTGGGGGCCCTCAAAAGCTAAGGCTACCTGCTGGGTTAAATGCCCAACATCAACATGGTACTCACCCTTCCAGAGCGCAACAAATCGTTGAAGTGCTTATGGCACTGGATTCAGGTGCACCACACCGCATTGCGGGAGCTCATCACCTCCTCCCTTCCTGGGGAAATAGCACCTCCCCCCCCATGCTGCCACCTCCTTGAGAAGGGCAGCAAGGCAATGATCAGAAAAGCGAGGGGCACATTGACCCCTCCTGGGCCATGCCCTGCTCCTGGGCCATACCCTGCAGCCTGCCCTGCTCCTAGGCCACATCCTGTAGCCTGCCTTCCTCCTCTGGCTTTCCCTCAACATTGACCTGCTGTGCAGACCCCCTGCGGTACCACCTGCAGCTGGCCATAGCGAACAGCTTATAGGAAGCTGGCAGGCCTTTTTTTAAACAGACTGCCGGGTTGCCATTGCACCCAGCGGTCTGTACATGCCTACCGCAAACTTTAGACTCCTGCTATCCACGGGAGTTGGAAATGCACTGGGCAGGCCTTAATTGGCCGGCCCACACAAAATGGTGGTGCAGGAGGTGATCGGGTCTGCAGCTGCCCGCATCAGCACCTGCTCTGCTCAACCCCACCAAATGGAAAATTTTGGCCATAGACTTTAAACACACACCAGGCAAAGCACATTTGTACTTATGAATTCAAAATAAGGTTTCTTGTAATTTGGTTTCATTGCAGACACAGTTGGAGGCTTACAGGCTGGTTAAATCTTAAATACCTCTGACTTACACACACCAAACTCCTTTCTGTTTATACCTAGCTTCCCCTTTGAATGTAAATTTTCCATTGTATCACTCGACTTTTAATGTTACCTCTCCTAACAATAATATTCTTTCATTCCATCAATTTTATTAACAAGCTGAAAAAAAATAAACACATTGCTTGGTGCCTTCTAGCTTGGTGCAGGATTTTACTTCCACTCTTGAATGTTTTATTCAACAAATGCAAATTTACACTTTACTTTCTACCTTCTTTACTGTTTACCTAATTAACATCTCAAACTACTATATATCAAAGCACCAAGACTAGCTGGCTTTAATCCAATTAAGATACACACACACACACACACACACACACACACACACACACACACACACACACACACATAGACACAGACCCCACTATAATTCCATTTGAAAAATAATTTCCAAAAACATTATCGACATTAAGATCTCTTCATGACAAAATGTTTGACAAATGATTCCAATATCTTTGCTTTCGCTACCACTTTAAAAAGAGCTTTGTAATGAATATACCTTGTCCGTTTGGACCTAGGATCCTGATTCAACAATAGTTAGTGTTTGAAATTTACCATTTCTAAAGGGTTTTTTGTATCTCTTTTTTGAGGTCACCTGCGTAAACCCTGCCAAGTACAAGTTTTTCAATCTTCCTGCCTGATTCAATTTTGTGACTTTTCTACTCAGAATTCCGAGAATTGAATATCCCTCATATCTTGACCAAAACTATGCACAGTACCTAAAATGTGACCAGAATATTGTAATGGTGTCAGAAGGGCATCTTCTAACCTGCAGTCACTGATTTTTTTTTTCTCTTAAGTAATTTAATCAGCATTATTTGTTTTGTTTACTCCTCCTCCAGTGACTACATATTGTGAAATGTTGACTTTAAAGCATGACTTTAAAGGAAGCTGGCCACTAAAATGGCTCTGAATACAAGTGTGATGTGTTAAAAGTTAAGCTGTAGAAACACCAGTTTCCTAGTTTTTCTTTGGAGGAAATGAAGTCTGAAGGAGGCAAAAGTGTCAAAGGCACAACATTTACTTTCTGTGGACAGGGTATTGAATTACTGTCCCTCTTCTATTTGCTGTTTTAATTTTGACAGATTTTTATCGGTATTGTTTTTGGGTCCACAATAAGCACAAGCTTTTTTTTAATATTGAAAATTATGCTCTTTGCAATCTGTGAATTAATCCTATCTCTTTCAGGAGCAGTATATAATTCGTTAATGAGAAGCAAGGGGTTTGTAGAATCGTAGAATAATACAGCACAGAAAAAGACTAATTAGGCCCATCATATCTATGTTGGCTCTTTGAAAGAGCTATCCAGTTACGCCTATGTTTTCCCATAGCCCTGTGAATTGTTTTCTCCAAGTATTTATCTAGTTCCCTTTTGAATATTACTATTGAATCTGTTTCCACCACACGTTCAAGCATTACGGTTCAATTCACAATTCACTTTTTTTAAAATAGCTTTCTCAGTGCGCCTCTAGTTCCTTTTGCCTATCAACTTGTATCTCTACCCACTTGTTACTGATACTGCTGTCATAGAGTGATAGAGGTCATCAGCACAGAAAAAGGCCCTTCGGCCCATCAAGTCTGCACCGGTCAAACAAGTACCTAACTACTCTAACCCCATTTTCCAGCACTAGGCCCATAGCCTTGTATGCCAAGGCATCTGCATCTTAACGGCTCAACCTGCAATCCAGTTCCTTGGACCAAGGCCGGAAATTCTGCCAGACAAAGCCTCCTAAAAGAAGCTTCCTTGGACATTGATTCTGGACTCATGTGAAACCATAATTCTTAGGGTCAAGAAACTGATGAAGGCATTGGATACTGGAGGGCTTTAAACTAAATAGTTAGGGTGAGAGGTCAAGTTTGGGAAGATGTGATAAATTAAACAAAGAAGACAAGGCTAGAAGGCAAGTAGCAATAAAGAAAATGATGATCAGAGCATAGCAGAAAGGGACAGTATGTACAAATCTAAGAGTGCACCAGCAGATAAGGTGAGAGGTTACTAAAATAGTAAAAAGACAGAACTCTGTACCTGAATGCATGTAGCTTTCATAACAAAATAGATGAATTGACAGTACAAATAGAAATAAATATGTATTATCTGATAGTCATTACGGAGATATGGCTGCAGGATGACCAAGGTTGGGACCTGAATATTCAAGGGTACATAACATTTAGGAAGGACAGGAAGCAAGGAAAAGGTAGAGGGATAGCTCTGTTAATTAAGCTTGGCATTGGTACAAGAAAGAGAGAGCTGACCTTCATTCTGGAGATCAAGATGCAGAATTAATCTGGGTAGAAATGAGAAAAAGTAAAGGTAAGAAGTCACCTGTGGGAGTGATTTATAGGCCCCCCAACAGGAACCACACTATAGGAGGGGTAGACAGGAAGAAATAATGCGAGATTATGAGAAAGGCATGGCAATAATCAGGAGTGATTTTAATCTATATCTGGAATTGGACAAATCAGACTGGCAAAGGAAGCCTGGATGATGAGTTCATAGTGTTTCTGAGATAGTTTCTTAGAGCAGCATGTTCCAGCACCAGCCAGACAGCAGGCTGTACTAGATCTGGTAATGTGCAATGAGACAGGATTAATTAATGACCACATAGTAAAGGCACTCCTAGGTAGCACTGATTATTATATGATTGAATTTCACATTCAGTTTGAGGGAGAGAAGAGTGGATGTAAGACTAATTGTTTTAAACTTAAATATAGGCAATTGTGAGGGCATGAAGGCAGAGCTGGCTAAAGTGAATTGGGAAATTAGGCTAAGGGATAGATCAGTAGGATGCATGGCAGACATTTAAGGAGACAGTTCTGAATACTCAGAAAAGATAGTCTTTCTTTCTCACTGGAATGTAAGTGAAGGATGCTCAATCCATGGCTAGCAGAAGAAAAAACATACAACTCCACAAAGATAAGTGACAGGTCAGAAGATTGGACAGAATATAAAGAACAGTAAAGAATGACTAATAGATTAATAAGGAGGGAGAAATTAGAGTTTGAGAGAAAGCTAGCTAGAAACATAAAAACAGATAGGAGTTTCTACAGGTATTTAAAAAGGAAAAGAATATGTAAGTTGAGCATCGGTCCTCTAGAGAGCAAGTCTGGGGTATTAATACTGGAAAATAAGGAAATGGCGAATTAATTGAACTGACATTGTGGGCAGAATTTTCTGGCTGATGCGCGGGTGGCAGAGCCCACACGTCAACGCTTAAAATGTTGCGCGCACATCCCAACGTCAGCGCGCGACATTGCGATATTTAGCTGGGCGGGTGCACAATGAAGCGTGACGCGCACCCGCCATTAATTAAAGGACTTGTTAAGGCCCTTAAGTTGGCAATTGACGATGATTTTGAGGAGCCCGTGCAATCTTCGGCTCGGTGCAGGGCCAAATGGTTAGGCGGGTGAGTGATTTTTTTTAACAAAACTCATCCATGGGCGGGATATGGGCTCAGAGGGGTTGTTCATGTTTTTTCTGAAGTATTTAATGTAGAAAGTGTTTTAAACTTGCCTGTGTGATTGTTACCAGTTTAGATCAATTTCCAATAGCTTTCACTGTACTTTGAAGCTTCAGCTCACCAGTCAGCAGACAGTAACCTTTATCGGGCCTGCAGCTTTCCAGAGGCCTCCATTTAGCCTGGGGCTATGGGTTCTGACATCTCCACTGGAGGCAGCTCCCCTGAGGAGGAAGGGAGGGATAGAATAAGGAGGTGGCCAAGACTGGACAATCAGCCTCCAGGGGAACCACCTTTTGGAAGGCCAGGCGCAGGCACAAGAGGCACAGGGCCAAGAGGTTGTCCAAGGTGGAAGGGGCCGCAGAAGATGCCACTATACTGCTGCCAGGATATATAGGCGGTGAAGCAGATACCTCAATATGACTGAGGTGCAGTGCCGAAGAAGGCTCCGTCTCTCAAGGGAGACAGTCAACTATATCTATCAGACGATTGGCTCTGAGATCTCCCCTAACTGTGTGGGTGGACACCCCATGCCAGTGGCTCTGAAGGTCACAGCTGCCCTCAACTTCTATGCCTCTGCCCTCCAGGGCTTGGTGGGTGATCTTTGCGGTGTCTCCCAAATCAGTTGTCCACACTTGTGTCAAGCAGGTTACAGACGCTCTGTTCAGACGTGCATTGACCTTCATCCACTTCCACCATGACCAGGCAAGCCAGACACAGTGAGCCAGAGGCTTTGCGGCGATTGCTGGGTTCCCCCGCGTCCAGGGTGCAATAGACTGCACACATGTGGCCATCAAGGCACCAGCAGGTGAGGCCGGTGCCTTCGTCAACAGGAAGGATTTCCACTCCATGAACATGCAGATAGTGTGCGACCACAGGATGCTGATTCGACAAGTCGGTACAAGGTACTCAGGCAGCTCCCACGACGCCTACATCCTCAGACACTTCCAGGTGCTGGCACTCTTCAGTGCTCCGGCTCAGCTGGATGGATGGCTGGTGGGTGACCAGGGCTATCCCCTCAGAAGGTGGCTCATGACTCCTCTCCGCCACTCAAGAACAGAAACTGAGGAGTGCTACAATAGGAGCCATGGCACCATAAGGGCTTTGGTGGAGAGAACCATTGGTCTTCTCAAGATGTGCTTCCCTTGCCTAGACTGCCCAGGGGGCACAGTCCAGTACTCCCAGATCGTGTCTTTCTGATATTGGTAGCATGCTGTGCTCTGCATAATCTTGCACTGGAAAGGGGGGATGCAGTTGACGATGAAGACCTTGACGCACTGGATGAGGCTGCAAATGATGAATCCAGCAGTGGCTCAGAGGATGAGGAAGCACAGGGTGATGATGAGGGGCAGCACATCGACCCGCTACTACACCAAGGAGGCAGGGACACATGGGACAATTTAATCCAACGAACCTTCAGCTAGCTTCACGCACATGGATCAGCAGGACCAGCATTGCCTGGTGCTTCCACATGTGGCACTTCAGTGCTACATCTTCCACCTCATCAGCTGCAACTAAGGGCTTAGTACAGAAACATCAATGTCCACCCAAACACTCATGAGATGTCTGTGAAACAGACAAATGCAGCACAAAGGAAACACCCTCAGCCATGGTCAGAAAAGTGGACTTTATTCAGTCCAACATCAAACACAAATGTCGCTCAGACATACATAACTATTTTTTCCCTAATCTAGGCCCAACACAAAATCACCAGTGACATACCTGTGGAGTGCCTAACGTGCCTTATGCTTTCGTTTGCGGGTGCTACGTCTAGGTGCCGCCCCATCACTTGGAGTGGCTTGTGAGACAGCCTGCTGACTCTGCTGTCCTGTTGGCGTCGATGACCTTGGCAGGCGTCCTCTGGCCCATGGAGCCTGTGATGGCCCTGCCTGGGAGGGAGTGGCCAGTTCCAGAACTGGCACCTCCCCAGTTGTCACAGCCTCAATGGTCACTGGGAGAGGGGCAGAGGAACTGCTGCCCTCATCCGGAGCGCCCTGAGAGGAGCTCGCAGAGACGACAGGCAGCTGCTGCACTGATGTGAGGTCACATTGGGCCTCCCTGCTCACCGCAGATGCATGGGCACCGAGCACCGACACTTGGTGCCCAGAACATCTCCCATATTGGAAATGACCACCTGTGGCCATTAGCGCTGTGAGGGCTTGCAGGTCAGAGCATAACCCAATCAGAAGACTCTCAATTGAAGCACCTCTCCATGAGAGTCGCCAATCTCTCAGTGGAGGAAGCCTGAAGCTCTGTCCTAAGGTTCATGCCTTCACTTACACTCTGCCTGGACTCCACCACCACAGAGACCAACTGAAGCACACCCTCATGCAACCCTGCCAGATGGTCCCCTGCGTCCTGCCGCTTGTCCTGTAGCTGCTGCATTGCTGACATCTCCAGAGGCACATCATCACTGCTGAACTCAGCATGTGCCTGGTCTCCTGCAGTCCTCCGACTGCTGGTGCCATCAGCACTCTCTGTCTATGCCATCTCCTCCACCGATTGTGAAGTGCCCTGTCCACTGTGCCCCGGGACACTAGCCGACGTTGCATGCCCCACCGAAGTGTTTGTCGATGCGCTGGTGCCTGGCTGGCTGAAATGATGTGCCGCAAGTTGCACGTCTTAGCCCTCAGGTGTGGGGGCGCGGCCATGCGGTGGTGATGCTGAAATTAACAAGGACAGTGCATCAGTTAGCATTCAGTCAGTAACACCTTTCCTCCCTTTTCCCCCCCAGCCTCATAAGTTACTCGCCCTTCAAGAACCTAAGGAGTCTGACATTGGTGGGGTTGTAAATAGTCAAGAGGAGGCCCAAACATTACACGCGCATACAGACAGGCTGGTCAGATGGCCTCAGGAGTACCACATGGAATGTTATATGGATAAGTGTTCGGTTAAGCACTTGGGCAAGACAAACAAGGTACGGGGATACATGAGTAATGGTAGGACTGTGGGAAGCCACGATGATTACAGGGACCTTGCTGGGCAGACCTGTTAAGGTAGCAGAACAGGTACATAAGGCATTTAACAAGGTCAAAGCCAGACTTGCCTACATTAGATGAGGATTAGAATGTAGGAAAAGGGAGGTCATGTTACAAGTGCAGAAAACACTATCAAGACCACATCTACACTTCTGCGTCCAGTTGTGACCGGCGCTTCATGGGAGGGATGGCATTGGAGTGGGGAGAGTGCAGAGGTACCTGGATGCATGCTGGCTTGGAGAGTTGGAGTTATGAGGAAACATTGCATACACTTGCGACATTTGCCATGGAGCACAGGAAATTGACAGGTCACATTATTGACCTTTAAACCGTTATGAGGGACAAAGAACGGGTGGACAGAAGGCAACATTTTCCCTTGGCACAGGGATGACTAACGGTGGCATTTATTTAAGTTGAGTGCCATGAGGTTGACAGGTGAGGTGCTGAGGACTTTTTGGACAGAGTAATGTGGGACTGGCTGAAAGGGTGGTGAGGTACAAACCCTCCTAAGATGACAAAATGTCTTTGGATGTGCAGCAGCGATGCCATGGCATGTTCGGCCATGGGGATAGTGGTCACAAATGGGATAAGGCAACTTTGGAAAGTGCTAGAGACACGAATCCTCAAGGGGCCAAGGGACCTTTGTGTATGACCCACACGTCTGACTGTGTCAGTCTGTGAATGAGCAGTGTTTCAGCATTAACAATTGCAGCAACCATCAGTGGTTTGAGTGGTGGGTAGACAGAGTGGATGGGACTGTGGACCTCAACTACCTGGCCGCTGCACCCCAGCCTCGCCGATACCTGCCGCCCTGGCTGCCTGCCTCCTCCCCAGCTCCTTGGCCTGCTCCTCGTAGGTGGTGAGGTGCTGCAGCATGACATGCCCACCACCAGTCCGCTGGTGCTCCCTCAGATTGTGCTCTGATTTTGCCTACAAAACAGAGAAGAGGATTTATTGGGGCTGATCGCTCATGTATTCTGCACGCTGCACCCCAACCACTTTGGCCCATCTGAAGCCTCCAGTGGCTCCTGTCCACACTACTGGTGATCTGTCCCCAGAAGATAGTACAGCTGGTCCCAACCCCCTCCCCCAACAGACACCTTGGACACATTTGGTGTCCATCACTTTGAATAACACATGGGTCTTAGTGCCCATGGCAAGGAGGCGCAACTAGGTGTGGCGCCGAGGCCAACAGATGGCTCTTGGCCACGACACCTTTAGGCTCCCCTTCCACCATCTCATCACCATCAATAAGTAATGTGTTGGAGTTCTGAGTATGTGTCTAGCTGCCTCCCCTGCAGGTTATCCCCGGACTACTCAAATGCGACAAACAGCAACATATGCTGCAGGAAGAACCCATCTTCACCTCAGCCACTAAGGCTGATGTAAGCATGGTCACTACCTGTTTGCCCACCCAATGTGTACCAAATGCCCAATGCAGTAATGACACTAAGACTTAGGGGGGCTGCTCAAAGGCTAAGACTACCTGCTGGGTCAAATGGCCAAGGCTGACATGGTACTCACCCTTGCAGAGCGCAACAAACCATTGAAGCACTTGCGGCACTGCGTTCCGGTGTGCTGCACATCATCCTGGGCGTTTACTGCCTCCCCCGCCTCGTGCCACGCCTGCCTGGTGATGTGGTGGGGCCCCCTCCTCCCATCCTCTGGATACAAAATATCCCGACGGTTGGACACCTCTTTGAGGAAGACAGCAAGGCAGGCATCTGAGAACCAAGGGGCACAATGGCCCCCCCGCTGGCCTGGCCTGACCCCTCCTCCTCCTCCTGTGCCCTCAAACCAGCATGTCCTGCCCTATGAGTGGCCATGGTGAACTGCCTCAAAGAGGCTGCCTGGCCACTCTTTATACAGACTGCCAGTTCCCCATTGGAACCGGGGGTCTGAACATGCCCATCACCAATTTGATTTTCCCGTTGTACACGGGAGTCGCAAACCTGCTGGGTGGGCTTTAATTGGCCCATCTGCGCAAAATGGCGGCACGGCCCGTTTTGGTGGCTGCAATCGGCTGCCCGCCCGCCATCGAGTCAGTTGGGCCCGCCCGCTCGTCAAGGGCAAAATTCAGCCCCGTGTGTCTGTCTTCACTGTAGAGGATATGGGTCTTTTCTTGTCCTTGACTACCTCCTCACCTAATGCATGGTGACAAGGTCTGCTCCATCCTGATAACAATGTCGCGCAACATGCAGTGTACCACCGCCAATCTTGAGACCTACTCAGCTGAGTACTGCAGGGCTCCTCTAGTGCGATCCAGGCAACGGGATCAGTGATTCATCACAGCATTCGCTGTGCATCCTTTTTTTAATTCATTCACTGGATGTGGGCTTTGCTGGCTGGACCAGCATTTATTACCCATCCCTAGTTGCTCTTGAGATGCGCATGGGTTGAGAACCAAACTAATGAACCATATCACTAGTGGATAACCCGTATTGCTTGGTAGCCACCCACTGGTTTGTCAGGCTGGGTGAAATACTGCTGGCACTGAATGAACCCAACAGGACTGCTGCCAGGATATTGGACACTGACCTGCATAATGCACTGCCTGGTCTCACGCCACCATCTAGGATGCGGAGTCCCTTTGGTTCTTGTGCATAGCAGAGTTGACATGAGGCCTACAAAGTAGTGTGCATGGGGTCTGTGTTGTCTTGCACCATGGTGAAGCCTGCTATCGTTGCAAACCCTCATCTTGCTCCAGAGTCTCAGTGACCTTCCTTATGCAACAGTGGATGGCAAACTGCAAGATGTTGCTGATATATCTACTGCTAGCCATTCGCATAAAAGTTTCTAGACCATTCACAATCACTGGCGATGTGCTCTCTTCAGAGGTTGGAGTTCTGGCTGAAGTCAGCGATGAGCTCCTTACTGAACCGCAGACTGAACAAACATTGGTCACCACTGAGGTTCAAGTAGGAGAATTTCTCCCTGAGCATTCTGGGTGGATATGACCTCCTCTTGAGAGCTGCTGCTCCTCCTGGCAGCTTTTCCTGCTCTGGATGGTTTGTGCAGAAGCCTTGTAGTCAACATACTTCAATTAAGTAGCACTTACTCCCTCTAGATTTTTGAAACTTGAAACAACTCTGAAAAATGCCAAAAAAGTGTAGAATTATAGCAACAGCTGGAAGAAATCAATCAGCAACTTTTTGTTTTAATTCATTCATAGGATGTAGGTGTCGCTGGCTCGGCCAGTATTTATTGTCCATCCCTAATTGCCCTTGAAGGTGGTGGTGAGCTCCTCGAACTAATCTGTAGTCAATTGATGATCCCTTGAAATAACACTGATTTGGTATCTTTCATGCTGCTCAATGCATATTCATCTGTGTGAGGTTAAGACTGGATGTTGACTGGAGTGTGGAGCTTCATAACTTTTCACTTCATTATGGTCTGTCTAAACTACATACTTCCAGTGGATGTTAAGTGTTTGCGTGTACTGTGGACACTGTTTCAGAACCCTAACAGGACTTGTAGGACCCAAAAAAGGACACTGCCAGGCCTTGTTTTCACCCTCTTTTTACTATTTAATTGACTTATTTTTCTAAGTTAATTATTGTGGACTTTCAAAAGTTTTCTATCCTTAAATTCCCCACTTCATGGTCACTCTGCTTCCTACTCAATTTTGGTCCTTTTTTTAAAAAAAAAACTATATTTTTCCTTTTACCTCCTTCTCTCGCACCTTAGCGCAAATAGGCTGTTTTTGTATGTCCCATGGTACCTCTCCAAGCTCCTTCTGGCACTGCTTCAGATGATTAAGCACTGCTGCAATGTGCTGGCGGGAAAGAGAGAAGACTGTCAAGCATGAAATAATGGGTAGATGATAAGTGAAGTTAGAAACATCTTGTAACTTTGCAAAAATAAAAGCAAAATACTGCAGATGCTGGAAATCTGAAACAAAAACAAAAATAGCTGGAAAAACTCAGCAGGTCTGACAGCATCTGCGGAAAGGAACACAGTTAACGTTTTGAGTCCGTAGACACTCCATCAGAACTAAAGAAATATAGAAATGAGGTGAAATATAAGCTGGAGGCCGAGGGGGTTGGGATAGGTAGAGCTGGATAGAGGGCCAGTGATAGGTGGAGGCAAAGAAGAGATTGCCAACGATGTCATAGACAAAAGGACAAAGAGGTGTTGATGATGGTGATATTAGCTAAGGAATGTGCTAATGGTGACATTAAGGGTAGAAAGCAGGACGAGCAAGTCACAGATAGCCCTAGTGGAGGTGGGGTGGGGGGAAGGGATCGAAATAGGCTAAAATGTGGAGATAAAACAATGGATGGAAATAAATTTAAAAATAATGGAAATAGGTGGGAAAAGAAAAATATATTTAAAAAAATTATAAATTATTGGGAAAGGGGGGATCGGAAAGGGGGTGAACTCTCTCCTCCATCCCCTTTCCGATCCCCTTTTTTCCAATAATTTATAATTTAAAAATATAATATATTATAATTATATTTAAAATATAGGGCTATCTGTCACTTGCTCGTCCTGCTTTCTACCCTTAATGTCACCATTAGCACATTCCTTAGCTAATATCATCACCGTCAACACCCCTTTGTCTTTTTGTCTATGACATCTTTGGCAATCTCCTCTTTGCCGCCATCTATCACTGGCCCTCTATCCAGCTCTACCTGTCCCACCCCCCTTGACCAGCTTATATTTCATCTCATTTCTATAGTTCCTTAGTTCTGATGGAGTGTCATACGGACTTGAAACATTATCTGTATACCTCTCTGCAGATGCTGTCAGACCTGTTGAGTTTTTCCAGCTATTTTTGTTTTTGTAACTTTGCAAGTTCATTACTTGTCAGTCCCATTTTTTAGAAGTGGTAACATTGCATTTGTAAGCAGTTGTTCCAGAAAACATTTAATTTTAAAATGTAAGCCATCAATGATGGAGTGTCAAACACAATTGTGGAAACTATTGAAATATCTCAAACAATAATAATTTGAATCCTCAACAAAATAATGTTTTTTTACACCCTCCCTTCCCCACTTTGTATCGCAGAAGTGATGAAAGTGTGGTGAGTATGTAGGGATGGAAATAATGCTCTTGAGAGTTAGTGGCAGTGTTGAAAGAACTGCTTTTGGAACTGGAAAGATTGTGCCTTTTGGAAGGATGTAATAGGGAGCAGTGTGCAAATATTGATGGTGCTGCAGTCTCTTGCTTTTTCCTCATTTGGTTTTAGTGAATGTAGTGCTAACCAGCAAGCTAGCTCTGGGTGGTGCAGTACAATCTTTGGGTTTCGATCCAGCCTGAGTGATGGGATCAGAAACGGTTCCTAAACGAGTTTTGGCAGTCTCCATCCACATATAGTGGGATAGAGTTTAAAATAATGGTCCTTTAAAATGTCAACAAAACTGGTAATCTTTTTAAGTCAAGAAAGATTACAGATGTGGGAAAACATTCCTGATGAAGTTGGGAATCTATATGCTGCGATTGATGCAGCAGTGAGTGAATTGGAATATTATAAGGGGAACTCTTGACTGAATAACAACACTGCACCCACCATAGGACTGTGATTGTGCTACCAATTTCAAAATGGCTCTATTGTATAGATTGGCTAGTAATTTAATAAGCAGATGTAAGTTGACAACAGGCAATGTATTCGCTGCTTATATGCTGACAAGCTGTTTAATTTTGTGCCATTTTCAATGAAGTGCCAGCAGGAATGTACAGGTGAGACTATGTTCAGATTGCAAACAGGTAGACAGAAAGAACTGCAGGAAGAATGTCTACAGTAAGCTAGAAAAGTAATTAAGATCGGTGGGATCAGTTGGTCACAGATCAGCCATGATCTCTTTGAACACTGGAACAAGCTCAGGGCTGAATGGCCTACTCCTGTTTGTGTCTCTGAAAGCATTGTACCTAATGCACAGCGCGGCACATGTATGATACAGCGTTTCAATTTTTACATTTTTCAGGTTCCTGAGGATAATTTTTGCCCTAATTCTGGCTTTAACATTGATTCCTATGGGAAACCATGCTTCACTTTAAGGAATTCCACTTAAAGTGGTGAGTTTTCAGGACTGCAAACACCAGTTTGTGAGGACTCCCTGTACTATAATGCAGCAATAATCAATGCAGACTTGGGTGTCCAGGTTTGATCCTATTGTCTGCTGAATTAGATTTGTGCCCTTTTTAAGGTATTATTGTTGGCATCAGTCACCCTGTACCAAGCTTTTTCCAGCTGTACTTTGACATGGTGCAAATTTAACCACTCATTTTCCCATTTTTTTTTTGCAGTTCTCAGATGTGTTGTGGATGTCCAAAAGCTTTGGATACCAATTTTAGATCGGCCAATGGGATAGGCTAAACTGATCCTACTGGACATGTCCAGCTTTCCCCTCCCCCACCTGACTACAGGAGATAAATGCTTAGGGGCTCACCCCAAAATGATTTTTAAGCTAAAAATGTAAAATCATACTGTAATATCAGGGAAAATTAAATGTTTTGTGTAGTGCCCACTGGTTAACAGAAGGCATTCAGCCACCCAATGAACCCTGTACCTTGGTGTTGCGTGTCTCCTGAGTAGGAAGCAGAGCTCAAAAGGCATAAAAGCCTGAGGAATCCTCTATGGCAGTCTCTCATATCCTGGACCTATGGATGTCAAACATTGTCGTGACAAAAGCCTTGGTTTTACATCAGGGTTACCAATATCCAAGGGATGTTCCTGCTGGTGTTCTGTACGATTCTGTGGTTATTACTGGATTAGAACATTACTGTCACTGGGTGTGAGGAATGTACAGTTAATTCTTTCAAAGCTAATTCACTGAGCTGCCTGGGGATTACACCATGCTAAAGCTTCATTGATGTAAGGTACAAGTTATTTATTAAAGCAATGAAGAGGAGTATGTTGTGGTTATTATAATAGTTATAACCAATATGAGCAATATTCTCTTTCAATATTCTGTTTTATACCCTTCATGAACAGCCATGACAATAATACTTGCCCCTACATCCTGAATTATTGGTCTTTCTTGATGGCCTGGTGAGATTATGTAGGGAGTAGCTAAGCCACATGAAAGAGGAAAGTTTCAAGGGTGGGTGGGTGAGATGCTGGGTTATGGTACTGGCCACTCTTTCTGTTTTTGGTTGCTATCCATGACCTGTGCTGATATTGTGTGTTTGTGGACTTCAGGCAAGGATAGATTTGGTTTGTTATGTCCTGGGGAGTCAGCTAATTTGGTGTCTAGGTTTGCACATAAATAGAAATCGTTTGAATTATGTATTGGACAGTAAATGCTTTCTTTGGCATAACATTGAAACAGCTGAGAGTTAACACCTTCAGGATGCAAGAGGAAAACATTTGGAGGGTGGATGAAGTAAAGAAAATGCTTATCCCTTTCTACTGAATATTTGAGCCACTGCACAAAATCTAAGAATTTCACACTTTGTTTTTGGGCGCGGTACAGTTCTTAATTACTGTCTTTATTCAGCGTGAATGTAGAGGAGATGTTTCTATTTGTGGGGGAAACCAAAACTAGGGGCAAAACATAAAATAGCCACTAATAAATTGAATAGGGAGTTCAGGAAAAATGTCTTTACTCAGACTGATCAGAATGTGGAACTTGCTACCATAAGAAGTATTTGAGGTGCAATTAAGTGAAAGCTAGATTAACCCACAAAAGAGTGGAAAGGAATAGAAGGTTTTGCTGGTAGAGTGGGAGGAGGCTCATGTGGAGCAGAAACATCAGCATGGAATATTTTGGATCAAATGCCTCTATGTGAAATTGCATAACCATTTCTGTTCTGCATAAGATTCAGACTTTTTACACTTAAAAATGCAATCGCCTTAGAAATTGTTGAGGGGGTAAAATGCACAACCTTTACTACAACTTATAATTTCCATCGTTGAAATGAGGGAGGTTTGCTTTGGCAAATGGTACACTTAACTAATTCAAGCACTTTGGGATAGCTGTTGTGTAGGTTAAAGTCAACTTTTCTCTGCCTCAATAATTTGTGTCAAGTCGAAAGTCAAGTTGATACTTTCTCCTGAGCTGGTATGATATGATATTTCTGCCTCTGATGCTTGCCAGGTCCGGCCTCTTTTAGCCTAAATTTGAAAGTGGTTTTTCCCCCAGCCATGCTGTGGATTTGTACCACTAGGCAGAAGGCTGTGACCTGAAATTCCTTACAATTGGGGTATTTACTGCAGCCAGCAGTATTAAGTGTTGCTGGAATGAAACCTGGATCGAAGAGGGGAAGATTTTCTAATAACTCTTGTCTTATACAGTAGAAACAAATGTTAGAACTTAAGAGAACACCAATAAATCAGAGGAATGTCAAATTTCATAGCAAGTATTCTGCTTTCTGCCTCTTTAAAAAAAAATTGCTTCAAAGTAAATATCTGTACACAAACTTATGACTATTGTACATTCTTGACATTACATTCTCTTAAAATGAAACATGAACATATTTGCAAAACAGTTTCTAGTTCCACTATATTATTTGCAGATTTTATACAACTTGTAGTTGAACATTTTTCTAAAATGTACAGCTCGATTATTTTTAAATATTTTGTTTCTCATCTCCCTCTATTGTTCTTATATCTCAGTGTAAACACTTGAGAATCCTCCTCTTCATCTACAAATCTCTTCATGGCCTTGCTGTATCTTGGCTCTTAACCTTGCAGCCCCATTCATATCCTCCGCTTTTCTGTATGAAGAATATATTGTAACATAAACAGCCACGCTCTGTATTGTTGAATATAAGAACATAAAAAATAGAAAAGGGAGTAGGCCATACGGTCCATCAAACCTGCTCCACATTCAATACGATCATGGCTAACCTTGGGCTTCAACTCCATTTCCTGCCTGCCCCCTCATATCCCTTAATTTCCTGACCACCTCAGCCTTAAATGTATTCAACGATGCAGCATCCACAACCCTGTGGGTAGAGAATTCCAAAGATTTCACAACCCTTTGAGTGAAGAAATTTCTCCTCATCTCAGTCCTAAATAATCATCCCCTTATCCTGAGACTGTGCCCCCATGTTTTAGATTCCCTGACCGATGGAAGCCATCTCTTAGCATCCACCCTACCAAGCCCCTTCAGAATTTTGTAGGTTGCAATAAGATTCTCTCATTCTTCTAAACTCCAGAGAATGTAAGCCCAATCTACTCAGCCTCTCATCATGGGACAGCCCCCTCATCCCAGGGGCCGAGTTAGTGGAATAGCCCAGCTATCTTTCAGGATTTTTCTGCTTTAAACCAGTTTCTGCTTCAATACATCTCTTCTCCAATTTCCCAAACCTCTTTAAATCCTGCTGCTTCTCTTTCAGTCACCTCCCCTAATTCTTCCAGGTTGTTCTAGGTGCTCATGTGAAAGCAAGAAAACATCTTATCTATTGCTTCCTTAATTGGTAGTAGCAACTTTAATTCGGTCACCATATATAAAGAGTTAAAACTCGGCTGATTTTTTTTAAGAGTCATGTGTTCAGCTTAGATTGTTTAAAAAAAAAAAAATTGCCCGTACATTTGGCTGGATGGAGGCAGGAGCCAAGCATAATGTAAAATTCAGTTGCAAAAACAATTAATTGCTCAGGTTATGGGAAATACAGTCATCCCTTTTGAATTCAATTAATCAGTTCTTCAAATCCACATACCTCCACTCTTTTTCTCTTTTCTGGAGTATTTAATTTGCCCAGATTCATCAATTAACTGGTAGGAAGATCACTGTTTATTTGCTTGTTTCATAGTTCCTGAAAATGTATTTGTCAGTGAATTGCTGAAGCAAAGTCTGGTGTCATGATATACTGTCTCTTCACAATGAATACTTGAGAATCTTTTGTAGGTACAAAAATCATTTCAGTAGGCAATGAAAGATTTATTGTGGATATGCTGTCAAAATCTCAATCTTATCTAGCTATCTCAGCCAGTAAAGATGCACATTGAAGATGTCAGGAACTGACTCTTGCCTAAATCTAGTTGTCTAAAACGCATCAGTTGAGTAATCTATAGGTGGCAAAGATGCTTGGCCAATCTTTAACCCCATCAACCTGGAGGCAACCAGATGGAAAATTAGAATCATTTAAGTTACTTACCTACCCTAAAGCTAAGATACCAATCGTAAGTTAATAGAGTCCACTTTAACAACCAATGTATATGTGCTGGGTCTCTATAGTATTTTGAGAATCCAATTGCAATTTTAACTAGGTGGCAGTGAGTTTCTATTAGGACATGTGGTGTCAAAAATGGATCATTGCAAGAAGAGGCCCTAAAAGGTAAATTTAAGTTTTAATTTTTAAAATTATTTTCTTTGAAACCAGATGACTAGAAACCCATGGACAGTTCAAATTCAGGCCTCAATGTTTAGCACTTCCCAAATTTGTACAGGAGTACTGTAAATTAGTTACTTTTGCAGGAAAATTGCTGCAAATATTGAGCTTTTATGTCTTCCAGCATATCTACATCAGGAACCAAATGTGTTAGATATTTCTGCCATTAATTGTTTTATTTTATTCCATTGTTGTGTAAGAATTGTCATTTTAAAAACACAGCCTTTTCCCATGCATAAAATATAATTGCATTGTTATAGAAAATAGTCTAATAGTGTCATATATCATTCATTAGTTCTGCAACAGAAACATAAGGTGTAGCTTTGTGTATGTATATAATGTAAAATATATATTTTGAGGGACATGAGGTATTGAGTGTAACAGAACCAAGGAGAATAGATGGAGTTAAGGTATAGCTAAATCATGATCTAAATGAATGGCAGAACATGCTTGAGGGGCTGAAAGGTCTACTCCTGTTCTAAAAACCACCTTGCAGTTCTACACATTGAATTTAGTTTTACCCCCATAGGCTTTATATCATCTAGAAAATGTAGCCATTGTTCTTGTGACCCTTAACTGCAGATTGTTCGTGAAGGTATTTTAACAAAATGGGTCTTGAAACAGGTTCCACTGGGTACTATTGGTTGAACCAATTATGAATCCATTGTTAAATACATCTACTAATCTTGCTTTGATTTTCAGTAACCACTTTCCCAGAGGCAGATACTTGTACAATATCTGCTGCCATTCCAGCTGTGGAACATTGCTTTAATTTTTGAAAGGGGAGATTTTTTTCAGGTTTGTTTTTGAAGTGTAAGTGTGTCTGTTATCCATGAATCAAGCATTAATTTCATGCAGTTGTTGCCTCTGGCACTGGCACTGTCCCAGGCTTAAAAGAAATAAAGCTGCCATTCAAGAGCTTCCCACTCTGATTTAAGAAAAGACTTCGGAATGAATTATAACGTAGCTGAACCTCCCTCAATGGATTTCTCAGTATCACTAACAGGTCTCTGCCTGTGTAATTAACACTCGGCTTCATTGGTCTGGGAAATGGGAACTGTTTTGAAACATCCATTTTGTTTTTATTGTTGTGATTTGAAAATGGAGATTGTAGCTTCTAACACTACCTTTGGAAAATTACTGTATCTTAAAGAGCAAATGTTAAATTTAATTATATAGTGTGATGTGCATTTTTTTTGAATGAGAAAATCGTTCATTTTCATAACGTAACGCGAGACTTCTGCATTCCTCAATGGATTGATGCAGCTGCAATAGCAGAAAACCTATTCAGCTGTGTGTAAGGAATTGTGGGAGTTGAAGGCAATTTGACCTAAGTTGCTAGCTTGAGTATTTAAGTCAACAGATGAAGTTTATTAACCAAGTGGTAAAGAATTTTCTTTTTATGCTAACAGCCTTCCACGCATGGCTTCATAGCTTCAGTGATGTGTTCTGTATTGTCTGTAACCATGGAGACTATGATTTAGAGGTTTTGGATGGGAGGATGTAGATAGATTTTTGCTGCTGCCCTGTGGATTCACAGTCGCATTGTAAAGTGTGTTGACTTCACAACTGAATTCAAGCACTGACTGTGTCAGTCACCAGGCTTGGTTTGCTGTTCCACTTTTCTTAAAGCTAAAGCACGGTGCAAAGGAATCCATTTAAAAGAACTGAGGAAAAGCCAGATACTGGTAAGGCGTAATTTTTCTGACTAATTGATCCTGTTGCAGTAATTCGATAGTCACCTACTTTGGAACCTTTTTTTGTCAACGATACTAGGTCATTCTCACATCTTTCAAAACCCATTGAAGTGATTTTTTAATATTTGCAGTTGCCAGTCAAATTGGATTAATGAGCTATTGAATCAAACAAGACAGATGGCAATGTGTGTACTCTGGGGAGAAATGAATTTTACAAGTGTGCTTTAAATAGCCTGAGATGCTGATAGTGTTTGTGTGTAAATCAGTTATGTGCCTCACTAAATACTAATATATACATTTGTAGTCGGAGTTTCATTATAGGTTGTTTGAAGCTGAAGCCTTCAGCAGATTGCACCGCGGCTAGATCTTTTTCTTTTAGCTATTATAGTCTCATCACAATATAGGAGTGAATTGTGAATGAAAATATCATTTGCAACGTTGTATAAAAATACCCAGTGCTCTTCCTTGTTTTGTCATGGCTCTAGTGTCTAAGCCATTTTTTGCTTCCCTTCCATCCTTGTACCTTTTCTTTCAATGTATCAACTAAGAACTGCAGCAAAACATCATTGTCCATATTTTGCTTACAAAGGTTTAATGATCATGTCACATGAAGTACAAAAGATGCCTTTTATCCCAGAGACTAAAGATCATCATCATCAATGCTGAATCTCCTAATATAGTTGCACATTATTGTAAAAGTAACTTGGTCAGTCTGTTCTCAGTACTTTTTTTATTTGTCTTTTTCCAATTTTCTTTCCTCCTTTTTCTGAAGGTAGTGATTCTTTGATTATGGTTCTGCATTAGGGTCACCAATTTAGGTTGGAGGCGTTTCTGGAGGCTTGACCACATGATGCCTGGTCACATGACTTCTACATTTACCTTGTAAAGGTGGGCCCCCTGTACTTAAGTATTTTTGCTTGTGGTTTTGTGCCAGAAGCTGTTGAGATTTTTCAAGAATCGGACCATCACTCGATTATGGTCAGGTAAAGAGGGGAAATTGAGGGCGGGCTAGAGGTAAATTTGAGGAAAACCCCAATTGCTGAACCGTTCCCCCACTTCCAGTTTCCTTCCAACCAGTACAGTCATGGCACTTTGCCTGTGAAGTCACTTAACCAAAGCTTCTCCAACAGCAACTAATGATGTTATGGGGCTGGGCAACGCACTGTGATGGGGTCTAGGCTGATGGAGTCTGTGCTTGGGAGGAAAAATCCATGATCGCGGCGAACTCCTGGTCTTTCTAGGGCGTTGGGAACCTTACCCTGCAGGCACAAGTCAGTTCGACTAGTATGTGAAAGCTATTCAAAGAAAAAAAGGAGCATGGCTGAGATGGGCAAGTAAAACTGCTAAACTCACTAACATTCAGGGACGGCGAGCCCTGTTTGTGTTCTTGCCATTAGCCGCTTTTAGAAGGGACGATTTGGCAGAGTGGGGATGAGATTTGGGGCTCTCCTGGCCTGCATGGCTTCCCTTGACACTGGGCAGTGCAGTTAGCATTGAGCAGTTGAGGTAAGAGGGCATCGTTTTTGCCCAGTTTGTTTAACTGTGCCTTGTTCAATCTAATCTCTCGTCAGCCAATTTGACAAATACCAAAATGTGAAGATAAATAGCTGCAGTTGAAATAGTGGGAGCCATTTTCATTGGTAACATGTTGCCCAATGCATTATTTCTCTCAGCCGCATTGTCGTAATTACCATTCAGCGGCACTACTTCACCTGTTACTTAATCACATCATGCAATGGAGCAGCTCAAATAAGAGCAATGGGGCTGGTAAATGCAAGCCTTTAGTCATCAGTTTGGAATGATGAGCAGAAGGCAGACACAGGATATATGTAGTGATTCATTTCTTGTGAAAGAGTTTGGTTTCATTGTTGTCAACTTTGCTACATTTTAGTTTTGATATATATAGGTCTGGATTTTACACTTGTGCTGTGGGTGTGAAGGATCGGGGGGAGGGGCTTCATGTAAAATCCAGCAAGTGACCTTCCCACTGCCTCCCCAGCTGCCCCCTCCCCCCACCCCCACCTGCCCTGACCTGCCTGAAATTTTACGAGGGGAGGGAGGAGGAATCAAGCGACTTGCTTGCCCTTGAGCCTATTCAGACCTTGAGTGGCCAACTAATAGACAGGGCCTCATTCCACCACTGCAGATATTTTACCTGTCATGTGGGAATCCTGACAGCCTACTGTGTGGTCTGGTGTCAGGTAAGGAGGGGGGAACCTCCTTTGTGGGCCCCTTGGCTCAGCAGAGACACCTCCCCCCACCACCGCCCCAAAGTGATTTTCCTTTCCCCACCCCTCAGCTGCCCTGCAGAAACTTAACTCTATCAGGATCATGGGCAGGCTTCTTCCCATCTGCCCCCCCCCCCCGCCCCACCTTCACAATTCCGACTTTTTAGTTGGGGCGCAGAGACTGCGGCACCTTTATATGGAGCTTTTAGTAGCAGCTTTGGCAGTTAAATCTGGGTTGGTTAGGGTTTTTGCATGTTAGCTATTTAACAATCAGTAGTCATCCTGTGGGACTCCACTAAACCTAAATGTGGACAACAATGTTTCTCACCCTACAACTTTAAGCACTTCTTGGTTCAATCAACCTTTAGTTTCCATTGTAATAACCCCCACCCTTGCATCAAGTATTCATTTCTTACACTGATCTATAACTTCAGTTTGAGAGGGGAAGACTGGCTTTGCTTATGGAATGGAGCGATCATGTGGTGTTAAGAAATCTCCCCTGCCTTGTCTCTTTGCTTTGAGTTTCAAAAGATTCACATTCTCCTAGAGGATATTTTCTATGAGTTTTTAGTTGGCTATTACACAATAGACTTCGATTGATTCTGTCCCAATGTAATCAAGCGTTTCAATAACCATTCCCAGGAGATAGTTGATCTTGATGGAAGGGTATGATCTTATTTTGATGGAATATTGGGCCAGTGGAGCAACCAACATTAGGGCCAGGACATTTTAAAGCACAGGTGCCATTTAAATAAGTTGAGCCCAATTCCAGGAGGCGGTGGGGTGGGGGGGGGGGGCGGCGGGGGGCATCTGAGGTGATCACAGGAAGCTTGGAGAATAATTCTCCTGGCTCCCAAAGTGTTAATGTCTTGTCAATTACTTTAAGGCTAAGCAAAACAAGTGATGGGTATTAATTGCCTTTGAGCACATACACATAGCGAGGGATAAAGGGGAGGTGGTGACATAGTGATAATGTCACTGGACTAATAATCCAGATGCCCAGGCTAATGCTCTGGGAACATGTTCAAATCCCAGTTGGCAGCGTTTAAATGTTCAAAAAGAGCATATAAATAGGGGATAGCTGGGGCACTGGATTGTGTGGGAGGAAAGCTGTGAGACTGAACAAGTCAATAAACTTTTTCAATAAAGAAAAGCTCTGTCTTGGTTTCGGCTTCAGCTGGCCTGGATCCTATCAGCACAGAGAAGTACTCATCCGCCTGCTTCAAAGGAAACCTAAAATCAACAGACCTATTTTTAGCACTCTTTTTGGGCCTTCTACTCCTTAATGTCAGATAGCCCTGGCAAGGCTGGCATTAGGCACCAATATTGCTGTTGCAGATTAAAATCTTCTCAGGGCCTGAATTATGTCATTAGGTCCTGAAATTTGAATTTTCAAGAGGCCCTTGTGCGTCTGGGGTTGCCCGAACTGCACCTGTTAATGTGTAATATGCTGTGTGGATCCAGTGAGTACCACTTTGCTCATATCTTAAACCCTTCCCTGCACACCCCATCCTCCATTGAGCACGACGAGGGGGTGTTGAATTTGGGAATCATCTGTTTCCTTCACCAGAAGCTCATTTGTGGAAATAGACTTATGTGTATAAGCAGATTTGGATTGTAATATAATCAAACATGGACACATTGGTTTCTAGTCTGGTGATCAGTAAATCAATGGTAAGTGAAGTGCTAGAGATGTCAAAGACCAAGGCAGACACAGATGTATTGCTAGCATACTTAATAAAAACTGAGCTTACAATCTTGTCATAAATGTAGCAGGCTTAATTTTTAAAAATTCATTCATGGGAGGTGGAGATCTTGAAGGCCAGTGTTTATTGCTCTCGCCCCTGGTTGCCCTTGAGAAGCTGCTGGTAAGCCACCTTCTTGAATGCAACTGAATGGCTTTCTAGGTAATTTCAGACTCAACAATATTGCTGTGGATGTGTCTGGAGTCACACATAGGCCAGATCTAGTAAGGGTGGCAGATTTCCTTCCCTGAAAGACATTAGTGGCCTAGTTAGATTTTTACAACAATGCAATAATTTCATGACAAGCATTACTGATATTAGCTTTTTGATTTCAGATTTATTTAAGTAATTGAATTTAAACACCCTGGCTGCCATGGTGGGGATTTGAAATCTTATCTCTGAATTATTAGTACAGGCCTCCGGATTACTAGTCCAGTAACATAACCGCTATGCTACTGCACCTTAGTATCACAACAATAGCATTAGCTGGATTTCTCACAACAATAACTTGTATTTCTATAGCACCTTTAGCATAGTAAAATGTTCCAAGGCACTTTAAAGGAGCATAATCAAATAAAATTTGAAAACTCAGCCTCATGAACAAATGTGAGGGCAGATGAACAGAGGCAGGTTTTAAGGTGAAGCTTAAGATATGGAGGAGAGGTTTTAGGGATGCAGTTCAGAATTTAGGGTCTTGGCAGCTGAAGGCCCAGAATCAATGGTGGAGTGATTGAAATTTGAATTATTCAAAAGGCCAAAGTTAGAGATACGTGGCTATCTTGTGGGCTGGAGGAGATTACAGAGAGAAAGACAAGGCCCTGGAGGGATTTTAAAACAAGGATGAAAATTTTAAAAATTGATGCGTTGCTTAACCGAAAGCCAGTTTAGGTCAGGGAACACAATGATGCTGCGTGAAGAGGAATTGATGAGTTAGGACACAGGCAGCAGATTTTTGGATAACCAAGTTATGGAAGGTAGAATGAGGAAGGCCGACCATGAGTGTATTGGAATAGTCAAACCTAGGGGAAAAATATCGGGCGATGCTACAGAGTTGGGAATAGGCAGTCTTAGTGATGGTGTGGATGTGTGGTTGAAAGCTCATCTCTGAGTCAAATAGGACATCAAGGTTGCAATCAGTCTGATCCAGCCTCTGACAGTTGCTAGGGAGAGAGATGGAGTCAGTAACTAGGAAAGGGAGTTTATGACCAAAGACACTGGCTTCAGTCTTCCCAGTGTTTAGTTGGAGGATATTCCTACTCAACCAGTACTTTTGGCAGGAAGAATGAAAATGAAGCATATTATCTAAATGGTGCGAGATTGCAGATCTGAGATGCAGAGGGATCTGGGTGTTCTAGAGTATGAATCGCAAAAAGTCAGTATGCAGATACAGCAAGTAATTAAGAAAGCTAATAGAATGTGATTTGTTTATAGCGAGGGGAATTGAATGCAAGAGTAGGGAAGTTTATGTTTCAGTTATACAGTGCATTGGTGAGACTGCGTCTAGAGTACTGTGTACAGTATTGGTTTCCTAATTTAAGGAAGGATGTCAATGTGTTGTAAGCAGTTCAGAGAAGGTTTTCTAGTCTCGTGCCTGAAACGGTTGGGTTATCTTATGAGGAAGGGCTGGACAGTCTAGCCTTTTATCCGCTGGAGTTTAGAAGAGTAAGAGGTGACTTGATTGAAACTTATAAGATCCTGAGGGGTCTTGACAGGGTGGATGTGGATAGGATGTTTCCTCTTGAGGGAGAATCTAGTACTAGGGGTCACAGATTAAAAATGAGGTTACCCATTTAATATAGAGATGAGGGGGAATTTTTTCTGAAGGTCATGAGTATTTGGAATTCTTCTTCAAAAGACGGTAGAGGCAGAATCTTTGAATATTTTTAAGACAGAGGTAAATAGATTCTTGTTAAGCGAGGGGGTAAAAGGTTATTGGGTAGGCAGGAATGTGGGGTTGAGTTTAAAAAACAATTGGATCAGCTGTGATCTTGATGAATGGCAGAGCAGGTTCAAAGGGCCAAGTGGCCTACTCCCGCTCCTAATTCGTATGTTTGTATGGATTGTGGGTAAGCAGCCTAACAGTTTAGGGCTCTAGACTGGCAAGAGAGGTGATGTTCAAGTAAAGCTGGCTGTTGTCGTTGTGCATGTGCAAACTGATACCATGATTTCAGATGGTGTCACTAAGGGGCAGCATGTAATGAGATAGGAAAGGGTCAAGGATGGATCCCTGAGGAAAATAGAAGTAATGGCGCAAGAGCAGAATGAGAAACTATTGCTAGTGATTTCTCTAGCTATGACAGGATAACCAAGATAGATCCAGGCAAATGCAGTCCCATCTAGTTGGAGGACAGTGGAGAGGTGTTGGAGATGAATGGCATTATCAACCATGTCAAAGGCTGCAGACGGGCCAAGAAGGACAAGGAAGTACAGCTTGCTTTTGTCACAATCATGTAAAATATTATGTTTTGACTGAGTGTTTTCAGTACTGTAGCTGGGCAGAAACCTGATTGGAGGGATTCAAACATGGAGTTCTGGGAAAAATGGGTGCAGATGTTCAAGAACTTTGGAGAGGAAAGAAAAGTGGGAAAGGGAGTGGTGGTTTGCAAGGGCATTAGAAATATCCAAGATTACAGTGTGCTTTTAGTTTGTCTTGGTGCATCTCTGGTGTAACAGTATCAGTGAAAAGCAGCTTCTTGGTGTCCTGAGAAAAGATACGTAGAGAGGCTGTATGTTGCTAAACCAACATGTTAATGTTTCTTTTGACTAGATGTTTCTACTTGGTGCTGAAGCCCTTTTCTGTAAACACACTTGCAAGCATGAATAAGCCTGACTTAGAGGTTCAGAGTTCAAGCCCACCCCAGAGACTTGAACACAAATCTAGGCTGACATTCCAGCCCACTGCTGAGCGAGTGCTGTAATATCAGACATGTCTTGTCATTGAAAGTGGATAAATCACCAGGGCAGGTGGATTGTATCCAGGTTGTTAAAGGAAGCCAGAGGGGAAATAGTGGATGTTCTGAGGATCATTCTCCAACTTTCATTAGATACAGGCAAGGTACCAGAGGATTAGAGGTCTGTGAACATTGTACCAATATTTAAAAAGGTTTGAAGGATAGGCCAGAAAATTATAGGTTGGTCAGTCTGCCTTTGGTGGTGGGCAAATTATTGGAAGCAATTCTGAGACAGGATAAACTGTCACTTAGGCACAAATTGATCTGGGATAGTCAGCATGGTTTTGTTAGGGGTAGATCATGCCTTACACAATTTAATTTTTTGAGGAAGTAACAAGGAGGATTGATGAGAGTAGTGCAGCCGATGTTGTTTACGTGGATTTTAGTAAGGCATTTGACGAGGTCCCACATGGCAGACTGGTCAGAAAAGTGAGATCCCATGGGATACAGGGGAAGGTGCCAAGTTGGATCCAAAATTGGCTAAGTGACAGGAAACAAAGGGTAACGGTTGTTGGGTGTTTTTGCGAATGGAAAGTGGTTTCCAGGGGCGTTCCACAGGATTCGGTGTTGGATCCTTTGCTGTTTGTTGTGTATGTTAATAATGTGGGGCGTGATTGGGAAATTTGCAGATGATGCAAAAAATTGGCCATGTAGTTGATAATGAAGAGGATAGGTGTTGTCTTCAGAAAGAGATAGAAACATAGAAAACAGGAGCTGGAGGTGGTCATTCAGCCCTTTGAGCCTACTCCGCCATTCAGTATGATCATGGCTGTTCCTCCCATCTTAATGCCATCTGTGCTCTCACTATACCTGTTGACACCTTTAGATTATAGAAATCTATCTATTTCCTCCATAAATATATTTAGTGACTTGGGGCAGAATTATCCCCCCTTTGGGTTGGGGGGGTGGTGTTGGGCGGGAGTGGGTGTGAACCTGATCGGATCCATGCCGCCATTTTAAATGGACGGGCCAATTAAGGCCTGTCCAGCGTAACGCACATCTGCAAGCACCGTGTATTCTGGGGCGGGTGGTGGTGGTGGTGGTGGTGTGTGGGGGGGGGGGGGGGGGGGGTGGATATTCCCTGAATCGGGACTGCACCCTTTCGCGCAGCCGACTCTGGTGTGCGCCCGCCAAATTGAAGATCAGAATGATGTGTGGTGATGTTGGGACGCATGCCCGATGTCACTGTGCATCATTGCAAGGCTACAAACCAGGTGCTGGAAAGTGGGATTAAAAAACAGATACTGACCAAAATAAACTTAGTTCAATTAAGTGCCAAATGGAAACTTATCATCAATATCTTGAAACTGGTGAAGGAAGTCCACTTCAGGTGATAGCTGACCAATGGTCACATTTGTGACCTATAGCTCTTTTCACGGTGTCACACAAACACACAGGCACATCTTGCAGTTCTAACTGTCTATCTGCGAGTGGCCAAACTTTCTGAACCTTGGAGCCATATACAATAAACTTCAGATATTTGAGACCCACGAGGATACATACAACATTTACACATGTTTTTCTTACTATTGTCTAGTAAGATGATGCTTGCATTTGTTAAAGCTAATTACTGCTAGAGGTAGAGGTCTTGAGAGTCTCCATCCTGGATATAAGTCTTTGAAAATCTGGCTGACATCTTGTCGAGGCAATTCGAAGGATGGTATTGATTTGTAAGGACTGCACAATGTTTGGACTTTACAGACTTTATCACAGTTCGGTGATTTACAGCAGTATGTTGTGGCAAAAAATTGAAAAAAGTTGCAAACTAGTCGTCTTGAGTTGAGGATACTTCACTTTTGGCACTTGCTTCCAGAACACTTTTATAGCTAGGGATTTATGCATCATCCTTAAGCCCTGGTCCTCAAAAGTTCAATTTCCACAGAAGATTCTATAAGCAGGGATTTGAGAATCGTTCAACTGTCAATCATATCTACCATGAATGGGTTTACAAGAAAAGTGAAGCAGGCTCTTGGCTTCTGCAAGTCATCAAATTTGGACCGAAGTAATCAAGTAGTCCTTGTGATTTACCTTTTGTACTCCTCCAGTTTGTAATCTTTTACTTCAATTTTAGGAAATGTGATTTCCCTACCCTGAAGATTGGGTAAATGGCTGAAGTTTCTTGACAGTAAGTCTCTGCAGAAACTTGCCTTATTCTGAAGGCTGAAAATGCTTTGATCAAGGTCAGAAATAATCTTATCCTTCCCCTGGAGTGCCAAGTTTAGAGTTTGCAGGTGTTGTGTTATGTCAGTAAAAGAATCAGATCCTGCACCCATTCATCATCATCATCCAGTTGTGGATATGACCTATACCTGTCATGAAACCAATGATAGGCTGCAATAGTTCAACAAATAAGATATTGCTCCTTGATAACCGCCTCAATGCAGTAGAAAGAAACTTAGGTTTGTCTTCAAGATCCAACTCTTCAATTAAATTTCTGAACTGACGCTTTGAATGGATGAAATTGACTATTTCTAGGACAGTTTCCATAACACTTTTGTACTTGAAGTGCCTGCATGCTAAATGATCACGATGAATGATGCAATGAAAAGGGAGAAACTCTGGAAATTCAGGGTCAGTCTTCAAGAGCTCAATAAGGCCTGCCTTTTTCCCCACCATAGCAGGTTCCCCCTCTACTGCAATATGACAAGTTTATTCACTGGTACATTGGCATCCGTCAATGCTTTATCAAGTGCGTTCTTTGTTAATACCATGAGTGGTTCTCTTAGGGCTACCAAGTCTAATGTTTCTTTACGTGTCTGCAGATGTAACTGTAAAACAGCAAATGTTACTAGCTGTGGGCTATCTTGTATATTTGTGGACTCATTGAGTGTTAAGTTGAATGCTGGAGAATTCTTGCATCTTGCAACATTGGCATTGATGTAGGAAATACTCTGTATTTACTCCAATGATACTACATCTCTCATGGTGTGGCATGAAATTGGAATATTTGTTATAGGCGCTGAAGTTTTTTTTTGGACCTAAAATTGCAATGACTTCAGCAATATTCTTCTTTGTAAATTCTTCATTAGAGTAAGAACACTTAGCACGAGTGAAATTCCAAGACATAGCAAAACTAGCTGCAGTCATTCAGGCAGCCTCCTTACTGACAGTTGAAAGCAGAGTCTGCTGACTTTAGGCAAATTTTGAAACGGTTAGTTTTTCTGCAATTCTGATTTGGGAGGATATTCAGAAGAGAAGTTTCTGTGGTTCATTTCACAGTAATGTTTTAAGTTACTAACATTGTAGAAAGTGAACGAAACATTGCAAAGGCACATAGGTTTCCTGCCTTTAACAGTGAAGGCAAAATCTCCCTCACATTCTTGTTTAAAACTTCAGCTTTCTTCTCACTTCTGTTGCTTACAGCTTGACCTTTCCATTTTCATCAAGTTATGCAACGTTTATTGGTGTAGGCCTGTGACAAATTTTCAGCTGTTTATTTGTATATTACTCTCTACAACCTTAAGCTTTTTCTCTTGTATTTTCCAGGCTTCCTTCACATGCAACCCAGATAGTGGCAAAAACAAATCTGTTTCACTGAGACACATCAGAGCAAGCACATGCTCACTGTTTAACTGACTTTGGCAGCCTTGCTCTTCCAATGTGCAAAATTAGTCCAAGGTTTGAAAGAGAACTTGTAACCACCAACTGAGCCACAAATTTCAATCAGAGTACCTGTGTCCCAATACAGCAGATGCTTAATCCCTCTCCTATGTTCGGTATTATACTGTTTCCTCCCTTTTCTGGATGGAGGTCACAATTTGGAAGAGGCTTTGCCTCTCCACAACCCAACCAGTTAGACACCGTGGGTATGTGTTCTCCTGCTTTCAGATGAGGCCTTCCAGCAGCTGTTCTCCTCAGTCTAAACTTTTTCTCATCAGCTCATTCCAGCCATATCTCCAGATTTGCCACGAGGAGGGTGAGTTAGGGAGCTGGAGTGACGGCTCCAAATGGTGTTGGTCATGTGGCCCTACGTCAAACCAGCAGGAAACTCCTGAGCGCTGCTGCCTATTCTCTCGTGAAGCTGACCATTTCCTGTGGTCATTTTAGAGCAGCCTTGCACCCTCAAAAAAATAGCCTCCTGTCAGGGTTTAAGACAATGACAGATTATAAAGGCAGGGCTGTTAATCAGGTGGGAGCTGCACTCTTATGCAAGAATCATATGTGGCTTGGCCGTCTGTGCATGAGAACTAGATTGCAGATAGGATCAGCCTGGTTCGATCACTTGCACACAGTGGTTATATTATGTATTGAGCAAAGCTAAATTGATTTTTAGAGGAGTTATATATAATACAAGTGAAACCCACTAAAGTGTGGATGGTGTAATTTGGATTTCCTGAAAGCCGTGGTTGCAGATTCAAAGAACCAAGATAATCTTTAGGAAACAACATTTTGCTCACACTAGGGGAACTGACAAGACAATATTTAATGTTTTCTGGGGTGTTGGAGGGAATCTAAAACTGAACTGTGGAGGTTAATGCCCTTTGAATAGAGGTCCTGGAGTGGAGAAAAATGAAACCTTGAGGATTTGGTAATGTACTAAAAAAAATTAGTGAGACTAGTGCCTAGCTAGAACCACTGCTCTCTGACTGGCAATGGGTGTGGTGCTTTACAGCGTTCTTGCATTTATCTTCCAAAGATTTATGAACTTAAATTATGATTTCATCATTGTTTGCAGAAAGCCAGTAATTAGTTTAACCTTTTTGCTGTGACTAATTCATTATGTATATTCTAGAATAAAAGGTTAACATTAGAAGCTGATGTAATAATGTCAGATCATATGACCAAATTAAGACCGATCTAGGAGGAGGAGAAGCTCCAACATCGTGTAGAGGTCCAAATCACTGTCATGGTGCAGAAGGAGGCCATTTGGCCTATCGAGTCTGCACTAGATCTCCGAAAGAGCATTCCCCCAATCCCACTTCCCTGTCTTATCTCCATAACCTTACACATTCTCTCTTTTCAGGTAGCAATCCAATTCCCTTTTAAATACCTCAATTGGACCTGCCTCCAACACCCTTTCAGGAAGTTTGTTTCAGACTTCAGCCACCTTTGGATGTAAAAATTTTCCTCTCATCATATTTACTCCCTTTGCCAATTATTTTGAATCCGTGCCCTCTAGTATTTGAGTGGGAACAGTTTCTCACTATTTACCCTGACCATACCCCTCAGGATCTTGAATACCACTGCCAAGTCTCCTTTCAGCTGCCTTTTCTCCAAGGAAAAGAGTCCAACCTCTCCAATTTATCCTCACAGCTACAGCTCTTTATCCATGGGAATTAAGAGTAATGGTTTTGAGAATCTACAGACTCGAACAGCATACATTGGGAGAATAGACAATCCCCAAAACCCTGTCTAGACCCTGCCCACACATCGACATCTATATAAAAGGCACAGTGTTGTTGCTATGCTATCTGTGGTTACTGGAGATATATTCTTTGCTCAATTTAATAGCATGGAATCCTCATTACCACTCCCAGAACCATTTCAGAGTGGAGAATGTTCACAACAGACCCAGGACTGGGAGACTGGAGAGAAAAAGGTTCACAAGCTACAGAACAGCTTCAGAATTACACAAAACAGATCAAAAAGACTAGGTCAGTACACAACTTTGTGGTAGAACCTATTTCTTATGGCATGATAGGCAAGGAACTGACGAGACTTCAACTTCTTATGAAGAAGTCTTGCGAGCTTTCGACTCTTATTTCAGCATCCGTTGGATTTTAATAATGGAGAAGACTATATTTAATAAAGGAAAGCAAAGAGCAGATGAAAGCATGATCAATGATCTCTGTAGGCTCTCAGAGAATTTGCAATTATGGAGTCTTAAAGGATGAGATGATTCATGATGGGATTGTGGTGGGGTCCAAGCAGAGCATTACCAGATCTCTTGCAAACAAGAGGATTTGAAACTAGTGAAAGCAGTGCAGATTGCAAGGTAACCGGAGCTCAGGAAACAGAATCGGGCATTTGTCTGTGAGCGGGGAGAGGTCTCGTGGAGAAGATTGTGAGACCAGTTTGTAGACCATAGAGAGGGGGGTGCACCAACTGCCATTTTGAAATGGATTCGATGTGCCGTGAGCAAACTGCACAAGCGAGAAGAATGTCCAGCAGGGGCCGAGTGCCACAGCTGTGGAAAATAGGCCGCTTCAAAACTGTTTGTCAGCGCTTTTGAGCAACAACCTGTAAAAAGAAGAAGAAAATGTTAAAACAGAGCCACATACAGGAAGCGGAAGAACCATAAGCAAAGGAACAAACCTTCCTGGGGGAAGTAAATGATACTGAAAACAAATATTAGTGTTAAAGTGGATAGACATCCCACAGCGTTTAAAATTAAACACAGAAGCAGGGGTTTCTGTTTTATCAGATGAAGTTAAATGGCTCAAACAGATTACATCGCAGCCCTCATCTATCAAATTACAAAGTTCTGGTGGGACAGCTTTAAGAGTGAAAGGCCAACTCATGGCAACACTTCAAATATAAAGATTGAGAAATCCTTGAACCTCTATATGTCATTCAAAACCATGAGTGCTCTCTACTAAGCAGAAAGGCATGTCTAAAACTGAAACTAATCTATGAAGTGAATGAAGTGCTGATGAGAACTACAGCAGTACATTTCAAGATGAATTTTCAAAATTGTTTACAGGCCTAGGGAAGTTGAAAGACCCAAGTACCATATCGCCCTATGAGCTGATGCTAAACCAATTTGCTTTTTTACACTGAGAAAAGTCCCTCATCCACTCTTGGACAAAGTCAAGGGTGAAATTGAAAAGATGCAGCAGCGAGGGGTTATCTTAATGGTCACCACACCCACAAAATGATGTTCAGTAATGGTTCAGTCCCAAAAGTCAAGGGGCTCTCAGAACCTGCATGGATTTAACTCAACTAAATAAATCAATGGCACATGAGATCCACATGAAGGTCAGTGGATGAGGGACTTGCCAAACCAGCCAAGAGTACCCTAAATAATCGTTTGGTAATACAGAACTTGCATAGTTGAAAAAAGAAGCTTTTTGTCTTGTTCTCATCATGACATTTGCAAGAATACCAATATAAGGGGAAAACAACAGTTTATACTGTGTGAAGAGAATGCTGATTGGTTGGCAAGTAGACTCTGGTAGAGGCGTTGCCATGGAGAATGCACTAGTGATGGTGACTGACAGTTAACTGCCAAGCATTGTTTGAAATTTAAACCAGGCAGCTTGACCTTGATGATCAAGGCATTGCCCTGAGGAATGAGCCAGCAAATGGCTGTCACTTATTTTGTTAGCTGAAACAGGCGCAATGTGTGTACACGCAGCATCCAGTACACGCAAATGCGCCACACTAATTGGTTGTCAGCTTAATTCTTAGTACACTGAGGATTGTTTAGCAAATGTTGCCTAATCGTTGAATCACACCTAATGTTGGGCACTGTTTTGAATTTTGCAAGCACGGGCTGGTTGGATATGGTCTGTACCTTGCTCTTTGTGAACAGCAGCTGGGACATGTTGTTTGATATGATCTGCAGTCTTGGGGACATACAACCTACACATCTTTTTTCAGCAATACCCAAGTACTTTACCAAACTGGACGTGAACAGTGAGGAGAAAGCCAGAGATAACGTTTCATGTCCGTATGACTCTTTTGAAGAAAAGTCATACGGACTCAAAACGTTAACTCTGTCTTTCTCTCCTCTTTTGCTGTTAGACCTGCTGAATTTTTCCAGCATTTTCTGTCTTTTGTTTCAGATTTGCAGCATCCCAGTGTTTTGCTTTTATGTTAGTGAACAGTGGATTTTGCTGGTTGCTTCTGGGCAAAGAATCCAGATTGCTGACCACGTTTGGAATGCCATTTGGTTGTTTTTGTTTCAATAGATTACCCTTTGGAATAGCGTCTGCTGCAGAAATTTTCCAGAGAACAATGTCTCGCATTCTAGAATGCATGGAAGGAGTAATATGGCAAATGGGTGACATACTTGTACGTGACTTCACAAGAGAACAGCTAATTGCAGAGTCAAAGCAGTCCTGAGAGTTTTACAGGCCTACCATTGAATGAAAAATGTGAGTTTGCCAAACTTATGATCAAGTTTCTAGGTCACATACTACAAACTACTGGAATCACGGTTGATCTATAAAAAAACGAAAGTGGTCAGAGGATTTCCACAACCCAGAAACTTAACTGAGCTTCAAAGATTTCTTGGTGAACCAAGTGGGCGAGCTCCTTCCAAATTTAAGAGGTCAACAAGCCCTGGAGACAGCTGTTGAGTCAGGGTCAACAGTGGTGATGGAATGTGAACCAACAAAATGCTTACAAAAGGATTAAACAACTTTTAATCTCTTCTGAAATCTTGGCACATTATGATCCAGAATTATTGACCATTGTAGCAACAGATGCATTGTCTATAGGTCTGGAGGCAGTTTTATTTAAAGTGCAGAGATGGCATGTATAGTGCCTCTAGGCCAATAACAGAAACAAAATGACGATATGTTGCAATAGAGAAGGAAGCATAAGCATGTGAAAATTTTCAGACAATTCTATGGGATCAAGTTTCAAAATTGAAACAGACCATAAGGCACCAGTCGCCTTTGAACATAAAAGGAATTGCAAAGATGCTGCCCAGAATCCAGCGGTTGAGACTAAGATTGATGAGATATGACTCCATCTCACAGTATATACAAGGGAAGTATCAAACCACAGCACACACTGTCAGAAACAACCAAACAAGATAATTAAATTTGCCCTTCATTGAGGAGGTTGAAGCATGTACATCCGTAATAACTCAGCAGCTACTTGCAAGAAGTAAAACAAGCCCAACAATGAGATGTAGAACATCTCCAAATCCAAAATTATTGCCTTGAAGTATGGCCAGACTGTATCCCCACTAACCTGATACTATGGCAGTACTTTGAACAGCGCATGCACCTCACTGTCATTGACAACATGCTAGTCTTTGACAAGGGAATAATCATACTGAGAACACTTGATATTCTTCAAAGACTTCACCAAGGTCATCTAGGAATAGCAAAATGTTGTGTGAGAGCACAGCAATCAGCCTGGTGGCCAGGTACTCACTCTGGAAGAAATGATTTTGAACTGTCTTGTTCTGTAAACAGCCAAGAACGAAAAGAACCACTATTAATAGAAACATAGAAAATAGGGTCTGGAGTAGGTCATTTGGCCCTTCAAGTCTACTCCGCCATTCAATATGATCATGGCTGATCCTTTATCTCAATGCTGTACTCCCACTCCCTCCCCATACCCCTTGACATCTTTAATAGAAACATAGAAAATAGGTTTCTACTTTTCCATCAAGAGAGTGGGAGTGTATGGGAATGGACTTATTTGAATTTTAAGGGGAAAACCCTTCTTATTGTCATTGATTACTTCAATCCATCGTGTGTAATAAACATGACTCAGAGCAGTTCTGAGGTCATGTGGACTTGAAACGTTAACTCTATTTCTTTCTCCACAGGCGCTGTCAGACCTGCTGAGTCTTTCCAGCATTTTCTGTTTTTATTTCATATTTCCAGCATCCGCAGTATTTTGCTTTTATCTTAAACAGATTGGATGCCTGCTTCTGCTGTGGTATTATGCAATCCCTCAACACATGGCATCCCGGACATCATAGTGTTCGACAATGGGCTGCAATTTGTTAATGGTCTATTTCACAATTTCACAAATGACTATAGCTTCGTTCATGTAACTAGTTCACCTCACTATCCTCAAGCGAATGGAGAAGGTAAGAGAGGGGTATGAACTGGCAAGGATTTATTGAAGTAAAATGAAGTCTTTTAATCCACCTCTTCTGAGTTATCGAACCTCGCCACTACAAAATGGTTTCTCACCATCAGAGCTACTAATGCGTAGAAGGTTGAGAAGGGTTTCCATCTCTGGCACAAAAAACCCAAAAGCAACATCACCACAAATGACCATGAGACAGCAAAACAGTGAGGAAAAACCGAGAAGCAGTCAGGCTCGGAACTTTAATCACTGGCATAGAGTACCTGAGTTACCATTGCTGAAGCCTGAGAAGAGTATGGGTCCGAGACCAATAGAAGGAAGGTATAATCACTGAAAAATCTCCACAATCATGATCATACAAGATTGAGATAAACCAGACTATAATAAGGAGAAGCTGCAGTGCCTTTAATTACCTTGGAGAGAAAGCCAATAGAAACTCTGACTTACTCGTCAGATCCTGGTGAAGAAGCAAAACTTAACTACTCGGTCTACAGCCGCCCAGGAGAAGAACACTCACATTGACAGAATTTCCACGACCTCAAAAGGAGATCGGGGAGATTGGTCAAGGCACCTCTGAGATTAACCCTGTGAAGTTTGAGTTTGGGGGAGATGTAGGAGGATATGGATAAAGACTTGGTGGGGGTGGGGGTGGGGGATGGGGGGGTGGTGGTGGGGGTGGGGGATGGGGGGGGTGGTGGTGGGTGGGGGTGGGGTGTGGGGCGGTGGTGGTGAGGGGTGGGGGGGGGGCGCAGGGAGATATATACTTCTGTTAACTCTTTTTTCTCAGTCGTGTGATCTGACATTACAGCATCAGTGGGGAGGTGATAGTATAGTAATACTGTCGCTGGACTAGTAATTGAGAGACCCATGGTAATGCTCTGGGGACAAAGGCAAAATACTGTGGATGCTGGAAATCTGAAACACAAACAAAAAATGCTGGAAAAACTCAGCAGGTCTGACAGCATCTGTGGAGAGAAAGACAGACCGAGTTAACGTTTCGAGTCCATATGACTCTTCAGGGTGCTCTGCTCTGGGGACCCGGGTTCGAATCCTGCCACAGCAGCTGGTGGAATTTGAATTCAATGAAAATCTGGAATTACAAGTCTAAATGATGACCATGAAACCATTGTCGATTGTTATAAAACCCATCTGGTTCACTATTCCCTTTTAAGGAAGGAAGTCTGCTGCCCTTACCTGGTCTGACCTACATGTGACTCCAGGCTTACAGCAATGTGGTTGACTCTTAAATGTCCTCTGAGCTAGGGCAACTAGGGATGGGTAATAAATGCTGGCCTGGCCAGCAACACCCACATCCCATGAATGAGTTTTTCAAAAAAAATGTAAAGACGAGACATCTGGAGGGAGAAGCTCCAACCTCATGTAGGGGTCCAAATGTGTAAATACTTGCTGTAAGTAAAGAGCAATGGCTTTGACGTGCAACCGACTTGAGCAGCATACTTTGGGAAAATAGACAATCCCCAAAACTCCTATTGACCCTGACCACACAACCAAACCTACATAAAAGGCACAATGCTGTTGCTATGCTAGCTGTGGGTACTGGAGATATAGTCTTTGCTCAATTTAATAGCATGTGCTGATTTAACAAAAGCAGTCAAGTTGAAGGAGGGTGAGGCTAGCCACAAGAAAAGTCCTTTTTCTCCCTGATGACTGTAACACTAAATTTAAAGAATTTTCAACTCTGATCCGACTTCGTCCGATGGAGGGGAGAGTGTATGTTGATCCTCGTCATTGCAATGCTCTGGTGGAGGTTGAGGATCAGGCCATTAATTGGACGACTCCTTGAACAGAATACAAATTTAGAACAGAGACTGGGCCTTGAGGCAGATTTTTAATTTATGGATTCAAGAGCATTAATCAGTTGGCTTATATGATTACTGTTATCCATCAAAATTACGTAAATTGTCTTTTTAGATTTGTCACCAGCCCAACTTTTAACCTGTCAATCAGTTTGTTAGACTGGCCGCTTAAATTTTGCATAAAGCACAAAACAAACTTCTGTCATTTGTTTGTCGTAGAACCTTTCCTAATCATATTGGCTAGGTTCAAACCATGGAGTCCAAGAGCTTTCAGCTGGATGCCCTTGCCTTAAGAAATTTGAATTGGGATAAATTGATAAATAACAAGTTGCCTTAAAATTCCATTGTTGAGCTTAAATGTTTCCGATGTGCTCTGTGATGCAGAAGAGGGAGGGATCTTGATGCCACATGACTCATTTTATGGTGTCAGTGGTATTTGGCCATTTAAACAGATTGTGTATTCTAATTTTGGAATGAGGATGCAGTTTGCTTCAAATAACTGCCCAGTTGTTCTTTGCACTTTGATCATCGAGACATGCGACCCTATGAATGAATTAGAAAGTTATTATAAAGCAGTAGCAAAAGTTTCACATCTATTTTGAGTTAGTTAAGTGTCCATCTTTATAAAGAGAAAATGAATGTCACTAATTTTGGAATAACAGAAGTATCATCTGATCACAACAAACTTTCTATCATAAAATGAACTGGAACATCCTAAAAACATGTCTATTGATGAGTAGAAGGTGTCTATTGTTGACCTTATACCATAATGTTGTCTGCCAATTTCACACTTTGAGAAATTTGTTCATTCTTGATTATACTGAGGTCAACAAACACACATTATGAATACCAGCATCCTAATGGTAGGGCACAGTCTTGCATTCTGGGTCATTCTTTGAATTTCTAATCGTGCCTATGCTACAGTAGGAAGGTATTGAGCAAAGTCTTGCTGTTTCAAGGGGTGACAGGAGCAATGACTAGAGGGATAAGTTGGCTATGATCAATTGCTGCTCCAATCTGGAGTCCACTCCTTTGCCTTACCTCAGTTGTAACATCCTTTGGCTGGCATGAAAAGAAAAGTGCAATTTAAAATTCTGCCTGCGAAATTGACTCTGAACCCATAATTCCAGCATACCCCACATTCCAGAGTATGGAAGTATTTTTTTCATTTTGTATTTCTGTACTTTGGCCTAGGGTTTCCTCCTTGGGTGGAACCTGTAAGGTAGACCTGAAAGTGCACCCAATATTGCCCCTATGTTAAAATATGCAAAGTTTATTGGTGCTGCAACACGAGGAAACACTTCCTGCACATGTGCAGATCCAGTGTTAGTGTCAGAGCCTGTGATTATTATTTAAATTGAAAGATGCTTATAAGTACAGCTCTGCTTTTTGTCACTGAATTATTTATTCCTTTTTTTGCAAACTGGTACCTTTACAAAAAATCAATTACTTGGCAACCATGTTAACAGGTTCCTGTAATAGCAAAAATAATTGTAAATTTTTTAAATGGTTTGGCTCAACATTGCTTCAGCTTGAATTTTGTTTTCATATTTTTTAGACATCTGAGTTCCCATGCCTAGCCAAAATTGAGGAAATCCATCCAGCAAAATGCTGGAAAAAGGAGTTGCTTTTAAGCAGAAGAACTTGAATGCGTGTTTCCTTAGTAACTTTGCGTTCTATTACTATATCTTTCTTCAGTGTTCAAACTTTAATTATGATGGATGTTATTTTGGAACTTCTTGATGGAAAGTTTCATTTAAGGTCAAGACTTGCGAATTATTAAATAAAGCAATACTGTTTTTCAAATAATTATTCTGGTAGCCTGGGAGTGACTGCTGGGTAAAAATATCCACCTATCAGTTTGAATGAGAGTCAGCTTTGGTTAAAAAAAATCAATCAAAATGTTTTGAATAAAATATTTAAGAAAGATCATCACCCAGTGTGGGACTTGAAACCATGACCCTGAGATTAAGAGCCTCATTATCTACCAGCTGAGCTGTGTAGGAATCCTTTTTGCAAAGCCTTTCCAACTTGCTAAATAATTCAAAAGAGAAATATTGTTCGGTGGTTGAAGTTAGTGTTTAAATTGGCTTTTCTTTTAAAACTGTGCTTAAACTGAAATGAGAGCATAGCTTCCTGCACCCAGCATCATGATTGGGGAATCTGCACATGTGCTGGCGATCACAGTCCGTGCTGTTGTGCATGCGCAACTGTTCCTGATGCCTTTCTGGTTGGCAGCAGGAGTTGATGTTTACAGTTTCGAGTTACACGCAAGTATCCTCCCAAACTCATTGGACCGTGACTGAATGTAAAATGGGCATTATTTAGCATGCTGATTAGCGTGAACATCCGGAGCTCCTGGAACACTGAACACACATCAATATGTTCTATTTGAGTCTTTTAAAATTGAACTTTTATCCGTTTCACCTCTATTCACACACATTAGGCAGAGTACACTTGGTAACCTGCATTCTTTTTTTAGTTGAACTTTCATAGGATGTGGGTGTTGCTGGCAAAGGCAGCATTTGTTGTCCATCCCTAATGGCCTGTGAACTGAGTGGCAGGATAGGCCATTTCAGAAGGCAATTAAGAGTCAACTGCATTGCTGTGGGTCTGGAGTCACATGTAGGTCAGACCAGGTAAGGACAGCAAATTTCCTTCCCTAAAGGATATTAGTGAACCAGATGGGTTTTTACAACAATTATTACAATTGCTTCACCATTACTTGAGGCTATCTTTCAATTCCACATTTTATTAATTGAATTTAAATTCCACCACCTACTGTGGTGGGATTTGAACCCATGTCCCCAGGGCATTAGCCCGGACCTCTGGCTTACTAATGCAGTAAAATTATTATTACACTGCTGCCTCCCACCTAAATTGCTTATGGTTTTCAATTTTATTTTTTCAATGGGCATTGCTGACAAGTCCAATATTTGTTGCCCATCCCTGATTGCCCTTGAGAAGGTGGTGATGAGTTGCTGCCTTGAAACATCTGGTGTAGGTACACCCACAGTGTTGTTAGGAAAGAAGCTCCAGGATTTTGATCGACCGGCGATTTATATTTCCTACTCCAGTATGGGTGTGGCTTGGAGGGGAACTTGAGTGGCGGTGTTCCCTTGTATCTGCTGCCCTTGTCCTTCTAGGGCGTGTTGAAGATGCTGTCAAAGGAGCCTTGGTGAATTGTTGATGTGCATCTTGTATATGGTGTACACTGCTGCTACTGTGCCTCAGTGATGGTTGAGCGATTGAATGTTTAAGGTGGTGGATGGGGTGTCGATCAAGTGGGCTGCTTCGTCCTGGACAGTGTTGAGCTTCTTGAGTATTGTTGGAGTTGCACTCATCCAGGTAACCGGAAAATGTTCCATAACACTCCTGATTTGTGCCTTGAGGATAGTGGAGCCTGGTGAGTCCTCCAAATTCCCAGTCTCTGACCTGCTCTTGTAGCCATAGTATTTATATAGCTAGTTCAGTTTTAATATAACTTGTGGGGTAGGATTTTCCCTTCATGCGGCGGGCGGGCCAGCCAGCGTGAAATGTGTGTTGAGAACCTGCCAGGGTGGAGGTGGGAGGAGCGCGAGCATTAGTCTGTGCATGTGCGGGAGAGCGTGCACTGAAAGCTCCCTGAAGGCACAGAGTTGCCTCTGGGGGCTGAAGAATTTTACAATGAGAAATAAAGCTTTTTAAAAATAAAGGAAACATTTCCACACATGTGACTCAATCACTTGAACATGGACATATTAAAAATGATGTTTAAAAATGTTTATTTTTCTTTAAATTACTGTTGGAAACCTGATCCCACCCATGGATGAGGTTTCCTAAAAAATGCAAAGGCCGCCTAGACTATTTGCCCACCCGCCAACTGTAAGGTTGGATGGGCAGCAAAAAATAAAAATTAATTGCTAGTTTAATGGCCTTAATAGGCCTCTTAATTGTTGGCACACGCACTGCTGACTCTCCCACGCACCCGCTGACCGAATTATCTCGCAAATGTACGATGATATCAGGATGCTCGCCCAACGTCACTGTGCACTATTTTACTCCTGATCGGGTCGGGCATGTGCCCGCCTGCGGGATGTAGAATTCTTCCCATGATGTAAAGACATACTTTTTAAAAATGCAGCATGGCTGTCCACACTTAATTTGATTTGGCATTTTTTTTTTAACTTTCAGCTGAAAGACCAGAAAAGTGGTCTGCATCTTGAAATTGGTTGGGATTTCACAGACTACCCTACCTAGTACAGTTTGACAGATGGGAGTGTAGCCTGTTTTATGGATGCGGATTTTTTTTTTGAATGAAGCATTCGTAAAAGTAAGTGTAGAACATTGAACAGACCTGGTTGCATTGTAATTACACGGGTAAGAAACTTATGCTTAAAATTCCACAATCTTTTAAGTCATGTCATTGGTTTTTACCCAGATTGGGTGTATCTTGGATGCAAATGTGGAGGGAATGCCAGGCCTCTCCTTATTTTTTACACAGGAATTTGTCACTAATTAATACTTCACTGAGCGATGCCTTTTTAAATCTTTTACAATATTGGTATCACACTGATCTTTATTTGGTCTATTCAAGTAGTTGTGTTTCTGTGGGATCACAAAAAATGTACAATCTAAGGTTTCTGGCACTTGGGTCATTGCCTTTTCTCTTATATTCAGGATTGTCTGGTATCCCTTAACTTTCCACAACGCATCAGATTCAAAGTTTTAAGGATAGAGCAAAGAATCTTCATAAAGGAAACTTTGCCAATAATGTAAGATTTATTTAATCTGGTTCACATTCCAACAGTTTTATATGTTAAAATGAAACTAGAATAACTCAAATAACTGAAAAGTTCAGCAAGACTGCTTCTATATATTTCAGACACTGCTATGGATCCCACTGTGGCATTCCCCAGTCTGTCTGCTTAGTTGCTTGGATTGTTGATGTTCAATTATTTAGCTCCATTCTCCTTGTTTCTCCAGTCCCTACATTTAATTTGGTATATTTTTGTTTGTTTGTTTCTTCGAAGTCCATAAAATTTTCCCTTTTTGAGACTGGGGTAAAAAGGGGGAATAAATTGTTGTAAGATACAACAGGAAAATATTAGTGCTTCATTGTGGTTGGAAAAATTATGTGACTTATTGAAAGCCCAGTCACTTTGCCAAGCATTGGTGGCAGATGGATTCACATTGAATCCTCCACAGGGTAATCTTCGCTTAGCTGTGCCATCAACAACATGGGCCTGAATTTTATGCTCCTCCACCAGCAGGTTTTTAGTGGGATTCCCTCCACATTTCTGCCTGCTCTGATTTCGCAGCAATTTTACACTGGGGTGGGCAAGGCCTCAGACAGGATACCTGCCCTCACCCAAATTGAGGCCCTTAAGTGGCGAAGGACCATTTCCTAAACAAAAATAGAAATACCTGGAAAAACCTCAGCAAGTCTGGCAGCATTGGCGGAGAAGAGCAAAGTTGACGTTTCGAGTCCCCATGACCCTTCAACAGAACTGGCCTGTTCTGTTGAAGGGTCATGAGGACTCGAAACATCAACTTTGCTCTTCTCCGCCAATGCTGCCAGACCTGCTGAATTTTTCCAAGTATTTCTATTTTTGTTTTGGCTTTCCAGCATCTGCAGTTTTTTGTTGTTGTTGTTATTATTATTATTATTATTATTAATAATAATAAGGACCATTTCTTCAATTTTTAGGCTAGCAGGAGGATTGAACTTCTGTGGGGAAGCCTGAAATACATCAAAGTTACATCCAGGGTGGGGGGGTGGGTGGTGAGCGTGCGTCCCCATCAGAAGCCCCTTCAGAAGTCGCGTGTCCACCCCGCCTTAAGGTCTGGTGGCCTCTGGACCTTCCTGCGACACTGGCCTGCCCTGAGAACCCGATCGCCCCTCTCACACTCCCCAAGCCCTTTCCTACCCTCCCCACCCGGGGGGGGGGGGTGGGGTGGCCTGAACTTACCTAGGCCTCTGATTCCCAGACTTAGTCTCCGATGTCTTCTTGAACTTGCTTTTCTGTCCACAGTAGCTCTGTCCCTGCAGGCCAAGCAGATTGACCAGCAGCTCTATAAGGTGGGACTTCCTCCTGAGTGAGGAGGGAGAAGGTCTTTGCTTGTGTTGCTCTGACCACATTGCAGACCCTGGAGTCACACACCTATCTTGAGTCTCAGTGTGGCTTCAAAGCTGGTGGACCAACAGTTAACATGATTTTCTCACTTTGGCAGTTACAGGAGAACTGCCACGAACAGTGCAGACCACTCTACATTGCCTTCATAGACCTCACTTAAGGTTTTCGACCTTGTCAGCAGGGATTGACTCTTTACAATGCTGTGGGAAATAGGTTTCCTTACTGGGTTCCTGGGCATCATTTCTTCTTTGCATGAGAACATGCACAGTTAGATCGGTTCAATCAAGGAACATTAGACGCTTTCAAGATCAGCAGTGGGGTAAAGCAGGGCTGCATCCTGGCGCCAACTCTCTTTGGCATATTTTTCTCCATGCTGCTATTGTACGCTTTCAGCAATGAAGGTGTCTGCCTACATACCAGAGTTGACAGCAAGCCATTCAACTTTGGCAAGACTGCATGCCAAGACCAAAGTGCATAATGTCCTAGTCCGTGAGTTGCTGTTGACTGGCGACACCGCGCTGGCATCCCATACTGAAGTTCACTTGCAATAGCTTGTAGATCGGTCCTCCTGGGCCTGCGAGGAGTTTGAACTGACAATCAGCAACAGGAAGACTAAAGTTATGGGTCAGGATGTCGAGAGTCCACCTTAAACAACCTCACTCTGGAGGTTGTCAACAGCTTCACACACCTTGGATCAACAATTTCTAGCAATTTGTCCCTTGATGCCAAAATCAGCATCAGGATTGCTAAGGTCGCAGCTGTTATGTCAAAGTTGGGAAGTCCAACAGCAAACTAACCATAAATACAAATTTATGTGTGTACCAGTTTTGTGTTCCCAGCATTCTCCTTTACAGTAGCAAGGCATAAATAATTCATGCAAGCCAAGAAAAGACGCTGAACATTTTCTACCTCTACTGCTTCAGTCATATCTGGGGCATCCCTGGCAAGACCATAGTGTTGAATGTGGAAGTACACCAGCATGCAGGAATCCCAACGTGTTTGCCCACTTGAGTCAGTGGCAACTTTGTTGGCTGGGTCGTGAGAAACCAAATGGATGAGGGCCCATTCCCCAAAGACCATGCTCTCTGGCATGCTTGTATTGACACGAGATCAACAGGTTGCTCACATCTGTGATACAAGGAAGTCTGCAAGAGAGACTTCAAAATGATTGGGATTGGAGTTGTTGCATGGAAAGTCCTTGCTGCTGACCAGGGTGCCTGGAGGTGAGCAGTTAGGAAGGGAGTGGACTAAGGGAAGGACAAAAGAAATGGCCAGATGGCAGAAAAGAGCCCAGCAGAAGTAAAAAACATCAGTCAATCTTGGGCCAACAATATTTATTTATACCAGCTGTGTAAGTGACTGCCACTCGCGAATCAGCCCCTACAGCTACAGCAGACTATCTTCAATTCAGAAGTAGCATACACCTCGGGCACAGTCCGTCATCTCAAGAGATAGACGGATGTCTTTACACCTTCTATTTAATGCTCTGCTGTGCTAGGAAAAGATTTGTTAATAGATTTCCTGCCCGATTGCCCTCTTCTTGGTGTGGGGACATCAGTGTCTCAAAACCTTAAATGGACATGAATTGAAATTATTCTCCATTCTCCACTTGCTTATATCCAAAGACTGTTGACTTTCAGTTTGATGGGATTTCATGCAGCACCTGAACTGCCTGTATTAATAGTACAAATTGAGCACTTAACAGTTGTGAAGCGGAAAGGCCAGTTACCAGCATCTGTGCTTGGGAAACCAGCTGCTCTGCCCTGACTCTATTCTAAGGGAATCTGTGCACCTTTCTTGCCTTTAATCCAGTTATACACCCTTCCATGCTGATTTATTTCTTGTCTTAGTAGCTTTGTTACCCTCGCTTCAAAAGTTGCAAGATCTATCTTGATGTATCAAGTCTTCAGTAGCATTCTTCCTTCCAGCAAAATCTGCTTGCAGAGGCAATCATAAAATGACCAGCATTTCATTTGTTGCCTGTATGTGGCGTGGTGCATTTTTAATGTCCCAATCATTTTGCAGCATAATGGTAAACTAGTTCATATTGGTATTCCTTTCCAACTGCAAAATCAGCTTCAATAAAACTAATCATGTTAGCAGACCTGTTGGCACTAAAAGCGCTATGGGCAGAATCTTTGGGTTGGCAAGCGGGGGTTGGCCCCGTTCTCCAATGCGTCAAATGACACATGGTGACATCGGGCATACGCCCCGACGTCACCACGTGACATTCAGATCTTCAGTTCAGCTGGCGCACACCGGAGTCGGCTGCGTGCCCGCCAAACTGTCAAAGGCCTATTAAGGCCATTAAAATTCCAATTGAAATAATTAACATTGCTGCCCGTCCAACCTTAAGGTTGACGGGCAGGTGAAGAGACCAGGTTGCCTTCGCAATTTTCATGAAACCTCATCCATGGGCGGGATGAGGTTTCATGAAGGTTTTAAAACATTAATAAAAGTTTTTAATACAATTCATGGACACGTCCCAGCTCATGTGACACTGTCACATGAGGGGGCATGTCTTTGAATTTCTTTTTCCTTTACTTTGATTTTTAAAAATTTCAATAATCTCCCCGAGGCAGCTCTGTGCCTCAGGGAGATTTCTGCACGCATGCCCCGACTCAGCCTACTCCTCCTGCCCGCACAGGGAGCGCTTAGTGCATCTGGGTGTGCATCACGCTGGGTGGGCCTTAATTGGCCTACCCACGTAAAATGGCAGCAGCAGCTGATCGCGGGCAGCGATCAGCTATGTGCCCACTCCCGCCCAACCCCCCAACAGGGAGAAAATTCTCCCCTATGTGTTTTGTCTTCTGGAGGAGAGACTTCATTGGGGTTTGGTAGGCTCATGGTTATGATACTGACACCAAAAAGTGACGGCCAGATTATTATAAGAATCCAATGGGTTGACTATATGTCCAGATAATCTGCTCCTCTTGACTGGATTAGGTACGTCTAACTACAGTCCACATTATATTGACTCTTATTGTTCAATAAGTTTCTGCCAATGAACTAGCGATGATCAATAAACACCTTAAAAACAAATAAAATTAATGTAGTGTCTTGAAGAAACATGTGCTGGTAAGTGTTGGCTGCCGTGAGTAACTTTCCTAACTCTTGACTGCTTTAATCTATCCTATCTTCAATTATAAAAGCCATTTATCCATCCTTTCCTGTCACCATGGTCAATGAATCTCTGTGGCCAAATCCACTTAAGAAATTCAGTATTGTGAGCATTTGTGAATCATACAATGTTACAGTATATAAACAGCAAAGTAGCTGAACAGTATGAGAGTAGAGTGCCTCAAAGGAAATTTTATCTGTTTGGAAAAAATAACTAGTTGAATTTCTAACTCTTGTATTGCTGTTTAATTATCATTTTCCAGAAAACAATTTTACTAAATGTCACAAGAATAATGTCATTCAGTTGCAAACTGGTCTGTACTGAACTAAGTCTGAGGGGGCAGGATGGCACTGGGGTGATTGGTCTGACTAGTTTAGGTTTTACTGGCAGTAACTGGCTTGTGGAAATGATTAGAAATCTGCCAGTTGAAGACTAAAATCTATCTGGAGATCTCATTCCTATCTCCTTCTAAAAATAGGCTTATGCTAAGCTTTGTATTTCATTACTCAATTTATGCTGGGGTGCTATTGGTGGTAAAATCATTATGGAGTTCAGTAAGTTTTCAGGATTGTTAATGCTGAAATCTGCATGTGCCCATAGTCCAATGGTTCAGAGTCAAAGTTAATAAGTTAGCTTTCCAGTATCGTTGAAAGAAGCACGAGATTGTCAACCTTCTATGAAAGAACAATCATCACAAAAGGGAAATTCAAATGGAAGCTCTTCTTGCCAAAATTGCCTCCCCTCTAGATTTAGGACATTACCATGAATGAGCTGTAATCTATGCTGGTCCATGATTAAAGATATGACTGAAGAGTGTTATGCCTCACAGTGTAAATATATTTCTTTGGGCAAAACAAGTTAGACCACTGCTCAGTGCAGATATCCATGTACATAGCCTCCTTCTGTGCTATTTGATTCTATGAAGGCCATAATGCCTGTGCCAGCTCTTTGAAAGAGCTATCCAATAGCCTCACTCATTTACTTTTTCCCATAGTTCTAAGAATTTTTCTTTTTTCAAGCCTCTTTCTAATTCTTTTGAAAGCTCCTATTGACACTGCTTTCACCACATTTTCAGGCAATGCATTCCAATGTTCCAGAAAGTAATCTAGTCTCATCTTGATACGAGAGGCCCAAATGAAAGTAACCCATGTCCACTATTTGAGTTAGATGTGCAGATGGGACAGTTTGCTTTTGCTTATGGTATGGCTGATAAACAAGCTCTGACTTAGGTTAGAATTTTTGGAAAATGTTTCATATAATTCTTGCATGCTTATCAATGTGGGGAGCTGAAGCAGTTAACTGAAATGACTCTCATTTGTAAGTATTCTGCTGGTTGTTGCCTCAAGATTCACACCTGTGATTAACAAAATTGGAATGGAGGGCACAGAATCCCTTCAAAAAATTGCCTCTCTCTTAAAATGAAGTAATTATACCTGTGGCAATTAAAACTTATTTCCAGTTTATTGTAGCAACATACAAGCATCTACTTAAATTCATGGATATCTTTTTGAGTCAGAGGAAGAACTCTTGAGGTCTTCGTGTTTTAGTTGAGGAAAACCTGCAAGTGCAAGTGATTGGTTTTTGTGGGAATTTTATTTTGGTCCTAAATTAAATTTGTTTTAGCCTGAACTAAATGGTCTGACACAGTAGTTTTAATTTTGCCTATTGAAATGAGCACAAGTATATGGTTTGATTCCAGTTGCCATCTTGCATGTAACTCAATGGCGAAAGTTTGGATTCTTAAACCTGTGGCATGCAATCCCATTCAATTCACTATTCCTGAGATAAATTTTGGCCCATGGAAGGCTGCTTATGAAGCCTATATTAAGCATGGATAGAGTGACCAGAAAAGAAAAAGGAGAGAATATTAAAAGCATTGCAACACTGCCAATGTTCCCACCAGGGTTTCCACCGTACAGGCTCTGCTCTGTGATAAATAACAGGTATGCATGAGTGACTGAGCAAAATAATTTGAAGGGACCACGCAAAACAAAAATATTGCGCACAACTAAATTTTTGAAGGGATCATTGCTGCTAGTACAGGTCTAGTATCCTTTATCTGAAACCCTCAGGGCTGTCTGCATTTTGGTTTTCGGATACTGCGTATAGGACTAGGCCTACTTGCATTACAATGGCTGCAGCCTAGGCTGGCTATAGTCTAAACAAAATAGCTAGAAAAGTAAGATGTACCACTGAATAATAAATATAGGGTATGGTCGGTGAGGGTCACTAGACTTCCCACACTAAAGTTCGATGAGGTTCAAAAAAAGTGTGGCTTTTGGATGTGTTGGGACAGAGATAAAGAATACTCGGCCTGTACTGTACCTAGCAGTGGGACAATAATTAGGGGAAAAAATAACATTTACCAAACTTTTTTGTTTTAGTTTGAGACAATTACAAAAATGTAACCTATTCAGGTGCCAAGTAAGGGGCCAAGTCATTCAGTTTGAATCAATCCCATAAGAATATTACTTTTAAATTTGGCTCCTCTCTTGGGTTCAATACAGGGTGGTTAAGGCAAAGATAGATAGATAGATTCTTGTTAGGTAAGAGAATCAGAGGTTAAGGGGGGTAGACAGGAATGTGGAAATCAAAACACCAGAAGATCAGCCATAACTATTTGAATGGTGGAGCAGGCTCATGGGTCGAATGGTCTACTCCTGTTCCTATTCCTTATGTTCTTACATTAATAATTTGTTATTTAAATTTGATTGGATCTGTTCCTTGGGAAGTAGTTGACTACCTGTTAAAATTGGAGCCTGTAGCTTTTAGAGAGAGAAAGGAGGCTAAAAAGCTTCTGTAAACAGTGAGGACAGGGGGAGAGTGGGTAGGGAGAACACATACAAGGATATGATCTGCATTATTTTTCTATGTAATTATTTGAGCTCCATCTACTGTAAATTTATAATTTAACATTGCTACTGTTCTCTTCTCTCTCAATTTAATGTAATATTCTGTCATTTTCCAAAGTATGTGAAGAGAATCCAAGAGCATGTGATTAAATTAAAATAAATTATTCAAACTCTGGCAATGCTATAAAGGTACCTAGCTATCTGGGCAAATTAAAGCTTTCTAATGTGAAGAACAAGGATTTGCCTGAGTGTCAGGGATGCTGAATCCAATGGAAACCAAGTAAACACCCCAATCCCATGCAAAAACTGAAATAGCCATCAATTGCTCAGGACTTGAAAACTGAACCAACAACAAAGTAGACTCGCCTCACCTCAAAACTGTCCCAAGTATAATCAGATGAAAATGAACATGATCCAGAGGAGCTATTAGAATGGGTGATCAACATCTTTGTTAAAGTGGTGGGCTTTAAGAAGGGCCTTGATTAAAGAAAGGAAGATGGTGAGAATTCCTAGATGCAGAGCCCAAATGGCTGAAATCACTGTTTAAAAAAATAACAGTGGGGTGATGGAAGGGGAATGCAGAAAAGGACAGAGTTCTGTGAATGGGGTGTGGAGGGGATGGTTATTGTAGTGCTCGAGCAGGTTACAGGTGGGCAGGAGAAAAACCATGAAAGGATTTAAATGCCAGGATAAGAAATTTACATTTAAGGTGTTGACAGACTGGAAACCAATGCTGGCCAGTGAGGACAGGGTTAATGAATTTTTTTTTTTAAAAAAGGACTTGGTGCAAGATCGAATAGAACAACAGAATTTTGGATAATGGAATTTGACCGATTTTATGGACAATAGGAGGCAGATGAAAGATTTGGCAATAGTTTATCTGGAGGTGATTAAAAGCATGGATGAGGGTTTCAGCAGCAGGTGGCTGAGGTGGGGGAAAGAGGTGAAGGGTTTAAAAAGATTTTGTTTTTTGCACCAAGTTTGAGAACTTTAGGGGCAATAATGCAATTTCTCAAATGTTATCTACCCTTTTTGGTCCCATCTTCACTGAATGTGGCTAGGCCAACTGCTGTCTAGCCACCTCCAATGTCTCTGCTTCATTGTAGAGTTCATTGTGATTGATTCTCAAATATTGCCCTTATGAGTGTCTACTCATTTGTTGACAAGAAGTCCCATTACCCTGTGCTTACTTGGTCCAGCTGATATCTGACATGGCATGAGGGACTACTAGATGCTGGACTTAGCAAGGGTCACAATGGGAGCAGAAAAAAGGTTACCTACATTCAAGCTTACTCTAAATTTTATTGCTCCAATATTCAGTGCCAATATGGATTTCGCTGCTATCTGTTGTCTAGCACGATGCTAAATTGAACATTATCCTTCATTCTAGTGTTTATTTTGAAATGTTAATTTATTTCCATTGTGTAACAAGTAACTTGTACTGTCAAATTCTACACCACACAATATTTTTACAGTGATACTATAAATGGATGTTGTGTCAACTTCTGTAATCTCTCTCATTTTTGCCAGTCAACTCTCCTGCATGCCTCAATGGGAACTTTGTTTAGATTCAAGGCTATTTTAGCAATTAAACTGAACAATTGCTCAGTGGTTAACTAAATAATTAGTCAGAATGGAAATACACATGACCAAAATGACAGAATATTACATTAAATTGAGAGAGAAGAGAACAGTAGCAATGTTAAATTATAAATTTACAGTAGATGGAGCTCAAATAATTACATAGAAAAATAATGCAGATCATATCCTTGTATGTGTTCTCCCTACCCACTCTCCCCCTGTCCTCACTGTTTACAGAAGCTTTTTAGCCTCCTTTCTCTCTCTAAAAGCTACAGGCTCCAATTTTAACAGGTAGTCAACTACTTCCCAAGGAACAGGTCCAATCAAATTTAAATAACAGAATTTTTTGGAATTGAGAAAGTAGGGTAGGAAATTAACAAAGCAGGCACACACCTGTACAGATGCATGGGCCAGAAATTTCCCCCTGTTGGGGGGGGGGGATTGTGCGGGGGTGGACACGGGCACAAACCCAAACCTGATTGGCGCCCTGATCTGGTCTGCGCTGCCGTTTTACATGGGTAAGCCAATTAAGGCCCGTCCATCGTGATGCTCGCCTGGAAGCGCTGTGCACTCCCTGTGCGGGCCGGGGCGGTGGCAGGGGGGGGGGGGGGGATTCCCCGAGTGGTTCCCTGCGCTCTTTCGTGCATGATGCGCAAAAGAACACAGAGATCTCCCTGAGGCATGGAAGTGCCACTGGGAGATTTGTTTCAGTGTTAAATTTTTAAATAAAGGGATTTTTAAACTTTTGAAACATCCCCTCATGTGACAGTGTCACATGAGCTGGGACATGTTAATGAAATTTAGGAAAAAATTTTAAACATTTAATGAAACCTCACACTGCCCGTGGATGCGGTTTCATATTTTTTCTGAAAGCTGCCCGGGCTCTTCGCCTGCCCATCAACCTTAAGGTTGGACAGGCAGGTCCATTATTGGGTTCGTTACTTTTTTAAAAGCAGACTCAGCTGCGTGCCCACCAAACTGACAACCTAAATGACGTGCAGCGACGTCAGGGCGCAAGCCCGATGTCACTGCGCATCATTTTGTGTCAGCGAGCGAGCCCCACACCCTGCTCGCTGATGGAAAATTGCTGCCCATGGTGTATTTCAGAATAGTTGCCATATGTCTGTCTTTACTCTAAGTTGCACAAGTAGCACCTGTAATTTCACTTTGAAGGGGCAACTGGAAAAGCACCTACAGTAAGAGTTGCATCATTTCCAGGATATACTCCTAAGTGTGCTAAGTGAAAATTCAGACCTAGTTTTGAGAAATTATTTCTACTAAACCCACAGCTAAATATTTTTCATATTTTTATCCTCGCTTAAAAAAATAACTGATCCCTAGGCAGTATCCTATAATTCAAATCTGTTTAATCTTGTTTGATTTTAACACTTCATTAGACAGTATGACATATGTCTTGAATTCCAAGAAGATTTGTTTTTTGTCAGTTCATGATTTGGAAGCTGGGTATTGCCTCTTCTTTCTTGGAGAAAGTAAATTTCATTTTAACATTAAAGTGTATGCATGCAGTTTATTTTCAAGTTATTTGATAGGTCTTAGGATCACATGTTGCAGAAAAGATTGGATTTATCCTCTGAATAGCAAGGCTGGGACTTGACTACATTATCATGAGACAGACTGAGTTGGTGCAGGATGTAAAATTTCAGAATTGAAATAAACATGGCTGTCAAGATTTTAAATTTTATAGAACAGCAGAGCTGGAAACTGCAGATTGGAATTTAGACAATGATGTCTGAATCTGTGTGCTGCTGACAATGAAAGATTGTTTTGCATCCTTGTGACTGTTGGTACTCATTATGATAACTATTCATTTTAACTCAGCAGGTTCATTGCCATGTTAGGCTGGTGGATTCTGCTCTTGGGTGGAGAGTAGTCAGGATTGACTGCAAGTTGACGTCTAGATTCAGGCTGGGAGAGGAAGAAAAGCAGATCAGCAGGAGCAGAGATTGTGCCCTTGGCTAAGGCCAAAGTTTTTTTAAAAGGTTTGTCTTCTGGGTGTGGCTTGTGCTGGTAAGGCCAGCATTTATGCTCCATCTCTAGTTGCCCAGGTAATTTGGTTACGACAGACCATTTTGCTGAACTGCTACTGTCTTTGTGGTGGAAGTGCTCCTTGTGTTGTGAGTGCCAGGAATTTGGCTCAGCCACAATAAAGGAATGGCGATATACAGTGTAGAGAAATTATTCTGCCCAAGTCCAGTAAAGTGACCTGATAATGTGGGGAAGCATAGTTTGTTCATTTTTTAGTAGTATTACACACAGACAATTTGTACTGATTTGAAGTAAGTACAACTGCACTCAATCTGTATTTTTTTGCGTGTAGGCTGTGAAACAAAGCAACAGAATGATTGACACCCAATCTCATCTCTCCAAATATTTGTTTGGATAAATTGAGGAAGCACATGTATGAATGGTATAAATATCCAGATACAAACAAAAGGGGGTGCCATCATTATATCCCTGGGTTGCACGATCAGATAAGTAGAGAAAGGGCATTGTGAGTTCGCTGTGAGTGCAATGGTCATGAGGACTCGAAACGTCAACTCTTTTCTTCTCCGCCGATGCTGCCAGACCTGCTGAGTTTTTCCAGGTAATTCTGTTTTTGTTTTGGATTTCCAGCATCCGCAGTTTTTTTGTTTTTATATTTGATTGCTCTTCCCTCTCTTTCTACTGAAGGTAATCCAATATATACTGCAGATTCAGTGGTGCAAGTATTGTTTGAGTTAGCACAGTTTGTGATAGGTACTGACTGTAGATAGGCATTCAGGGTTAACATGGTCATTTCAAGTCCTGACAATGTAGTTTGGTCAGTTGAAAAATGTATGGATGTTTTTTCTAAAGCCAATACTTAGTTGTTGCTAGCTAACAATGCTACTGAGGTGTGGGGATAATGCAGCAGGGTCCATGCCAGTTCTAGAATTTCAGATGCCCTGCTGTTGTATGTGGCTGTTTGAGTTGCCATTGCCCCTCTGCCCCCCAAAACTTGCCTTTCTTGCTCTCCCACAATATTCTCCACCAAGTGCAGTTAAATGTCCTTAAATCTGCTGAGATTGTTTGTTTGACCATGTGGACCATGGAATAGTGACTTATAACAATGCCCACCTTTCTATTTTCTTCCGTCTTCCCCCCCCGCTCCGCCCCAAACCAAACCAAGACTGTTCCTCCATATAGACTGGTAATTGTGAGGAGGTTGCTGTGTGGTGTGAATCCACTGCATGTTGGAATATGGCAGTGTTGATTACATTCCCCATTTGGCTGATGGATTAGAACGTGGAGAGCAGCACTGGGAATTTAAGCTGCAAAATTGTTGAAGAATTTTTGATCTATGCGTTGTATTGTGATCAACTATAATTGCTATCAAATGTCACTAGCTCACCGGGAAATCTGATTAATGTGCAATTTCTACCCAGAAAATACACATTTGATAATTTGTAGAAAATGTAGTTGTCCTGTTTAAATGAAACCATCTAGTTTACAAAATGTACATGTTGATATTTTGGAATAATTTGTACAAGCTTGGTGTTATATCAGTCGCTTGTTTTCAGGCAGGTTTGCACTTTTTTAACCTGGCATTGTCATAGTCTTAGGCATATCCTGTACTCATGTTTTATTTTAACTATAGATTTTTATTACATGTTTGCATTAATGAAATCAGGAATAAGTAATGTACATGCACTAAAAGGATGTTGTGAATCTTTTAATAATTACAATATGTTTATACTTTCAAATACTCCATTTACAATTTTTTTAAAACCATACCCATGTGGGAGCCAATTTAGCTATCTTTTAGGAAGATTTTTAGGTGTTTGTCAAGGGTCAACTCTGATTTGTAATAAAGAACAATTCTTAAATAACAGGCAATCTTCCATTTTTCAAAACAAAAACCTATCATATGGTACATTGTAGCTTTCTACAGATTGTGCTGTTTATTTTCCTACAATGCTGTTGGCTGGAATCTGTCCTACATACCGATTTGAAGATGTTTCTGCAATTAGGAATCTTATTCTGGGTGACATTCAGAATGGATTAAGTAGACTCAGATACAAAGTGGATACAGCTTGTTGAGTGGAACAATTACAACCCCAGAGCTGAATGTTGTGTATAGTCAGTTCATTGTTTCTTTCCATTTCTCTCTGGAAGCAGTGGCTTGTGCTGGTACCTCACCTAATTGGTCATTCATTAATGTGAGTCTAAATTAATCTGTGGACATTATCCTGTCATTATCCATACGTTCTTCTCTTCTATACATGTTCCCATAGTTGTCACTCCAGTAGCAACTGCTTCAAGCACGACTCTGATCCCCCTTCCTCCACCCCAAAATCCTGAAGGCATTGAGGCAAGTGGTATTACTTCTCCTCCTTGCCTTGTGAGAAGGTCAACTTTGCACATGCTATTAATGACACTTGAGACTTTATGATCTATATGCCTCTGTCACTATTTTGAAGCAATGCAGAAGTCTCATTCTTTAGTTCCTAAGGGTAATACAACATAGGTTTGTCCTATGATATCTTGGAGAACAGATGGGATCAAATAACTGCCATTTCTTCTTTGCCTCAGCAACAGGCAGATGAAGGCTTGTGCTTTGGAACAAGGCCCTGCTCAACATTAAAGTCTTTTTTTTAAATGATTAGTTTATGGGATGTGGGTGTCGTTGCCCAGGCCTGCATTAATTACTCTAGTTTAGAGGGCATTTAGAACGTTTCTGTAGTTGTGCTCTGGAGTCACATGTAGGCCAGAGCAGATAAGGATGGCAGATTTCCTTCCCTAAAAGACATTTACAACAATGGGTTTCATGGTCATCATTAGACTTTTAATTCCAGATTTTTATTGAATTCCAATCCCACCATCTGCTGTGTTGAGATTGGAACCCGGGTCCCCAGAGTATTACTCTGGGTCTCTGGATTACTAGTCCAGGGACAATACTACTACACCGCCGCCACCGCCACCACCACCACAACATTGGCAGGTAACGGAGTCTAACACAGTTTGCACCGTTGCTGTGTCATTTTAGGATTGGATTTCAGTCATGTTGCACTTGATGCTCCTAGCTTCCACATAGAAAGTCTTGAATGCAGTGTTATCCTTTAAAGTTTAATTTTAAAAACTAGGTTAAAGAACTGAATAGGTTATAAATTGAGATTAATGACTGTAATGATGTTAGTTCTCCATGTTAATTTTTATAAATCAAAAATTGTCAATAGTGCTTCTAGTACAAAATTACCATTTTCATAAGCAGGCAATGCCCCTTTTAATATGGAACCCGCATCTTCTATCTAATGGAATTGAGTTAGCACCAGAGGACTGCTAATTACTGACTTAGCATTAATGTTGTGTACTGGAACTTGTGCAGGATTCCCATTAAATCTCTTGTCAAATCAAGGTGGGAGATATGAAAGATTACATTTGCATTTCTTATAGGTAATTGCAGAAGCAAAATGTGGATAGATACTGTACAGCAAAAGAAAATTTTACAGTAAATGTAGTTGGTTCCTTTATTCTAGGTTGACTGGCAAACATACACTGGTTTTACAAAAATTGCACTGTTCCAGAAAAATGGACAGGCTGAAGTTACAGCCTGACATTTGCTGATTGAGGAACTATAACAGACCCTATTAACATAAGCAATTCAACTTTAGAGATAAAAGCAAAATACTGTGGATGCTGGAAATCTGAAACGAGCATGCTGCAGTCGGACAAAAAAGCTGTAGATGGCTAAGTGACACATTTCTGCCGTTCACAGCTCCCACCAATGTTTAATTCCTATTCTGTATTCTGCTGTGCTCTTTGCACCATGAGCAAATAATGAACAATGAACACTCAAAACCAGGTGTGTGCACTGTAGATGATTCATATAATCTCTCCTGCATTTAAACCAGCCTGTGTCGGGCTAAGAATTCCCAAGACTTAAAGCTATTTGTCTCTCAAACCTCCCTCAAACATTTACAACTGTGATCCGGAAGAATACTTGGAGTGGAGTGACTATATACTTTTTTCTTAATGTGACTATATTTCATGTTTTTCTGTATGCTTTTGTAAGGTGATTAAATCAAACAAATGTAAGTCTGTGAAAAAGATGAATTTAGAATGACTGTCCATTAACCAATCCTCTATCTGCAATATATTACCCCCTTATCTTGCCTATTAACCTTTTGGTGTAGCACATTATCAAAAGCCTTTTGGAAATCAGGCTATACCCTTTATCTTAGAACTTATGTTCTAATGTCCTAACCCTCAGATTCCCCTCATAACCAATATTTACACAATAACGCACTACATTTAACTGCAGGCAATGTATAATGCCTCAATATCCTACCTGTAACTCGTAGTAACCTTATCATCTGCTGATAGTCACCCTGAAACCAGTGTAGCAGCCAGAATTTCCCTGCACTGAAGAGTCAGGCTTCTCAGTCCATGTCACTTAAGGCCTGATCTCACTCTTTATCACCTTAGACTACAGTTTAAACTCTGGTTCCATATGTGAAACTGACAACTCTGAACTGGGAACCCAAATCAGAGTTGATCTAGGAGTATTGGGACAGTAGCAGGCCATTTAGCCCTTCGAGCCTGTTCCACATTCTGTACTTGGGCTTCACACATCAAAACTTGGCAACACAGACTGACCTGTGGCAAACTAAGGGATTGCGTAAAGGGCTCAGTGTTTGGGGGACTTGCTGCAGGGCAGGTTGTCCTCTACTCAACACCAACATTTCTAAATCACTCCCCGGATCGGACTCACTAAAGGCAAGTTTTTACGGCATTACGGAAATTACACTACAGGAGAAGGCCATTGGTCTCCTGATGTTGCAGCTCTCTCATCTGACCCCACTCCACTCCACTCCCAGATAACTTTATATTCTTCCTTTTCAAAAAGATATCCTATTCCCTTTCAGTCTCTGCCTCAATAGTCACATGTGAATTATCCCATTGTCTAATAGGCCTCAGTTCAAGTGCTTTCCCCTCCGCTTATTTCTTCCAGGAAGAATCCTTGCTTTTCATTGCCTGGAGTGAAGTCTCAGAGTTTCACTTGCCCTCTAACTAATTGTGCCTCATTGTCATTCCCATTCACCACCTAGTCACTGTTGCTCCCACCCCAAACCATTCACCCCACCTTGCCTGAGCCCCAATCTTCTAAACACGTCCCCTTCACTCCCATGATCCACCTAATCTCTCATTCCCCATCTCACCCGAACCCCCATTCCTCAGGTTCCATCTCACCCAAGCACCACATCCACCTCAGTTTTTAAACTTTCCCACTCACCCTTTGATACCTCCTTTCCCATTCCCCTCTGGAGAGTCCCCAAATAGTGACACTTGCAATTCGCCAGCCTCCCAAATGCCAACTCTCTAGCCCCCTGCAGTTGCACTGATGGTCATGCGACATCACCAAGTCTGAAGTTTTACTAGCAGCCGGTAACATCAGAGTGAGACGATGAGGTTGCACCATAGTGGGAAATTTAAACTGATCTCCCTGGCTGAAAAGCAGCAAAGCTCAGGACAGGTACCCACAAGTTTTAAATCTTATAAATGCACTTAGAAAAGTACAGTATGATTACAAGAAGTCAGCATGGTTTTACAAAAGGGAAATGCTATTTGACAAATTTAGAGTTTTTTGAGGATGTAACTGGTAGGGTAGATAAAGGGTAACCCGATACAAGTTCAGAGTTGTCAGTTTCACATATGGAACCAGAGTTTAAACTGTAGTCTAAGGTGATAGAGTGAGATCAGGCCTTAAGTGACATGGACTGAGAAGCCTGACTCTTCAGTGCAGGGAAATTCTGGCTGCTACACTGATTTCAGGGTGACTATCAGCAGATTATAAGGTTACTACGAGTCACAGGTAGGACATTGAGGCATTTTACATTGCTTGCAGTTAACGGTAGTGTGTTATTGTGTAACTATTGGTTACGAGGGGAATCTGAGAGTTAGGACATTAGAACATAAGAAATAAGAGCAGGGGTAGGCCATTTGGCCCTTTGAGCCTTCTCTGGCATTTAACAAGATCATGGCTAATCTTCGAATTCAATTCGACCTTCTCACATTATCCCCACATCCATTGATTCCCTTAGTACCTAAACAAATCTACCCTCCCCTTGTCTTAGATATTCAGTCGTTGACTATATTTATGGTACTTGGGTAGAGAATTCCATAGATTCACAACACTTTAGTGAAGCAATTTCTCCTTATTGATATACTTCAGAATGCCAATTGGTGAAGGATAGAACTGAACCCAATCTTTGAACATTTTTACATTTATTTACAGAGTTGCACATTACAAGCATTCACCATTTAACCCAACAGCCACAGTTTTGATATCTCTATTTATAGGGGACGCAAGTGGATGCCAAGTTAATACCCACCATCTGTGTACAGTTAAACAGAATTAATATTACAATTTAACATTCATCTCAGTCATAAATAGCTGACCCTTTGCTCTGACACTGAATCCTGTGTTCTAGATTCCTCAGCCAGGGGAACCATTTTCTCAGCATCAGCACTGTCAATCCCTTTAAAGAATTTCATATGTTTCAATGAGATTGCCTTTTTTTTCAAAACCCCAGGGAGTATATGCCTAGTTGACCCAATCTCTCATGATAGGTCAATCCCTTCATCCCAGTAACTTTAGTATGAGTGCAGTTTTAGGTGAGTTACCATTAGCTGCTGGCGGAATCATCTCATCCCTGGTTTCCCTTCTATGAGATGCTCCTACATCCTCTGTCCCCCACTATCTACTCCTCACCTTTGGTTCTCCCCTGTTTACCTCTGCCCCATTTTCTTCTTACTTTCCCCTGGCTGCCCCTATTGTTAGATCCCACTCCCTCCCATCCTCCCTTGTGCCCCCACTGCCCAATTTCCACAATCTGCCCCTGCCCCTCTTGACAGCTTTCTTTCTGCTCTTCCACCCACCACTGTCCCCCACTGCACTTTTTTAATAGCTACAGATTCTATGTTGTATTAACTGAAGAATATTTCTTTATATGTGTAAAGAATTGATTTTCTGAAAGCAAAGCCATTCATGAGTTTAGGATAATGATCTGGACTAGCGCCAAACAATTTAATCAAGTTTTGTCTTTGTTGATCCAATTCATTGTGTGTCTTGGCACGTATATAAATTGGTTCTCAATTGCTGCCTTTTTCTCATTTCTTTCCAATCCTTTTCCCCAGTGAATTTAATTAATATTTCTCTTTTTCATTTTTGATCCTTTATTTACTGGCCTGTGTTCTTCAGGCTCTGTACTATTTGTGCCTTTGGTTGCTGGCTTCATCCATTTCAACAGGCCCTGAGCCAGTTTAACTGCACAGGCAAATTTTAACCCAACAGTTGTAGTCCTTGTAGTTTTTCAACTGGCAAAATGATTTGAATCACTAAAAGCCAAGGCAAAAGACTTGTTTCTCTACATACTACGTGTGTACTGTGGCAACCATTTTCTGCAGAGTGATGAGAGAAATTACTAGCTAACCTGTTCAATGCTGTTGATTTAAAAGGGACATGCTGGCTGAGATACTGAGTTGATTCCATACCATGGATCATGAGCTGTCCCTCGATTCAAGGATGACACCCACTCAGGCGTGCAAATTTGCTATGGGTCTCCATGTGACTGAACAGGCTGATTCTCGACCCACATGTCTTTGCGCGAATGGGGCAGGATGCCCCATGAGGTAGTGGAATCCGTAGTGCAGGATTTGCTCCCTTTTCTTTCCTTCTTTGCCACTGCTCTGCCTTAACATTAAGTTGTTTGAACTCGATGCATGTCCACCTGAACTATGTGTAAGGACTAAACCCCTTACTAGCACAGGATCAGACATCATGATGAAAGCTCCGTTATAAAACAACTTTTATTGTGAGAAAGGCAGGACAAATTTATGCACCCGAGGTAAAATTCCAGGAAGCGATTTACAGAACAACACAAGCTCTATGCTTCCCATGTTGGAACCAGATAGAAGAGCGCACTTCTTCCCTCATTTTAATCTTCATTATTTCTTTATCTTGTGTTGTCTTTCCTTTGTTCCTTTTCCACCGTATAGAAGCTTGGTTAGACCACACTTGGAGTACTGTGTGCAGTTCTGGTCCCCTTACCTTAGAAAGGATATTATTGCCATAGAGAGAGTGTAACAAAGGTTCACCAGACTTGTTCTAGGGATGGCGGGACTGTCCTATGAAAAGAGATTGGGGAAACTGGGTCCGTATTCTCTAAAGTTTCGAAGAATGAGAGGTGATCTCATTGAAACCTACAAATTACTTAAAGGAATAGACAGTGTAGATGCAGGTAAGGTGTTTCTCCTGGTTGGGGAGTCTAGAACCAGGGGACACAATTTCAAATTAAGGGAGAAGCCACTTGAGACCGAGATGAGGTGAAATTTCTTTATTCAGAGGGTTGTGAATCTTTGGAGTTCTCCACCTCAGAGGGCCATGGAAGCTCAGTCATTGAGTTTGTTTAACGTAGAGATTAATAGATTTCTGATTAACAATAGTGTAAAAGGTTATGGGGATAGTGTGGCTGAAAGGCATTGAAGTGTTCGATCAGCCATTATCGTATTGAATGGTGGAGCAGGCTCGATGGGCTGAATAGCCTTTTATTCCTATGTTCCTAAATCTGGACAGTGGCCCTTTTCTTTTGCTGGAACTTCTCCAGCAGATTCTCCTGAGACTGCCAATTAGGACTGTCCCCACATGGTCCACTGCACAAGCATGCAGTTCTTGTCCAATTATAGGTGGGTTCAGCTGAACAGCCCTCCCCTGTGTCTTGGCTCATGTGCATTCTTCTGTAATCACATCAACTTCTGCAATTTTCAGTTCACATTTCTAGCCTAATAAAAGCAGATTTAAAGCATAGCAATTTCTCATGATTTCTTCACTCTGCAGATCAATACACAGACAAAGATACATGATTCCTACACCCAATATGCTGCTCAAAGGCACCATACCCCCATCACTCGCCCAGCAGCATTTCCTGGCATTCACACCTAATATCCAGATACTCCACCTGATACCTCACACCCACCAATGCTGCCAGCCTCACATCTGCTGCTTATTGCCTCTGCATACCTCCAGTTATTCAGCTATGGCAGGAACATCACTGCACCCTTCCCCCACCCCAAACAAAGTGCTACACAATCACTGATATTCTGCCCACTCTTGCAGTTCAAGATATCACACAATAGAAGGGAGCAGAGCAGAAAAGGCAAGGAACAAGAACCCCTGTGTTTTCTGAGCTGTACTGAAAAAATGACTCTCTGCATCACTGGGCCTGCTTTGACTAGGTCCATCGCATTTTGACGTTGCTCAGAACATTGAGGATAATGGCATTTTCCTGTCTTATGCCCCTCTCATCCTGCTCTTTAGCATTATGATCAAGCTGCTGCTGATGTGACAATGAACCTCTTGTTTCTCCTGCCACCACCATCCCATCCCCATGCTACTTTCCTCACACCAACCTTCCCCTTCTGAGTTCCCGTTTTCAGACAACCAAGAATTATCCCCTGTACAGTCACAGCAACCAGAATGCAGAGAACAAAAACAAGGTGGTGATGAAGAAGCCCTGTGGCTTAATCTGACATTCATGGGTAGCACTCAGACACTGATACTGCATCTACCTTGAGGCTAGCATAGAAATATGATCAGCACATGGTGAGTCAACCGGCAATAGCGGGTTGCAACCAGGCCATGAAGGGGTAAATGGCTTGTTTGTCAGCTCACTGGAGGACTGTGTTAGACAAGTACTACCGCAGAGAGCTCATAAGTTTGATGAGGGGCATGCAGGAGAGCTCTGGATGAGCATGCACACTGAGTTGCTGGGTGCATTGACTGGCTGGGCAGACAGCCTTCTGCCACATCTGGGAGCATGGAGGAGTCAGGCTCCAACTTGGCAGAGGGCATGGCACTGACCTTGCCCTCTCTGCAGCCTCTGTTCTATCTCCCTGTCATCCTGCAGACCCCGAAGGTATGTCACTGCTGCCCCCAAGCTTGTTGCAGCCTTTGTGTGGACAGGTCACCATCTTCTCTTGCCCAAGTATGAGGATGCAGAACACTCTCTGACAAATGGACTAAGGCTCCTCCAAAAACTCCCCCAAAAACAATCAAATATTTACAGACACTTTTCAATAGAAAAAATATAAGATTTACTGGACATCAGGTGCCTAGCTCTTTCGGGCATGCTACTGCAAGGGTCATCTTAGCTGCTTTATGCATCTTTTTTCAAGAGTGGACAACAGAGGTGTTGTCAGGGCCTGCGTTGACCAAATTTGGAATCCTGGCATCACATCAGCAAATTTAGGCTTTGTGATGTCAGGCTATTGCTGCTTCAAGTCGGACTGCAACTGAGGTGCCTATGTACCTGGGGAATGCTGCAGGGGCTGCACAGGAGCAGCTTACAACATTGCCTGCCCCCAGAGAAGTAAGGTAGGCATGCTAAAATTAGTGCTGTGCCTATGAGTTTCTTGCCCAAGAAGTCTTATTGCAATTGTATAGGGCCTTTGTGAGACCACACCTGGAGTACTGTGTACAGTTTTGTTCTCCCTACCAAAGGAAAGATATACTTGCTGTAGAGAGTGAGCAATGAAGGTTCACGAGACTGGTTCCTGGCATGAGGGGTTTGTCCATTTGAGGAGAGACTGAGTGAAATAGGCCTATATTTCTGTAGTTCAAAAGAATAAAAGGTGATCTAATTGAAACGTATAAAATTCTCTTAATGGGCTTCGTAAGATAGTTGCTGGGATGATGTTTCCACTGACCAAGAACTATGGTTCATAGCCTCAAAATAAAGGGTCAGCCTTTAAGTCTGAGGCGAGGAGAAATTTTTTCACTCATGAAATAAGAGATTTTTTTTGGGCAAGGAACTTTTTTTTTAGAACATAGCTAGCTAGCTGCGACCTGTTTCTTGCAATTCACGAGACCAGAAGAAATAGGAGCTGAAGTAGGCCATTTGACCCTTTGAGCCAGCTCCACCGTTCAGTAAGATCATGGCTGATCTTATCATGTCCTCCAATCCACTTTCTTGCCTACCTCCCAAAATGCCTTAAGGTTTTTCTCTAACACAGCTTTGAATATATTCAATAACCCAGACTCCACTGCTGACTCTGAGGTAGAGAATTCCAAAGTTTAACGGCCTTCTGAGAGGAGAAATTCTTCCTTCTCTCCGTTTTAAATGGGAGCTCCCTTATTTGGAAATAGTGCCCTCTAGTTCTAGGTTCCCCCACGAGAGGAAATATCCTCTCAGTATCCACCCTGTCAAGCCCCCTCAGAATCTTTTATGTTTCAATAAGATCACCTCTCAATCTTATGAACTCCAATGAATATAGGCTCAATCTGTTCAACCTTTCCTCATTAGACAACCTCTTCAGCAAAGGAATCAACCTAATGAACCTTCTTTGAACTGCTTCTAAATAACAAGATCATAACTGCACGCATTACTCTAGGTGTCCTCTCACCAACACCCTATACTGCTGTCGCATGACATTCCTACTTATGTACTCTATTCCCTTGCAATAAAGGCTAACATTCCATTTGCTTCTTAATTACTTGCTATACTTGTGTGCTAGGACAAGGACACTTATGATATGGCAGGTGGTATTTGCCAGGCTGATCAAATCCCAGAGGGAAACTTGGCCACGCTATCACAACGATTTTGCAAATTGTATTTATTACAAGGAAGATTTGTGCACTGAAGTCAGAAGTAATGAGTCCATTAACACCTTTAGAGATTTTAAAGATTAAATTAAAACATTTATTAACAAAAGGAAACTTAAACACACCAAGACTACATTTACAGTTACATTTAGTTTTATAACAGCTCTCAAGATTCTTACTTAACTAGACTCCCAACTACACACCCATTTTCAGGCAACAGATAGATTCTAAATCTACGCAAGCTCTCCAAATGAGCTAATGACCTAGTGCCATTGCTCTGCCTTTCCCCCATACCCTTGCATGTTGTTTCTGTTCAAGTAATCGTCTAATGTCCTCTTGAATGCCTTGATTGAACCTTCCTCCACCAAACTTCAAGGCAGTGCGTTCCAGACCCGAACCACTCATGAAGAAGTTTTTTTTCCACAACATACTTGCTTCTTTTGTAAATCACTTTAAATCTGTGCCCTCTTGTTCTTGGTCCTTTTACGAGTGGGAACAGCTTCTCCCTATCTGCTCTGTCCAGCCCCCTCATGATTTTGAACATCTCCATCAAATCTCCTCTTAGCCGCCTTCTCTCCAGGGAGAACAGTCCCAACCTCCCCAATCTACCCTCCATAGCTGAAGTTTCTCATCACTGGAACCATTCTTGTAAACTTCTTCTGCACTCTCTCCAATGTGTTCACATCCTTCATAATATAGTGCCCAGAACTGTACACAACATTCCAGCTGAAGTCTAATGAGTGTCTTATATAAATTCAACATAACCTCCCTGCTCTTGTACTCTATGCCCCTATTAATAAGGCCTGGATACTATATGCTTTATTAACTGCTCTCTCCACCTGTCCCGCCATCTTCAATGATCTATGCACATATACACACATGCCTTTCTGCTCCTGCACCCCCTTCAAAGTTTCACCGCTTATTTTATATTGTCTGTCCATGTTCTCCCTACCAAAATGCATCAGCTCACATTTCTCTTCATTGAACTTCATCTGCCACCAAACTGCCCACTCCATCAACTTGTCTATATCCTCTTGAAGTTTCACACCATCCTCTTTGCAGTTCACAAAACTCCCAAGCTTTGTATCATCTACAAACTTTGAAATTGCCCCCTGTACACCAAGATCGAGGTCATTAGTATATATCAGGAAAAGCAAGGGTCCCAACACTGACCCCTGGGTAACTCCACTACAATCCTTCCTGCATCCCAAAAAATATCCAGCAATGTTACCACAAGCGCCCATTGTTGCTAAATGGGATGTATCTTTCTGCTTCTCTCTCTCATTCGACAATGGAACTTCAAAGGCTTTTAACAAAACCTTGGTTACTGGAAAAGCAAACTTCCCCAGGGTGGCTAGATGCTTTTTCCACAAGTCTGTTTCGCACAGTGCACCTTTCAAGATCTCATACGGTCACATCCCACACAACTTTCCATCTTTCTTTAAATATATTTTCTCCCTTTTGATCTGTAAATCCCATTGTTTCAACCTGTCTTTGGAAGTTACTTTTCCCAGAATATAAAAATCTTTCATGTTGTAATTGTGGCCAGCACTTTTGGGGGAAGAATAAAATGTGCCTTATTTATCTTGCCAGTTGTAAGCATCGTATCATATCTCATTGAAAATCAAGCAACCTCCCAACTTATCTAAAAATGCAAATTCCATTTGCACTGTATCTGCTGAGACTTCATCCAAGCTTACTCATGTCCATTTCAAATGCCTGTTTTACACCTAACCCCTTTTGATGAGTCAAACCTGAGGCAATCTGACTGCCTGCAGTTTAATTAAACTACACACACATGGACACACAGTCCCCATATCCCACAGTAATATTAGGGGGGGGAAAATGAAATTTCCTTTACAACACCCAGATCTCTTTGCACTGCAGCATTCTATAGTTTCTCTCCATATAAATACTACTCGGCTTTACCAAAATGGATAACCTCACATTTTCCCACATTATACTCCATCTGCCAAATTTTTGCCCACTCATTAACCTATCTACATCCTTTTGCAGACTGTGTCCTTCTCACACCTTGTTTTACCACCTAACTTTGTATTGTCAGCTAGTTTAGCAACCATGCATTTTGATCCCTTCATCCAGGCCATTGGAACAGATTGTAAATAGTTGAAGCCCCAGGACTGATCCCTGTGGCACCCCACTGGTTACAGTTTGCCAATCTGAAAATGACCCATTTCTCTTGGCTTTGTTTCCTGTTAGTTGGCCAATACTCTATCCATTCTATATGTTATTCCTAACATGATGAGTTCTTAACTTGTGCAGTAATCTCTTAGAATGGTCTTTTGGAAATTCAAATACACTACATCTACCTTTACCCACCTGGCTTGCTATGTCCTCAAAAAAACTTATTGTCAAACACCATTTCCCTTTCACAAAACCATGTTAGTTCTATCTGATTGTATTATGATTTTCTAAGTGTCCTGCTACTACTCCTTAATAGTGGACTCTAGCATTTTCCCAATGACAGATGTTGGACTAACTATAGTTTCCTGCTTTCTGTCACCTTTTCTGAAATAGTGGTGTTATATTTGCGACTTTCCAATCTGCTGGGACGTTTCTGGAACCTAGGAAATTTTAGAAGATTCCAGCTAATGCATCCACTATCTCTGCTGACACATCTTTTGAGACCTAAGCATGCAGGCCATCAGGCCCAGAGGACTTGTCAGCCTTTAGTCCCAATTGTTTACCGAGTACTTTTTCAAGAGTGATCATGATTGTTTTAAGTTTCTTCCTCCATTTTGTCTCTTGATTTTCTACTATTCTTGCGATGATTTTGTATTTTCTACTGTGAAAACAGATACAAAATATTTGTTCAAAATCTCTCTCATTTCCTTGTTTGACATTAATTCCCCAGTTTCACCCCCTAAGGGACCAACATTGACCTGAAATGTTCACTTTTTTCTCTCCACAGATGCTGCCTGACTGGTTGAATGTTTCCAGCATTTTCTATTTTTATTGTTCACTTTAGCTACTGTTTTCCTTTGTATATATTAGTATATGTTTATATTTCTTGCCAGTTTTCTCCCATACTCCAATTTCTCCCCCTTTATTTTTTAATCATGCTTTACTGGTTTCTAAAATTTTCCCAATCTCTGGCCTACAATTAATCATTGTAGCGTTGAACACCTTTTCTTTTAATTTGATGCCACCCTTAGTTAGCCAGGGATGGTGCAACCCTCTCGTAAAGCCTTTATTTCTCAATGGAATATATCTTTGAGAATAATGAAATATCTTTTTTAGATGTCTGCCACTGCTTCTCTACTGCCTTGCCTTTTAACCTGTTTTCCCATTTCACTTTAGCCAATCTGTTTTATACACTTGTAATTGCCTTTATTTAAGTCTTAACACTAGGGACAGAATTTTCCATGCTCATTGGAATCGGGCATGTTCAGTGGTGTAAGTGGACAATATGGCAATAAGGCCAAAAATCGGTTTCATGACATTGACAAGTGTGATTTGCAGAAATCGGGACTTACATTGCAGACATCAGAGGAGCAGAAGATGCTGGAGCCTGACAGCAACGGGACCCTGGAGGAACTTCCATGGCATGCTGGGTGGATTCTCATGGGTATGGCTCCGCTGCAAAGCAGCTCACAGAAGTTGGAAAGTCTATTGGTCTATTCGCAATGGATGATGGTCAAGGGGGTGGAGAGGAAGGTCCTGCTGTGTTCGGAGAGGAAGATGTACCAGGGGGTGGAAGAGGAAGGTCTAGGATAGACTAGGATCCTACCCTTCTGGGAATCAGAGCGGACCTGTGGGAGACGGTCGGGAGCCGAGGAGCGCCTATATATACAGACCGGGGATTATAGAGCGGCCTACCTTGCTGGGAGTCGGAGCCAACCTGTGGGAGATAGTCAGGAGGTGAGGAGCGCGCTGTTTCAGCTGCTGTGAGGCTGCAGTCCAGGAAAAACAAAAAAGCAACTCTGGCCTCACAGGAAGCTAGTAAGTTGAGTGGCCGGTAAGTGTTCAGACTAAGGGACAGTGTGTGAGAAACCAGTTTAGGACAGACTAGTTAAGGTAGATCTATAAATAAAAAGGACTAAAACCTTAAAATAATGAACCAAAATTTGAAAAGTTTAAAATAATAAAACAAAGATAAAAAAGCAATAAAAATAAAGTAATTTAAACAAACATCTAAAACACATACCTTTGTAGTTAAGAAGCATATAACCTTTAGTTGTCAGTGGTACTAGCATTCAAAAAACACAGTAAATTGTAGCATAGATAGGAAGAAAGTAATGACAGGAGAGGCGTTATGTTGCAGCTGTGGGATTTGGGAGCTTTTGGACGCCAAGGCAATTCATGATGAACACGTCTGCAGGAAGTGTAAGCAGCTTGGGGAATTCCGGATCAGGATTATTGATCTGGAAGCTGAAATGCAAACACTGCGCAACATAAGGAGGGGGAAAATACCTGGATGCTTTGTTCCAGAAGACAGTCAGATCTCTTAGAAGAGAGTCAAATGTTTTGGTCAGCAGTGAGGGACAGGAGGATGTGACTGTCAGTGAGGTAGGTAATGGGACCTAGCAGACAGTGGTGGAGGAGCCTCAGACTTGCAATTGTCAAACAGGTTTGAGGTGCTTGCAACTTGTGTGGACAAAAGCGAGACCTGCAAGGTGGATGAGCAGGCTGGCCATGACACCACGGTACAGGAAGCCTTTCAAGCAGGAGAAGCAAAAAGGCTATGTTGCCTGCCCAGTAACAGGGTTTGGGACGCCTGCTCGGGGCTGGAGAGGAACTTGCAGTGGGAGGGGGAGGATCCAGTTGTCACGGTCCGTGTGGGTACTAATGATACAGGTAGAACTAGGAAAGAGGTTCTGCAAAGTCGGTGTGAGGAGCTAGGTACCAAATTAAGAAGAAGAACCTCAAAGGTAACAATCTCTGGATTATTACCTGAGCCACATGCAAATTGGCAATAGGGCAAATAAGATTAGAAAGACGAATGCGTGGCTCAAAGACTGGAGTGGGAGAAGTGGGTTCCTGTTTGTGGGGCACTGGCATCAATACTGGGGAAAGTGGGAACTGTACAGTTGGGACAGTTTACACCTGAAATGTGCAAAGACGAGTGTCCTCGCAAATCACATAACTAGGGAAATAGAGAGAGCTAAACAAGAGTGGTGGGGGATCAAGCTTGGGTAGAGGTAGCAATTCAAGGTATACAAATCAAGACAGGAGATCAAAAATATTAATATGAGAAATGAGGGTCAGAGAATGGTAGGAAGGGACAGAGAGAAAAAGCTTAAGAATACATCAACAGTCAAGTCTAAATGTTACAAAGGTAACAAAAAGACAAAACTAAAAGCTCTCAATTTGACTGCACGTAGCATTCATAACAAAGTAAATAAATTGAAGGCCCACATTAAAGTAAATAAATGTGATTTGATAGCAATTACGGAGAAGTGGCTGCAGGACGACAAAGATTGGGTCCTTAATATTGAGGGGTGCATGACATTCAAGAAGAATAGGTAAAGGTGGAGGGGTAGCACTTTTAATCAAGGAGGGCACTGGTGCAGTAGTTAGAGATGACCTTGGTTCAGGAGATCAGGATGTAGAATCGATCTGGGTGGAGATGAGGAATAGTAGGGAGATCAGGATGTAGAATCGGTCTGGGTGGAGATGAGGAATAGTAGGGAGGGAAAGTCATTAGTGGGAGTGGTCTTCAGGTCCCCTAACAGTAGTCACAGTGTAGGACAAAGTATTTAGGAGAAAACATTGTGTGCTTGTGATAAAGGGATAGCAATAATCATGGGTGACTTTAATCTACACAAACTGGAAAAATCAGAGGCAGTCGTAGCCTGGATGAGGAGTTCTTAGAATGCTTTTGAGAGAGCTTCTTGGACCAGCACATTCTAGAACCAACCAGAGAGCAGGTTATATTTGATTTGGTATTGCATAATCTGACAGGATTAATTAATGACCTCCGTGTAAAGACACCCCTAGATAGCAGCAACCTCAATATGATTGAATTTTACATCCAGTTTGAAAGGGAGAAGAGTGGGTCTAAGACTAGTATCTTAAACTTAAATAAGGGCAACTATGTGGGGATGAAAGCTGAGCTAGCTGAAGCGAACTAGGTAACTAGGCTGGAGTATAGATCAATAGAGAAGCAATGGCAAACATTTAAGAGGATATTTCGGAGTATTCAGAATAAGTACATTCCTATTATAAAGAAAAATTCTAAGGGGAGGACCCACCATCTGTGATTTACTAAAGATGTTAAGGAAAGCATCAGACTTGAGAAAAAAGCATACAACTCCACAAAGATGAGTGACAGGACAGATGATTGGACAGGATATAAAGAACGGCAGAGAATGACCAAAAGGTAAATCAGGAGAAAGAAATTAGCATTTGAGAGGAAGTTAGCTAGAAATGTAGAAACTATTGCTATCCGGTTTTACAGGTATTTAAAAAGGAAAAGAGTAAGTAAAGTGAGTGTAGGTTCTTTAGAGAGTGACAGTGGGAAGTTAATAGTAAATAATAAGGAAATGGCAGAAGAAATTAACAAATATTTTGCTTCTGTGTTAACTAAAGAGGATACAAAAAACATTCCAGTAATAGCTGCAAATCAGAAGGTGAAAGGGAGAGGGGAACTTGGTGAAATTACAATCACTAAGGAAATGGTACTGAGCAATTTGATGAAGCTGCAGGCTGGCAAGTCACCGGGTCCTGGTGGACTGCATCCTAGGGTCTTAAAAGAGGTGGCTAATGAAGTTGTCGATGCACTGGTGTTAATTTTCCAAAATTCACTAAATTCTGGAAAGGTTCCATCAGACTGGAAAATAGCAAATCTATTCAATAAGGGAGGGAAGCAGAAAACAGGAAACTATAGGCCAGTTAGCTTGACATCTGTGGTGGGGAAGTTGTTAGAATTGATCATTCAGGAGGTTATAGCTAGGCACTTAGAAGAGCTCAAGGTAATCTGGGAGAGTCAGCACAGTTTTTTGAAAGGAAAATCATGTTTAACCAATTTACTGGAATTTTTTGAAAGAATAACATGCACAGAGGATAAAGGGGAGCCTGTAAATGTACTGTATTTGGATTTCCAGAAGGCATTTGATAAGGTGCCACATCAAAGGTTATTTCCGAAAATAAAAGCGCATGGTGTAGGGGGTAACATATTAGCATGGATAGAAGGTTGGCTGGCTGGCTGACAAAAAGCAGAGACTATGCATAAATGCATCTTTTTCGGATTGGCAGAATGTGTCGAGTGGAGTCCCACACGGGTCTCCGCTGGGGACTTTTTATTTCAATGACTTAGATGAGAGGAGTGAAGACATGGTAGCTAAATTTGCAGATGACACAAAGATAGGTAAGAAAGTATGTGGTGAAGAGGGGATGAGGAGGTTGCAGATGGATATAGATAGGTTGAGTGAGTGGGAAAAGACCAGGCAAATGGAGTATAACTTGGGGAAAATGTGAAGTTGTTCACTTTGGCAGGAAGAACAAGAAAGCAGAGTATTACTTAAATGGAGAGCAGCTGCATAATTCTGAGGATCTAGGTGTTCTGTTGTATGAGTCACAAAGTTAGAATGCTGGTACAGCAAGTAATTAGGAAGGCTAATGGAATGCTATCCTTTATGACAAGAGGGATTGAACATAAAAGTAAGGATGTTATGCTTCAGTTATACAGGGCATTGGCGAGACCGCAACTCAAATACTGTGTGTAGTTTTGGTCTCCTTATTTAAGGAAGGATGTAAATGCATCGGAGGTAGTTCAAAGGAGGTTTACTGGATTGATACCTGTAATGAGTGGGTTGTCTTATGAGGAAAGGTTGGACAGACTGGGCTTGTTTCCACTGGAGTTTAGAAAAATGAGAGGTGATTTGATTGAAGTGTACAAGATCCTGAACAGCCTTGACCAGGTGGATGTCGAAAGGATGTTTCGTCTTGTGGGTGAATCCAGAACTAGGGGGCACCGTTTTAAACTTACGGGTCACTCTTTTAGGACAGAGATGAGATTTTTCTTTTTCTCTCTAGGGTTGTGCGACTTTGGAACTCTGCCTCAGAAGGTGGTGGAAGTGGGGTCACTGAGTATTTTTAAGGTAGAAGCAGATAGATTCTTTATAAGCAAGGAAATCGAAGGTTATCGGGGCTAGACAGCAATGTGGGAATCGACATATAAAAAGATCAGCCATGATCTTATTGAATGGCTAAGCAGGCTCGAGGGGCAGAATGGTCTACTCTTGTTCCTATTTCTTATGTTCTTATGACTGGGAGAGGAACATGTGTCGGTGGGGGAGTGAGGTTGGGAGGGGGGGAGCAAAGGTGTCAGGAGATGAGGCTGGAAGGGGGGGTGGGAACCAAGGTGGCGGGAGGTTGGGAGGGGAGAGGGAGTACAGGAGGAGCAGAGGCTGATAGGAGAAAACAGCAACTGGGAATATAGGTGTAAGGGAAGGAGTTTGGGTTGGGTGTGGGCAAGGGAGTGTGGAGAGGGGAAGGAGTCCAAGAGAAGGAAGGATTGCGGAGAGGGGAAGGAGTCCATCAAGAGGAGGGAATGCGCAAAGTGTAGGGAGTAAGGGTGGAGGTAGGAGTAAAGGTGGAGTAAAAAGTAAGGGTGTTGTGAAGGGTTCAGAAAGGGGGAAGATCTAAGGGGGGACGGAGAGTCTGGTGGTGGAGGGGAGGCTGGGTGGAAGGCGAAGGAGTCCGGAAGAATGATGTACAGGTGAACATGCAAGGGAAGGCTCTGAGTCCATGACTGCTTCCTGTGGAGCAAACAAGACAGAGGGTGGGTATGGTACAAGGGAATGATGAGAATGACCGAGGGCAGAATGAGACGTGGGATGGGAGGGTGAGGGTTCGACCGTATTGGTAGAAGAGATGGTGCAGGTAGTTGGTGAGGACTTGGAGGCAGAATATGGACTGTGGGGTGGGAAGGAAGTAGTCGGGCAGGTGAATGTGGATGGGGGTGAGATTTTTGGGAAGGAAGAGAATGTGCACTTTCACCTGGACGATCCTGAAAGAAAAGGGTTGTAGCTGGTAACTCACGTGGGGAGGTGGATCTGAATCAAGATAATTTCTCACTATTGTACTGATCGCATCCTTTATTAATAGAGCTACCTCACCTCTTTTTCTTTCTTCCTGTCTTCCAAATGTTAAATACCTTTGAATATCCAGGTCCTAGCCGTGGTCACCTTGTAACCACATCTCTGTAATGACTATCATATTGTGCTTATTTATTTCTATTTGTGTTATAATTCATCCATCTTGTTATGAATGCTAAATGCAATCCGATTTAAAGAGCTTTTAATTCTGTCTTTTTACCATCTTTCCCTGCTCTGACCTCTTATATTTGTACGTTTTGACTCATCACATTCTGGTTATCATTAACTGCATCTCTTATCCTGCACTATTTTCTTGGCCTTTCTCTTTAACTTTCCAACTCCCCCCTCATGTGGACCCTTGACCCACAACCCCCTGCCCCTCTACTATTTAGCTTAAAGCCCTATCCACAGCCCTTGTTATACAATTCACCAGGGCACTGGTCCTGGCATGATGCAGATGAAGTCTGCCCCAACAGTACAGCTTCCTCTTTCCTCAGTACTGGTGCCACTGTCCCATGAATCAAACCCCATTTCTCCCATGCCAATCTTTGAGCCATACATTCAAATCTCTGATCTTATTTACCCTGTGCCAATTTGCTCATGGCTCAGGTAGTAATCCAGGGATTATTACCTTTGTAGTTCCGCTTTTTAATTTGGTCCCTACCTGCTCATACTCCTTCAGTAAAACCTCTTTCTTAGCACTACCCATGTCATTGGTACCTTCATGGATCACGATAACTGGACCCTTCCCCTCCCGCTCCAAGCTCCTCTCCAGACCTGAGGAGATACCCTTAATCCTGGCACTGGGTAGGCAACATAGTATTCAGGACTCTCACGCTCAGCTGCAAGGCTGCAGATAAAATTATCTATCCCCCTACCTATTTTGTCCCCTAATACAACTATTTTCTCATCTACTCCCCTCGCTTGAATTGACTTATGCAGCACCTTGCCATGGTCAGTTTGCTCATCCTCCCTACAGTCCCTGCTCTCCTCCACACAAACTGTAAGAGCATCAAACCTGTTGGACAAATGCAAGAGCTGAGGCTCCTCTGGTATGACTTTCTGGACCTCCATACCTGCCTCATTTGTCACACCTCCTGTTCCAGATCACGGACCAAATCTGAAGTACCTAGCCTCGGGTATGACTGCTTCCTGGAACAGTGTTCAGGTAACTTTCCCCCTCCCGATAACTTTCCACCTCCCTGTTTCATCACTGTGTCAGAAATTCTCCAAAGTTCCTTGAGTTGTAGATGCTAGTGTCCACCTTCTCCCACATGCTACAGATGCAACTCATCACCTGCCCTACCATCTTTACTGTGTTTTGTTTAAGTAATTAACATTTGAAGTTTAGAAATGCTACTCAACTATGATTTGTGGTTATATTATGTAGTTTAACTAGTTTAATTGATAAATTCAATACATCACATGGTATCACCCTGGTACTTTAAACTACTGTCCCAGCTTAGAGAAGAAATAACTATAAACCTCACCAACCAATCACTTACCTGCTTACCTAATTATACCTCTGGACTTCAGCTCTCAGATCTCGCTATCTCTCGCACCACTCCTTGTTCTGTAAAAGACTAGAATAGCACCTCTTCCTACATTCCCCAAATTTCTGAGTTCTATACTCTGTCTAGTAGCACTCTGAGATGACCTCTGTGCACTTACTTGGACAGGATGAGCCAAATAGCCACCTTCTATGCCAAAATGATTCTGGCTCTCAGACTCAAAAGGTTATCAATCTTTGGAATCCAGAGGTCTGAAAATGCTCAGTGGTTGAATATATTTAAGGACCATTGTTTTCAGTCCCCGCTCAAACTCCATTCCCCAGCTACCAACTCCATCCCTCTCCCTGAGATTAAAACAGTTTGTTTGCAATCTTGGTGTCACATTTTATCCTGAGATGACCTTCTGACATAATATTCATGTCATAAGACCACACTTGTTTGCACTGCTGTAATGTTGCCCAACTTAACCCATCTCTGCTCAGCTGATGTTGAAGCCCTCATCCATGCCTTTGTTATCTCTAGATTCAACTATACTGACACACTGCTGGCTGATCTCCCACATGCCACCTTCTATAAACTTGAAGTCATTCAAAACTCTGCTGCCTGTGCCTTAACTCACAGGAAGCCCTGTTCTCCTCCCACCCTGTGCTCACTGACCTACATTAGTTCCCTTTCAAGCAACATCTTGAAAACAAAGATGAGAATTTTAAAATCAAATCCCTCCATGGTCTCACCGTTCCATATCTCTGTAATCTCCTCCAACCTCATAACCCTCTGAGATATCTGGACTCCTCAAATTCTGGCCTCTTGTGTATCCCCTGTTTTAATTGCTCCACCAAGGGTGGTTGCACCTTCAGTTGCCTAGACCCCAAACTTTGGAATACACTCCCTACATCTCTCCACCTCTATCTTACTTTCTTCCTTTAAAACACTTCTTAAAGCCTAACTCTGATTAAGCTTTTGGTCATCTGACCTTGTATCTCCTTATGTGGCTCAGTGTCATGCTTTTGTTCTATAATGCTCCTGTGAAGCACCTTGGGATGTTTTGAGTTAAAAGCGCTGTATAAATATAAGTTGTTGTTATTTAAGAGAAAGCTTGATAGATTTTTGGATACCAAGGTATATGGGAATAGTGTGGTAAAGTGGACTTAAGATACCATGATTGTGTTGAATGGTAGAGATGGCTCAGAAGTGCTGAATGGTCTACACCTGCTCCAAAACAGGAGCTTAGCAATGTTATATACTCACTTGCCATGGGCAAAGCTCCAAGTGCTGATGCTATACCTCCCTGAATTCATCAAACACAAAATACCGGCACTCCTGCAGCTTCTGCACAAACTTTTGCCTCTGCTGGATGGAAGGGTCAGTGCCCCAGGATAGGCGTGATGCAAAGATTGTGATCCTGTACAAGAAGGGTGACTGCAGCAATTGCAACAATTATCAGAGCATCTCCCTGCTGAGCATTGTGGGAAAAGTTGCCCATGTCAGACTGCAGATCCTGGCTAAACACATCTATCCAGAATCAGTGTGGTTTCAGAAATGGCTGATCTAGAATTGATTTTCTCCATCCGGCAGCTACAAGTTCGGGGGCAACAGGCTTTTAGATCCTGCACTGATAGTTAACAGCAGACATTGACAAATGGATGCACCCAAGAAACACCAATGCTCGGCATCTGCAGTGCTTTACTGAGAGCTGATTGTAGGGTTTTATATGTAATACCACATACTGTAACGGACTATACCCTGACCCTCCACAAGCCATTTGCCCACAGGTTTCATGCCACTGAATATTAAAAGAAAAGAAAGAACTTGAGGTTGTGAAAAACGCTATATAAACTCAAGACATCCAAAGCACTTTACAGGCTATGGTGTATAGTTACTGTTGTAATGTAGGAAATAGAGGCCAATTTGTGTGCACAGCAATAAGCTAATGACCAGATAATCTGTTTTAATGATGGCTGAGGAATAAATACTGACCAGGAATAACTTCAATAAAAACAATGAAAGAAACACTCAGCAGGCCTGGCAACATGAAGGCAGTTGCAGATTGACTCTCCCCACCCCTTATTAACCTGGGCCCGATTTTAACACTCTGCAAGTGAATGAGTTAAAATTGGGTCCGTTGACCAATACTCCCTCTAACTTCTGTTTGTGGTGTGCAGCTGGCTTGTTGCACTATGCAGTCCCTTTAAGATTAACTTGGAGCCATGCACAAATCTTAAATGGAACCTTGCTTGTGCGCAGCCTCTTTGTTCCTCGACTGCTCCGGGGCCAGACATCCACAAAACCTAGAGGGAACATTGCCGTTAACTCAATCCTGCCAAACTTGAGGATTTCAAGAATTTTCTGTTTTTATTTCCAGCATCTGCAGTACTTTGCTCTTGTACTACAGTAAGCTTGCCTGCTTTTTGAGCTGTTGTATAAAATGAATGTCTCAATGAAATTATTTCCGATCCAGCCCCCAGAACAGCTATTTAACACCAAAGGTTAGTGATAAAACTTGTCTTGGTTCCAGTAAATGGTACCGGAGATACTTACTTATTTGCTGGATCTTTAAAAGATGCCTAATTAAAAAAAGTTAAGGCTGTGTGAAAGACTGACTGTATTCAACATTCATTTTATGCTGCTTTGCATCTAATTAATAGATGCGTAATCTACTTCCTAAAATAGCAGCTGCCTTTTCTCTTTACCACAGCAGCTGGAGCCTCACAAAGGAAGACACTATTTGTGTGATCCTAGCAAATGACACACTTGGTTTTGCTTCCAGAATTAGACTGCGCATCTCGTTTCATTAATCAGCAGCAACAAATAAAGGTTTACAGTATTGTGAGCTGAGCATTTGCTTCATCAGCATAGATGGAAGATTTGGCTCAACCTTAAAAGCTGAACAACTTTTTTCTTCAAAGCTTCATTCGCCAGTATTTGGTAGCAGAAATTACTTTCTCTTTCAGATTTTTATCTCCTGTCTTTTATTTTGTTTCCCAGTGCCGACCCTGCCACTGTCCTTCAGCTTGGACCTAAAATTGCTTTCTGTGTTGCACTGGTTTTGGGAGAGCAGCTATGTACTAGCCACCCACCACTGCTATCCTTGATTTGTATTCCCACCTGGGTCCATGCTCCCAGGGTGCACCAAGAGAAGCAGAGGTGGCAAATTGGTGGCAGTTTCTGAAGACTCATGGAGAATCCACTGCTGCTTCAATGAGGTGAGTCAGGCAACTTACATTACCAAGCTGCTGGTGAGAGAATGGAAGTTTGCTGTTGACTGCACTTATAATCTTTCCTTTTCCTTGTATGTTGCCATTTTAAAAAGTATATTGGATCAATGGATTTGGACTTGAGCTTTTTATTAAGATATTTGCATTGGATTCATCTCCTTGAGCTCAAAAGCACAAGAGAGATGTAGGAATCCTTGCACATGAAGTTGTTTCAAACTGTGTGCTAGTCTATCTTGGACAGAATGATCCTAGTTAAAATTGGAGCCCAATCTTTCAATCTTGCTACCATCTAAGTCTATGCACCAACATTGACAGTGAAAAAGAGGATATTGTTCACTTCTATAAAGACCTGGTTAAAACCAAACATCAATGTAAAACCAATGAGGTGATTTTTGTAATGGGTGATCTAAATACAAAAGTAGGTTCTATCAGGAAAGGCAACATAGTTGGACCTCATGGCCTGGGTGATCCCAGTGAAGGAGGAGAAATGTGGATCAAGTGGTATACAGCAAATGTTGGAGTTATTCTAAATACCTGGTTCAAGGAGCGTCCAAGAAGGAAATACACCTGGAAAAGTCCTGGCAACATGACCAGAATCAAACTGATTATGTGACAATAAGCAGCAGATTTTGAATTTGCAGTTCAACAAGCAAAGACCCACCTGGCCACTGACTGTAAAACTGACGAATACCTGTAGTTTGCACCATCAAAATAAAGCCAAGGAAGTTGAGAAAAATAGCGACCATAAAGAGACTAGATTATGAGTTAGTGAATCTTGAGAGCTCAATTAAAGGAGAATTTAAAGTGGAAGTTCAAAACCGTTTCGAACAGCTTGAAAGCATTTAACATGGGAAATGTTCAATGCATCAGTGTTAGGATCATCAATTGAACGTGGACTCCATTGCACCATCCGTCTGAGTCACCTTACTGAGATCCTCCTTCAAGCACTGATGAATAGGATCTGAAGAAAGATAAGTCAGAAATTTCAGTTCTTCAGTGTGATTTTGTAGATGATAGAGGAATGAGAAATGCTATCTTATTGGCATGCATGCTATCAGAGCCATAAAGATGAAAAAAGATGTATTCATGTGTTTTATTGGTCATAGTAAAGCATTTGAAGTAAGGTGAAACGTGAAGAGCCGATGAATATGTTAGAGCCTCTTGAACTTGATGGCAAAGATCTTAGAGTGATAAGAAATGTTTATTGGGAACAAACTGCAGCTGTAAAGGTTGAGAAAGAGCTAAGCGATTTTGTGAAGATTAAAAACAGGGCCAGACAAGGGTGTATTTTCTCCCCAGATTTATTCAATTTGTATAGTGAAAATATTCTTGGAGAAATTGAAGACCTTCATGGATTATTAGTTAGAGGTTCCAACCTTAATAATATAAGGTATGCCGATGACACTGTTCCTATTGCCACCTCTGAAGAGAGACTGAAGAAGGTTTTGGATAGAGTAGTAAGTAAAAGTGAGAAGAAAGGGCCGAGCACAAATTGTAAGTAAACAAAATGTCCAGTTGTGTCCAAAAGGAAAATCCTACCAGAATGTAAGATCATAGTGAGGAATAAAAAGACCACACAGGTAGACAAATTTTGTTACCGAGGAAATATGTTAACATCAGATGGAAAGTGTGACCAAGAAAGGATTGGAATGGCCAAAGATGCATTTCAAAAAAGGAATAAGATTATAGTCAATTTAAAATTGGCCATGAAAACAAAGCTGGTAATCCTGGAATTTTGACAAACAGAAGCATGTGTTGGACTCTCAGTGAAGCAGTGCAAAGAACTGAGGTTGCAGAGTTGTGGTTTTTGGGGTGAATAATGAAGATATCTTGGACAAGTCACACTACCAATGAAGAGATGCTAGCAAAATCTGAGACTAAAAGAACTCTACTGACCAAGATCAGGAATAGACGATTGGACATGTAATAAGAAATCATAATTTAGAAAGTCTGATGCTGATGGGAAAGATTAATGGTAAAAGAGGTCAAGGTAGACAGAGTGATCTTTCTAAGCAACCTCACAAACTGGATTAATGTACCACCAATGAAAATGATCCACTCTTCCATTAGCAAGATTATCATAAAGGTCCATGGTCTCCAAAGCCTTCCTGGAGCATGGTACCTGAAGAGAGCGAGATTTGCATTGGATTCCATATGCAATCAAATAATTGCAAATGGAAGTTCCATGCACACTCTGTGGTTAGCTAAGGGATGATGTGAATATAATGTTGAGGAAACATGTTGAGTAGTCATGGTAACAGTTGGGGACTTTTTCCACAAACATTTACTCTTTGTTTGCTTGTGTTTTCAGCTAGACATTATTTCCATAAGTCCCTTATTTACTGAAATTTGCAGCACATTTTCTAGTGCACACTGTGTCATGTGCCCATGTTCAGCAGTTGATCCTTAATCACAGTAAACTGCTTCTCGTAGAATACATGCACCGTTCTTCACATTCTACCACTTTCAAAGGTACTAAATAACATGATGGCATACCAATTGCATTGAAGGTAATACACGATTAGATAAATTTACAGACAGAATACATTCAAATAAAATAATTAAACAATGCAAACATTTTTTAAAGTTTGTTCTGGCAACCTTTTGACCTGGAAACAGTAACAGTAAAGAAAAGTCAAAATTATTTTAAAATGTTTGAGGAACCTGGATGGACTTTACGAATTTGTATCAACAGTAGAGGGATCCATTATAATTTTTGGATATTGAAAAATACTGGTCCATGTGACCAGGAGACCCTTGTCCTGGAAGCGGTACCAACAGGAAAGAAGTTAAAAATGCAGACGCTGAGAGAGAAAACAAGAAAAGAGAGGAGCTGAAAGTTGATAAGAAAATGCACCATTGTGTGGAAATTTGGACAGACACAATTCTGTTTTGCAGACACTTCTGCCTGTGGAGAATTGGCTGAGTTCTTGAAGGAAAGGGCCAGGAATTCTGTGTGGCTGAAACTGGGACCATATAGCCAGAGTAAACTGTCTACTTCCTCCACAGGATGGTCTTTGTATTTACTATTCCACATGTAATTTATAGTTCATACCAACCATGATTTGCCCGTTATATCATGTTTGATTTGTATTGATTCTGAATAGTGTAAGAGTTACAAAAGTGAAACCTCGTTTGCCAATTTCTTCATTCAGGGGTTGTTCAGCAAATTTGATTCTTTGGTTTGTGGATCCTCGTGGGGATTGTAACACTCAAGGGTTTAATTTGTGTGGCACCAATTATTTAAAGGCACTTAATCCATTTTTGTAAATTATCTAGTAATTGGAATTATGTCAGTATTGGAATGTCTACCGTTGAAGCCAGTCAAGATTGGGATAATTGGAAATTAGACAAGATCTCCCTTAAGTGCAGGAAGATGGTGGCATAGTGGTATTGTCACTGGACTGGTAATCCAGAGACCCAGGGTAAATGTTCTGCAACGGTTGCATTGGTGGTTCAGTGGTAGAATTCTCGCCTGCCACACGGGAGGCCCGGGTTCAATTTCCGGCCATTGCAAGGTCAGCATTTAGTTGCTCTTTAAATTCTTCCTGCACTCTTGCTTGCAATGTCACTGAGTCCTGTGCAGCCACTCAATGTCATTGAAGCTTGGCCTAAATAGCCAAGTGGTTATGGTATTGGGCTTGTAACTCCAAGATCAAGAGTTCAAATCTCACAAAGGCAAACTATGAAACAATGTAACTTCATCTGAATAGGAACAGATGGAAACGTGTTTGTACTCGAAAGAGTTACACTGAAAAGGCCTTGGCAGCTACTCTGAACCCAGACTATTAGCAGACAATTGCAGATTCATTTTTCTGTGCAATAATCCTTTTATATATGGTACCTTTGACTGCAAGCTATTAACTCTGGAATTCACTTGTAATTGTGACAAAAACATTTAAAACTCATGTTGGGCGAACTGGAATTTGAATCCTTGTGTGTTTATAATTGCATATTGTGTTCTACAAAGAATACACAGACTGTGCCCCCTGAAAGGGCTGTTACAAGTCAGGTACTAAACAGCATAGTTCCGTAAGGGTGGACAGTCCACTACTGACATAATTCCAATTACTAGATAATTTACAAAAATGGATTAAGTGACTTTAAATAATTGGTGCCCACTGCTCGGCTTGAGAAAAGGCTGGCCTGCCTCTCTCACCAGCCATAGAGGCAGGTGGGAGCTCAAAGCTATGTGGGTTGCTTTGCTGCTGCTCCTACTCCCAGATAGTGGTATGCCCTGAACACCAGGATCACAAAATAAATAAGGGGAAATTGCATTTGCTGGCCCTGTCTGATTGGGGAAAATTGGAAGTAATTTGATGAATTGGTTTACTTTGTACATTTCTGGAACTAATTTATTCCTGTTGATTAAATGTATCTTGTTTGGAAATGTTCTCTGGTGCATTATGTTTCTAATCTAGGTCAATTGCAATTGGACTTATCTTTCTATTTATATCTATCTATCTCTCTCTCCTCTATCTGTCTCTGACAATCCATCAATCTGTCTCTAAGAATGCTTTACACTGGGAAGGGAAGAGGAACCATTGTGACTGAGCTGGCTCTTTTTGCTAGGTGAACCTATTACTGGAAGGAGGGCTGAAAATCCTTTAAAATTCTTTTAGTTCTTTCCCTCTTTCTCCTCATAATGTTAATCCTGCATTTGTGCTGCTCTTTGATTTATTAATCAGCGAAGACAGTTATAATCTTTCACCTTTTTAAGCTTTCAATATCTTGTATAATTTTGAAAACCCCTCACATTCTCATTTTAAATTCTCTATTTCAGTGAAAAAGCCTTAATTTTAATGAATAGCTATAACCCCTCGGTCCTGGTATCATAACGTTTACTGGCCGGAACTTTCCTGCCCTGTTGGCGTCATGGCAGGATTGGCGGTGGAGGGGAGGTGGGGTGTGGCAACAATATGGCGAGAAAGCCAAAAATTGGTTTCACACCGGCTTGAAAGCACAGTAGGTGTCCACCATGGCGGAATGTGAATCCGGCTGGAGGTCGACGTGAACCCAATTTGCATCCCGCTAATGCAAAGTAAGGCCCGACTGGAATTTCCCCCATGACTGGAATTTCCCCCACATGCCAGATTTACCATTGTGTTGGCGGAAAAGCACATTGGCCCTGAACACATCTAGATAAATGTGACGTGCAGAAGTCACAACTTACCTTTAGGGACTGGCTCAGATTGTGGACATCCGAGAAGCAGAAGATGCTGGAGCCCTACAGCTACTGGACACTGGAGGAGCATGTGCATCACATGCTGGGTGGATTCTCATGGATATGGCTCCGCCGAGAAGCAGCTCACGCAAGGTGTGAGGTCTCCTTTGATGTCTTGGATCTGCTTCAGAACATCACGGTCCTGGCCATGGGCTGCTACAGATGATTGGCAGGGGTGTGGTAGTGGTTGAGAAGGTCTAGTTGTGAGTGGGAGAGGAAGGTGTACTGGGGTGGGGGGAGGGTGAGTTTGGGAAGGAGTGGAGGGTGTAATGGGGAGAATGCAGCAAGTGGGAAGATAGGTATAAGGGAAGGAGTTTGGAGGTAGTTAGGAATAAGGGTGGAGGAGGGAGTAAGGGTTGGGGTTGTGTCCAGGTGAATGTGCAATGGCAGGGTCTGTGGAGTCACTGCCCCCTGGGAAGTGAACTGAGTTTGGTTGTGGTAGGAGGGAATGGTGAGTTTGAGGGGGGCAGGGGGAGCTGGGAGGGTGAGGGTGTGTTGGTAGTGATAAGATGGACGATGGTGGTTGCTGGGGACTCGGAGACAGACATGGCCCCTGGGGGTGGGAAGGACGAAGTTGGGGGTGTCAATGTGGATGGGGTGGAATTCTCAGGAAGGTAGGGAATGTGCACATTCACCTGGACATCCTGAAAATACAAGGGTTTAGGTTGGTAGGTGATGGTGGAGAGGTGGAAGGTGAAGTCAGATGGGTCAATAGTGATGGGGGAAAGGACATGGGTGACTGGGGGAGGGGAAAGGATGGGGGGTGCTGATCAAAAACTTGACTATGACCATGGTTATCGAAAGTGAGCGGAGCCTCGTATTGGACAGGCACAGGTGTTGCATGGTAGCGCAATCAATGGGCAGAGATACAAGTCAGCTCAGATGGACAACTGAAAGAGAACCCCAGCATGCGGCGTTGAAAATGCTCAGGACGGTGTGATGGGTGAAGGCTCTGCGTGTGTGGGGGCAGTGCTTACGCAAGGCTCCAAAAGGCCCTGCCACACACACATACTTCTTCCAGAGTCACTTGTGGTCTGGCTGCGTTGAGCTGAACTGCTAGTGGAAGTGGGGGTGATGCACTGGGAGGACTCGCAAAAGTCTGTCATTGAAGCTGAAAGACATTACACTATTCAGTGAAAGTGAATATGTTTTCAGATTATATAGTAACAAAATGTGTTCACCTGTGTAACCATGTGTGATCAGAATTTCTGAACTTTTCTAGGCCTAACACTTCTAGGTGCTGCCCTGACATCAGTCTATGCAATGCTAGGCCTTGTGCCTCTAATGACCATGCGTCCTCTGGAGAGCTGAGGCCTCGAGGGCCCTGCTAGCTTTGGCTGACCTTCTGTGGACCAGCTGCACTCTCTGCGGTGACAGAGGATGAGGTTGAGGGGGTCACAGGCAAAGAGGACACGGAGGGGGATAACAGCCTCCTGAGATTCCTGAATGGATGATCCAGGGGTGTCTGGCTGTCAGTCTTCCTCCCTTCAGGGCCCGTGGACCCTGGCCTGACTCCTTGAAGGAAAGAAACACCTGGAGGGACATGGAGGTGCCCTGTTTCCCCCTCGTGTTGCATCTGCAGGAACCCACCCATAGCTACCCCGATGGAGTGCAGGTCTGTGTGCATCTCTGCATTCTGCTGGACCAGGGTCTCCATGGCATCCACCATCCTTCCCATGGACATCTCCATACACGCCCATGTGGGCACCAATTCATCAGAGAGCAGGTAGACACACTCCTCACACTTGTGTGTCACTCCATTGAGGGCTTCCAACAGCTCCGCCTTCTGCTGACTCTCCACAATGAATTGGTAGGCTGAATCCAGAGGTTTGTACCTCACAGATGTCTCTTTCCCAGCAGTCCTCTGAGTGTAGGGGAGCTCAGCTGAACCTGTCTCCTCCTGCTGTGGACACATGTCCTTGTGCTGAATGCTAGATTGTGAACCTGGGCCTGCTCTCGATCTAGGTCCCAACGAGGTCTGTGTCTCTGCGCTAATGGAGACTCTGGGTAAGCACTGCGACGGGTCTTCCAGGCTCCTTATTTCCAGCTCTTCAATGGACAAGGTATCCTCTTCGCTGGAGGTGAGGACCTGGGATGGAGCTGATGGACTGGCTAGCTGACGGTGTCAGTTGCTTGGCAGAGCTCCCTGTGAACCAAAGTAGAGATAATTTGTGCACAGCAGCAGCAGAGTCAAAAGCAGGAGAGAGAGCACTCATAGTTGCGTTGAGAAAAAGATGATGTGGTGCAGGACTTCACTGCTGCCAACTTCACTGTCACCACAGTCATGGTCCACATCCTCACCAGTCGGTGCGATGGCACACAGCTCAAAGTGAGTGAGGGGCTTAATGTGGGCCACTCCACCCCCAGTCAGGACCCCTCCCTGCTGTTGTGAGCCACCTTCTCCTGCATGAGAGTGTGAGAGCAGGATGCATGGCACTGCATGGAATGTTTGTGTGGTGAGTGGAACCATGGATGAGATAAGGACGTGAGCTCCAAAGGAGATGTGAGGGTGTGTGAGAGTTAGTGGTGTTGTCTCTTGAGGTGTGAGATCCCTGTGGATGTGTGATGGGTTTGTGAGTGTGTGAGTTGAGAGTGATGAGGTGGTTAAGGTACCCTGACTGAACAGATGAGAACATTCATCCTCTCCCTGCACTGGATGGCTGACTTCCTCTGTGCTCTGGTGGCACTGACCACCACTGCCATTGCTTCCCAGGCTGGATTGGTGATGCTGGTGGACCTCCTGCGGCCATTGTGGGGACAGAGGACATCTCGGCGGCCTTTTACTGCATCCAACAGGCGCTCCAGAGAGGCATCACTAAATTTGGGGGCTGCCATCTTCTTTGCTTTCAGGGACATCTGTTGCCTGGAGCAGCCCTGGACTGTAGACATGAAGTAGGCATGCGCTCTGGTGCACTTTAAATATGGCACCCAGAGTGAGGAAGCGCTGAGGTCATGCCGGGGCAAGCAAATCCGAACCTGCCTGCCAGCGATCTGGAGTGTTTCTCATGAATGCATTATTAATGAGGTGGGACGCATCAGGATTGGGGCCATACGGCATGAAAACTCACCATAGCGGCTGACGGGTAAAATTATTTTTTTCTTGCCCGCTAATGCACTTTGTAAAAATCTGGTGCAATTCCATCCACTGCATCCTTCCCATGGCTCCAAACGCTCCCTAAAATTGGATGGCGTGAATTAATCAAATGGTTAAGGCACAAAGGAAGCTATTTGACCCATTGAGTCTACGCTGGCTCTCTACAAGAGCAATTTAGCTAGTCCCACTCCCTGACCCATCTCCTGTGACCCAGCTCATTTTTTATGTGAACATTGTACACAAAACAGCAATCTGACCTTTCCAATGTGATGTGCAAATTCAACATTACGTCTTTGCCCTGGTATTTGTTGTTTTTTCTTTATTAATGGGATGTGAGCATCGCTGGTTAGGCTGGCATTTATTGCCTATTCCCAATTGCCACTGAAAAGTTGGTGGTGAGCTACCTCCTTGAACCGCTGCAGTCCACGTGGTGTAGGTACATCCAGTGCTGTTCAGAAGGGAGTTCCAGGATTTTGACCCAGCGATAGTGAAGGAACGGTGATATATTTCCAAGGTGAGTGACTTGCAGGAGAAATTGCAGGTGGTGGTGTTCCCGTGTGTCTGCTGCCCTTGTGCTTCTAGATGGTAGTGGTCATGTGTTTGGAAGGTGCTGTCTAAGGAACATTGAGTTCCAGCAGTGCATCTTGTAGATGGTACACATTGGTGCCACTGTGCGTCGGTGGTGGAGAGAGTGAATGTTTGTTTGTTTGTGGATGGGATGCCAGTCAAGTGGGTTGCTTTGCCCTGGATGGTGTCAAGCTTCTTGATTGTTGTTGGAGCTGCACTCATCCAGGCAACTGATGAGTATTCCATCTCATTCCTAACCTGTGCCTTGTAGATGATGGACAGGCTTTGAGGAGTCAGGAGGCGAGTTGCTCACCGCAGGATTCCCAGCCTCTGACCTGCTCTAGTAGCCACAGTATTTATATGGCTAGTCCGGTTCAGTTTCTGGTCAATGGTAACACCCAGGATATTGATAGTGGCTGATTCATTGATGGTAATGCCATTCAGTGCCAAGGGGCAATGATTAGATTCTCTCTTATTAGAGGTGGTCATTGCCTGGCACTCGTGTGGCGCAAATATTACTTGCCACTTATCAGCCCAAGCCTGGATATTACCCAAGCCTTGCAGCATTTAGACATGGATTACTTCAGTATCTGAGGAGCTGCAAATGATGCTGAACATTGTGCAATCATCAGCGAACATCCCCGCTTCTGACCTTCTGATGGAAGGAAGCAGCTGGAGAAGGTTGGGCCTAGGACAGTAGGGGCAGAAATTTTCACTCAGTGGGCGTGTGCGCGCCTGACCCACTCAAGCATGAAATGTTGCGCGTTGATGTCAGCCAATCATGCTGACGTCAACGCACAGTCACGCGATAGTTCAGTCAGCGAACAATTAAAAGGCCTGTTAAGGTCATTAAATAATCAATTAAGGTAAATTTTTCACAGTCCATCCAACCTAACGGTTGGCAGGCAGGCAAAAATGCCCAAGCGGCCTTTGCATTTTTTTGGAAACCTCATCCACAGGCGGGATGATGTTTCCAAAAGTAAATAAAAATATAACAAAACTTTTGCAATTGAATTAATAACATGTTCCAGCTCATGTGACTGTCATTTGACTCTGGGGCGTGTTTTATTACATTTTTATTTTTTTTTTTGTTATATCTCATCTCCATAAAGCAGCTCCGTGCCTCGGAGGTTATGCAGCGCTCACACACGTGCATGCGCAAAGCTTGCATTCAGCCCGCTTGCCCTCCTCTCTCTCTTTTCCCCCCCCCACCCCAAACACAGAGACAGCGCCCTCGCTCTGTGAAATCACGGTGTGGTGCTGATAGCGGGTGGCGGTTGGCTTTCCGACCTTGCCAAGCCTGCCTGCCAAGGGCAAAATTCTGCCCTAGGACTCTGTAACTGTGAGTATAAATCTCGAATCCTATTTTTTATGGCCTTTTCTACTTGTACTCCTACCTTTAAATCTCAAAGTTTTCATACCTTCTTTCTGTGGAGAAATTTGCTGTTTAGTGAATACTGTTATCATTTAAGGTGTGTTTATTTTTGGTTTTTCCCCAAATATATTACTTGACATTTCTCTACATTTAATTGCATCTTCTCAATCCACTAATCTGTTGCCCTTCTGCATTATTTCCATAGCTTTGTTGCTGTCTAAACTAACTGGCTATTGGTAAATTTCAATATTATTCACTTTGTGTCTATGCTCAAATCGCTTATGTAAATGAGAAATGAAAAGTCCCCAACACCCTGTTAATCCACTTACTGCTACATTCTGCCATCTAACCATCTCTCCATTCATATATTGCTACATTTTCTATGATGCCATGTGTGATAATTATCATAACTGAAGTTAAGACTTCTGGTCTTGTCTCTTTCTCCTTTTTTGAGCAGCGATGTTAACTAATGTTCTGATGCAGTTTTCATTTCTAAAGCTGTGGGAAAATTCCGCATTAGTACTATCTCATTCCCAATCTTGAATATTCTAGGATGCATGCTATTTTGGCCTGTTGACTTTTCTACTTTCACTTCCTTTTATGAATATTTATCTCTCCATGTGTTCTTCAGTATTCCATTAGTCCCACTTTTACTCTTCTGTTAAAAAATAAATCAATAAGCATTCAATCACATTTTTTTGCAAAAATATACTTTATTCATAAAATATCTTCAACAACATTTCAAACCATTTCAAAATCACCATCACAAAAATACCATCAGGTTCAACTTTTACAACGTGTGTCACGAAATGCATTTATTGTATTGATGTATCAATCACTTTACTCAGTGATCTTGTACATAGTAAATAACCTCACCCCTTCTTTCAACTATCCATTTTAAATTTGTTTATAAAAGCCTTTACCACTTCACTCTTGTGCTGACATCCTGCATCTTAACCTTTCTAATCTTTTTTGCTTTTTTAAAAATTACAAAATTCTCAACAGCAATTCTGTATTAAACCCCTTTTTTTAGAAATTCATTTTTCCCCTAGCCTTTGAAACAATCCTTTACTCCAAAGAAGAATATATTTAACCTATGCATTGTTCACCTCATGAATACAGATAGGGTGTCCTTCTATATGAATTATAAAGCATACACAACAAGCAAGCAGTCAGGAAGGCAAATGGTATGTAAGCTTCTGGAGTATTAAAGGAAAAATATCTTACTGCAGTTGTACAAGCTATGAGGCCACACCTGGAGAACTGTGTGGGGCTCTGGTAATCTTACCTAAGGAAGCTCATACTTGGCCTAGAGGAAGTGTGACACAGGTTTCTTAGAATGGTTCATGGAATGAGGGGATTATTTTATGAGGAGAGATTGAGTAAACTAGGTTTTTATTCCAAAACAAAAACAGAATTACCTGGAAAAACTCAGCAGGTCTGGCAGCATCGGCGGAGAAGAAAAGAGTTGACGTTTCGAGTCCTCATGACCCTTCGACAGAACTTGGGTCATGAGGACTCGAAACGTCAACTCTTTTCTTCTCCGCCGATGCTGCCAGACCTGCTGAGTTTTTCCAGGTAATTCTGTTTTTGTTTTGGATTTCCAGCATCCGCAGTTTTTTTGTTTTTATCTCTAGTTTTTATTCCTTTGAGTTTAGATGAGGTAATTTAAAGGGGGTTCACAGGATACTATAGATAAAGGTGGATACCATAGACAGTAGCATATAAAATGACTCCATTTTTCTTTCAGTGCCAAAAATTATGCCTTTGCATGTACTTGGCATATAAATCCACAGACCTCCCCTACCTCCCCCAACCTTTCAGCTACAAAATGCAATACTTGTATTAGTAGTCTGCCTCAACTTTTCACTCCACCAATGCACATTTTACTTGTACTGCAAGTGGACACATGGGATCCAGCAGGGAGTATGTGATCCAGCGAGCGATATGGGCTATGTTGTGAAGAAGATGCATGGGATTTTAAGACATGCACACACAGAGCAGACTGCACATGGCATGGCGAGTAATGAACATAAATGGGTCCTCCAGCAAAAAGAGTGAAGTTCGAAGCTGCTTTCAAGCTATAAGTCGTAATATTTGCTTACTTGTCAAATAACTGTGCTGCAGTGAGGGAATTCGATGTTTGTGTTAAAACTGGTGATAGAATAGGAGAAGAAGGAATCTGCCCTGAAGAAAATGCCCAAAACCAAATGTGCTGTGAGAACATTGACCAGCCACTGGCCTGATCTTGAAGCATGTTTCGGAATGGTTACATTGTCATCAGAAATGTAGTGCGTATATACGTATTTAAGTGCACCAAATCAAACTTGAGTTCAGCTAGTATTTCAGACCAACAGCTAGTTGGTGTAGCCGCTTTATGGAATGACAAGTCCAAGATTGCTTAGAGTCTACCAAGTGACCTTGATGGCCATGTACCAGTTTCCAGCGGTTCATCATTAGAAAGAGGCAGAAACACAAGCGTCCATTAATTGCATCGGCAACATGAATGAAGCATCCATGAATTTTGATATGCCCAGCAGCCAAACTGTGGAGCGGAAAGGTTCGGAAACAGTTTTCGTGAAAATGATGGGGCATGAGAAGATCAGATTCACGGTGGTACTAGCCTGCACAGCTGATGGAATGAACTTAAAGCTTTTGGCAATTTTCAATTGTAAAACCCATGGTGAACATCCAGTTCCCTGCAGAAGTTTTTGTGCATGGACGTGACACCAGTAGGATGGATGGGGTTGGAGTGAAGTTATGGATCAAAAATATGTGGAATAGGTGTCCTGGTGGCCAACATAAAAGAATGTAGCTTATTAGTGTGAAACATGTTCGGATTCAATGTTACTGAGATCGAGAGGTGCCTGAACATCCACATTAGTTATACTGGGGTCTGACATCCATAGTTTAACCTCTTTGGATGTGTGCCTCAACAAGGCATTGAGGGATCGTGTTCATGCCGAATGGAATAGGTAGATGGTTAATCGAGGAAAATAAATTCTCAAACAGTGGAAATGTGTGTACTGCCCTGCTTGATGTTTTGTGTGGTTTCTGTATCAAATTATAGGATGCCATTTGTGCACAGTGTCATCAGATTGTGCAAAAAATGCAATATATCCAAGTCAATGGGTGGAGGGATGATTCTGAAGATGGAAGTGCCAACTGATCTAAAGTGGGATCCTTCCGATGATGACATAGCCAGAGAGACTTGGAATGAATTAGACTAAATCTGTTGAATGCTGACGACAATGAATTTGACAGGTTAAAAGTGCTTTGATTGTGGTTAAAGGTATCTGCACAATAAATTTATTGAATGAATATTTCAGAATGGTGACTGCCTATGCTGGCAGTTCACATTTTTATACTCTGCGTATTAGCTAACCTCCGTTTTTTGGAGGCTTCAAAGGTCAATTTATACTCTGCAATCTACGGTAGATGCTGAGAAGATGTTTCTCCTGGCAGGGGAATCTAAAACATGGGTTCACAGGCCCAGAATAGGGTATCAGCCATTTAGGACTGAAATGAGGAGGAATTTCTTTACTGAGAGGGTTATGAATTTTTGGAATTCTCTACCCCAGAGAGTTGTGCATGCTTGGTAGCTGAGCATATTCAAGAGCCAGGTGGATAGATTTTTGGGGACAAAGGGATATAGGAATAGTGTGGATGTCAAAGATCAAGAATAATCTTGTGGAATGGCAGAGCAGGCTCGAAGGGCCAAATGGCTTACTCCAGTTATTATTTCTTATGTCACATTGCCTGTCCAGCGTTTGTTTTTGATGCCAATTCTAGACTAGGTCCATTTCATCCCACTGAAATTGGCTGATTTCCCTCAATTTTTCACTCCAGCAATGCATGTTTTACTTACCTTGTACTGCAAGGACGGCGCAGAATTTGCAATACATGTTCATTCAGCTCCTCGCATAACACTGTCCAGGATCCCAAACACTCCTTGTATTTTAATATACTAACCTAGTATACTATTTCAGCTGTTCACCATGCACCCTCTTCTATCTTCTACATTAGGGTGACCACAAGCAAATTAAGTTGGTCACTTTGTCTGCAAATGTCACCTCCCTGTAACTTCAGGGTAATTTCCCACTCTAATTTCCACTGTCACTCCTACCTCTGTTTTTCATTATCCACACTCTTCCAGGTAATAGGACTAGCTCCTTTTAATATGGCCTTTAATTTCACACCTTAACTATAGCTCCCAGTTTCTCTTCTGGATGGGTTGGAAGGAGGGGAATCTGCTGTAAGAACATGCTGCTGATGGGGCAGTATCGACCTATCAACCAACTTTCCCTGCTCCTGGTTCACTCCTTCAGTTTTTTTCTTAATTTCATTTTTACCTGTTTTACCTATCGCCCATCATTTATTCCCACATCATGTATCTCCAGCGACTTTGATTTCTCTCATTCTGCCTCATTATTTTTATTCATTCATGGGATGTGGGCTTGACTGGCTAGGCCAGCATTTATTGCCCATCCCTAATTGCCCTTGTCTTGTGTTAGTTAAATGGCTGAAATTATATTAATTAACTGATCTTTCCCATTTCACGGACTTTACAAGTTATTCTGCTTTCTCTCAAGTCTTTGTGCTTTTCTTTCCACTTTTTCCTTTTTTTTTAGAAATACTGTTTATCGGTAAGTTCTAGTTCTGATGAAGAATCAAGTGGATGTATGATATACATGTGTCTATGTACACAATACAGAAATCTCTTTAAAGTATTTGATGGTGCTAAAGAACTCCACATCCTGCTATTCAATTAATTGTAATATGGTTCAGTAATTGCATTATAGAATAGCGTTCAAGTTCCTTAGTAAAAATGACGGGAGGTTGTGTTGCAGGCAGCTGGTTGCAGCTGCACGGTTTATATCGGAAACTGGAGGTTTTAGTTAGCATGACTGAGTACCTGCTTAAATCCAATTTTCTACTTGCTGGCATAAATGATTTGAGTCTTCCTTCCTAGGGGCAGGTTTGCTGAAGCAGAAGTGGCTCTTTGATCTGTGACCCCTTTTATTTTGTCTTTGTCATTTTCACATTCTTCCGTCTGTTCTCCATGCTGTTCACTATCCCTTAAATAGGAAGGATTGAGGGTGGGGTGGGGGATAGTATTTGTGTACATACAAGAACATACAGGGAAAAAAACGCTATCTATGGCTACATGCTAATGAGTTAGCAGTTAAAACTGGGTCAACTCAATATTCCTCATTGGATTTAATGAAAGCCTGGTTCTAGATGCTCGCACTTGGTAAACAAGGTATTAATGATGGGATGACTTCAGGCAGTTCGCAATTAGGCTGCGCAGTTGAATGCTGTATCTATTCTCCTAAAGAAAAGAGAGACGTTAGCACAATGTGCTTTGCAGCTAGTTATTTGTTGATTTTTTTTTTGAGAGAACAGCATGCAGTAAAACATTGTTTTAAGGTTGCCTTTTGCAGTGAATTAGTGCTCTTACCTCTGAGACCTGTATGCAATTCCAACCTAGACATAGGTTGCACATTGTTACAGCTAGCAGCTTGAACATGTATTGCTGCTGTTCCTTCTGCATCACTGGGTTAGAATCAAAGGATTCTGTACCTTACATCACTGACTGAGCATCTCACCAGGAGTGCAGTGGTTTAAGAAGGCTGATCATTGCCATCTTCTCTGGGCAGTTACGGGTGCGCAGAAAATGTGGCTTTTCGAGGTTGTCCATATAACTGTTTCCAATAGAGATCCCAGCACAGGTGGCGCTATTTGGTGCTAAATTGCCAGAGACCATGAGACCCAGATTTTCGCAGAATCTCCACCTTTAAAAATAGCGGGACCCGGATATTACCCACATTTCTGACGGATACAATTTTCACCGGTAGAGAAAAGGGGACGGAGCGTGACACGCACAGAAGGGAAACCCAAACTCAACAGGGCCGTTTGAACTCCGTGCTAAGTTCAAACATACCCCCATTCTGGCTGTAGCAAGGACCTTGATCCACAGTGTGAGTGTCATAACTTTTTGAAATGGATGTAAATGCTGCTGAAGGTCGGATAAGGTCTGTTAGGATATGAAGTTATATAAATGCTCAGCCCTTGAAAAATGTAAAAAAAACCAAGCTGCTTGTCTCAGTCAGTGTTGAAGAAACTCTTCTAATAGTTACAACAGCTATTTATTGACATTTCCCCAAGGGCTATGATTATGTCATTATGAATGCTCGGGGGCGGTGTCCTAAATTTACAAGTTGATTGACATCTCAAAGAAGTTGTTGAAGGATTTGCCGTCCTTGTGGGGTTATGAATAGAAGTCTGTTTTTATAAGGGATTAAGAACTGAAGAAATTCTAAAAATTTGAATGGGCTTTCATGAATGGGATTGTTATATAATATAATGAAGGCTGTAATAGATATTTAAACCTTATTTAATCTCAACATGGCTCCTGAGGTCTGCCCCTGGTGGATTGAGTGATGGCTGAGGGGCCATGAGTTGGTGTTATGGGTCTATAATGAGCAATGTGGGTGGGTGGGATGAGTTGGCATTGGCGAGTATGAGGAGCCATTTGGGGTGACGTGGGGAGTGGATGGGGAGGGGTGATGGGTTATGAGGGGTGAGGGATAGAGAGCCTAAAGTTTGACACAACAAACTGGACAAATTCCAGAGAACTGAGGCAGGCCTTAACCAGGGTGCCCCTGTGGATGCTTCCAATCTGCATTTTTTGTTTGTTTGTTGTATTTTTTCCCCACCTGGAGAGAAAATTGGGCTTGAGGGGGCACTTCCTACTAAGGTAGGTCTGCCAAGTCAGGAAATTTCCAAACCCAAGCTACCTGCCTCTATCGTGAAAATCTGGTCCCTAATGTGGGAATAGGAGAGGTGACAATGCCCGAAAGAAACAATTTAAGCAATGAATGTACTTCGGAGGTTATGATTGGAACATGGGCCTGAATTTTTCGGCCGTCGGGCACGCGCAGTTGGCGGGCCCGGGAGCAGCTGGGAATTAATGGCCAGGCAGCATGAAACGCATGCTGAAAAGCTCAGCGCTGCTGGGGTGGGGGTGGGAAGAGGGCAGGTGAAGATGTCACCATGGGCGCAGGTGAGCGTTCCAAGAAAGCTCCCTGAAGGCAGACAGTTGCCTCAGGGAACTGCAAACAATGAAATAAAGCATAAAAAATCTGCAAAAATAATTGCCCATACAGCACAATCAAGCACATCCCATAAAAATGCTGTCCCCAAATATTTATTTTTATTTTATTTCCTAACAGAGATTTCAGCCTGCCCTTGGATGAGGTTTCGTGAAAAATGCAAAGACCACCTGGCCAATTTGCCTATCCACCAACTGTAAGGTTGGACAGGCCACAAAAAAATCGCAGATGATTGCGCCGTTAATGGCCTTAATTGCCTGCTTCATTGTTGGTGGGCGCACTTCCGACTTTTGCACGCGCCTGCCGAGTGAAATATCACGAGAATTCGCGATGAAGTCGGGATACTTGCCTGATTCATGCCTAATTGTGTCGGGCTCTGGCCCACCCACTGGACGTAAAATTCTGCCTGTGGCATTGGAGCAGAATAAAGGAATCTTTTGAAGTGCTGCATAGGAATCTTGTTCAGATAAAAAGTACAGTATATTAAAAGAAATGTGCATTGATGGAGTTGACTAAAGGACTAAAAAGTAATGGTTAATGGATGTTGTTCATATTGGTAAGATTTAAACAGTGGCTGAAGGGGGTTGGCCAGTTTTCTTCAATCTGTATTAAAAATTACCTAACTTTCAGGTTTGTAGACAATACAAACATAAGGAGTGTACTTAATTACGTGTAGGAAAAGGCCCTAAATAACAGTTAATACTTTTCAAAAGTATTTGATGGTCTGTGTTGACTTTGGAATGACCTGGGCTTGTAAAAGGTGCTGTGTAAATGCAAGTTTTTAAAAATTCTTTTTCTAAGCAACTTTGAGGACATTTGGTCAATAGGTATGGATAAATATGATTTGATGCATCTTACGAGGAAGAATGAATGGAATCATGCTCTTGGTGGTGAAACTTCAAAAGAGTTGGGGAGCAGGGAGACTGAGGGCACTTCAAATACACAGCTTTAAAACTAGGAGAACAAATTGCCAATTGTTTTATAAAATAAAAACATACGTAGAATTGTGTTTTATAAGTTGGGGCATTGAGTGCAAAAACAAAAGGAATAATACATAAACCAATAAAACTTATTTGTTAGGCCATACTTAGAATCCAGTTTTGGACATCCTACTCAAAGGATATCTTCTGCTTTAGTTGAGTCAGCATCACAGACTTACATCCATATTCCGCCAACATTTATTTGGGCAGTACTAGCTAACCAGGTACGACCTGCTGAAATGGTAGTCCCGATAATGAAAACTTTTAATTGGAAATAATCTAAAGGTGAGACTTGAAGATTTCAAATGATGGGGCTGTGACTATTTCCTTTGGCAGTTTGTTCCATTGTTGGATTGACCTTGGTAACAAAGATTGTTGATGCGAGAAGAAATGAGAAGCTTTACTTATGATGAGAAACTCGGGCCCTTCATTAGAATGAAGGTTAGAAGCAGGTTCATTTGCTCAAAATTGAGAGATTGGGCAAATAGGGAAGAAGTATTTCCACTGATTGAGTCAGTAACTGGAGGGGATAAATTTAGCAGACCACCAAAAGAACAAATTTGTTAAAGGTTAGGCATAATTATTGGACTTGGACATGCAATGTTGTATCAGAAAAAGTAGTGGAAGCCATCATATTGGCACTTCCTTCCTTTCACCCCCCACCCCCCACCAGCCTTTCAGCCCAATTACGGCACATTATTCTCTATATAACTGCATATAGCAACAAACATTGCAATTTGGCATGTACAATGGATTCACAATGACAAAAAACATCTGAAAGTTGGTAGCAATTTTAATAACCCTTTGATTTATTTTTTCTCTCTCCAAGTGCTTGGAACCTCCTGCTTTAGGCCCACTTTCACATGTAGCCTAATTACTCGCATTCAATATAACCTCCCCTAAACCCATCATTATTTGTGTTATGTATTTGTCATGATTGTGCATGGCCTCCATAATGCTTTAATATAGCTAATTTAATTATCTGGAGATTATGATCAAAAGTAGCAGGTCTTTCCAAGTATATATAAAGGATCAGTTCAATATACACAGTGCAATTTACATCCCCTGGAGGAGTTAATTGAGAGAGCCATTGTGAGTACAGGACAGGAGACCTTCACCAGAGTATTGGGATGGAACTGTACCTTCACTTTAAGTGCCTTTTTAATGAACGCTTACTCTTTACTAAGGTTTAATTTCTGTGTTATAATGAATACTTTTGTAACTTCTGCAGACGCTGTCTGTGGAGAGTAATACTGCCTTAATTTGTTATTTGTGGCATAATTTCACATATCAAAGTTATTGATTTTATGGTGATTCACTGTGATGCATTATAGGCAAACTCTTTGACTCACCATTTGCAATAGACCAGGAGAACCAAGGAGGGTGCGTGTATGTGTTGTCTATCTAACTGTCCACAGTGAGCAGATGGTTCGAGGAAAAGAAACAGAATACCGTGTAATGAATAATGTACTGTTCTGCTAAACGGAAGTTGTATTCATTTAAGGCAACAGAATCTCTAATTGATCATTAAACATTGGGTGAGTTTGTGTGTTAGCTGGTGTTCTGACTGAAGATTAAAACTTTGGCTTTAGTTGTAGAAAAGTTTCTTTAAGGGACATTGTAGCTCAGTTATTTTGGCAGGCGGGGGGATGATGTTGGACAACAGAAGGAGGTAGCTTCAGTGTGAAAGCTTGGATAGCTAGATGGGGGGGAAACTTGCTCCGGCAGGTGGATATAAATATATATTAACTTTTTAGATTACGAGAATGTTTCCTGGAAATCGTTATTACATAAGCATTTGCACTTTATCATGTTCAAATATTGCATCTTGGAAGAATGCTTGTCATTCAAATTATTAGAATGTGTATCGTATTAAAAAAATAGACTCCCCTCTTATTATAAGTAAAATCCTCTTTGAAATTTGTCAGGTGAATATATTCAATCTATCTATACCTAATGCAAACTTACAAATGAAGTTGTTTACAAAATAGAGGTCTTGTAATCCAATTCCAGAAATTCCTATAACTCAAAAAGCATCGCAACAATATGGTGGGTGAAGTCTGTGACAAGGGACAGTTAATATTAAAGTTAACATAAAACATCTCAGGACACATCTCAACCTAGTATGTATTATGAAAAATCTTTCATTATTAGCATTTGTTGATATGGACTTCTGTACTAAGTATGGTAATTATAGTAATTTGCACAGTAAGTACAAATGATCCTCAGTGTAGACTGGTATTGTTGGCTGCAGGAAAGAGTAAGTTTTGACAAATTGAAAGATGGATCCCATCACGTTATTGGGTGATTCCCTGCCAAAGGCTATGTTGTTGATGCCTCATTCTGCAGTTAGAGAAATGACTGGACTACTGAGAGCTTGCCATTTTATACTATGAGTCGCACTGTAAAATGGCTTGAAAAAGTTACACCTTGTTGAATGAGATGAACTGGGGTATTAATGGTATATGAAACTGAATGCCCTCATTGGTAATGATAACTAATTTCATATTTTGGAATGTAAAATTTCTCCATCATGATAAATTCCACATTTTAAAAAATATATGATTTTAATTTCTACCTTAACCCCATGAGTATGTCCCACTTATTCTACTCTCCTGTAAAACCAAATTAAAAGTGAGGGGTAATCAATGCAATTTACTTCCCGATTTGCGTGCTCTCAAAATGTGATTGGCTGCTTGCCTTGCCTGATCTATCAGATAATTTTGATGCAATTTTGCGTTCAATTACACTCAAAATGTTTAGTATTTGACATTAAAAGATACAATTTGGAATGGGATTTTAGTGATCTTTTGCTTTCAAAAGCACTTAATTGCCATCTTTTTAACATATGCCTTTTGATTGCTCTTGATTACTTCAGGAGTCATCAAAGCACTGAGGGGCCTTCAAAAGCCACCACCACATCCCAGGACATGGGGCAGCACAGCAAATTCCTGGAAATGCCAGCAAATCCGGACGGTTGGTCACCTTCGGGCCTTTGCTGCACTGGCCCTTGTTCACCATCATTGCTTCAGTCCTTGGGCCTCGCTCATTGCCACCATTCACCTTTCCACTGTTCGCTGCTTCTCCGATCACAGGATGTTTCTCTCTGTGTTTGCTGCTAATAGGCTCAGAGAGAAACATCCTGCAATTGGAGGAGCAGCTCCTTACAGAACCTTTCACCTCCACTTAGGAATGGTGACTTTTCTCGGGTCACCCCCTTGATTAAGTTTTCCAGGAATTTTTGGGGGCTTTTTTGAATGCTGAACCAAACTACTTGGAACTAAAAATATGGAACGTGTACTTAACTCCAAGTGCATAACTATTTTATGTCCAGTGCGTTTTCTCTGTGAAGTGGAATTAGGCCTCATAAACTGCATGTATATGTCTGGTCACTTATATTCAGGATTGGATAAATGACTTTACACAATCTATCATATTTTAATTTCTTAACAGTCAAGGTATTAAGCAGCTCAACATTCACCCCACCATGATAATTTTGAAAAAAAAAACATTCACCCCACCATGATAATTTTGAAAAAAAAGACAATGTTGAATGTGTGTCCCCTCCATACACTTTAATTATAGCTATAAAGCTTATACATGTAACTTAAAAAAATTATTCTGTCATAGGATGTGGACGTCGCTGGCTAGGCCAGCATTTTTATTGCCCATCCCTAATTGCCCTTGAGAAGGTGGTGGTGAACTGCCATGCTGCAGTCCATTTGATGTAGGAACACCTACAGTATTGTTAAGAAGGGATTTTAAGGATTTTGACCCAAAGACAGTGAAGGAATGGTGATATGGTTCCAATTCAGGATGGTATGTGGGTTGGAGGGGAGCTTGCAGGTGGTGGTGTTCCCATATATCTGCTACCCTTGTCCTTCTAGATGGTAGAGGTCATGGGTTTGGAAGGTGCTGTCGAAGGAGCCTTGGTGAGTTGCTGCAGTGCATCTTGTAAATGGCACACGCTGCTGCTACTGTGTGTTGGTGGTGGAGTAAGTGGATGGGGTGCCAATCAAACAGACTGCTTTGTCCTGGATGGTACTGAGCTTCTTGAGTGTTGTTAGGGCTGCATTCATCCTGGCAAATGGATAGTATTCCATCACATTCCTGACTTGTGCCTTATAGATGGTCGACAGACTTTAGGGCATCAGGAGGTGAGTTGCTCTGCAGAGTTCCCAGCTTCTGACCTGCTCTTATAGCCAGAGTATTTAGTTCAGTTTCAGGTCAATGGTAACCCCCAGGATGTTGATTTGTGGGGGATTCAGCGATGGTAATGCCATTGAGTGTCATGGGGAGATTGTTGGAGATGGTCATTGCCTGGCATGAATGTTATTGCCACCTATCAGCCAAGCCTGAATGTTGTTCAGGTCTTGCTGCATTTGAGTATGGACTGCTTCAGTATCTGATGTATGTTATTCCCAATGGCACCAGTAGAGTTTTGACAAGGGGAGATGTAAAATGGCTTTGCCTGGAGTCCAGTGGGCTACTGCCTTAGAGATATGCTTGGTCAAGGCATCTTACAAGCTGTGGGAGGTCTGATTGGCATGGATGAGGTGAGACAAAATGTTTATCATTGGAAAGGAAAGGTGTTCCTTAAAGTCACACATGCAGAGCATAAGAGAGATGTTTTCACACCCCCACTGGTGATTTGTGCACTGACCCTACGCTAAACAACCTATTCAATGCATGCATAACATTTTGCATCAGCTGGAACTTAGAAAAATCCAGGCCATGATATTGTTAATGTCAGCTGTTGTTTGAAACTCATGATCACTATAACATAGCTTGTTCGTGAGGACAAATTCTCTATGATCGCTTTTGATGTCAGTTGAATGCTTCTGAGCACTTTGAAGGCAATTAAATTACGTTAAATGATCACAAATGATGTTGTTTGAGTCTTGTATGAGTTCATTTGATGTCAGTTGATCACCAATGATGTCAGCTGATTTTATTTGATTACTTGGGATGTCAAATGATGGTTAAATGATTGCTTTTGAATGCAGAGGATCACAAATGAGCTCATATGATGCCTGTTGACCGCAAAACTATGCCAAAGTTTTCTGGTAGGAAATTGCTGGATGCATAGAGATGCCCTTGAGTTGGCGTAAGATTCAAACTAACATCGGAAAAGGGGCAGTCGTCACCACAGAGATCACTAGATATTTGTCCTTCAAGGTCAGGGGTGTTGTTGCTTCACCGTTGACTGAAATTTTAAGTATTACTTTTTAACCTATTCTGCCCTTGCTTCCTTTATACAATACGTCCCTCCTTTTCTACCACTCAATTCATACATACCTGTTCACTGGCAAAACTCCATTCAAATCTCCCTTTCCTATTGAGTAATATTGCAGCATTCAGTCTTTTGGTGTTGCTACAAATGAAAGCTGACTGACAATCCTATAAGCATGTAGTAAATACTAAAAGGGTAGTTGTATTTCGGAATGATTTAATGGATGCAGTCTTTGAGAGAGTCTTAGTGTGATGATTGCATCTACAAAATGTGAGTCTCCATCTTGAAAGTGTTTAGCACAGTTTTCCTGCACCTTACTGTTGTGTAAAGAGAAAATGAAAGGTTGTGGAGTGATAAGGTTGATATTCATGTATGCATGGAAGTATCTGTTTTGAGCAACAGTTAATCCTGAAAAATGGTTGCTTGAAATCTGATGACTGTGCAAAACCTGCTTTTAAAATCTATTATAGAACTGCTTATCTAATTGCTCATGGGGTAAATGTGCAACATGTACTTGAATTGAGCCATATAGTGTAGGAAGATCTTTTAATTTCCCTCACCTACTTGTGATTACTATCCATCATCCTTGTTGGAAGTGAGGGTAGAACCAGACTTGGCTGTGATGGCGCTTTGGCCTGTATTTTTCCCTGCAGCCTCAAATAGTGGTCAAACAGCTTGCTGGTACAGACTGCCCAGGATTCCAATCTAGTTTGGATTCTTGAGCAAGGTTTCCAATGTCTGCTTAGTCCAGGACAAGTCACTGCCTCTGGAAAAGAAACACTTAGGAGAAACATTTTGGGGTACTTTCCTGATTGACCAGGAAAGAGTTTTGTCTTAATTGACGTTATAGTGTTGTGCAATGACCAGATTTATCTTACGAAAGGATTTACTAGCAGGTACAGCATTTTCTGACTTAATGGGCTGGAGTTTGAGTTGCTGAAACGCTGGGAACAGGGGAGAGGTCGGTACCATATGGGAAACCTGGAAGTAAGTGCAACACATCTGTCAATTGCTTTTTAATCCAGCACTATGTTATCATATTATTTCTGAGTTTCCCTACCAGGGCATGATGCCAGCCTGCCTGAGTTGATTTCAACTCCAGAATTTAAAGTGACATCATAAACTTAAAAATTATTGGATTATGGAGCTCGGAACAGAATACAAGGAAGTGACTAAATGGAACATGCATATTCAAAGGCTGCGCCTTGTTTTAGTGACACCTCCCTAAATTTTTTTTGGGGGTAGTGTGCTGTAAAGGCCCACAGGGTGATACTGTTCCCTTCTGATGGGACCAACAAAACCAAGTAAATAGTGGAGGATAGTGGTCAGCCGCAGAAGCATGATGTCATGCTCCTGGACTCAATGCCAAAAGCAGTTTAACAACCTAAGTAGATGGGAAAGGTCAGTAGAGTGGTACATTGATGTACATTGTGATGTTTTCATCACCCGAACCCCCTCATTCTGCCTTCTCTAGCCAGCACATCACTCCTCACACCAACCTAACTTGTAGATGCACCCATTCTCTTGGTTTATGCACTTCCTCAAATCCCTACCTTATCCAAACAGCACTAACAATCGCTGCCACTTTTATGCAATGTCATGCCTCTCCCTCATAGTCATCCTCAACAAATACACGCATTTTATTCATTTCAACCATGCTACTACTCTCACTCATAGGTCTCTCGTTTTCCTCCTTCCAGGAGAAAAAAGCACAGAACATGTGGAACAGGTAGAGAACCAGAAGTCTTCTCCCAACTGATGGCTAGAGAGCAGGAGGTGCTTAATATCAGTGGAGTCTCAGCATGTTTAGCCATCGGGTTGGGGATCTCCCAGCTACCTGGTGATAGAATTGTATATCAGATGGCCACATGGTATACAACACTTGATCAATTTGGCTTGATGTCAGTGGTGAGTAAAATATGATCCTATGCATAATGATCACTTAAAACGTGTTTATTTTGACAGTTTTAACTCACATCTTTAATCTTCCACAGGGTGTTCTGCAGGAGGTGGTGCAGAAGGATAATGACAACTCCTCCAAGGAAATCACTCCCTATCAGGGTACACCAACACAGAACTCATTCAGATTATGCACCAGCTCAGATACTCACAATAATGAGACTGGAAAGGAAGGTAGTTGGGTTTTCATGTGGTGATTCATAATTGGAGCAAGAGCAGATGTTGAAGCCAGGGACAGCAGTGGAGAGCTCCTGCTGGAGGCTGCCAGACTCTCCAAGACCTGTTCAACTGGCTGCAAATGTTGAACTTCGAGGAGCCTTTGCAGAACTTCTGGAGCAACAGCAAAGAATTTGATGTACAGCAGACATTACGCCACAATGTATATGCTTATAGAAAAATGGGGGAGTCTGTTTCGAGCATGAGTGGCATTATGCCTGAGGACTTTGCGGTCAAGTAGTTGTCAATGAAAAGAGTGGTCACCTGTGTGGAACATCAAATGAGTACATGCTGGTTCTCACTAATAGCTTGCATACATACCATGATTGCCACCTTAAATAGGATTCAGGAAACCCTAACCTTAATGGCCCATCACTCCACTGATCTGCAGCAAAGTGCTCTCCAGCTCATTACCAGCAGGGAAGTGCGGTTGGACCATGAGAGGTACGATGATGAAAAGCAATATGGGAATGAGGAGTCTGCTAATGGTGCTTCCACATCTCTTGCCTTGCCCCACCCCATCACTCCCAGTTAGTATCCCACATGTTGCCTTGTTTCCCAATAGCTGAGTTGTCCCTTGTATTAATTGTAAGTTAAACCTACCATACTATTACGGGGATCACGTGACTGTACAGACGAATCAACCCTAAACGTGGGTAATCTTAGGGGTGGAACTTCCTAGCCTTGGTCTCGGTAGCTTCATCAGGAGCTGCGTAAATAAAGTTTACTGTTTCTTGCCGGAAACCTGCCCTGCATTCCAGTTTATTACAGTTGGTGACAAGGCTAAATAGCTCCAATGCTACCTTGCCTCTTGACTGAGAATATTTTGATTTTTAAGGGAAGAGAAAAGAAGTATATTCACCAGCAATGCCACTCTTCGGCAGAATTGACCTGTATGACTCCTTCATCGAGGACTGGAGTCAGTACATAGCCTAGGTTTTTACTTTGTGGTGAATGAATTAACAGCGGAGGAGAAACAGAAGGCAATTCTACTAAATGTATGTGGGATCAAAAGATATAACCTAATCTGTAATCTCACAGCTCTGAACGTGCCTAATTCAGATCCTTCACTGAGCTAGTAGACCTCGTGAAGGCACATTTTCAGCCTAAACCATCGGTGATCATGCAAAGATTCAAGTTCAACTCTAGAGTAAGGGCCCCCGGTGAGTCGATCACAACTTGCATCGCGAAATTAAAATAGTTAACTGAGTACTATGACTTTGGTGACACTCATAACGACGTGCTGTGAGATCATTTGGTTTGCAGCGTAAAAGATGACGCCATTCAGCACCATTTACTTGCACAAGTTGATATAGACCTGACGCGCACCATGGAGATAGCGCTAACAATGGAGAGTGCTGTAAGGGATTCACAGGTTTTGCAGAGTGTGCAGCATGGTGCCATTCTGCAGTTAGGGCGGGAACCTGCCACTGGGCATGGCGTGAAGACCTGGGAGGCAACCGTGAAGTGGGACACGGTCCCTATCATTCGAAAAATAAAAATAAATCCTGGAAGCAGCTCACCAGCAATCCAGAAGTTAGTGTTATTGATGTGGGTGTAATCATGTACCTGAAACCTGCAGATTTAAAGAGGCAGAATGCCACTACTGTCACAGAAAAGGGCATGTTGTAAAACAGTGCAGGGCTAGATCAAGACAGCCATTCAAACAACAGGCCAAGTTGAATGAAGTGTACAATATAATGAACCAGAAGCTGCTGATCCTGAAATCTGTTCCCTACACAACCTAAAGGCCAAGAAAACTGAACCAATCACTGTTACCCTTCAAGTAAATGGAAAGCCTCTAGTCATGGAGTTGATACAGGAGCATTGGCCACAGTGGTGAGAGAACGCATCTTTAAATACCTCAGAAGGTACCCTGCTGTTGAGTTTGGAGCAAACCACAGCTCAACTAAAAACCATATACTGGAGAGGCAATACAGGTGAAAGGCATTGCCTCTGTACCTGTATCCTACAGGCAATAGGCAGCCCAGCTGCCAGTGATTGTTGTAACAGGAGAAGGACCTCGTCTTCTGGGCCATGAATGGTTGAAAGAAATTAAACTCATCTGGTCAGAAGTTTTTCAAGTCAGAAAAGGAGGACTTTCTGAGTTATTTTTAAAAAAGTATAACAGAGTATTTTGAGGTGAGTTGGGGAGAATAAAAGGTCTATGAATAAAAATATACGTGGATTCTGAAGCAACACCCTGGTTTTTTTAAGGCAAGACCTGTGCCCTATGCCTTAAAAGGAGAAGGGGGATGCAGAATTGTGCTATTTAGAGAAGTTAGGAATAATCCAGCCTATCCTATTTTCAGAATGGACAGCACCCATAGTCCCTTTGATGAAACCAGATCAAACCATTCACATCTGTGGAGATTCCAAATTAACTGTGAACAAGGCTCTAAATTAGCCAAATACCCAATCCCAGGATTGAAGATCTGTACACTAAACATGCAGGAAGAAGATCCTACACTAAACTGGACTTGAGCCATGCACACCAACAGCTAGAGCTAGGCAACACATCAAGAGGGTATGTCACTATAAACATGCACAAGGGCCTACACCAATATACACACCTACCCTTTGGCGTGCCATCTGCCTTTGCGATTTTCCAAAGAATCGTGGAAAGCCTACTACAAGGACTTTCCCATGTTATGGTGTACCTGGATGACATCCTGATCACAGGATCAACAGAAGGAGAACATTTGGCCAACCTAGAGGTTCTGAAGAGATTTTTGGAGGCTGGCAGCGTACGTTTGAAAAAAGAGAACTCCACTTTCCAAGCAACTGAAGTCACGTATTTGGGTCATCGAGTGGATACCTAAGGGTTGCATCCATCAGAGGAGAAATTCAGGGCACCAAGGAAGCACCTTCTACCAATGTCACTGAGCTCAAGTCCATTTTGGGCATGGTAAATTATTACAGCCGCTTCTTGCTTAATCTAGCTATAGTGTTAGCCCCTTTACACTTATTATTGAAGAACCACGGATGGTCCTGGAAGGCACAACAAGAGGAAGCCTTCACAAGAGCCGAGAAGCTTTTACAATCATCGTGTCTGCTAGTGCACTATGACCTGTCTAAGGAATTGATACATACTTGTGGTACCTCTCCCTAGATCTGAAAGACCAATAGGATATCTATCCAGAACCCTTTTCTGCAAGGGAGAAAGGTTACTCTCTAATTGAAAAAGAAGGCTTATCCGTCATATTTGGAGAAAAGAAGTTCCATCAATATTTGCACGTCACTTCACCATAGTGTCAGATCACAAGCCACTGTTGGGCTTGTTTAGTGAAGATAGGGCAATCCCACCGATAGCCTCTGCTAGAATTCAAAGATGGGCTTTAATTTTGATGGCACAGGAGTATGCGCTGTCCAGGTGTGCATATAGCAAATGCAGCCATCAGTTGTCGTCTTTTGCCAGATAGCATTACACATGCTCCAGTACCTCGAGAGATAGCACTTGTTTTGAATATCCTGGACTCCTCACCACCAGTCTGCAAAACGGGTAAAGAATTGGACAAATGAGGATACAATTTTATCAAGATTCCAAGAACAGAAATTGCAAGGATGGTCAAATGCACAAGCCTCTGAAGAATTAAAACCATTCTATGCCCATAAGTCTAAACTGAGTGGTCAAGATGATATCTTATTATGGGGAGCAAGAGTCGTTATCCTGTTGCAAGGAAAAGAACCTCTATTGACAGAACTTCATAGTGGTCACTCTGGTATTTTGAAAATGAAGCTGCTCGCACAAAGTTATATTTGGTGGCCAGCTATAGATAGTGACATAGAAGAAATGCTGACACTGGAAACAGTATGCAACCAACAGCAGAAGTTGTCTGTTTCAGCTCTACTGCATCCATAGGAGTGGCCTGGTTTACCCTGGGTTAGACAACATATAAACTATGTAGGTCTATCTTTAGGTACCATGTTTTTAGTGGTCATTGATGGACAGTTAAAGTAGATAGATGTGTATGAAGTGAGATCGCCTACATCATGTGCAACTATTGAAAAGCTGTGCCAATGTTTTAGTGTACATGGTCTACCGGAGGTTATTGTGTCGGATAATGGTACTGCTTTCCCTAGCTTGGAATTCCTGAGAGTCATGAACCTAAATGGGATTAAACATGTCAGAACTGCACCGTATCATCCCTCATCCAATGGGTTTGCAGAAAGAACAGCACTTTTAGAACAGGCAGAAATTATCCAAGGGAATGTTAGAAACATGAAGTTTAGGATTTCCGGGCAGCTATTGCACAAACCTTTATGCAACTACAGGTTGAACACCTTCTGAATTGCTTATGAAATGTTGATCTTGTATAATATTAAGGCTGGCATTCCCTAATTTTGAGGGGAAAAGAACCAGAGTAATCAGAAAGTGAACCATGATGTTCACAGTAAAGGTCGAGAATTTGCTGTGTGAGAGACAGTTTTTGTGCGAAATTTTGCAGCTGGACCGAGATGGGTTCCTGGTACAATCGTCTCTGAAACGGGACCTTTGTCGTATCAAGTGGAAATGTAAAACAGGATTGTTAGGAAACACGTGGGTCATCTCAGAAGTCAAGCCACTCTCCAATAACCAGTTATTCCAACTGAAATTGAAGTTGAACCTCTGATCCCTAAGGTGCCAGATCAACAAAGAATAGACATACCTGTTGTCTCTGTTGAAATAATCATTCTGAACTGCCATTGTCTAAGGATGTCCCTGATGCTGCAGATCCTGGTCAAGTTGATCCCATGGAAGAATCTCAAGTTGTAGAGTTGTGTCACTCTACCCGAATCAGAAAACCTCCTCAAAGACCAAATCGATAATTGCATGAACTGTATATAATTGTGTTATGGGTTAAGATATTTTTGTAAATAAGAGTGATAAAACAAAATTAAAGGGGTAGGAATGTAGTAACTGTAAGTTAAACTTCTCATACTGTTATGGGGACCATGTTACTGTACAGACAAATCAGCCCTAAGCTCAGGTAATCTTAGGGGCAGAGCTTTCTAGCCTTGGTCTTGGTAGCTTCAGCAGGAGCTCTGTAAATAAAGTTTACTGTTTCTTACAAGAAACCTGCCCTGCACTCCAAGTTTATTACACCCTGCACAGGTACAGATGGAGCAGTCTTTGGCAGAGCCCTCACGGGAGGATATCAGCCAAGGGTGTCAGAGCAGGGATCCGAACAGCCTGCCTCTATCTCTGCTTAAACCACAAACAAAGTAGGATTGCTAGGAAGAAGAAGAGTAAAGATTGGTAGATACACAAAGGCATAAGCATTGGTATGCTACACAATTTTAGAATTAAGTACCTGTTTAACTTTTGAACTGTATAACTATCATGTTTCCACTACATTTTCTGTGTTGCCGCCTTCCCATTTCTGATGAATGGTAAGATGAGAATTGATGCTGAGCAATGAGAGGCCTGTGAAATGGGATGTTTGGTTGTTTGTAGGACAACTTTGTGATGGGGAAGTGGCAAGGGGACTGCTGGGAGAGTAGCTTTTGCAAGTGGTTCTCAGATGCATGGACTAGTGGAACCTAAGTGAACTTCCCAATAATGAGGACATCTCGTACAGCAATGTGTGCTGCTGCTGGTGCTTTGGTTGCACTATGTTTCTCCTAGTCTTCCTCCTCCTTGATGCTCTTTTCCTAGTTTATTCTATAATTCCGAACCCCTCTGCTGTGCACGTTGTGCAGAATGCAGCAAACCACAAACATTCTGGAGCTGGTGCGCACTGAAGGATGCTTCCAGAGTTGTTCAGACATCTGAAGCATCTGGCTTGCTCAGTGACACATATCTAGTTGTTTTACAGCTTGCATTGTACTGCTCCTGGGCTTCATTTGTTTGGTTCCTCGTTAGTGTCATCAGCCAAGTTTTAAGTTGGTATCCTTTGCCTCCAACCAGCCAGCTGAGGTGCAAAGAGATTATGCAGGGCTAAAACATCATGGCAGCAACAGCTGTGTATCTTGCGCACACTTGGATAAACATCTTTTTATGGGTGCACATCAGCTGCACCTTGATGGAGTAGAAGCCCTTGCTGTTGATGGTGATCAAGGATGTGATTTAACTGCCACATCCGCGCAGTCGATGACAGCTGGCACCTAAGGGAAGCCAGCTTAGAGCCACAAACCTGAGCACCTGCTCATACTGACTGGCATCATTGCTGGTAAAGTTGACATAATTGCATTTTTGAGCTGTCAACTGTGAGATCCTGTAAATATCTCTGTCAGATGCTTGGAAGGAGCCAAAGGCAAAGAGGTTAAGCGTGGTGGCAGCCACTGGCAAAGTGTGGCCACTGGATTAACTTGATAGGTCTTATCCTCGAAGGATGCAAATGTATTCTACCACCTGATGGAAGACCCTGAGCCTCCTGAGGGACTGGTGGTCTCCCATGACGAGGAAGCTTACCCTCTGTGCTGTGTGCCAGGTGGTATCTCGTTCCAGCCCACTGCTAATATCCTCTTGCCTTTGGAACTATAGGCCTCTGAGCAGCAGTCTGTTGCTGCTCCTGCTGTGCTGCTGAGGCTACTGGTCATCTTGGCCCTCATCTGAGGTTTAAGTAAAACAGCATAAGAAGCTTTCACACATGTAGGTAAGAAAGCAACTGTGTGGTTTCATTAGATATTAACATATTTCCCTTCGTGCCTTCAGCCCCCTCATTGCTGCTGTGTTCTCAGCTTGATTTTACTGGTGATTTACAGGAGGCTTGGGCACCTACATTAAATTGCAAAAGCCACACTAATGTCACAATTAGCATATTGAAGTTTACAGGTCTCCTCACAAGCAGATTACTGCACATAGCCTAAAGGGTTGCAGTTAAATGCAGATGTCAGTGGGTTGGAGCTAACTTCCCAATGTACTGCCAATTTTCTCACTTTTTAACTCCCCACTACCGCATCCACATGCTCCTTCAAGTTAAAATTCTTCCTAATGTTTTCAAGCCAAACCTACCATTTATTTAGGAACTGGGCTCTCTGGTGCATGTGTGCCCTGGCTCTTTTTCTCTCGCGCGCATACCTTGCGGCACAGGGAACACAATAGAGGTCCATGTTAGGCCCCCTCAATTATGCAATTATTTAACAAATAATGGCAATAAGTTGTAGTCTGCTTATTAACAATCACAAGGTCTGCTTACAGATGTTACCAGTGACATTAAACCCAAGAGCATACTTAGTGCTAACAGTGAAATTTGTAATTTATATAATTCACTACATCATATTTCTTTATGATCTGACCTTTCTTGTCTACTTTAATTTTGCTGATCTGCAGAAATAGCTGTCAGGAAGCACTTCCATGGGCCAACAGTAACCCTAGAAGGTTGTGGTCCACTATTGTGTGCAGGTCACCTCCAATGCTTGCAGCACTTAATCACTTGTGGTTCATGTGTTGGATTCACACAGTGGATGCAAAATCACATATAATTTTGTTGAGTAATTGTCTCAAGTTCTTTTCAAATGTCTGATTTCCTAGCTGCAGTCATTAGTCCTCATGGTCAATAGTACCTTTTTATAATACGAGAGCTGCCTGCAAGCTGAGATTGGTTTAAAATTGCTGCAGTGTTACTTTATTTTGAACTTATTGAGTGCTGAGTGGGTGGCAGGTAGCAATGTAAGTCAGTTACTACATCCTGTTAATTGGAGTAGATAACTATAAACCACAGTGCCAAAGAGTGCACTGTAGAGATATTTGTTGCTCTGCTATGTTGGTTTAAAAGCAAACATGAATGGAAAGCTTAATTAAGCCAGAGGTATTTAGTACAAATTGAAATGGGTACGATTATATTGTATGAAATTCAACAAAACGATGGCTCCTGCGTTCTGTTGTTCTTTACCTTTTATCCTTTCTCTTTTCTCTTTCCCCATCCTGCTGCATTTACACAATTCTTCTACAATATAATGCACTACAAAATACATTCAATCCATTGCATTCACATTATAAAGTTAACACTGAAGCAGTGGCTTTTGGCTTTGCATCAATACTGAACCTGTGGAGTGTAAATCACAACCTTAACTGGTTCCAAAAAAAAGGGACACTGCTTGCTGTAGAAAATGTTGCTTCCCTTTGTTTTATTGCTGCATTGGACCCTGACACCAAGGGTGGAATTGTCCTAGATTTGCATTTAAGTGTGGTAGTGGGCTAGTAAAATGACGTTTTATCCACCGGCCGCGATGGCGGGTCTGCAGGCTGTATCATCCCAAACCCACCACCTTACTTATATATTCCCAGGAAACATGCCGCTTCATGGCGGGTAGGCTCTCATTCACCTGCCTTGCCATTACATCGCCGCTTCAGCACACCGGGTGCCATATTTAAAGTCCAACTGCGCGCACACATCTCAGTGCTTCCATCCCACGACTACTACAAGGAAAATGTCCACGAAAGGCAAAAAGACTGTAACCCCCAGGTTTAATGACACGTCACTGGAATGCCATTTGGACGCTGTGGAGGCCCGCCGTGATGTCCTCTACCCCCGCTCTGGCCACAGGATGGGCAGCAACATCACCAATCCAGCCTGGCAGTCAGCCAGTGCCAATGCTGCACAGAAGAGGTTGGCCATCCAATGCAGATAAAGGATGAATGATCTCACCCATGCAACCAGGGTATGGCAACCATCTCATCACTCTAAACTCTCTCACTCAAGCCCATTGCACATTCACTGGCATCTCACTGCCAGCTCAAGGGACATCACCACCCGTTCTCTCTCACACACTCTCCATCTGGCCTCATTTCTTGAGGAGACTGCTTCCTCAGCCTTCACCATCTTGAGGTCACTTGCAGAGATCAACATGTGCTCCCACACACATCCTGGGATACACTCCTTCCCCAGTACAGCTCTTGTCCAGAAGCCTCTTGGCTGAGGCCACTTCTCCCCCTTCCCCAAACAAGTCCTTGCCCTGCAGCCATTGCTAAGCCACCCACATATGGCTGATCTGGTAGACAGAGACCTACCCGTGAGCCCCTCAGTGATGTGGTGCTGTCTGTGAAGCCTGGCGCTGATGACTTCTAATGCTGACGGAAGCAAGGTAGGCAAATAAACCTTGGAATCCCGAGTAAAGTGCAGCTTTAAAGTGCAACTCGTGCTGTTGTGAAAATGGTGTGTTTTCCTGCCAACGTGGGTGGACGACCCAGTGAGGGGGATGAGTCTGGTGGGCTGGCCTTATAATGATATGCTGATGTATCACAATGAGATTTCTGATGCCCGATGGCGGGAAACGCGGCCCGCCATCGGCAGGTGGTACGGACGATTGCAAACTGGTTTCACGATGTAATGAAACTGAATTTTGGCTGCCTTGCCATATTGTCTGCCAACGAACACACCCGACACTGGTGGGCACGGAATATCCCGGCCCAAACCTTTTCATTGTTATAACATGCATGTACCTTCAATAAGTTGGGTTTATCTATTCCAGGTATCATCTGGCCAAAAAAGTTGCATTGTTTCTAACACTTAACTGCTGCTCAAACAATAATAGCGGAGGTTCTCTTTGTTCAACATTCTTAGATCTTGGGCCTCCTTTTCTTTCTCCTTTCCTGTTTCCAAGGCTTTAGAATTGAGGAAAGACCTCATTAAACTGGGAAGTGCCAACTCTCTATTAGAAGGATGGTACAAAGCTTCACTACAAATGCTTACCATTACTAATTTATAAATTGTATAACATAAAAAGTCACTTTTTGCAAATTTTACTACTTTGAAGGTATTGGATTTCAGCTAGGTTTGTTTGTTTTTCACAAACTAATGTCCTCTATGTTCTGCTGTTGGGGAGACGGGAGGAGAATTATTTATTTTCAGTTTTAAGTGAGGTGAGGTTACTGATGTAACTTGGTTTGTGAGAGTTCCTGTGACTTTTATTGTGAGAAAAGGATTGTGAAATTATTTAGCTTCTAAAACTTATATAAGAGAATTGTGGCCTACTGTCAATGGCAGCATACATAGAGTTGCAAGTGCAAGTGCAGCCTAATATTTTGGTGTTACCTGTTTATTTTAAATTTTTGAATATTTTTAAATAGTTCAATATTAATATACACACACATTAGAAAATAGTTTCCACCTATGAAACTCAGAATATATCGTTATGTTTCATTTTAAGGGTAATATATTCACTGAATACAAATTGGATCTTTTTGAATTCTTCTGGTGTTCGTCAAGGCAAGGGTTTTCATTCTACAAACTTTCAGGCTCCCGGTATTGGGACCAAACACTCCAATTACAATGTATAGCTAATAATTTCTTAACCCTAACTCTAAAGGAGGACTCGGAATGATCTTATTCCTCCTTGGTACTCGCAACAGTGTTCCTCAAGGTGTTCCTGATAGCAGTATTTGTGCTGTGGACCGGGAACTGTGCTCAGACTATCCAAATTAATGTTATATTCATACAGCTAATAGTGAGGAAAATATTCCAGCAACATAACTAGGTCTGAACCATGGTCCCACAAATGAAAGAGATGGTGAGCCAACTCATTTAATTCCCCAATCCTTAATACAATGGTTTTGAAACTGGACTCTGGAGGTCCGTAAAGACTTTCCAGGGGGTCAGCAAAATAACCTCCAGTGGCCAAGAGAGACAGAGACAGAGAGAGGAAAACGAGGAGGAAAAAAGGGGGAGGCCAGCTGCTGCCATGATGGCAGGGTGTATTCCATTTGGCCTCCTACAGTGAGCAAGTGGCATTATAATACAGGCTGGTCTGAGTTTTCCTTAGATTTTCTGTTTATATTAATGCCTTGTTGGTTTGATTCTTGTATCATGCAAAAGCTGTTGGTTTGACATACTTAAATCTTATGCCGTGTTGCAAGCAAATAAATTCTTTCAAGGATTATATGTAACACAGAAACTGGGCTGGGTTTCAGGTCTGTAAAATATTCACAGGAATGTCACATTCATGTGAGAACTCTAATAGAATCTGAGAAGGAAAACTTCTGACTGAAATTCCAGCTGGGTAAGGTTTGGATTTCTCTTGCATTAATGATACAATCACAGCACCTATCATGAATTCAACCCTGAAGCACATGATGAAGTGTTGGGTTGTAGAGAAACCTGCTGCTTGCAAAACTTTTTAATTTGCTGGTGGATTAGATTGATTAGGTCACTGCAGAATTTCTTTCCCAAATTTTAAGCCAAAATAGCCTGCATGCTGCAATTGATCCACTCACGCTTCAATTCATGCAACTCTGATAGTGAAGCTGGTTCTTCTATTAAACCTATGTGCATAATGCCAGTCATGTTGAGATGTGTAGCTCATGTCTACAGACATAGAGACTTCAACACAATTATTCTTCCTTTGTCTATAGCAATGGATTTGTTTTCAGATTTTTAAGAAATACTGTATATGTCTTTTTTTCCCCTTGTTGGTCTGACCTGTTTTAACCCCTACAGTTAGCATTCAATCAATAGAAGTTGATCTGATTTTCAGGAATTGATTCTGTCGCTGACTGTTTTATCTCTAAAATCAGTGGCATTTGTTGACTGTTGGTGGTTTAGAAGATATTAATGTGAGCTGAGCATTTCTTGCAGGAGTTCTACTAGAAAACCATGCTGATTATTTAATTAGAACAATAATTGCTTGAATTTTGTTTTCTACATTTTTTTGTTGCTTTTGGATGCAAAGTACATTGTGACTTATTTTAAGGTGAAACTTCCTTTTAATACTATTTTCCTTTCTCATAACTTGAAACTCTATGTTGTGCACCTATCTGTGTCAAAAGGGTGATTGCTGCTTGCTATAGAGTTTTGACGGTGCTCTGTAGCTGGCTCTTTTGCAGGTGGACAAACTCTTATCTCCTAATTCTTCTCTGGGACTTTCATAGGGCCATAGGTTAGATTGGTAACACACGATACAAGAAATTGCAAATACAGATCCAAAGCACTCTGCTACCCACAGCGAGGAATATTTCACTCTCTATATGTTTTATTGTGACATAGTCTTTTGGTGCCTAGAATATACTTAAAACACTGGTGGACAGATAGTTTGAAGATAATTAATAGTAATTGTTTGGTCTCATTAGGCACTATTAATGATGATATCTGCACCGTTAAGCAAGTCTGCAAAATGAATGGGTGATAAAATCAAAATACTGTGGATGTTGGAAATCTGAAACAGAAACCGAAAATGCTGGAAAAACTCAGCATCTGTGGAGCGAAAAACAGAGTTAATGTTTCGAGTCCGTATGATTCTTCTTCAGAGCCCATGACAACAACTTCTCTGAAGAAGAGTCATTTGGACTCGAAACATTAACTCTGTTTTTCTCTTCACAAATGCTGTTAGACTTGCTGAGTTTTTCCAGCATTTTCTGTTTTCGTTAATGAATGGGTGACTTTGTTTATCAGTGGCAAAATTAAGTATTGCAAGTTGGGCTCAAGTTATTTAGCATCGAGTGTGCTGCAGTGGGAAGAAAAATCAGATTGACTAAAAAGTGCTTTTAGTGAAATGGGAGGACATCTGCTTCCGGGCAGGATTTCATATAAAAAGGTTTATGCAATTTAAGTGACAGTTTACCTAAATAAGCCATCTCTAAATTAATGTTCAAATTAAATTCTTTCTTAAACCTCCATTTTATCTCAAAAGTGAAGTATTGCGTCGTCGGTAAATTGTTAAATTTATTTTCAAATATGCCCACTTAATATTTGCAAAGCGAGCTAAAATGCCACTTTTTCATCATGTACCTTGTATCCAGAGTGAGTATTTCCCTGTTCTTTCATTGTGTACAGTGCAGTATTTATGTAAGTAATTCAAATATTGCAGGAACTGAATATTTTTCCAAGGAGGGAAGTATGCTCACCACAGAATCTCAAGACTGGCTCCTGTAACTTTCCTTGGCTACCCTTCTTTCCTTGGGAGTTAGCTTTGATTTGATATCTTTTCCAGGTTTTTATATAATAATCCTACAGATGCTGCTCTAGGCCAAAGTCTTTCACTGCAGCTCTTGTATCCCCCCTTTCCACCAGACTATTCCAACCCATATAGCTATTCACACGACCGGGGCAGGATTTTTGATCCCAGCTCCCTATCGGGCTGTCAGGATGAAATGCTGGTTGGGAACCCACAAATGTCAGCAGCAGAATCTACAGGGAGCTTTTGGAGCAGGTGGCCAATCAGGAGGCTGCCAACAGGAGTCCTGACCAATTAAGGATGGCTGGAGGGCTAATAAGATGCGGCCCAGTACTGAGAGATCGGCAGCCCCACCATTACAGGTGGTGTAGGTTGCAGCGCTCTGAAAAATTTTTAAAGTTTAAAAATTAAAAGTGGCCACAGCTGCCACATCATTACCGTGGAGGGGGAGTTCTTCCACAGGATGGCTTGTGGTCACAGCTTTGGGCCTCTGGCAATGGTAACTGCGGGTGTTATCATTGAATACCTCTAGGGATGCACTAAAGCTTGGGGCAGCCGCCGCAAAGGCCCAATGGGGAAAGGTCGCTGTCTTAGATCTTTCTGCCATAGTGCACCGAGGAACTGGGAAAGTTATAGACCCCTCGAGCTGTACAGCTCACAAAGATTGTATGTAGTGAATACTAAATGTATCATAATTCTATTGAAGCACCGCAGAGTGCAATATGATGTATGCCGATAATTCCAATTCCATTGCGCTGTCTGACTGTAATGACCATGTTGAAGTGTCTGTGGTGTTCACTGATTGTATTGAAACACCTCGTAATCCATGTGTAAGGGTTGAATCTGATTGCACTTCTTGTGATGGCCATTTGGAAATGTTTTGCAATGTTCTTGCAGATATTAGTACATTTTTCCAAAACAAAACCTCTATCGTTGCACTCAATGGACAATTTAATTGTCCTAATTGGCTACCCGTTGCTAGCAGGTGAATATCTGTCATCTTTCCCCCTACCAACCCCACTCCACCCCCAACTAATGCAAACCCCCCCTCAAAATAGCCTGCAGGTGGTTCTATAGCAACAGACAGAATCCCTTGCCAGTAGCAGAAAATTGCTGGCATACCAATCTCCAGTTCCACCCCTGCATCTCCTCGAAAATTCAGCTCTCTGTGTCTCATGTGAGGGGTGCAGGAGCTGGCAGGGCCTCCTTCAGGAATGTGCTTCCTGTTAGGAGATTATGAAGATGGTTGTAGGTATGTCCACACCAACTCTTTAAAATAAAAGCCAGGTGACAGGAGAGAGATGTAAAGATCTAAGTGTTTGTTCAGGGGTGTGGGGCGAAAGGGAAAGAGAGAAGTGAAGGTGAAAATATTTGTGCAATTAAAATGTTCTGCTAACTTTTGGCCCGTATCCCAATATTTAAAGGGCAGGGAGTTCTGATATTCACAACCAACACAACTGAATTACATGTTCTGGTCCTTCATCTTGCTGCTGTTTGTGGGATCTTGCTCTGCACAAAACATAACCATGACACTTCAAAACAATTCACTGAATATGAAGATGTTTGAGATTTGTAATAACATTCTATACAAAGGCTTAAATATCTGTCTTTTATTGCAGGTAGGCCATTTGAATATAGTCATATGATGCATTAATTCATGCAAACCTATAGGTCACTGTCCACTAAATGTTATGTTTGATTGACATAACCTATTGGATATTTAATAATTTTATCTTTGGATTGATGCTTTTGTTTTAATTTATCAAATTCTATAAAATTTTTGTTGCAGCATCACTTTTTAAAAATTAAATTTTTAACTAAAAAATCTAGATTGTGTTTGCACTAAAATCTAACACATTAGAAATCTTGCAGTCCTATAAAATATTTCATGTTGGGCCTGTCTTGAGGCTCGCAACCTGGCTCTGCCAACCTGCCATTTGAAGGAAAAATAAATCCCTTCAGCTGTTCATGTAGCAGTTATGTCACTGGAATCCCTGTGGCTACATTATGTATACTAAACTGCCCCGAATGCTACTGCCCTGAACCTGTATAGTTGAAATTCGTCTGCTGCTGGGGCCCGTGAACCTGTGTAGCCAAACTGTGTGCAGGCTGTCACATGTCCTCTGAGGGATGTAGCTCAACTAATGCCCAGGCAGAGATTAATCCTCGGCACTAATTCACAGCCTCTATCGCACAAACTCATCAGAATAGGCCAAGTGGGAATTATGGTTTAGCTATTAACAAAACCATCAAGGGGATTTCTATGAGATGAGGTTTGCTTGTTTGCTTTTTAATACATTTTTCAGTTTGACATTTATTTTCTATCCCAATCCAGTTCTGTTGATGCAGTGTTCTTGAGACTACAGTATCTGTGGTGGCTACAAGGGTTGAGGGTATTGAGCTGTGAAGGTTCGCAGTGACCATTTAGTTGTATGCATGAGGCTTTCTATAATGCTTGGGCCATTTTCTTCTCCACAGTGCATGAAGATTTGAAGCTCAGTAACGGTGCAGATAATTCAAGGTTTTCCTGTCGTATAGAAGATGTCAGGCTCATACGATGAATCCAGTGGATTAGAGGAAACGACTGACAGTTTCTGGGAGGTACTGCAACTTTCTTGCTACACTTTGGAAGATGAGAATATTGCCAGATAAATTACTTAGACTATGCCTGATTATTTTAAAGTAAATTTTGCAGCTGTTTCCTTGCCACATGCTGCATTGGTAAATTGCAGTTTGATAAAGGGTTAATGGGTTCTAATGCTTTATGCACGGTCGAGTGCTGTTAAGGGAAGTATTCATTCATCTGAAATTGTGATGATGTGTTAGAACAGTTTGTGTGCATTGCAGAAAATGTGCTGCAGCTTTTCTTAATGAAACCACGTATGATATTGCGCTGTTATTTCAGTTCACTACCAGTCAGAACCCACCAGCCACTGTATCTATTTGTGACATAACCTGGTATTTAGCTGGATGTGTAAGGCTTGAGTATAATGTGTATTTACTTCAAATCGAAAGTGCACTTATGGTGGCTAAAGATGTACGTTAACTGGTTCATGTGTTTTTAAATTATTCATTGAGAAAAAGTACTCTGGTAAATGCTTGAGTGCAGGGGATTTTATCAGTACTTGCTTTTTAAAAATGCTGTAGAAGGATGAGTAAACTATTTTGAATGTAATGCATTCTTAAAAAGCTCAGCTGCTTGCCTATTTTCTCTCCTTCAAGGTGCTGACCTTTACTGAGATCTCCTCTGTGGTTTACGGTCCTCCAGCGTCTTACTCAAGTGGCTATTCTTTATGTGAGCCTGGAGACTGTGTGTCAGTAAGCTATTTAATCTGGACTGAGACAATCTTAGTTGAGCCAGATTCTCTCTGTCCTTGCTCTATTTGCCTAGTGTCATTGGGTAACCATCAGGGGGAACTGAGAACCCTGCTTGTGTGTGTTTTTAAACTCTTCTCCCCTCTTCCAGTTAGCTCAACAATGTTGAAACCTATTTTAGAACTCCAAATGATATGCTGGCTGAGTATATACAAGGTATTGACCCACTGTATCTAGAAGTGCTTGATTTGGGTATGGGGAAAAGTGGCCATCATAGGAGTGTGTTTATGGTTATTAATAATGGTACTTTCTATTCCATTGCATTTCCCAGCTTTCATGATCCATAGACTACCCCCAGGCAGTCTTTCCCTGTTTGGAGATCTCCACCAGTATTGCCCTTAATTTTTTTTTGCATGAGACCTCTTGGAGTGACCTACCCTCTCTTCATTTTCATGCATGGAGCTATATCTTCCTTTCCTGTGTTTTGCCTGCTACTGCTCTCATTGTTCGAGAGGGAGGGATTGTACACTTTACCAGGTGCCTTTCCTTTTTACTCAGCTAAGCTACAGGTTTTCAGCCTCCTCTTCAGATGTTTTAACTTAAGCATAACTGTAGGAAGGGCTGAGCAACAGCATTTTTCTTAAAAAAAAATATAAGAGGACCAAAAGAATTCCAGAAATGGACTGAACCATTGAGGAGTAACACAATCAATCTGGCCTTTTACTATTAGTTATTATGACGGGAAAATGAAAGCAATTATTTAAGTCATAAAATAAATGACTTGTAATCTCCTGTACCTGTAATTGAAGGAAGTTAATCATTTTTCAAACTAATAACCCATTCCCATCACCTACCAGTTATAAAAATATTGAGAATTCTAATGTTTAATATTTTGGAATTGGATTATCAATATAAATGGGATATCTTGATCTGAGCCCCCTCTAAATGGATCAATATAACTGTGATTTGGACAATGCTGCAAAGTAAAATTCTGTGATAATTTTAAAACACAATTCTTTAATTGATCCTTCAGTACCAAACTGTTAAAGTACAGTAGCTTTCTGAGAATTATTAATAATGTACCAGTCTTGACTAGGAGTCAGTGGACTCCACTGTGCGGGGAGAGAGGTGACGGGGCAAGGAGAAGAAAAAGAAAATACTGTCAAAGAAACAGCTTAATTTGGTAGTGTGACGTAATTCAATGTGAGCGTCACTTTACACTATGTACTGTAAATAGCAGTTGCCCTATGATGAGAAACCATTCCTTTCTTTTGTTTTCTTGTGTACTGATTTGCTAATTTTAACTACTAAACTTAAGTATTGGCCAAAGACTGGGACATGGAGGGTGCTTGAGGAATCCTATAAATGGAGCTGTGCAAAGGTCTATTTAAAGAAGAAAAAACTGGATGTGGCATCATTTTTGTGCAAGTAGCATTTTCACACATGGTTATTTGGATTGTACTGTTCTTATGGGTGAGCTATCTCTCAGCTTCAGTTAACTTCTGCTGCAATGAAACCTGCTAAACTTTCAATTGCTAACCCTGAATCCTATGTAGGGCTAGAAAAATAACAAGTAAATTAAATGTGTAATTCTTCACTGATCTCCTCAAGGACAATAGCAAATCCAAATGACATTTTATTCTGAAGATGTTATCCTCTTCATTTCTTCTTTCTTCTTTGATCTTATTTTTGAATGGTTCTCTCTTTTAAAAGAAAAGCTTTTGTGTCGTTTATTCTCCCAGCTGGGAGAATGGGCAAATTGCCTCCTCATAGCCCTCTGCCAGTGACCACCTTGAGGTGACTTCTTTGACCTGCGTAGCAAAAACATTAATAACCTACCCGACAATGTGACTTGTTTTCTTGGGTCCATTTTTGATAAAATCCAGGGTCCTTAAGTAAAATATATTCATTTGTGAAATTAAGGCTATAGAGAAATGTTTCTAATTGTATAATATATTATTAGCTAACGTGGCACTTAGTGAAGAACACACTATATTTAGAAGGTCCTACTGGAGTGAAGGACTCCTGTTGTTCCTCCATGTTGCAGGATACACTGACATTACACTGCAATTTGAGAGAAGAAAGTCACACCTGAACATCTCAATAACAAAACATTGCAACAATTTAAAATGGCTAATGCAAGATTAAAAATACATTTCTCTCAAGCACAAGCCAATGCTACTTATTCTAATATATCTTTTGCAGTACAGTTGCCTTTAACATTTTTCTTTATTTTTGAATGGTTTAAGAAGTTCCCATCTCTCCTTTAAACTAGGATGCTCTGTCTTGCTTATGTGCTGTGCCTCTGATATTGCATACAAATTAATCTTCCCTAATTAAAGGATGTTGTTCCATCATTCATATTAAATAGAGGATTGTTGGCAGCTTCCAAAGAGTCGTGGAGGAACACGAGAAGCATAACTGAATACAGATATTATACCTGATTTGGGGCAGATAGAAAGTAGGGTGACATGAATGTAGGTGGTGAATTTAGCAGTGTAATCTGCACTTGAATTTTGGACTTCCCCATGTTTATATTAACATCAACAAAATTAACAAAGGTAAAATATTAATCCCAAGATTTGTAGGTTTAGCATCAAGACTAATGCTCTATCAACAAAGCATTAACACGTCATCAGCATGAGGTGTTATGACATTGCAGAAAAACTTCTTCAGGTCAACCATTTTTTGAGAATTTTGGTGTTGATGTATGTGTCAATTGTGTGCTAGGAGTGAAGGCCAGATTGCATAAACTTGTCTTATATTCCCTTGTTTAGAAGGTTGCTGGCTGGTTAGAAGGTAGTAGTTGAGGTGATTAAAGTGATAGCTTCACCACTGAATATTATTTCCTCGGGTGAGGGAATTCAGAACAAGAAACTAGAGCCTGGGCATTCAGGAATAAAATCTAGAAACACTTTTTCTGTTTTATATTCTTTTGCGGGATGTGGTGTTACTGGCTATGCCAACATTTATTGCCCACCCCTAATTGCCCTTGAGAAGATGATGGTGAGCTGTCTTCTTGAACAACTTCAGCCCATGTATTGCAGGAACACCTACAGTACTGTTAGGAAGGGAGTTCCAGGATTTTGACCCAGTGACAGTGCAAGAATGACAATATATTCCCAAGTCAAGATGGTGTGTGGCTTGGAGGGGAATTTGCAGGTAGTCAAGTTCCCATGCATCTGCTGTCCTTGTCCTTCTAGGTGGTAGAGGTTAGGTGTTTGGAAGGTGCTGTCGAAGGAGCCTTGGTGAGTTGCTGCAGTGCATCTTGTAAATGATACACACTGCTGCCATTGTGCATCGATGGTGGAGGGAGTGAATGTTTCAGGTGGTGGATGGGTTGCCAATCAAGTGGCTGCATTGTCCTGGATGGTGTCAAGCTACTTGAGTATTGTTGGAGTTGCACTCATCCAGGAAGGTGGAGAGTTTTCTATCACACTCCTGACTTGCCTAATGGATGTTGGACAGGCTTTGGGGAGTCAGAAAGATGAGCCACTGTCCACAGAATTCACAGCCTCTGACCTGTTCTTGTAACCACATATTTATATGGCTAGTCCACTTCAGTTTCTGGGCAATGGTAACCCCCAGAACGTTGATAGTGGGAGATTCAGCGATGGTGATGCCATTAAATGTCAGGGGGAGATGGTTGGATTCTCTCTTTTTGGAGATGGTTATTGCCTGGCACTTGTATGGCACCAATGTTACTTGCCACTTGCCAGTCCAAGCCTGAAGATTGTCCAGGTCTTGCTGTGTATGGGCACAAACTGCTTCAGTATCTGAGGAGTCGCAAGTGTTGAAATTTGTGCAATCATTAGCGAACACCCACACTTCTGACCTCATGATGGAGGGAAAGTCTTTGATGAAGCAGCTGAAGGTGGTTAGGCCCAAGACACTACACTGAGGAACTCCTACAGTAATGTCTAGGGACTGAGATTATTGACCTCTAACAACCACAACAATAGTCATTTGGTAGTACAGAATTTGAGTATAGCTGAAAAAAAAATTTTTTTTGTCAAAGCTTTTCATCTTGCACTCATCGGGCAATTGGCAAGAATATCAAATGTAAAGGGTACACCAATTTATACTGTATGAGGAGAGTGCTGATTTGGTTGGCATGTGGACTCTGATAGAGGTGTTGCCATGGAGAATGCACCGATTGAAGGTGACCAACAGTTAGCTGCCAAGCATTGTTTGAAATTCAAACCAGGCAACTTAACTTTGGTCAAGGCATTGCCCTGAGGAATGAACAGTGAATGGCTGTCACTTATTTTGTTTAGCTGAAACAGGCAATGTGTTTACATGTTCTTTCCATCTGCAAAAAACAGGGCCCTGTGTATTAATATATGTAGCATCCAGTACACGCAAATGTGCCAACTACAAGCCCGACTGACAATCTTAAATTGGTTGTCAGTGTAATTCTTAGCATACTGAGGGCTATTTAGCAAATGTTGTCCAATTGCAGAATTACGTTTAATGTTAGACACTGTATTTTGAGTTTTGTAATAACAGGCTGGTTGGCAGTCCTGTGCCTGTTGTGAACAGTGGAAGGGACATGCTGTTTTAAACGATTGCCAGTCTTTTCCTGTTTCCTGATATCACATGGCTATAACTAATTGGCTGAAGACTGGCATCTGTGATGCTGCGGACCTCCAGAAGAGACAGAGATGGATCATCCACTCAGCACTTCTGGCTGAAGATTGTTACAAATGCTTCAGTCTTTTGCACTGATGTGCTGGGCTCCCCCATCATTGAGGATCGGGATATTTGTGGAGCCTTCTCCTCCAGTGGGTTGTTTAATTGTCCACCACCATTCACAACTGTATGTGGCAGGACTGCAGAGCTTAGATCTGATCCATTGGTTGTGGGATTGCTTAGCTCTGTCTATCGCATGCTGCTTTATGCTGTTTGGCATGCAAGTAGTCCTGTGTTGTTGCTTCACCAGGTTGACACCTCATTTTTAGGTATGCCTGGTGCTGCTTCTGGCATGGCCTCCTGCACTCTTCATTGAACCAGGGTTGATCACCTGGCTGGGTGGTAATGGTAGAGTGGGGGATATGCCAGACCATGAGGTTACAGATTGTGGCTATATACAGTTCTGCTGCTGCTGTTGCTACTGGCCCACAGCGCCTCATAGATGCCCAGTTTTGAGTTGCTAGATTTGATTGAAATCTATCCCATTTAGCACTACTCTAAAGGGATTGGAAATCTGAAAATATCCCCACAAGGCTATTGTTATTGTGTCAGTTGATTGACAAATTTTTGTTAGGCATGGTTATTAAGGGATATAAATCAAAGGCAGGTAATGGAGTCGAGGTGCAAGTCAATCATGATTGGACAGAATGGTGGAACAGGCTTGATTCATGCAAGATGTCTCGGCATCTTTAGCATTTGAAGCACAAAATGAGTTGATATTTGAGTTTTACTACATATAGCAGGTATAACTTCAACAATTGATATGAATTGGGTATTTCTCTGGCTTGGCTAACTTTATTTTGGCAATTGTAATATCTGGAGGCACTCCAAATGACTTAATTGGAACTGACCAGAAAAATAAGGGGGAAAAAATGACTATTTCCATATTACAGTATGAATTGATTATTGGGGCCTATTCTTTCTTACTTTGTCCAGTGGGTGTGACTTCCACAAATAGAAAATGGATTGGATTTGTGATAGAAACTGTTGAACTGAATCCACAGATGTCAGGGAGAAAAATAGTTTTCTGAACAGTTCAAAAAGCTGGGGAGGGTGTTCCAGTGGCCGGCATCTTCAGCGTGGCTACCAATGGTGGAACAAAGGACATAGGAATGAGGAACAGGCCAGTATCAAAGAGAAGCAAAGGGTCCAAACAAAGATATGGGCCTAAAGGAATGTTGGCTGAGACCATTGAGGTTTTGAAGGTGAGATCAAAGAATTTGAAACTGATATGGCATGGCACTGAGAGTTTCTGGAGCTTGGTGAGAATCAAAGTGCAGGACTTTAAATGAGGAAGGACATAAGGACATGAGTAACATAATTCTGAATGAGGTGTAATTTACGGAGAATGCAAACGTGTGGCCAGATGGAATCATTCGAGAAGCGTAATGTCACAGTGATAAAAGCCTGGGCTAGAATCTCAGTGTCATTGAGAGAGAACGCAGGCAATGTTTCTAAGGGGAGAGAATGCAGTTGGAAGCTCAGCTGAAGTGATGTGAAAGGGATAAATGAAATGAGCTGGCTGGCCTTTTCTTCACTTTCCTATGTGATGACTTGGTTTTGCTATTTGTAGGTGTAGTACACTGAAACTTTTTGATAGCAGCTCAGATTGCAGTTGAAGTTATCACTCCCTAGTAAAGCTGATACATGAAATGAGCTTAGGTAGCCTCTGCCGACTTCCTAGTGAGTGCAGCCTCACTAGAAAGTGGTCACAATTTGACACACATTGTTAATCTTAAAGAGAAAAGCTGTAAGAATGACTTATTTGGTAAATGGAAGCAATTCACACTAGTACAGTAAGGGATGCTTTTTCCAGGTTGTGGCCAAGACACACCTGGGGTAGTAGATGGTGGTTACCTCAGCATCTGGTGGTTTAAACCTAACTTTGAAATTCTTTATGCTGAACAAAGGGATTATATTCCTCAGCCCTTACAAACTTCTCCTTAGGCAAAACAATTCATAATTTTCTTTTTGAAAAAATCTTGCATCACAATTTTGCCTTGTCAAGGTGACAAGCCTGTATAGTTGGCTCTTCACTAGAATACTGTATCAAATTGCTTAGTATGACCTTCTGTTACAGACTCTGCATTTCTGAGTATTGCACATGTCCATGGTCCTTTAGTTTCATCCTGTACTTTGGCTTTGTGCCCTTGGTCGTTGCTTCAATGATGAAAGAAAAATCTGAGTTTAATAGATTTACTCTATAGGAGGGCTTATTGCCAAGTAATTGATACCAAATGTGTACATGGTTCTTTATATTTAAGCTGGAGAAACAGTGCATTTTATATGTAAGATTCTTAAAAGACTATTCTAGTCTCTAGCAACATGCCAAACCAGGATTCAATAATTAGGATGCAGAAGTTTTAGCTTTTACTTTTCAGATTTTAGCAGAAATGATTTAAGTGACCTCTCAGGACTCTGGTTATATCAAATATCCCCTTCAGCTTGTACGATAAAAACTTGTGTTTATATAGCCTCTTAAAGTAAAAAAAAAATTCTCTAAAGGGTTTACACCTGTGTGTAAATGCAACCAACAAAAATAAACTTGGTCACTTACTGTTAAAGGGCAACACCAACAGGTAATGGATATCTACAATTGTTCATTTATAAAATGGCATTTGGTGAATAAGGTTCTTCAATAAATCTGAGCAGCACCATGACTAGTCTTTCAATTTTTACTGGCCAAGCCCTGAAGTGTAGATCTATCTTTGCAGCCAAAAAATAAAGGATCTATAGGACCCTATCTCATGTCTCAAATGCTGCAGATCGATTCTCAAACAGGGAATTACATTAAAGTGCAGTCCCCATTATGGAGGCAAAATGAAATGGCTATTTTGTGCACAGCATTGTCCCACAAATAGCACTGAAGTGAGTGACTAATTCATTTTTTATGGTGAATGAGGAAGGAATCTTAGCCACTAAGAGTGCCAAATGACCTTAACATCTAGCTGAACCACTGAGCAGCCAGCTGAGGTCGAGGTTAAATGTTTTTGAAGTACTGCACTATCCAACAATGCAATATTCCTTCAAAAATGTTAGCCTAGATTCCAAACTCAGTTTTTTGGAGTGGGTGTTGAACTATTAAAATTTAGAGGTAACTACTGCGTCCAACAAGATGATGCATCTTGTTACTGTAGTAAAACATGCCCTCTGCTGCCCCTGCCTGATCTGTCTTTTCACCATTTCTACAGCAGCCCCACCTCCCACCCCACTCCTCCCTAGCCCAACCAGTGTGTGGAGAATAATTACAATATGCATGTCAGGTGTAATGTGCTTTCTGCGCTTGGGGAAGTACCAGATGGTTTGGGACTCTTTCCTTAAGGGTTTCCTCTTCCTGGAAGTCCATTTGCCTGCCCAGGAGATCAGCATGGGAAGAGCCTTCAAAATACTGACTACATAATTATGGTGAAGGTTTATATCTATAAAAGGTGGTGGGGGGGGGGGGGGTGTAAAGGTGAGAGGGGTAGGAGCATGAGGTCGGCGGGGTGACGGGCGGTGTAGTGGGGGGCATGGGGTTGGAGGGGTGCAGTGTAGGCCTGGTGGGGTGGTTGGGTTGGCAGTGTTGGGGGGCCTGGGGTTGGCAGGGTGAGGTGTAGGGGGTGTAGGATTTTTGGTGTGAAGTGTTGGGGGGCGTTGGGTTGGTGGGGTGTTGGGGGGCGTTGGGTTGGTGGGGTGTTGGGGGGCGTTGGGTTGGCGGGGTGTTGGGGGGCGTTGGGTTGGCGGGGTGTTGGGGGGCGTTGGGTTGGCGGGGTGTTGGGGGGCGTTGGGTTGGTGGGGTGTTGGGGACATGGGGTTGGTGGGTTGTTGGGGACGTGGGGTTGGTGGGGTGAGGTGTGGGGTTCGCGGGGTGAGGTGTAGGGGGTGTGGAGTTGGTGAGGTGTCGGGGGTGTAGAGTTGGTGGGGTGGGGTTTAGGGGTGCGGGGGTGTGGAGTTGGTGAGGTGTCAGGGGCGTGGAGTTGGTGGGGTGAGGTTTAGGGGCGCGCGGGCTTTGTGGGGTATAGTGTTGGTGGGATGTTAGGGAGCATGGGGTTGGTGAGGTGTTGGGGGCATGGGCTTGGTAGGCTGAGGTGTTGGGGTGCAGGCTTGGTGGGGTGAGGTCTTTGGGGGCATGGAATTGGTGAGGTAGGGTGTTGGGGGCGTGAGGTTGGTAGGATGTTGGGATGCACTGTAGAGGTGTTGGGTTTGGGGTTGATGAGGTGTGGTGTAGGGATTCTGGTTCTGTTGCATGAGGTGTAGGTGGCGTGTGGTTTTTGGTGTGTAGTGGTGGGGGTGTGTGGTTGGCGGGTGTGGTGTTGGAAACGTGGTTGGCGGGATGTTGCAGGGGCGTGGGGTGGGGCGTTGGGCATGGGGTTACTGTGGTGAGGGTTTGGGGGTGCGTGGGGTTGGTGGGGTGAGGTGTTGGGGGCATGGGGTTGGTGGGGTGAGGTGTAGGGAGTGTGGGGTTGGTGGGGTGAGGTGTAGGGAGTATGGGGTTGGTGGGGTGGGGTGTTGGGCTTGGGGTTGATGTGTATGTGGGGTGCAGTGTATGGGTGGTGGGGGGTGTGGTGCAGGGATTCTGGTTCTGTTGCATGCAGGGGTTTAAAACATCAAAAAAATACATTTTGGAAACCCAACATAAATGCGCTCACTTTGACATTTAACAGGTGTGCATTTGGAGGTGCCGGGAATCCCCATGGACATATTCTGATATTTAATTATGGAATAAGGAGATTGAGGGCTCATTTAGCCCAGCATTGCAGCTTTAACTACCAACACACTGGTTCCTCGAGCTGCCTCTGAAACTCATCAGGGTAAGTCAGGTGAGAGCACAGTGGAGGTTGTGATGGCTTTTTGAAATTGGCAGTCTGGAATTTCTTTAATTATTGAAACAAAACAGTTACTTCCTAGCTTAGATGAAAGGCCTTTGCCCATGAAACTTGTTTTGAGAGTGTGCCATCACTGCTTTAGAGATGATTTCCAACATTTTGGACAATATTCCTGCTGTCTTGGATTTCACTCTCACCTATGATCTGCCTTCATTGCAGCATGGGAGCACCTTATGCAGTTGTACCTTGGACCTTGTAACAGAAAGAGCAGCAGCTCCCTCTCCTTGGCCATAACCATAGGACAGAAAGGATAGATACAGTGTTCCATCTTGAAGGAAGTGATATCCCTGGAGCCAGGTTTACAGTCTGAGGATCAGCTTTCTGAAAATGACTGAGTACCAGGTCTCAGGAGGCCCAGACTTTCTTTTCCTTTTCCCATTGTACCTCTGCAGCAGCTGCCCCAAGATTTAGTGCTTCCCTCATCATGTAGTCCTGGTCCTTGGAATGTGCCAGTCTGCAACCCTCGGTCAAGGACAGCTCTTTGCACTAGAAGAACAGAGAGTTTTGGGCAGACCAAAGAGTGTCTTTCACTGAGTTTGTGGTCCTCCAGCCGCAGTTGATGTTTATCTCCATGTGATTTCCTGGAAACAGCCTGTAGAGCGTGGTGTCTTGCATCACCGAGCTGTTCAGGATGAGCCTCGACAAAAGCCATTGTATCTCTTTCTAGACCTTGTTTGCGAAGGCATTTTCCAGGAGGAGCTGGACAAAGGTCTGTCCAAAAACTTCTCCACAAAGGACAGATGGTACAGCGCAGCAACATGGCCCAGACCAATCCTTTGCAAAACCTGGGACAGAGAAAACCTCAGCACAAATTGAAATTGGTGTTTGCGTACTGAGGGTCTGCACACAGCTTGATGTAGCTGCACACAAAGTTGGCTATCGGGATGAGGGTGATGTTAGGTACATTTCTCTCCTTTGTCTAGTGACGGTGGGAATAATATTTAGCTTTGGGCCCTCACAATCTGTAATGTGACGTTCAGGAAGGAATCGGAGAATCGGCAGCGTTGATGCAGCCACCCTTTCTATCCTCAGATCTGTAGTGGAGGCATCCTGGTCCCTACTGGGGTTCCTTTAATTAGAGATCCTTCAACTGACATGAAGACCGACACGTAAGCTACACTCTGGTCAGGAAACCCAGAAGTAATATCATGGCTGGGTTAAAACACCACAGCAAAGCCCGCTCCATGAACTATCAGGTTCCAGACCTGCTGCTAGCTCCTGTTGCCCACCTACCCCCTATCCCCTAAGCCCTGCTGCAAATGGGTCAATGAAGTAAAAATTCTGCCCTAGTGTTTGAACAGTGACTAACTTTTTTCTTGTTTTTAAAAGTTGGAGGGGTGGAAATTAAACTGAGCACTGATTTAGTTGTTCCACAGGTTTTAAATATGTTCTTTTATTGATACTTGTAATGACTTGATGGACCGGACGCGTTTCAACAAGAAACCGGTAAACTTTATTACAGAGAGCTTTTAGATGCTAAATACTCGATCAGGACTCTCGTCCAGAAGCCCCGTACCCCGGATTCACCTACGCTTAGGACTCATTGGTCGGAGCCTCCAAGAACATCATGTGATCCCGATAGATGGCAGGAGAGGCTATACCTTCAGTTCACCCCCCTTTAGTTTTTTATAGTTTCTATTTAGAGGACACTTGAATATCCAACAATATATACATATATACACCTTCAGGTGATTAAAGATTAAGTCTCTGAGGTGCTCTCCTTATTTGGTTAGAGCAGTGTAGCTCTGCCACTTGAGGTTCCTCCACAGATTTGACATGGTCAGGAACTGCAGCATGAGATACATCGTTTAGAAAGTGGCAGTCCTGGGTTAGGCAACTCGACAAAGACATCAGGCATGTCTATCCTAAGTCGATCTGTCACCTCAGGGACTGATGGTTTGATGTTAATCAGAGGCAGCATAGTTGGCTGTTGGCTTGGACTGATCTCATCTCTTCAGACACAGCGAAATTTGACCACCTTTGCAAAACAAGGTTTCTGACTTTGGACAAAATTGGATCTCTGTTCATCCAATTTCTAATTTGCTTCACTCGCACAGGCAATGAATCTAAGAAATTCAGTACTTGCACAGCTTCTTGAGGCACTGGAGCATGTACAATGCTATCCTACTGGTAATGGGAGATGACTGAGTGCGTCCGCATTTACAACATGTAAGCCAGAATGGTACATAAAGCTATACTCATGCAGATAATATCAAAGCCCAATGTATTCTTGTTGATGCTATAGGCGGAATGGCCTTATCTTCACTGAATAAACCCATTAATGGTTTATGGTATGTTTGCGGCATTCAATGTGCTTCATTCCAGCTCCTCAAGTTGTAGTGTCAAGTTAGCCTTTTTCTAATCTGATTCCTGTCTTTTCTTTTTCTGTTTGTAGCAGAGCTTTGCCTTGTCCTTCATTTTGATTTCACAGTCAGCCAAGTTTCTCTCTGGTGAAATCTTAACTTGGCTCAGTTCGGTAGCTGAGCTACCCTTGGCTTCGTTATCCATGGCTTCATTACCCACTCACAGCTTGGAAAGTTCTCCGACTTGTCATTCTAATGCCTCGGTTTCATTCAGCTGATTCTTCAGCTCTTCTGTCTCTTTTTTGTATCTTTTGTCTTCCTCCTAGAATATTGAACATTGTTGAGTCTTCTTTGCCAACTGTTTCTTCAGTTTGTTCAGTGTGGCACTAAATTCATTTTGTTTCTCTATATGATTTTCCAGAGGAACCAACTCTAACCTGAGGGATCCTTGCATCATGTGAAGGTTCTTCAATTCTCCTAACTCATTCCGAAATGCACCGTCATGGTCCTTTAGTAGTTCAGGAGCTCCTCCTGTTCTCAACTGAAGTATTTCTGACCAGTTGAGCTTAATTTTTTGTAACCAGTCTCATCTCAGAAGACTAGGGGTGGAATCATCTCAGATTTGCACTAAGTGCGATAGCAGGCAGGTAAAACGACTTCTTATTTGCTGGCTGCAATGGTGGGTTTTTATGCTGTATTGTCCCAAACCTGCCACATTATGCACTCCAAGGAAATTTGCCATTTCGATGGCGGGCAGGCTCTCATTCGCCTGCCCACCATCACCTCGCCGCTTCATCATGCCGGGTGCCATATTTAAAGTTCAGCCGTAAGCACACATCTCAGCGCTTCCAGACCACGACTGCTGCATGGAAGACAGGATGGCCCTGAAAGACAAAAAGGCTGCAGCCCCCCGCTTCAGCGATGCCTCTGGAATGTCTTTTTGATTCAGTGGAGTCCCGCCAGGATGTCCTATAACCCACTCTGGCCACAGGATGGGCAGCAGCATCACCAACCGGGCTTGGGAGGCAGTGGTAGCAGTGGTCAGCACCAACACCTTTAAAAGAAGACAGCCACCCAGTGCTGTAAGTGAATGAATGATCTCTTTCGTTCCGCCAGGGTAAGTCACTCTTCTCATCACTTCCAACTCTCACACTCTCAAACCCATCACACATCCTCAGGGCCCTCACTTGCTACCAGTTCAAGGGACATCATCATTCACTCCCTCACACACACACCATCATTGTCCTCATCCCATCCATGGGACCACTCACCACCCACACACACACACACCAGGCGCAGTTATCATATTTCAACTCTTTCTTGGACTCAAACGCAAGTTCTGTCGAAGGGTCATGAGGACTCGAAACGTCAACTCTTTTCTTCTCCGCCGATGCTGCCAGACCTGCTGAGTTTTTCCAGGTAATTCTGTTTTTGTTTTGGATTTCCAGCATCCGCAGTTTTATTGTTTTTATCTCTGCAGTTATCACCTGGCCTGGCATGCATCATGCTTACATTCTTTCCATCTCTATTCATGCAGGACCACCTGGCACACAACAACAGGGAGAGGTCACAGATTGGTGGAGGAATGCCTGAGATCAAGGTCCTCACCGACTTTGAAAACAGCCATCCAGCTGGCTGGCAATGATATGCACCGGCCCTGTGCTGATGGAGAGGTCGGTGGTGCTGTACCAAGTGAGAGTCCAGCAATGCAACATAGGTCAGACAACCATGCCGTGAGTAACATGTTTTGTTTCACAGGCCACTGCCATCATTAATTATCTCCCCTTGCTTCCCCAGGCACATCTTGGAACCAGCCAAGAGAGTCCATGATTCAGGGCCTCTAGTCAAGCCCCAAAGACCCCTCAGAAGAGGAATCTAAAGGCACCCTCCCTGAAGTCCTATCACAGCGCTCACCCACACCCTCCACAATGCAGAGAGACACATCTTGGTGGAACTTAGCTTTAGAATAGCCTTGGGATCACAATCTGGTGAGCACATCGCACTGTCTGATCCACAGCAGGACGTCACTCCTGCACTGCTGTGCGGGCTCAACTCCATAACTGAGGCTATAGTTGGCCTCCACCAATATGTACTCGTGAAGGGTGCAGGGCAGCCTGATCTCACTCCAGCTACCCCTTTACCTTAGGAGTCTGCTTGGGGCCCTCGGGTATCCATAGGGAGGAGGATCAGCAGGTGCACACTCCAGGGCCATCTTGCCCAGGTGACTCTGAGAATGCCCGGCCTATCTGACTCCCCTCTTTCTGTGACCTCCAGCAGCTCCAGCTTCACAGGCTGAGGAGGGTGCCACTGCCACACAGCAGGACCCTGAAAGCAGGCCAGAGCCCTCCAAGTCTTGGCCCTCCAGAGGACGCCTGCCAAGATCATACTAGACAGGACTTTGCAGGCAGCAGGCTGCCTCCACCTCCACTGTGGATGCTCAGGGAGCACCAAGTTGTAGCGGCAGGGTTAGGAAAGTTAAGAATTAGTTGCACAGCCTGGGCACGGGTGTTAATCGCTTGTATATACTGTTCACTATTGTCAATAAACTCCCAAGAATCTCTCCCTGTCTATGGCTCCTTGTTCAGATGAGCAGTGTTCTTGTCACTCAGTTATGAAACCTTTCTGCACAAGATAAAGGCAGGTGTCTCAGTTCTGGGCCCCTTCCCTGTGCTCTGTGCAGCCTCCAGACCAAAGTGGTAGTCAGGCCTCACAATCCCGAGGAACATTACTGATGCCTGCACCTCGGTGGCACTCGTCATTGTTGCCAGAATGCAGTGGGCACACGTTCTCTCTGTGTGCTCTCAGCACCTTTTAATGTGGGGCTAGTCCCCATCACACCAGCATCTGTGACCACTGATGCTGTGCTCCTGAAGGGGTCAGGTGCTGAAGGCAGACAAAGGATTAAATGCTTCTAAAGTTTCATGGCTGCGTCTCTATAATATGACCCTGACCTCTGAGTGCAAGTGAGTGGCCCTTGGCCAGATAGGAGTCAGACATTCTCAGAGGCTGTGTAAAGATCTATGGAGTGTTCTCACTGCATGTTGTCATCACCCTCCTTCAACCGAGCGACTCTTAGAGCCTCTACCGTGTCTCCATATCAAGAGCATTCTCAGAGAGGGTATTCGCACTGCCATAAGCCAGACTGGAGTCAAATGTTCACAGATGCAATGTGAGGATCTATGGGGTCACCTCAATGCATGGCGTCATCATCATCCACAAATCTAGCAGCTATGAGGGCCTCCCAAGTGCGCCTGCCTCATCTAGCCAGTGTAAGAGCCTCATCCCCATCATCGTTGCTTCCGAGGACGACCTCACCCTCATCCCCATTGGCGCCATCCTCATCGGAGGAGACCTCTAGCTATTCCATCTCCTTCTCAGCCAGCTCGTCTCCCCGTTGCAGCGCCAGGTTGTAAAGGACGCAGTAGATGACAACGATGTGTGACACCCTCTGTGGACTGTATTGCAGGGTTCCACCAGACTGGTCCAGACACCTGAACCTTATCTTCAACATCCCGATGGCCTGCTCCACTAAGTTGCGAGCTGCTGCATGATCCTTATTATACCATCGCTCTGCTGTAGTCCGAGGCCACCGCATGTGTCATCAGCCACTTCTTCAGCGGGTAGCCCTTGTCCCCGAGGAGACATCCCTGCAACTTCTTTGGACCCTGAAAGACGCCAGGGATTTGTGACCGACTGAGGATGTAAGAATCTTGCACACTCCCTGGAAACCATACACACACTTGGAGGATGTGTTTCTGGTGGTTGCACACCAGCTACACATTGAGCTAATGGAATCCCTTGCGGTTGATGTAGTTGACCGTATATTGCCTTGGAGATCTGAGTACCACGTAAGTGCAGTTGGTGACGTCTTGCACCTGTGGGGAAACCCGAGCTCTGAGTGAATCCATTCACTCTTGCCTCCTGGCTGTCCTGGTCCTGGGCGAAATGCACAAAGTTGTGTGCCCTTGCAAGGATGATATCCATTACCTCATGGATGTGTTTGTGGGTGGTGGCTTGTGAGATCCCACAGAGGTCACCTGTGGTGCCCTGAAAGGAGCGCCACTGTCACTTTCACAGCCACTGGCAGTGGATGCCCTCCGTGTCACCAAATCCTGCAGCAGGTGGCAAATGTGAGTGACCAGTTCCCTAGACATGCGCAGTCTTCAGCGATACTGGTTCTTGGTCATCTGCAGGAATGACAGGCAGCGTCTATAGACCCTGGGTGTTGCTAGGCGCTGACCAGCGATGGCTCACTGTGACTCTTGGGTGGCATGTGCGGGAGCCCCAGCTGCCCCTTCTTCCTGAGGTTGCTGCTCCTCCCTCTGCGCAGCCAGGGGCCTCAGTCACTCTCTCCTCTGACGTCATCACTCTCTGTAGGCCATCAGGCGTATAGCTAGTTCACCAGGCTCCATGATCCTGATGTTGTACTCCTGCAAGATAGAAGAGAGAGACAGTGGTTAGCATGGGTGTACTAAGAACCTGTCCTGGTTAAGAGTAAAGGGCCCTCAACAATTCCTGGAGAGTGCTGGTCACCGCTTGGATAGCCAGATATTAGTGCGTTGAATGGCTGCCTGAAACCCCACCCACCTCCGCTCCACTCCACCTGACCGATTGACAGCAGATCTGCCCATTGGACTGCGTGCTGTGCTCTCAGCTCAGGCGCAGGCATTCTCCTAACCCACACTGCAAAGCTGCACTCTTAGCTTGAATCATGGGGGAGACTGGTCCAAACCGGGATGATGACGTTGCAAGGGGCTGTGAGCGCCTCCACCAGTGACTGTTCCACTGGCCAGCCTTAGCAAGGAGGTTGCACAGCGTGTGCAGTCGCCCAATTGTTCTGACGTCCACTAAAATGCTTATGAATTTGCAGTCTGTGCCTGGGGGATGATAACTCTGGAGCACCTGGCGGCACTTTGATGCCTCTGCATTGCTTGAGTGAGCAGATAATCTAAAAGCCTGATTTCAATCATATCAATGTGGCTGTGCCTGAACTGTCTCAATTTATACAGGTTTCCCTAATGCCTGGCCACTTCCCTTGCCCACCCTACCCCCAACCTGAATGCTTGTGTGTTATATTCAATGGCAGACCCTTCCCACCAAAACCCACAATTCACCTCAATGGCAGAGCTGTGCCTGCCCCCTGCCTCACAATTTGCCTCAACGGCAGGGCTGCACTTAACCCCCGACCCCCCAGTGTCCCTCAAGCTTGAAGTCCAACAGGCGACCCTGGTGATTGCTGCACAACGTTACTGTGAACTCACCTCCAAGTTCCCCTCAGAGTGCAACCTGCCAAGTGCACATCGCTTATGTGCTGTTGCGAAACATGTCAGTATGTTTTCCCGCTGACGTGGACGGATGATCCGGCAGGGGGAATGATTCTGGTGGGCAGGCCTAATAATGATATGCTGATGTATTACAATATGGTTCCCTGCGTCCAATGGTGGGAAATGTGGCTCGCCATCTGCGGGCTGAGCGGACAATTGTGAACTGTTTTCACACCATCGTAAAACCGATCACGCCATACTATCTGCTCATGCCACCAACACACCTGACACTGGCAGGCATGAAAATTCTGCCCTAGGTCATTCACCTGTCACTATGATCACTGGAAGCTGGGCTGTCTGTTGCCTATAGGACTCAGGTACTGTGGCAATGCCTTTTATCTGTATGGATTCTCCAGTATATGTCTTCAATTGAGCCGCTGTTCGCTCCAGATTCAGTGGCTGGGTACCTTCATTTAAATATTTAAATGTGTGCTGTCCCATCGCTGTGGTTGACGCTCCCATATCTACCTCCATTATTAGTGGCTTCCCATTCACTTAGATTGTGGCATTAATAGGTTCAGTTTTTGTGACGTTGTACAGGGAATAGATATCAGCATAAGCAGCTTCAGGTTCTGTTATATTATTTGCTTCAATCATTTTGGTTTGCTGCTTCATGGGCTGTTTCGATTTCACCTTGTATTGCTTTATTACGTAACCTTTCTTATGACAGTAATGGCATTCTGCCTCCTTGAATCTGCATGTGTCCGGTACATGGTTACCCCCACATCTATAACAGATTAACTTCGGAGTCGATGCTGAAATGCTTCCACTAGCCTTTTTGTTTTTCTAGCAGCTGAGATTGTATCTCACTTCGCTGCTATGTCTCTAGTTTTCGTGCCATGCCCGGCAGTAGGTTCCTGCCCCACATGAAGAAAAGCACCATGTTGTACGTGTTGCAAAGCCTGCAAGTCTCTCACAGCACTTTCCATGGCGAGTGATATTTTCAGGGCATGCTTCAAATAGATGTTGACTTGTACAAGTAAATGGTGCTGAATGGCGTCGTCCTGAACTCCACAAACTAGTCAGCCCCACAGCATTTCATTGAGTGTGTCCCCGAAGTCGCAGTGTTCTGTCAGCTGCTTCACCTTCACTACGTAAGTTGCGATGGACTCTCCTGGGGCCCTGACTGGAATTAAACTTCAACTGCTGCATTATTACAGCTGGCTTCAGTTGAAAATGCATTTTCATGAGGTCCACTAATTCATTAAAGGAAGTAAAATTGGGTGCATCTGGGGCCGTGAGACTGAGGATGAGATTGTATGTCTCAATACCCAATACACTCGAGAATTGTTTTCTGCTTTTTCTCTGCTATAATTTGGTTCATTACTAAATAAAATCCAAGGCACTCCACATGCTGGCTCTGGTCTTCCATAGCCTCAACGTAAAGATCAATTCTACCGAAGAGTGGCATGACTAGTAAGTAGTCTTTTTTCTTAAGATTATATGCACTCACATTCAAGGCAAGGTGCAGTATCGGAGCTATTTTACCCTCGTCAGAAAATGCAATGACTTGATGGACCAAACACGTTTCAACAAGAAACAGAAACTTTATTACAGCGAGCTTTTCAGGTGCTACATACTCAATCAGGGCTCTCGACAGGAACCCCCCCTCTGGATTCACCCGCACTAGGGCTCATTGGTCAGAGCCTCCAAGAACATCACGTGACCCCTGATAGACAGTAGGAGAGGCTATACCTTCAGTTACTGCAGTAATCTACTTTGAAGGGCCATAAGGCAGGACACTGCCCAGTTTTACAGGAGTTTTAAAAAGATCTAAGTTTGAAGTTGTAATTTGGTCATGTCAAGCTTGGACTTTAAAAGCTTGAAGATATATACAAGGAAAAGGGAAGAAAGGACTATTCTGAGGATGTGTAATTTTTTTAATGCGGGTGAGGGTGCAGGGAAGAGTGTGGGACAGTATCTTTGCAAATGGCAAAAGTGAGGTAAGATTAGGGCTTCTCTGAACGTAGAATCAGTGAAATGGTCAGGAAGGAGAGAGTGGTCATACCTGTTCTTGTTTGCTGAAAGGGCAAGAAGTTCCCTACGTAGGAGATCAGTATCCATGTTCTTTGAGGTAGTTCCAATAATGAAGGAGCTAATCTTGCTGACCCATATTCCCTTCAGAACCACCAATACCTCAAATTTAAAATTCTAACCCAAATGTTTAAATCCCTTCATGGTATAACCCTGTGCTATCTATGTAACTTATTCCATCCCTATAACCCCACTCTTCTCAAACTTTGGCATCTTTCGCTTCTGCACTTTTTTTGCTCCACAATTGATAGCTGGACTTCAGCTGCCTTAGAGCCTAAGCTGTGGAATTTTCTCACCATCTCCTATTCTTCCTTTAACACAGACCTTTTTTACCAAGTTTTTAGCCACTCCTCCTACCATTTTATGGAGGTATTGTGGTGCAGTGGGTAGCATCCCTGCCTCTGAACCAGAAGCTCCAGGTTTGTTTTCCACCTCAGGACTTGATGGCCATGGAAGGTGTGTTCATAACCTGGCCAAACAGGTTGAGTATCAACTTGTAAATCCTCTCAACGTGCACACCAGTGCAGGCAGTAGGAGCAGGAAAGATTCCTGGTCCGTCATCTGATGGAAAGAAAGTCAGAGCATTAACCATCACTATCCATAGCTCCCAGACCACAACGTGTGTGTGAAAGTGTATTTTGCCACAGTAACTCGGATTCTCTAAGTGAACTGTAACACACCACCTACTATCTGCTTTGGCTCAATGTTGATTTATATCTGATTACACTTCTGTGAAACACCTTGGTACATTAAGGAGGCTATAGCACATTGTTGTTCCATGTGAGATTGATAGCAATAGTGAATGATAGTGGAAACAATAACTTTAATCTTCTTTCAAAGGAAAGGTGTGATAGCTGTTTGGAGACATGGGTGAAACATTGAAGAATTTTTTTAAAATTGTAAGATTGAAGAAGAGACCAATATGCAGTCGTTGCATGGCCTGAGGATTTGAAATTGTGGAACTGAAATATTTTTTGTCAATTGCAAATCAGGACCCCATTTTAAAACCAGCCCAATTTTCTTTTCCACAGTGGGTTGCTGATTCATGTTGCACTTCCATCAAAGGCTAGTTTCACTCCTATGTGTTCGAAGGGAAGCTGTTCTGAGAAGCTGGGTGGTTCATGGGTTTCCCCTCTTGGACCTGCGTTCAAATCCAAGCCAGATTGATGGGATTTATCACTTCTCAGATTCTAAGAGCCCTGTGCGTAATGAGTTTTGGTGGTGTCCATCATGTTCCTAGTGAGCATGGTTATGGAACTGGTAACATCACCCAGCCAAAAGAAGATGTAGGAAAGTAAAACAATTAAAGGTTTGAACTCCTCTGAACATGGTATCAATAAAATGACCAGAAAGATGTAACCTAGAGGTCATAGCTGCCTAGGAATATAAGAACGGTTTAAAAAATTGCAATTATTTATTGGGGCATTAACATCTTTTTGGAAGGAGAGCATGCGATAGTATCTTGTTTAGTAACTTGTCAGATGCTTTAGAAATGTCTACGCCAATGAATTTTTTTTTAAGTATTCTAGAGCAGAGATCCAGAGGTGTGCAAAGTAGTAAAAAAGAGTTGCATAAAAAGGCTAGTTTGATAGGTAAGAAGGAAAGGTTGACTGGGAGGAACGTTAGAAAGATGGTGCATGATAGATGTGACATTTAATGGTGAAATGAATACCAACTGGACCAAGGCCTGTTTAAGTGACTATCCTGGGGCATTTTGGGGCTGAGATTCTTGCTCTAATAAATATCCAATTTGTGTATGAAAGACTTTTAACCTTTTGAAAGAGACTCAGCTCTTAAAAATGAAGGACATTGAATTCTGCGTCAATTTGTCTCATGTAGAATTAGCCCTAATTCAGTTAAAAGTGAAATCAGTCAGCTAATATAAATACCTGAAAGTACTTCATTTTGTTCTATTTGTTCAAATAATGTGAGTAAAAGTCTTCAAATCCAGAAGAAGACATTGACAGAAGACGTAGTTCATATATTTCATATATTTCAACAATGGGAATTATTTAAAACCCAAGAAGCTATGAATCAACATGTTTTAACAAGCAACATGCTACAATGGGTAAAGGATTTTATGGTATTTAAATGACAACTTGTCAAAGATTAGTGGATAGGTAATTAAACATACATGACAAATGAAGATACTACAAATTCAGTGTGTCTGAACATGGGGTGATAAATGGAAAGCATTTAAACTGCCAGCACTATAGCACCCAGAAAGGCAAAAATGTAGTTGTTATTTTGAACAAAGTCAGCCAGCATCATTCCTGGTGTAACTGCATCCAAATGCTTCTGGTATCAGGTTCAAGATTTGGGAAGTAAAAAAGGGGCTTTGTTGTGGTATCTGCTGACTAAAAATTGAAGGGATGTGCTATAATTGGAATAAGACTTGGGCCAGGGATTTTACGGATCCTGCCGAACTGAATGGAGATTTGGATGGTTTGCTGCATCCACTGGGAAGAGACACGCTGCGGCGAGGCTGTAAAATCCAGGCCTTGCAATCTTTGGCCGTAAGGCTTGTTGGAAAGAGTGATACTTCATGTTGTGTGTTACTAGCTATGGGAGCCCCTTTTACTAACAATATTCAAATAGGGCAAGAGAGAAAAACTGTCCTTTATTTAAAATTGATGTTTCTAATGTTGAAAAAAACGTGAGGAAGAGTTTCTTTATTACAAATGTTCTAGCCATTGCTTCTTAGAATAAATCAGATGCCTGTTCTGAGACTTCTTCACTGAAGATTGCCTTATGTTATTCATGCAGTGTGGCTACAGTGGCTGATACCTGGATAAACTGGGACTAGAGGTATAAGATTAAGTGGATCAGTGTTTCTTTCTTCAATTGTGTAAAATATTTTTTGGAAGTACACTAGAAGCAGTATGTGGTACAAAATATAAGTCTAAGCTAAGGGAAAAAGATCAGCTTCAAAACATCTACAGCAATGAAAATGATTTTCATTCTAGAGCAGAGATCCAAGAAGTGTATAAAATACTGTAAAAAGATGACTGGTGGATAATCCTTCTCCAAATCATACTAGATTAAACCAGAATGTTCAAGATTATGAAAGATCTTTGAGTTAGAAACTTTCCTGACTGACATACTGGAGGTTTTCTGAAAGTGGTTTGTGGATCGAAACATTGCAAAAAGGGCTAGTTGGATAGGTAAGATGGAAATGTCAACTTTAAGGAAGGTTAGAAAGTCGGCACGTGTTGGATGCAGTGTTTAATAATGAAAGGAATACCATCAGGACAAAGGCCAGTGTAAGCTACTATTGTAGAATGTGTTACGTGTAAGATTCTTAAATAATTTGTGCTCTATTAAACATCATTTTTGTACATGAAAGTTCTTTTTGTGCGACAGACTTCAACTGGTATTTAATGGGATCTTTCCGTTGAGGTATGAAATCTTGAAGTATGAAAAAAATATGAAAACTAAGAAATCTTTCTCTTTCTGACTTTTTTTGCTAGCACTCATTTGTAATGCAGCATATTAACTAGAGTTATTCTAGTTAAATAGTTTTAACCAACATTTCTTAAAAAAACAAATTATCTGATCATTATTACATTGCTACTAGGGGGCCTTACTGTGTGCAAATTAACTGGCATTTTTACTCATTCATAGGTTGTAGGTGTTGCTGGCAAGACCAGAAATTATTGACCATCCATAATTGCCCTTGAGAAGGTTGTTGTGGGCTGCCTTCTTAAACTGCTGTAATCAATGTGATTGTATGTACAACTGCAGGGCTGTTACATTGTGAGTTCCAGAGTTTTGACCCAGTGACGTAGAATGAACAGCAATATATTTCCAAGTCCGGATGGTGTATGAGTTGAAGGGGAGCTTGCAGTTAGTGTGTACCCATTCAGCCACTGCCCATGTTCTTTTAGGCAGTAGAAGTTTCAAAAATGCTGTGAACAGAGCCTTGATGAATTGCTGCAGTGAATCTTTAGATTGTGCACTGTAGCCATGGTGTTTCAGTGGTGGAGGGGGTTGATATTTAAGGTGGTGCATGATGCGCCAATCAAGCGGATTGCACCATCCTGGATGGTGTGAAGCTTCTTGAGTGTTGTTGCTGCACTCACCCAGGCAAGTGGAGTATTCCATCACACTTCTGACTTGTCCTTGCAAATGATGGACAGGCTCTAGGGAGTCAGAGGTGAGTTACTCACAACAGAATTCGTAGCATCTGACCCATGGTTGGAGCTACAGTATTTATTCCCATCGTCTGAATCGCTTTTATAGCCACAGTATTTATGTAGCTTGTCCAGTTATGTTTCTGGCCAATGGTAAGTTGATGGTGGAGTATTTGGTAATGTCAGTACCTTGGAATGTTGAAGTGATGTGGTTAGACTCTCTCTAGTTGGAGATGGTCATTTCCTGGCACTTGTGTAGTGCAAATGTTACTTTGCCATTTATCGAACCAAGCTGGAGTGGTCCTGGTCTTAATGCGTGCTGGCATGCACTGAGGAGTCACAAATGGAACTGGCCACCATGCAACCATCAGCAAACATCACTTCTGAGCTTATGATGTAGGGAAGATGATGCAGCTGAAGATGGTTGCAACCAAGACACTGCCCTGAGGAACTCTTGCAGCACTGTCTTGGGGCTGAGATGATTGGCATCTTTAAACAACCATAACCACCTTTCTTTGCGCTAGGTATGATTCCAATCAGTGGAGAGTTTTCCTCCTGGTTCCCATTGCTTTGAATTTTACTAGGGTTCCTTGATGCCACACTTGGTCAAATGCTGCCTTGGTATCAAGGGCCGTCACCCTCATCTTACCTCTGAATTTCTTTTGTTCAAGTTTAGATCAAAGCTGTAATGTTGTCTGGAGCTGAGTGATCCTAGCAGAATCCAGACTGAACATTGGTGAGCAGCTTCCTGATGAATAAGCACTGCTTGATACCACTATCTAAGGCCCCTTCCATCAATTTGCTGATGTTTGAGAATAGGCTGATACCATAGTAATTGGCTGTCTTGGATTTATCCTGCCTTTTTGTGGATGGGACATACCTGAGCAGTTTTTCATATGGTCAGATAGTATTGTAGCTTTACTGGAATGGCTTGGCTAGATGCATGGTTAATACTGGAGGATAGATCTTCAGTGCTACAGTAGGAATTTTGTTGAGTCCCATAGCTTTTGCTGTATCCAGTGTGCTCAGTTATTTCTTGATATCGCATAGCGTGAATCAAATTGGCTGAAAACTGGCATCTATAATGCTGGGGACCTCAGGAGGAGACCAATTTGGATCTTCCACTCATTGCTTCTGGCTGAAGGTTGTAAATGTTCCAGCTTTGTTTCTTGCATTGAGGCACTGGGCTCCATCATCATTGAGGATCGGAATGTTCATGGAGCCTCCTCTTCCAACGAGTTTCTTAATTGTCTAGCATCATTAACAATGTAGCAGGACTACAGAACTTTGATCTAATCCATTGGTCGGGGGATTTCTTTGCTCTGTATCTAGCATATGCTACTTCCACTGTTTAACATGCACTTAGTCCTGTGTTGTAGCTTCACCAGGTTGGGAATCTCATTTTTATGTATGCTGGTATTGTTCCAGGCATGCTCACCTACATGCTTGTTTGAACCATGGTTGGTCCCTTGACTTGATGATGACAGTAGAGTGAGGAATATGCCAGCCATGAGGTTATAGATTGTGCTGCTTATGATGACCCTAGTACCTCTTGAATGCCCAGCTTTGAGCTGCTAGACCTGTTCTAAGTCTGTCTTATTTAGCACGGTGTTAGTGCCACACAACGGATGGTGTCCTCAGTGTGAAGGCAGGACTTCGTCTCCACAAGAACTGTGCTGTGGTCATTCCTATCAATGTTATCATGGATAGATGCACCTACAACAAAGAATAATGAGGATGTAATCAAGTAGGCTATTCTCCTTGTTTTTTTTTCCCCCACCTGCCACAGACCCAGTCTGGCAGCTATGTTTTTCAGGACTCAGGATGCTCACACAGTACTGGTGCTACTGAGCTATTTTTGGTGCTGAATGTTGAAGTCTGTCCATCTGTTTCCCTCCCACCCCCTCCCCAGAATACATCTGTGCCCTTGCCATCTTCAGAGCCTTTTTCATGTGGTGTTCAAACATGGAATAGCACTGATTCATCAGCTGAGGGAGGGTGGTAGGTGATAATTAGTAGGAGGTCTCCTTGCCAATGTTTGACTTGATGCCATGAGAACCCATGCGTTCTGGATTCAATGCTGAACACTCCCAGGGACACACTCATCCTGCCAGTGAGAAACAACACAAGTTTGGGACTTTGACTATAAGGTATGATTTTGTCAGTATGACTATAACAGACTGTTTCTTGGCAAGTCTGAGGGACAGCTCTCCCAATTTTGGCATAAGCCCCCAGGTGTTAGAGGACAATTCATTGGGTCAACTGGGCTGGATGTGTTTAGGTTGATGTGGTCCAACCAGTTTAATTTGTTATAATCCTGGTAGAGACCAATAATCTTTTTAAAAAGAAACAAATCCCCACATCACCAACAGAAAGAAAACTATTGGACAAAATTCCACTTTTTAAAACTTTTACAGTAACAAGCCAATTAAATTCAACATAATTCAAACATTAGCAGGTGAAGGATATTTCAAATAAAAAGGTAAAAATTTATTTAAATAGTTGATTCAACAAAGGTACGCCTCATGTTGTTGCAAACATTCACATTAGTTCCCCCACAAAAGTGACGTGTAATCTCTCAATCTTTCCAACTCGGCCTTTGTTTTTTAGGATCTGTCACTTCCCATTTAATTATTTCAGCCCTTGAGTTGTATTCACTAGCAGGCGTATTCCATCTGAAGTCCCCAGACACGGTTACCACTGATACATCTCGCTAACTCAGCTCATGATGGCAATCCTCAGGGACTCCCTTCTCTGATCCTTATACGTGGTCTGGTGAGCTCTGATAGCAGCAGTGAGCATTGTCAAATCCACAAACCTCATTTTTCCTATGGTCAGTGTTCTGTCCTTTACAACTGCATAACACACATGGTAACACAGTCCCTGTTCTACTCTAGGAAACCTCCTTCAATACCAGGTTCTGCTTGAAGACTGCTGAACTGAAAACTGTTCCATTCAGAGAGAGCCTTGCTTGTCTTCCTTTGCATGAATTCCCAGTGTTCTGAACTGCTAGACAGAAAACACCAGGCTAAAACTTAACCCTGCTGCAAATAGCTTTCTGTTTACCCTTTGCTTCTTAGCTGTTCACTCCATGGCAACTGCAGGTCACATGAGCATTTCTTGGGAACCATTTAACCCACTTTCAAAATGTTCCCCAGTCCACTTTGTTCTTAAAGAGACATTCCACAAAAGAAAATACAGGCTTTCCCAGCACATAGGCAATTTCACTGAGCAACTTAAGAGTCAACCACGCTGCTGTGTGTTGGCAGTCATGTGGATCAGATCAGGTACAAATGTCAGATTTCCTTCCCTTAAGGATATTGGTCTTTTACATCATTGACAACATTTCGAAAATACTTCATTGTATGTAAAGCACGGGACATGCTGAGATCATGAAAGGAGCAATAAATACAAGTTAGGTCTTTTTAAAATAAACCAGTAAATTGAACAATTGAGCTGCTTATTTTTAAAGTAGCCTTTTTCTTTTGACTGGTAATATCTCAAAGCTCTAGTTTGGTTTTTTTTCAGTTGTGGTTAACAGAACAGATTCCTGTCTTCACTCCAACCCAGCCTGAATCAGTTATCTTTGTTCAAAATTATTAAAGAAAATATTTACAGTATAAAAGGATTTTCAAGTGATCCAGAGCCGATAGCAGAGTTGGGAATGTGTGCCATTTAAACTTGAATTTTTTAACATCTTTTTGCACTGACTGTGTACTCCAACCAGTATAATGCAGCAACAGTGTAAGGTTACTGCCCCAAGATTTCACACCAGTTGTTATGCAGTGCACCATCAGTTTGGCAATTCAGTCCTCAGTTGTACTACAGTTTGTGACATAACATGAAACCACTATGTAACTTGAAAGCACACAATGGTGTAACTCTTTTGAGTACAAACCTGTTTCCATCTGTTTCAGATGAAGTTACATTGTTTCATAGTTTGCCATTGTGAGATTTGAACTCTTGATCTTGGGGTTACAAACCCAGTACCATAACCACTTGGCTATTTAGGCCAAGCCTCACACAATGGTGTAGTGGTACTGTCACTGGACTGGTAATCCAGGGGTCCACACTAATGCTCTGGGAACATGGTTTCAAACCCTCCCATGACAGCTGGTGGAATCTAAATTGAATTAATTAATAAAAACACAATTAAAAGATATGGAATTGAAACCTAGTCGCAGTAATGACTATAAAACTACCATCGCTTGCTTGGAAAAACACACCTGGTTTACTACTGTCCTTTATGGAAGGAAATCTGCCATTCTTACCTGGTCTGGCCTACATGTGACTTCAGATCCACAGCAATGTGCTTGACTCTTAACTGCTCACAAGGGCAATTAGGAATGGGCAACAAATGCTGGCCTTGCCAGCAACATGCACATCCCGTGAAAGAGTAAAGAAAACTGAACTGAAATAGGACCATCATCCCACAGAAGCAGTAGCCCTGACAACTTGGAATAAGTTCTGCACATCAGTGAAGATACCCTGGTATGTGTTGGCTCCCTTCCATTCCCAATCTGGCTTAGCAGGGATTCCTGGAAGCTTGTGTGAAGAACAACTTGGAATTGGTATGGTGGGTGGGGAAGGAGAAATAACAATGCTGGCCCAGCTCCTCCATCAAAGGAAAATCATGACTATAACAGTGAGTCAATTAATTCTACCAAATCTGGCCTATTGTATATCTAGCAACACTACCTGTAGGACCTGCTGAATCTCTCCATGTTCAGCACAAATTAGTTATTTCTTAACAGTTTTTTCTCTTTACTTTCTCCCCTCCAAAAGAACTCTTAAGAGTTCGATTTCCACAAGCTAAAAAAGATTTTACAGATATTAATTTGCCCCATGCACTCTGTTCACCTTCATAACAGAAAATAGTGCAGAAGGCTTAAAGGACATGTCAGCTCAAGATTTATGTCTGAAACACCAGTTTGAAAACCATCTGCTGATTGCATTGTATTCCACACTCCAAACATAGAATCTTGTAGCACAGAAGGAGGTAACTAAGCACGTTGTGCCTGTATCTTTTCGAACGAGCTACTCATTTAGTCACATTCCCTTGCTCTTTCTCCAGACCTGTGCAATTTTCACCCCATCAAATATTTATCTATCTCTTTTCTGTAAGTTTATTTTGGAATCTGCTTCCAGTACCCTTTCAGCTAATAGATAACAGGTTATGATCATCATGCTTCATTGACAGAAGGATGTTGAAATTGCTGTGGCCCAAAGATTATGTTTGCACACAACATTTATGATTGTGCCTAATGATTCATCAGTTGAGCAACATTTCTGAAGGCACATGATCCACCTCTTGCACCCTTCAGGACCAGACTTGCGCTTCTGGCCTCATACAACAGAGGTGTCTAGCATAAGCTGGTATTCTTTCTTCTCCTTACATAAAGGAAAGGAAGGAAAATTTATTGATCCTAATCACATCTGCTAGAGAGTTGCTAGAGGCTTCTGCTAGTGTGAATATTTCAAATGCTGTTTGCTCCATTGTTGAATATAGTCAAGGCTGAGATTGATGGATTTTTGGACTCTTAAGGGAATCCAAGGATATGGGGATTGGATGGGAAAGTGGATTTGAGATAGAAGATCACCCATGATCTTATTGAATGGTGAAACAGGCTTGAGAAGCCATATGGCCTACTCCTGCTCCTATTCCTTATTAACTAAGTGAGAGGACAGTCACCGATCCTACCTTTTGGCTAGGATGTGTACTGTAACGAACTAGATGGTACTCTTGAGGGACAAAATAGAAATGGTTTCAAAATTTTAAGCTTATATAATGATAGAAATCAAGAGATGGTGTATCCATATTTCCTTCCTGTAGGACTGTCATTTCATCATTTGTAATATTGCAAGAACAAGAAAAAAAGTAGTCCAGCTCATTTCCATTGCTTTGGTCTTGCAGGAGAAATAACAATCAGACTATTTACGCTCACTATCAATGAGGCGTAGATCGAACAGCAACTCCAGTGTTTATACATGCACAGTTAAATGCAGAAATCAGGAAGTTGCTGTTCAAGTTGTCCCCTCTTCCAGAAGCTTCACTATAAGCAGTATCTTGCTAAATTGCCCAGTATTCACATACATGGAAAGGAGTGAGTTTGTAGTACTTAAAGGATAGATATCCTCTAAACATGCCAGAAAAATTTGAGGCTTGTCCGTTCAAGTGGAAGTGAACTTCTAACAACATGATAAGCCTTAATTACTGCCAAACAACATCTGTGGCACTAAAAAATTACTTTTACCAGTATGGAGTCTCAGTCGTTTGGATTTTAATTTTTGCTGAAGATTTTTTAAAAATGTTTTTTTCTTTCCCTTCTATATTTCTATATTAATCTCATCTTTCTTTCCCGCTTATTCCATGTTCTGTGAAAGATTTGGAATTGAATTAAATATTCTAACTAACACTTCCTGGCTTAGACACTGGGTGAGACATTGGGCTTGAAAGCACTCATTATTTGGACATTCCAAATGCCCTTAGAGCTCCAAAATGGTGTATGTGTGCACGCATGTACATTTTTGGGGAGAATCACGATGGACACCATAGTGTCGGAGACGTTGGTGCAGGCAGTGAATGTCTGCCAGAACTATCCAGAGTTTTAGATCATTATGTCAGTCAGCATGCAGTGCTGATTTATGCCAACAATGCCATTTTGGAACTTTTTGGTCCCACTAACACCATCTCTTTAATCTTGCACACATATTCAGCAGCAAAAAAGAGCTCTGTCCCCAACCCCCACCAGTGCTATTTAAAGGGATCAACAACTACTTACTGATTAGTTGCTGGTTGGTCTCTTCCAGCTGCTGCTATGGCTCAACACAGGTTTGGTGCATTATATAGTGTTTTTCAAGTTGAAAAAAGTCTACAGGGAGTGGAGTGGCAGGTGCTGAATGACCTGCTGACTTCAAGGCTTCTGCACAAACTAGTTACTCCCAGACATGTTTTTTTTCAGTGTGCATCCCCCTTGGAATACTGAGTGACTTGGGGAGTGAACAGAGGTCACACAAAGCAGGGCAAGGTGTTAGAAGGAGGAGGGAAAGGGCTCTCAGCAGGAGATCATATCTGTCTAGAATGTTTGAGGAGCAATTCTAGCCAAATCTAAGCAAATGGAGCAATGTGTGAAACACATGTGCTTCAGTAAAGATGGTGTCACTGAACTTTAATACCTGCAGCAGTTACAAGTGCTGGCATGTATCACATTTCCAGTGCTGTGAAGGTGACTGTGGTGACCAAATTTTAGGTGTCTGGTTCCTTTGAGGCTGGAGATAATTGCAAAATTTTTCAGTTTGCTGTTATAATATGCCTTTAAGGGATAGCAGCACATCATCACTTTAAGGGAAGTGTGTCATATGATCCAACCTCAGTTTCACTTCGGCCTGGAGCAGAGCACAGACACACAGCTCTGATGTCCTCAAGCTTCCTATCCATGACTATCTGTTCACATGTGCCTAGAATTAACAAACGAACCCATTGTGTGTTTGCACAATCCCTTATGAATGATTGGTGCCTTTATATCATTGTAACACATGCCATCCACTGTTGCACATGGGAGGTTATTGAGGCTCCCTAGTCAATGAAAGCTAGCCCCATTTCATTCTCTCTTACCAGAAAGAAGAATGTAGAGCTAGCTTATGGCAATACAATGAATGCAGGCTTTGCCATAGTACAAGATGCCATTGACTGCAAGCACATTGCTTTCCTGCCGTTGCATGTAATCTCAATCAAAAGAGGTTGCATTCCTTCAATGTCCCACTGGTGTGTGACCATAACCAGCGAAACATTCCAGTAAATGTCTGGTGTATTGTCTTGATGTCTTCTTTCTGTGGCAGTCTGCTGTTCCAGTTGCATTTGAGCCACAAAAACTAACCAAAGGGTGGCTAGTAGGTGACAAAGTCTGTCCTATGCTGTACTAATCCAGTGGCTGCAGCACAGCAGGTAGAAGGCTGCTGATGGCTGTGGAGGACGACTTCTAACCACTCTCAGCCTAGTAAGCCTAGCTGTGGACTGCACCATCTAGGCATGGGCCACAGTCTGGGCTAGCTGACTGAGGGGCAACAGCAAGGACACTGGCTGAATTATGTGAGTGGGGAGATCAATGCTGTTTTCCTGAGTGAGGACAGCAGATTGTGCTCCATTGAGACACTGCCACTCCCTAAAGGCTGCACCTCCGCAATCCTAATAATGTTTTGGAGGCCAAATTGCTAGACTGCTGTGATACCCAGTAAGCTCTTTTCACACATTGTAATGCTCAGCCATGACAGCATCTGTCCGAGCTTGCTTTGCAGCAAACTGACCTTGCGTGACTGCAGTGTGAACTTCTACTGCAGCACTGAAACATTGTATGGCTGCTGCTTGTGCTACAATGGAAGCTGCAACACCAGACACTGCATTATGGCCTAGACCATAAGTGTGTGATTGAAGTTGGCCACCAGTTCAGTGCTGGAGAGGATGGATCCAAACCTTGTGCAAAGCCCTGTGTCAAATTGGTGCTAGACTACTTCATGCTGCTTGACATTGGCCACAGGCTTTCTTGCAGGATTCCCAATGCACCAAGCACATTTTGGTCTGCATCCCCATCTGCATTCTTTTGTTGTGTGCTATTCCATTAATGTGCTCATCCTCTGCAGTGCCTATTGCTGCCTGGTCATCTCCTGCTCTCTGTCCACTTTGTCTGCACGTGAGAGGGAAGTATATCAATAATTGTCATGCAGCCTGTTTGAATGGTGTGGCTGTTATGATTGAATAGCTGGCAGTGTGCGTAAGCTGTGATATGTGAGATTAATTATGGAAAAGGATAAAGATAGAGCAGGAGTAAAAGTTCTACATTGGGGAAAGGTAAATTTTATGAAGCTGAGTGGTGATCTGGTGAAAGTGGACTGGTTACTGTTACTTGACGGGAAATCAGTGGCAGACCAGTGGGAGGCATTCAAAAGCCAGATTCTATGGCCACAGTATAGACATGTCCTCACAAAGAAAAAGGGTGGTACTACCAAATCTAGAATCTCCTGGTTATCCAGGAGCATACAGGGTAAGGTAAAGCAGAAAAAAGAAAGCTTATGACAGTCACAGAAACATTAATACATTAGAAAGTCTACAGGAATATAGAAAGTAAATACAGAAATATAGAAGTAAAAAAATGAAGTTAGGAAAGCAAAGATAGGATATGAAAAAGTATTGGCAGGTAAAATCAGGAAAACCCAAAGATGTTTTACCAGTACATTAAGAGGATAACTAAGGGAAGGGTAGGGCCTATCAGGGATGTGCAAGTAACTTATGTGTCGATGCAGGATATGTGGGCAGGGTTCTTAATGAGTACTTTGTTTCTGTCTTTACAAAGGCGAGGGATGATGCAGACATTCTAGTTAATGAGGAGGAATGTAAAATATTAAACACAAGCATAATGAGAAAGGAAGTACTGGAGGGACTGACATCCTTGAAGGTGGATAAATCACCAGGGCTGGTTAGATTGTACCCCAGGCTGTTTAAAAATTGCCACAGGCTGTTTAAAAAAAGCCAAGGAAGGAATAGCAGATGCTTTGAAGATCATTTTTCAATCCTCACTGGATACAGGTGAGGTACCAGAGGACTGAAGATCTGTAAACATTGTACCACTGTTTAAAAGGCGTGTGAGGGATAGGCCAAATAATTATAGGCTGGTCAATCTGACTTCAGAGGTGGGCAAATTATTGGAATCAATTCTGAGAGCCAGGATAAACTGTCACTTAGGCACGGATTAACCAGGGATAGTCAGCATGGTTTTTTAAGGGAAAATTGTGTCTTACTAACCTAATTACATTTTTTGAGGAAGTAACAAGGAGGATTGATGAGGGTAATGCAGTGGATGTGGTCTGCATGGATTTTAGTAAGGCATTTGACAAGGTCCCACATGGCAGACTGGTCAAAAAAATAAAAGTCCATGGAATACAGGGGAAGGTGGCAAGTTGGATCCAAAATTGACTCAGTGACAGGAAACAAAGAGTAATGATTGACAGATCTTTTAGCGAACAGAAAGCAGTTTTCAGTGACATTCCACGGCCTCAGTCTTGGGTCTCTTGCTGTTTGTGACATATATTAATGATTTTGACTTAAATGTGGGAGGTATAATTTGAAAATTTGCAGATAACACAAAGGTAGGCTTATAGTTGATAGTGAAGAGCTGTTGTCTCCAGAATGATATCAATGGTTTGGTTGAGTTGGCAGAAAAGCAGCAAATAGAATTCAAACCCAAAAAGTGTGAGGCAGTACATTTTGGGGAGGGCAAACAAAGCAAGGGAATACTCAATAAACAGGAGGATTTCGAGAGGGGTGGAGAAAGTGAGACACCTTTGAGTGCATGTTCTCAGGTCCCTGAAGGTAGGACAGGTGGATAAGGTGGTAAAGAAAGCATATGCAATGTTTTCCTTTATTGTATGACATATAGAATACAAATGCAGGGATGTAGTGCTGGAACTGTATAAAATGCTGATTAGGCCACAACTGAAGTTTTGCGTACAGTTCTGGTTCCAAATTACAGGAAATACATAATTGCTCTGGAGAGAATACGGAGGAGATTTACAAGAATGTTACCAAGGCTTGAAAATTGCAACTATGAGGAAAGATTAGGTAGGCTGGGGTTGTTTTCCTTAGAACTGAAGAGGTTGAAGGATGACTTGATTGAGGTGTATGAGGTGTACAAAATTATGAGAGGCCTAAATAGGGTAGACAGGAAAGACTTGTTTCTCCCAGCAGAGAGGTCAATTACCAGAGGGCACAGATTTAAGGTGACTGGTAGAAGGATTAGAGGGGACATGAGGAAATGCTTTTTCACTCGGAGGGTGGTGAGTCTCTGCAATTCACTGCCTGGATTGGTGATTGAGGCAGAAACCCTCAACTCATTTAAAAGTTAACTTGATCTTCACCTGAAATTCTGTAACCTGCAAGGCTACAGACCACGTGCGGGAAGGTAGGATTAGAATAGCGGTTAGTTTTTTTCAGCTGTGCAGACACGATGGGCTGTATGGCCTCTTTTTGTACTGTAACTTTTCTATGTTTCACTGTGGGTGTAGAGCTTACAACAGCACCAAGTGTGAGAGTGAGGTGAAGCCTATAGATGTTGGGTTATTGGTGTTGATTGATAGTTTGTCAGTAAGTGTTGCGGGGGTTGGCAGTGTGATGAATTGAGCAGTGGCTGAGATTGGTGGTGCAGTGGAGGGCATATAGCATTTGAAGTTGCATTCACTGACATTGACCACTCAGGCGAGATCATTGAACTGGTTGTAGCACTGCATCTAGATGCTCTCAACTTGACTGCACGACCAGCTGCTCCCACTGCCTTTTGAGTGTGTGTCTGGAGGGTCTATTGGGTCCCTGTGGATGTAGGACGGCACTCCTAATTTCCACTTTTCCCACCAAGGCCTTCAGTGCAGCATCCAAAAATCTCAGAGCCTGCTCTCTCCAATGTTGTGCCGTTCTTCAATGTTTCCCAGGTCAGATTGATTTCCTGCACAACTTCAGCAGTTGCTCCAAGCCACAATGCACCTTCCCTTTGAGAAGTGCATTAAGTTTTAACCAGTTTTATATGGTGCTAACCACTTGTGTTAATGGCCTGCTGCTGATGTGCACAGTGAAACAACAGTGCAGTTAGCAACAATATGCATCGATTGTTTGAGCAGGCAGCACGAAGTTGATGCAATCCCTGCACCCATTTTTGGGGTCTATCCAATTTAGCCCCTGCATATCTCAGAATTCTTCAGCCTGGCTGAGAAGACACGCCACTGTAAAGGGTGCAACACTTTTGTGTCTCGTTATCCTAGGTCACAGTGCAAAAGCCAGCATTCTATTATCGTTTATTCGTCACTGATTGCCAAATCCTGGCCATTTGTCACATGTGAAGAACATTTTCATCCAATGCATTTTGTCAATCTTTGTGTCTTGCTCTTTTAAGGAAATGTTGTTTGCTCATGTTATGCTTTATGGTGGCTATTCAGCTACGTTTACAGACCTTTCCCTCCATCCAATAATTCAAATGATTAATACACTTGAACAGGCATGTTCAGTTTTAGAGGAAATAGCTTTGCACTGAGATTTTTTTGTTTACTTATACAGATGCTGTGCAGTACCATTTAAGCTGAAATCATTTCAATTATTGATTTCTGATTTGATTTTGTATGAAACGTATAGCCCTGCAGTGCAGATCTCTTTGCTGCTTGAATAGTCACGTGCATGCCCTAGAAATATTTATCTTGAGTGTGGCTTTTGTTTTGATCCCTTCAGCCCAGTCACTTAGATATGCAAGTCTTATTGGAGATAGCTTGTCCTTCAGCATTGCCTGCTGCTATTGAGGCAGCAGCAAATTCTGCAGTTTTTACTCTTTCGCACCTCCAGCTTGATCAGAAACTCTTGGACAAACAGGAGATACTGGCATCTCTGAAAATTGCTACATTTGCCCTGAAATCTTGAAGGTTGCAATTAATCTAATTGAGGGAAACTTAAAATATTGTGCAATACAAAGCTAACAGCAATGGAAATAATGTCAAGGAGTAATATATATAGCATTATTGCTGAGCACATTGCTTCATAAAACGATACAATGATCACTTCCCTAAATGTTCTCCTTCTGACACTTGATCCATATGACCCAATTCCAGCAATACTTCCTTTCTTTGGCCTTTAAATATTCTGATATAGAAAGTAATAGTGTGAAGTCTCCCATTATCACTACTTATTTGGTTTTCTGTAATTTTCTTGCTAATTTGTTTTTCTATATTCCTTCCACTATTTGGTGGCCTATATAATACACCCTGTAGTGTACTGGCATCTCTAATGTCTCTTAGCTCTATCTTAACTCTAAACCCGGAGCTCGAGCTCTTCCAGCTAAGTAAATGTCAAAAGTGGAGGCTAAAAACTGTCAATGCTTCCCGATCATGTTGCCCAGGACGTTGGAAATGTCCACAAGTTCCCATATACTGCAGGGTGTGCATTTCTGGGGCCTGAGATGCCCCACTAAACCTCATTTTATTTGGCTGTCACAGACAAAATTTATGGATTCTCTTACTGCCCGTGATCAGTATGTTTTGTATGGAAAGAGATGTGTATTTTCTTACTGTTGGAGTGTGTTCCCCAATTAAATAATTCATAAGCAAACTTTTGTAAGTTTAAAAATAAAGATTGCTTATTCTCTTACTTTTTTTTCCATGTCATGAATAATTTATTGTAAACGTAAAATCAAATTGGCACCAGTACTTTTCCTTGTACTTTCAGTTCAGGTGCAAAAAACTGAACTTTGACATTTATTTAGGGGTATAGAACCAAAAGTCACTGTGCATCAATAATATTGTTTCAGGCTCCATACAGCCAAACAAGTGTTGCTACGACAGTTATGAGGAAATACATATTTTTTGTAAAAAGAAAAACAAATCTAGTTAGGATTTTGCAAATTACTTTCCAGATAACTGTTCATAGAGTTTTGGGACATAGTTACCCATTCGGCCTGGTAGCCTGTCCCTGCCACTGGTACACCTAGGTTGTACTTCTTACGGAATGCTGCAGTTTTAAATGTCCCACGTTTATCGCCTGAACGGTTGGTCAAACGCTGTTCATCACATTTCAGTGGCTGAGATTGTTCGTAAACCAGCCAGACATAGTGGTGAAGACCAGTTCCTTTAGGAGGACCTGAGCCAACATAGACTGAATCTCTCCACTTTTAATGTTATTCCCTTTCATGTTGATCACAATGAAGTGGTGCCATTCCCTAAACTTTGGTGCCTTCCTGCTTGGAGCATCTGGGTCAGTTAGAATCAGAGTGTAAAGTTTGTCTGGATCACATCCAGACCAGTTAATGCTGACCGGACGGTCCTGCACCTGAGTGGGGGTGAGCACCTTGCCTAGCTCATCTATCTCCACCGTACCATAACTAACATTCAGGGGCTGCCCCGGCTTCTCCTCCACTTCATTCAGAGCCAGAGCCCCCGACCACTCGTGCAAATCCACCGGCATCTTACTGCTTACCCTGAATTACATGTGATGTCTCTCCTTTTCTCTGGCATACACTTTCCTCACACACAATGATTAGATAGAGATGAGGTAGTGCACTTTATACTTATTATAGTTAACTTAGTCTCTGGATTACGATCACCAGTCTCTCACGTGGCAGGCCTGGTTTCTTAAATGAAGTTGAGGCTTTAAAGTTGAAGTGTGAGCCTTGTAAGGCAAATGATTCACAATAGGTTGTGGGGTTTCCTATATTCAACTAGCTAGGAGGTTGGTTCATAGGCGAACTTAAGCTGCTTAATGTCTCACAGCTTACTTTAATTCACAGACTGGCTGAACTGATGGTTTTGATGGCTTTGGTGGTTCTGACTGCAAACAACTTCTAGCTGTTGCTTTAAGCAGACAAAGAAAACATGGCTGTCTCACCATGTGACTTTTCACAAGTTCAAAATCTTCCTAAAAAGGGGGTGTTGGTGTTCATGTTGATTCTACAACTTGTATTTAAGTTTCATAGAGTCCAATTTGGATGGGGTAAACCATCAGAATACAATGAAAGGTCGATAGTGTCTATTCAATTCTGTCTACCACAATTCAGTTTCGACCTTCCCTTTTGTCTAGCATGAGGCAAAGAGGAAGGCAGTCTGGAAATTCTAGTGTTTTTGTGTGTTCATCCTTAAGCAAAGACATGTGTGAATTCACCAGTTGGCTGTGAATGGCCATATTTAATTGGGTATTTGCTTGAGACTTGGCACTGTCTGAAGCTCAAATGCCAAAGATCACATGATTTGCAACAGCCATTTTAATAGCTTATTTGTGTCCAGTTTTTAAAAGTATTAACTGAAAGTTCATAGTATGACGTCCCTATACTAGGTGTGACAAGGTTGTTAACTAAATGAAGAGAAATAGACTTAAACAAACCCTCACCAGCTACTCATTAATCAGCTCCTTTTTGTTGAAATCACTTTATAGGAAGATAAACTTAAATAAAATATTTGTCTTATTATCTATGAATCTCAGTTTTTTCAGTGGGATAAAATCTGTTTTATTTTAACTTTATCTCCCAAATCTGATTAATAAACACTGTAATTAGGATAATTATACAAAATATGTAAATGTTTATGTATTTTATCAAATTGGCTACTTTTAGAATTTGTTAATTGTTCCTGTTTAAATTTAATTTAATCAATCAAGGTAATGTCTACCTGTAGACTCACCTCATGTGAGTCCTGTGCAATGACATCCCTATGTTTTTTTGCTCCCTCCTGGTCAGTTCTCAGACTCAGGCCCAGCCTGAGCCTCTGACGACCCTGCCTGCCTCAGCCTCGCTGTCCATCCCACCCGCCTCGGCCTCGGTCCCTTAACCTCAGCACCGACCAAATTAATAATTTTTCTACTGGCACGCTTCCTTCGACTGCTTAGATCCTTCATTCATTTCCTCCACTAGAGAACCTTGCTTGGTTTCTGAGTCCTGCCCTACATAAACCTCAATTTATGCCAGGGATTACTGATCTGCCATCCCTGTCTTTTCCTGTGCTGTGTCCAGTTCCCTATTCCCCCCATGTCTTTGAACTGCACTGGCTTCTTGTTTGTCCAACATACAAATTTCAAATCTTTATTCACAGTTGCAAATCCCACTTGGTTTGCTGCACCTCACCCACTTTAGGCTTGAATCACAGCTTTTAGCCTCCACTTTTGATATTAATTTAGCATTATCAAGGTAACCTTGCAATCATCAATTCTATTCTTAAACTCTCTCCTTTGCTATCTCTCTCCTTATCTTCCAAATCCATAAACTCCTGTCTGCTCCCCAGCCATTGCCTTCTCTTGCTTGTGTGTATTTTCTCTCCTCTTTTCCCTTCCCATATAATTTGCTATAATTAAAGGGGCTATGTACTTGTTGCCCATCTCGTATCAACTCCTCCAGGCATCCAATTTCTACTATCTACAGAACTCGTGAGCCCTATAATCACATTGGGAAGCCTTTGAGATGACTGAAGAAACTGTCAAAATAAACAAAAGTTGTTCAAAAACCACCTCAAAGGACCTTAATCCTTTCAGCTCATAAAGCCGTCAAGATAAGTAAACTCAGCCCCCATGACAGCTGTGTCAACAAACCCCACTTAGCTGAATTCATTATTGGGATTTGGAACTCAGCCCAGCATTTATAATGGGATTCCATTGCACAATTATATAAACAAAGCCTCCAGAGCTGAATGTATTAAACTCTTTAAATTAGTGGCACAGAATGCCAACTCACTACCCACACCCTTATCCCACATCATAAAAAAATGTCCATCTTCATCCCAACATGGATGGAGGCATGAAAATCTAGGCCTAACTCCCTGATCACAATTATTCTTTATAGCTATCTCCCAAGGCTTATCCTATGCTCTCCTACATTCTCTTGCTCAATTATACTCTTGTTCACATCTCCCTGATTCACATCTCCTTTCTCTAACACCATACATTCCTTAAGTCCCCTTCTGATTAGAATTCAAAACCACATCTACAGTCTTCCCTGCCTTATTTCTGCAACAACTTATAGCCTTTCCATTTTCTGCACAGTTCAGTCCTCTGATCCAGTCAAAGGCTTTTCTTAAATGTGAAACAATATCTTCATAATTCTGCACCTTGTAAGGTATACAGCACATGGCAAGGTGCACTGACACATGTCAATATGCAAGACTTTAATGTGAGGTGTTTATTATGGTCAATGTTTAAATCTCCATTTCCTTGTCTCTATCTCCCTAACCAGCCTACAACTTAACTTTGCACTTTCCATAACCCAGCCTCACACCCCACTTCCTCTGATTCTGATCTCTGCTACTTTCCTTCCTTTACCATGGCTTCATCCGCCTAGGCCTCTGCTGTTCCCTCCCTAAATTTCTTTGCATCTCCACTTACCTCTCCTTTTGAGAAGTTCTTTAAAACCCACCTCTTTAATCTTAATATCTCCTTTATCACAACATTTATTTGTATTTTTAGTCATACCTTCATGCAGCACTTGAACATTTTCTACATGAAAGGCACTATAAAAGGGACTGTTAGTCATTTAGTAAACCTACAGTTAACAAACCTTAATTTTTTAAAAGGATATATTTAGTTTTAGTAGTTTACATCATTCCCTAAAGTCCACCCTCTGCAGTACAATCAATTCATGCTGTCATGTGAATTCTGAGTCTCTGCATGCATGAGACCCTATTATAGTGTTTATTACAGTAGTGTCACTGCATTGAAGCAGACTGGAGGCCAAATTTCCCTACTCTTCCACCCGTTGTGACCCCCTCCAGCTACCATGTCCTGAAACCATCATCTTACCGACTCGTTGTTGCCACCACTTTGGATTTAAATTTGTTTAGGAGAATGGAGGGGAAGAAAAGAAATTGCTTAGATGCGAGCACACGCACAATTCATTCTGTGTGGAGCTGACCTGCTGAGAACATCCTATGTAACTGCGTTAGTCCTGGGCATTTAAAATGCAGGAATAAATCTCACCATCAGGTCTTTGCAAAACCATGCCAGTATGCTGAAGATAAAAATAGCCTGATTAATGTATGTTAGTTATACTGTGCGGTGTGTTAACCAGATGCATGTTTTCACAGCTTAGAGATATTCTGGTGAGCTGAGAACAGAGGGAAATGCTAGGCAGGCAACTTTGCAAATAAAGTACATGCACATAAGGAGATATTTTAGTTATTCATCTAGTCGTTTTCATGACATTTGCAAGTAAGGTTTCATTTACTTGCTGTTCTCAGTTATGCAATTCCTGTGGTTATTTTTACAAATACTAATCAGGACTAAAGCATAACAATGCATCATTTTGTAAATTCTTGACAGGTTCAGACACTGTAGCCATGGCTATTATAAAAATGAGGCACACATGCTACCAACTGTTGCATTATTTCCTTATGATTAGCATGATAGATACTTTAAAGCTGCGGTACTCCTAGATCTTTAATAAGAGCACTTTGATTAAGGGCACTTCGTTCAACCTCACTGAAAACATTCAAAATGTTGCTGGTTATTTCTGAATCTGTAAATCTTGCAGTAACCTAGCCCCTGGAAGTGTAGATCAATGTTAATGTAATTAAATGCTGCATTTATTCCAGCATTTATTTACTCCACTTGTTGCCTTCTGTCAAATATAATAGCAGTCAGGACTGCTTGCAGCTACATGTTTTGATGTAGTGTTATATAGTTTGAGGAAAAATGTTCTCTTTTCTCACACCATTCCCCATCTCTTTCCTCTCCCAGGTAGCTAATGGACAGCATAACTTAAATTTGAATCACTTTTGTGTACATGGCACTCGAATTTTAAATAGGCATAAATTAGCTTAAACAATTGGAGCCCAAGGAAAGCACCGAACCCAAACCATACATTCTTCTATAAAAAAAAATTCACTTTCAGCTCAATTAACGATCATTCAGGTACAGAATGTTTAGGAACTCCAATCAGGATACTTATTCCACAAAAATCAATTCAAAGCAACAGAAAATACAGAGCAACTCTTAGTGAGGTATTTTTAAATGCTCAACAATTGCAAATACCTGATGAATGACTTTCTTTCCTGGAAATCTGGTCACAATGTTAAGAAACCCCACAAGTGCAATTGGAGGATACTAACATTTGAGGTCAGGGTGTGACAAGTTTCATAGGTGGAGATTTGTTCAAACTGGGCACTTGATGAATGGGCGTAAAAGATTGCGGAGACTTGGGCATATTCTAGTTATGCAGGTAACTCGCTTATACCCAAAACTTGGCAATCTTTTAAGCCACAAAATTGGTTTGTTTCCAGGTTACACATTCTATGGGTGCAATTGTGAGTAAAACCCCAGGATTTAATGTTCTGATGAGTCCTGGACAGTAATCATATTGAACTACTGTATATTGAATCTTCAGCCTGTAGTAGTAGGCTTCCCACCACTGATGGCATTCTGGTGCAAGTCACCCCAGATGATTTTCTTCCATTGCCAAAATCACTTTCAGACTTATTGGTCAAAATATTCTTTTATTGATTTCAGGTACATGAAACCTACATTGTCTCACTTTGTTGTAAAAATCCTGTGCCTTGCTAAAGTATATTTCTGAATGTTCTGTGGAGATGAATAAAATGTCCCCACGTTCTGATTACCATTTTTGGGGTGATGACATGGACAGGATCCTGAATAAGCACAATCTGACACAACATTAATGAGCCTATTGAGACAACTTGTCACACAAAGGAAGGGGAAAGTGAGAGAAAGTAGAAAAGAGACAAGGGAATGGGAGGAAGACAAATACCTACAGAGAGAGCAGCAGAAGGTGAGAGATTGGCACATTAATCCATTTCTTTACCCTAATTTTTAGGACATGATGCTAGCGTGGGAAATTATTAAAGAAAGATTAATTAGAAAAATTGTCAAAAAGAGTGAGGGTGAGAGAGAAATCAGGTCACAAGTTCAACAGTGTACGTAGTCAAAGAAAGAGGTCAGCTTGTAGCCCTGCTTTACCTTTTTATTTGCTCCACATCTTACACCCATCATGAGCACTGCTCTACCTTCCCTGTTACTGTGCCCTTCAATCTCTTCTTCCCTGTCGATCATGTACTAACTTTTCCCATTCTGGCTTTCCAAACTTCTGTTCCTCCCTGAGCTCTGGCCCAATTATCTCCCACTGTCTGACACAGCTTAATTTAAAAACTGGTCTTAATCTTGACTTTCTGTGAGCAATGTCTTGAGAGATCTGCTATTCATATCCAAATGTCCTATGTTTTGGAATGTTTAAAATTTGGCCACTTCAATGGAAAAATTAACTGCAATAAAGTAGCAGGGCTTTATGATGTGCCATTTTTTCTTAAATAAGATTGCAGAAACAAAATTTAAAGCTTCAGCATGGTCTCTACACAACTATGGTTGCCTTAGATTTAATATATAAACCAGTGACAGTGTTTTTAAGCTTACACTATTCCCATTGCCACTAAAAAGCAGCTGGAAACCATTGGATGTATAAGGCCATTGCACTGCTTTATAACAACAGTAACTAAAAATTGAAACAGTGCAAAGTAGTAAGAAAGTTCAGATGTGCACAATTAAAACCTGTTTCCACTCTCTTTGAGCTGGTCCCTGAATTGGACAAGTCAAATGATGGCCCAAAACTGGCTGATCAACCCTTTAGTTTTGGGAAGCATTAATCTTGGGTCCCAAGGTTTGTCCACCAAGACTCTTTTGAGGGCTCAATATCCTGGCATTTGGATTCCACCAGTGATCGCAATAAAAAATCCATTCTACAAATGCCCTCCCCTGACAGGAGGACACCACTAATTCAGTGGTCCATACAGAACTAAAATATATTAAATTGTAATATTCATTTACTTACTGATCCCAGAAAGCCCTAAACATAATCATGGACACTCATGCAGCCTCGAACGAGGGCACAAGAGGCAAGCAGCTGGAGTGATTTTCTTAGAGGATCCTATCTGAACTTAAAGGCAGTCTCAGATAGGTCAAGGAACAGACCCAGTAAAAGATATTTTGATCTGCTGGATCACGAGTTGATCAAAGATAAATGGGGTAGGACTGAAATCCAGCCATAATAGTGGAGCAACTATTTAATGTAATGGTTACATAAAGTAACACAAAAATTATCCAAGGTGAAAAGAGCAAGGATTTGGTATGGTTGTAATGATTAGCTATTCAGTGAAACTAGCCAGTTGATGTGAAGCTGTAATCAACTAGGACAATCAAGGATTAGCATGCATTTAATTGTATGGCTTGTATAAATTTATAGCCACTTGTAATTTTGGGTACCCCCACCTTTAAAATAGCATTGATACATTCTTAGAGGGCTCAAAAATGAGTGCTGTCTTTGATGATGGCTTTGGTTATCGCCAAATTATCCATCCTCTCTTTCACTGTCCTTCTCCCCAACTGTGAGCATCTACATTTCAAAAGGACCAATCTTGGTGATATGTGGGTGCAGTCTACTTTTGTAATCTTTATCTCACAGCCATGGTGATGAGTGAGTGACTGACTGACTAAACTACCCTATCAGGCTATGGTCTTTTTCTTCTCTCACTCAGAAATGGGGCCAGAAATTCTTTCAGAGTGGGGAGGAAAGAGGAGAAAAAGAAATAAAATTCACTTCAGAGAGGCTACTAACCTATTCTCCCTTAGAATTAAAGGGCTGGTCCTCATCCTTGAGGAAGTATTGATTTGCAACTTTCTTCCCCTTCCAAACCGGGATAACTGCAATTTAATAGGTAAGGATATCTCGGATGGGAGTGTCTGTTCTGTGCATTGGTAACTCTGAACATTGTACTCTTGTGTGATAGGTCATGGGTTTTACTTCCTTGATTTTCCATCCATGAACTGAGCCACCTTGGCATCTAGGAAATGCTTTGTGTTTGCTCAGTGTCCACCATCACAAGGGGCTAAAGTTGGAGGTTGTTACCTTGACTTGCTTTTGTGTATCTAACTAATGGTCTATCAGCATTAGTAAATAACTTGACAGTAGGTTAACTCTTTATTACGCAGCATAGCGAGATCCAAGAGTGCATAGGAAATGCAACAAAAGCAGCAGTTAACTGATCCAGTAGTTTAGGGAATTGTTTCTGTTCGGCTGCATAAATTCTTTAAAATGACATGAGCTGTTTGCTCACTTCCATCTGCTGGTTTCCTACTAGAATGTCCCAAACCCATGAAAGTCAAGGCTTCGTTGTTATTTGGCTGTCACACAGCTTGTCTGTGGAGTGGAAATGTGACATGGTGGGGTTCAACTGCTACATTCACATTGACAATTGTGCAAAATGCTGGACAGATTAAAATTATTTTTTTAAAATATGACTGTTGACATGATTCTTAATGGTTTCAAAATGATGCATAGAATCAACTGCTTAAAAGCCATATGTTGGAGGTAGCGTGGAATTAAATTTTATGTATGGACTTGAAAACGAACTAAGAAAAATTAGAGTAATATTTGGGTAGTAAGTTGGAACTGTGTATTGAAAAGAAGCTTGGGTTTCTAAGGGTGGCTGTGGAACGGGGAGAGTTGGTCTCAGTGGGAGAAGAAAAATAAGCTGAGCAGTTGTAGGGAGTATTAGAGACAGTGTAGGCTTCACTTTTACCATTTACTGCATGGGTTCCAAACAGTGACATTTGCTGATCCCTGAAAGCATTCAGTGTCTTGATAGAGTTCTAGTTTGTTTTTTTTTTAATTCATTCACGGGAAGTGGGCTTCGCAGGCTGGCCAGCATTTATTGCCCATCCCTAGCTGCCCTTGAGAAGGTGGTGGTGAGCTGCCTTCTTGAACCACTGCAGTCCATGTGGTGTAGGTACACCCATGGTGCTGCTAGGGAGGGAGTTCCAGGATTTTGACCCAGCAACAGTGAAGGAACGGCGATATATTTCCAAGTCATGATGGTGAGTGACTTGGAGGGGAACTTCCAGGTGGTGGTATTCCCATTTATCTGCTGCCCTTGTCCTTCTATATGGTAGTGGTCATGGGTTTGGAAGGTGCTGTTGAAGGAGCCTTGGTGAATTCCTGCAGTGCAATTGGTAGATGGTACACACTGCTGCTACTGTGCACCGGTGGTGGAGGGAGTGAATGTGGATGCAATGCCAATCAAGCAGGCTGCTTTGTCCTGGATGATGTCTAACTTCTTGAGTGTTGTGGGAACTGTACTCAACCAGGCAAGTGGGAAGTATTCCATCACACTCCCGACTTGAGTCTTTATAGATGGTGGACAGGCTTTGGGGAGTCAGGAGGTGAGTTACTCATTGCACGATTCCTAGCCTTTGACCTGCTGTTGTAGCCACAGTATTTATATGGCTAGTCCAGTTCAGTTTCTGGTCAAAGGTAGCCCCCAGGATGTTGATAGTGGGGGAATTCAGTGATGGTAATGCCGTTGAACATCAAGGGACGATGACTGGATTCTCTTGCTGGAGATGGTCATTGTCTGACACTTGTGTGGTGGCGCAAATGTTACTTGCCACTTGTCAGCCCAATCCTGGATATTGTTCAGGTTTTGCTGCATTTGGACATGGACTGCTTCAGCATCCGAGGAGTCACGAATAGTACTGAACATTGTGCAATCATCAGCGAACATCCCCACTTCTGACCTTGTGATAGAAGGAAGGTCGTTGATGAAGCAACTGAAGATGGGCCGAAAACACTACCCTTAGGAACTCCTGCAGTGATACCCTGGAGCTGAGATGACTGACTCCAACAACCACAACCATATTCCTTTGTACTAAGCTGGGCAGGGGAGACAAAAATCTTAACTAGGTTTTTAAAATGTATCAAACATTTATGTGATTAAAAAACAAAAAAACTGCGGATGCTGGAAATCCAAAACAAAAACAGAATTACCTGGATAAACTCAGCAGGTCTGGCAGCATCGGCGGAGAAGAAAAGAGTTGACGTTTCGCGTCCTCATGACCCAGGGTTCTGTCGAAGGGTCATGAGGACTCGAAACGTCAACTCTTCTTCTCCGCCGATGCTGCCAGACCTGCTGAGTTTTTCCAGGTAATTCTATTTATGTGATTATCCTTCATTTAACTTTTTCTTGAAGTCCTGAATTAGGTTAGTGTATTGTCAATGGCCTCTAGGTATTCATTCATTACTTAGGTCAGTACTAAATACTTCATTGCATTGCATTGCAAGCTGAACATTCAATCAATTATTAAGCAACTTGCTTCAAATACAATAGCTTGTAAAACAATCTGACTTACAGATCAGTTATGGATTCTTGCAAGGTAAACTTCATTCACTGCAGTTTGAAAAGACTGAGGGCATTGTGTAGTTAGGTTGGGTCATAGTTTGATCAGCTGACAACTAATAGACCTGAAGTGACATTTTGATCTTTATCAAGAGGTTATGAATAAACCCAATGAATGCTGCGTTCTTTCAAATTTTGTCATGCAGTTGGTGGATCAATTCTTTAGAGTTAAGATTGAGAAAGTCTTTCTTGACATTCAAATGGAGGGTTTTTGAAAAATCAAAGTGTAGAGCCAAGACGGATTGCATGTGATGCAAGGTCAAAAAGAGTGAAATAGAAGACTTGATGAATCAGGATGTAGTAACTAGTTAGTGGTTGGGTTTTAAAAGCCTGAAGGTTTTAGAAAGAAAGGAAGAGTGAGGGGTGGCAAAGAATTCCACAGTTTTGAGGGCCTGGGAAAGAACGAGTTAAAGTGCAGAACTATGACTTTTACTTGGATTCAAAACCATGTGAGGTGGCACGTTGTTTGGGGTGATATGTTTGCAGTTTATAAGGAAAAAGAAAGGTTGAGAAGTTAGCTTAAGATGAGGTTAGTATATTGGAGGGGGCAAAGCAAATGTAATTGGAGCCTAGAACTGAGGGATGTCAAATATTAAAAATGTCTTTACTCAAAGGATAATAAATGGTTCAAATGATCTGCCAGTTAAGAATCAAAGACTCAATATGTATTTGAATGTTGGGTTGGAAGACTTGGGAGTACTCAAAAGGTGGGGGGGGTGGGGTGGGGGAATGGACTGAATGACCATTTCTCACCCTTGTGATCTTAAGGCAGTGACTATTGCTGTATGGATCCTGGCAATCAGTGACCTCTGCTGGGATATATCCAATTGGGAACAGAATATCTGGCTGACAATTTATTCCCCTTTCCTCACTTTTCCTCTTCACTCCTCCACCCCTGCCACCACAGACCTGAATTCTGAACACCATTCTGATGCCCCCTACTGTTACCCTGGTTGAGATGAAGGAACTGACAGGGGATTGAACCTGGAACTTTTTGAGTCTGCATGGCTTTTGCTCAAAGGATAGATACTTGGCTGCACTGAGCTGCTGGAAGAATCCATCCATGCTGCTCTTTGCTATGTTTGTTTAATGTGTTGCTGGTTTATGTGCCTGCTGATTCCTCTCTTTCCCCCCAATGAACCAGTTTATATCAGGAACACAGCATGGGGAAAACTGCAGGAAGAATCTCTGCACTTTTGTTCTAGCATAGAAGGAACTTGATGCTTTTGCACTAGCCCAGTTGCCATAATAAATTGATTTTGAAGCAACTGCTTTTCACTGCTGTGCTGTTCCAGCATTGCCTGTGATTAAACCATTCCACAAGGGGTCAGGGAACTGTATAACATGCATCTGATGTTCTCTACACTGGAGCTATAACTACAGTAGGAGTTTTTAATTGAAAGCGAGAAAGAGACAAAGACAGCAATTTTGGTTGCAGGCATCTTTTTTTAATTGTGGTAAATTCTAGTAAATGAAAGAACTCTTTGTTCCTATGTTCCACACACCCACTTTGTCAATGTCTTGGTATTACATTGTTAAGGTTTAATGGCATTCACATTGTTAAACAGGTGATGGATGTTTGTAAACCTATAAATGGGGAGTGTTGGGATACTGGGGGGGGTGGATGTAATATTGACTGTGAACTAAGTCAATAGCCTCTCTCCGGCAAAGAAAGCAGCAGTGTCTTAGTTTTAACTTCACCAACTGGCGTGGATCCAATTAACACACTTTATTACTTGAACTTGGCACATTGTAAATAAACAACCATATGATTGGAAAAATAAGCTTATACAATGCCTTCAAAGAGATCTAAAATTCCAACTGTCTGGTTATTTCAACCTAGTTTTCATTCTCAATTATGGCAAGGCTGTATTTCTGCTTATCCTTGACTGCCTTGAAAAAGTTGTGGTATTGGGCTGCCTTCATACACAGATACCATCTTTGTGATGAGCTGGGGAGTTCTCTCCAATGTCTTGACCAGTGTTATCCCTTAACTAACATCACTGAAACAAATTATCTGGTCATTATCAAATTCTGTCTGTGGGTGCTTCCTGTGCAGTCGCCAGCTGTTACATTCCCCTAGATTAAAGTGGTGACTACACTTCAAAGGCACTTCATTGGCTGCAAAGCACTTTGGGTTGCCCAGGGGTCTTGACAGGCGCTATGTAAATGCAACTCTTTCACATTGTGGAAGCAGGAAAAGGAGTGAGTTCTCCGTTGCTATTAGCACGTTACATACGACTGTGGATTTCAATGTGGCAAAATGATGAATGTGAATTTTTTGTTATTTGGATAGGTGAAAACATTTGGCAGTGCACTTGCAGATTTTGTCCTTCCAAACTTGGGGGTTGTACTTGGTGAAAAAAAAATTTTGTGCTGTAGTAGAGTGAATTATTGATGGTTATTGTTTCTCACCCGCTCATAATAGTGGTGGGAGCAATTTGAGATAACAAATTCAAAGCATGACACAAGAGACGTGCTAGGCTAGAACTTAAAGCATTGGCTTTAAGTCTGATTTATTTATTGCTTTTTCCTATACTTTCCTACTAATGCTGTGCCCAGTGATTACATGCCGTAGGTCTCTTCTCAAAAGAATGCCCATTTTCCATTTATCTATCTGACCTAGAGTTCATTGAACTATATAACTATATTTGACATTGACTTTGCTTTATTGACTGCAGTAAGGCAAATTGTATTATCAAGAGATTCTATAAAATTAATTTTCTCAAAGGTCAACAAATTGAAAATATGTTATGAGTTAGATTTGATTATGATTGCTTGGTAGAATACTTGTAGAAATAACCTTGGTAATTTATAATCTGTTGGCAAATCAGCAATACAATGATGATTTGGCTAATAAATACAGCCCCAGTGATATGGCGAGTCATCCAAACTTTGACAGACCAGGTTCACTTGCTCTATGGTGGAACTAACTCATTTTAGTTTGAGCATAGTTGTGATTCCTCTACAGTGAAATGACCTGCCATTTAAGGTCCCATTTGAAGAATACTTATTTGGGGAAGGTTCTGAAAAGTAGCTGGCATATGTGGCAGACTAGATTCAGTGTCTTCAGGTGACGAGGGAAAACTGGAGAGAGGAGAGAAAATAGATATCTCAGGTGGCATCTCATGACATTGCATTGCATAATAGTGGTTTGTCAAATGGATATATATCCTTTGTAATTACACTCAGCGCTCATCATGAATATGGGATAAGATGACAAGATCGCCAGAAAAGGTAGTGGTATTTATTTCGATTCTACTGACAGTATCAGTGTGATGGATACCACTTTAAGGAAAGGTTTCATTTTGATCTATTTCAGAGCACCTTTTCTCAAAAAGAACATGGAATTCAGAGTGCCCATGTAAAATATTTTCTGAATAGTATGTAAACTTATTTTTGATTTTGTTTGGATTTGTTCCAGGCAGCACAACGATCATTCCTATGTTTTAGTTAATATCATGATGTAGGTATTTGAATCACTTGGTTACATCCATTTAGCATGTTATTAGACTAGAAGGAATAATTTACCTGATGAAATACTGAACGTGAACTAATTATGTTTTGCATGTGCATACAATAATATAGATTTATATCGGGGCTGTTCGCTGATTGCACAATGTTCAGCACCATTCATGATTCCTCAGATACTGAAGCAGCTCATATCCAAAGGCAGCAAGACTTGGACAATATCCAGGCTTGGGCCAACAAGTTTCAAGTAACATTCGTGCCATACAAGTGCCAGACAATGACCATCTCCAACAAGAAAGAATCTAACAATCATCCCTTGACATTCAATGTCATTACAATCACTGAATTCCCCACTGTCAACGCCCTTGGGGGTTACCATTGACCAGAAACTGAACTGGACTAACCATATAAATACTGTGGCTACAACAGCAGGTCAGAGGCTAGGAATCGTCTGGTGATAAGTCATCACCTGACTCCCCAAAGTTTATCCACCATCTACAAGGTACAGGTCGGGAGTGTGATGGAATACACTGTACTTGCCTGGATGAGTGCCGCTCCAACAAGTCAAGCAGCTTGACACCATCCAGCACAAAGTAGCCCACTTGATTGGCACCCCATCCACAAACATTCACTCCCTCCATCACTGACACAGTAGCAGCAGTTTGTACCATCTACAAGGTGCACTGCAGGAACTCACCAAGGCTCCTTACATAACACCTTCCAAACTCCCGACTACCATCTAGAAGGACAAGGGCAGCAGATATATGGGAACCCCACCACCTGGAAATTCCCCTCCAAGCCATTCACCATCCTAACTTGGAAATATATCTCCGTTCCTTCACTCGCTGCAAAATCCTGGAACTCCCCCTCCCCACCTAACAGCACTTGGGTGTACCTACATCACATGGACTGCAGCGGTTCAAGAAGGCAGCTCACCACCACTTTTTCAAGGGCAATTAGGGATGGATAATAAAGGCTAGCCTGGCCAGTGATGCCCACATCCCAAAAATGACCAAAAAAAAATCCTCAATAACTGTGGGTGCTGGACTACATAACTAAAACATCAGAAGTGTTTTTCTTTAATGCCCTTCCTGGTTTTTTTTTTGTAGAGTAAATGCCCCAGTGGTTGGGGAAAATTTTTGAGGGCATCTACTGAGCCCCAGAAGTGTGAAAAGAATTATGAAATGTGGTATTCAAATTTAAGAGTGGTTGAAATAATTTACCTTAATTACTGCATCTACGTCTAGCATGATCATGCTGGTTTAGTGATTTTTGTCCATCTGTTCTTTCGGTGATGCAATAAGGAAAAAGCCAAGACCAGTTAGCCCATTGAACTTGACTGTTTGCTTTATTTCAACTTTTCCAGCCTATCATCCAACTGTAACTTTAGCCCCCTAATATCTTTGATCTCATTATCTTAACTGGTAGACCGTCCCAAACCTTTATCATCCTTTAAGTAAAGAATACCTTTTCTGAGATTTGATTTGAATTTTGGTCTTTAGTAATTTTAAGTTTATGTGCATTAAGTATACAATTTAAAGATCTATGTTCTGCAATCTACATACTATACATTTTAAGTAACTAGAAGAAGCCTGTTCCAGTCAATTGCTGTCATTTATAAGACTAATTTATTCTAGTTTCTATTCCTGCAATGTTCCCCATTAAATGCTGCACTAACCTTGGAGACCACAATTAAATGAGGGCAAGCATACATTCATTGCTAATTACAATAGCTATGAATAATGCCATAGTGTAGATTTAAATCTAAAATGAATTCATATATATCTCCAGCTTGACATCGTCTGTATGTTTGCAATAAAATGATTAATGTTTTTTCCCAGGCATCTCCATCACTAGCGAGTTTTATTGTAGTAAGCCTGTCCTGTTACCATTAAGTTACCATGGTTTGTCCCATCCACATTCTCCCTCCATGTCATAATAAATCTGGCGGCAGCTAGAGAAATCCATAGATTTTGGAGTAAAACAGGAAATGCTCACTGGATTTAAAAAAGAGAGGCGGTGGGTCAATTTTTCAGATTGCACCTTTCAACCGGGGGGACATAGGAAGGCAGGCAAGGTCCCAGAAGTTAGGTATTTACACAGGTCTGTCAAAGAACCTGTACCAATCTAGCAGGGAATTTTCTTCACTCTATCAAAACAAATAACCTTCCCTAAAAGTATTCTTGGAACTGATGATTGTTAGGCATAGAGACTGAGACATTTGAGGGAGGAGATTACAATCTCCTCCCTCAATATTTTATTATAATTGAAGACATTTCAGAATTTTATAGGTCATTGTCTTATATGTCAATGTCTTGGAATTCTAGAATTCAGTGTCAAGTGGTTTGTTGGCCAAATTCTGAATGAATGGAAGGTCAGTGGATTGAAGACCATGGCAGGCCAGCAGGGAGCAGTTACGTGTATATCCTGTTGTACTTGGGAAATTTAGGGCACTTCCTGCATCCTGGGTAACTGCTTGCGTATGAAGGGCTTGAGGAGTGGCTGGAGTCATTGTCGCACATCAGAAACCTGAGAGTTTCCTCAATTGTATATTCCGGAACATGGTCACCCCACAGCTACAGAAGGCGCTGGAGGTGAGGGAATGGGTGACCGCCAAACTGGGTAGAAGAAAGACCCAAGTAAAGCAGAAATGTCCTAAGCCAGTGACTCTCGCTAACCAGTTTTCAGCTTTGAATGCTGGGGAGGGTGATGGTAACTCAGAGGAATGCAGGGGGAATTAAATTCCCAGCACCACGGGAGATTTAACTGCACATGGTGGGGGGGAAACGGAAGAGTAGGAATGCACTCGCCATACAGGATTTAGTAGGGGAATAAACAGATGTTTCTGTAAGCACCAATGTGATTCCTGAATGATACGTTGTCACCCTTATACGAAGGTAAAGGATATTACTGAACTGGTGCAGAACATTCTGCAAGGGCAACAGCTGGAAGTCATGGTTCAATTGGAACTAATGATATAGGTAGCAAAAGGTGTTGCCTGAATCAGGTGCTAAAGCTGGTTAAATAACAGTGAGGAGCCAATAAATATCTATAAAGATGGGGCAACAGGCTAGAAAGCCTGCTCCAAGATTCACAGATGCTATATTGGAGACCTTGTTGCAAGAGGAACAAAGGAGGAGAGAGATCTTCTTAGATAAAAGCAAAATACTGTAGATGCTGGAAACCTGAAACAAAAACAAAAATTGCTGGAAAAACTCAGCAGGTCTGACAGCGTCTATGGAGAGAAAGACAGAGCTAACGTTAACTCTGTCTTTCTCTCCACAGATGCTGTCAGATCTGCTGAGTTTTTCCAGCAATTTTTGTTTTTGTGTGAGAGAGATCCTCTTTCCTTTAGAGGGGCAGGAGGTATTCCAGACAAATCCAAAGAAGGAATTGGGAGCAGTTAACTGTTACAGTCATTGCCAGCAGGACAGATGCAGTGCCACAAGAGGCCTAATGACTTGTGTGAATGGTCAAGGTCGGTGAATGTAACTTCATATGCCATATCCTACCTACTGCACCTCTAGCTACACTGCCCCATGCATCTTCACTTGACTGCCAACAATATCAACCAAGACATTGGTTGATATCAACCTCACATTAATAGCCACCCCTCGTCCTTGTATACTTAGCACCACTGCAAGATGCTCACTCTCATCTTGCAACTTATACCCACTGTCAGCTATTCCACTGTGTCAGGCACATGCACCAAATACATTATACCATGTGCACTAACAAAGTTCCCCCTTTCTTGTAGGACAAGATGGCTTATAATAGATCACGAGCAGCCCTCCTCCATGAGGGGCTGGCACAGATGCATGTGCGCACCCAATGGAGGAGACTGAGCTAGCCATCATTGAAGTGACTGTCACTGAAGCAGTAGCCAACAGTGAGGCTGAAACCATCCTGGATGGCTGTATATTCTGCCTAATCCACCTTCTCAAGTTCCACTGCCCTCATGCCACAATTTGTTATGATTTACAAACTAGATGGTGTAACTATGCACCTCTCTCCTTTTTCTCTCCTTCCCTGAGCCCAACCCTATTTTTTATGCTTTCAGATATCCAAGAAGTGCAGCACTCAGATGTTGGATAGCTTCTGCTTATACTTCCCTGGAAGCTGAGATATGATGGTTGGGTCCACATGTGTTCTCATGGAGTGACCACCACATTCAAGCTGGATTCAAAGCCCTGTGCCAAGTTGGAACAGGCCCTCTCCGTGTTCCTTGATAGTGATAACAGGCTTTTTGGCAAGCCTGCCAGTACATCAAGCACTTCTGTGCGCGTGCTCAACCATTTTGTTTTTCTGTACAGTGCTGTATCAAAGCCCTCATTTGAGTCCCCTCCAGCAGAACTTGTTTGTGAATTTGCCGTTTGGGAGCTGGCCTGGCATGGTGCAGGAGGCTGAAAGAACTTGAGGGTAACATAAGTGGAATCTGCACATGCTGAGCCCCCAGGCAAGAATGAGTTGCTGAGGTGGTGCAGCCTGAAGCAAGGCCTTCTAGCTCAGAGCTCGCTGGAGGGCATCCTGTAAGGCCAGCTGCAGCCTCCCCCACTGAACATTAGCACCCTTCTACCAAACATGCTGCAGCCACTAGGGTCGCAGTGCATAGGACTACTAAGCCAGGAAAATCACCCGTAAGGCACTGAGGGAAATTAGTGGAGCATTAGCTGTTTTGTTGGTAAAGTGGGTTGCTAAGCAAGAGATCCATGATCACCATACCAGATGGCAGGATGAGGTTGAGCTAGGATATGAGGCAGGAGCAGACTAACAAAAATTACTTGTATTCATTAACTTAATAAAATGTCCCAGTGGGCTTCACAGGATCGTTATAAAGCAATATTTGACACTGTGGCAATATTGGGGGCAGATAGCCAAAAGCGTGGTCAAAGAGGCATGTCTTAGAAGAAGTGAGGTAGAGAGATGGAGTGGCTTAAGGATGGAATTACAGAGCTTTAGGGCCTAGGCAGCTGAATGCATGGCTAACAATGGTGGAGTGACTAAAATCGGGAATGTTCAAGATGCCAGAATTAGATGAGTGTCCATATCTCAGAGTTTTGGGAGCGAAGGTGATTACAGAGAAAGAGAGGGGTGAGGCAGTGGCTGAACTTGAAACAAGGATGAGAATTAGAAAATTGTGGCAATGCTTGATTGAGAGCCAGTTTAGGTCAGTGGGTACACAGTGATTGGGTAAATGGGACTGTGCATGAAGATGGACATATATTAATTTGAATATATTTGTACCCTGCTGAAGGCAGCAGAGCTTTGAATGACCTCTAGTTTGTGGAGGATATAATGTGGGGGACTGGCCAGAAATGCATTGGAATATTGAAGTCTTGAAGTAACAAAGACATGGATGAGGGTTTGGTCAGCAAATGAGCTGAGTTGGGTGCTGCTACGGCAATGGGAATAGACAGTCTTTACTGATACGATGGATATGTTGTTGGAAACTAATGCTGGGGTCAAATATGGCACCAAAGTTGCGCACAGTCTGGTTCGGTCTCCCATAGTTGGCAGCGAGAAGAATGGAGGGATGGTAACCATGGAACAGAGTTTGTTGTGGGAGCTGAAGACAGTGACTTTGGTCTTCCTAGTATTTAACTGGAAGAAGCTTCTCATCCAGTACAGGATGTAGAACACACAAAGGTATGGATGAAGGTTTGATAAATTCGCAAAAGTGGAGGATTCAAGAGGGGTGATGGTGAGGCAGAGCTGGGTGTCATCAGCATACATGTGAAAACTAATGTCGTGTTTTCAGATGAAGCAGAGGGCAGCATATACACTAAATGAAAAATAGAAGGGAGCCAAGGATAGAGCGTTGGGGACATGAGAGGTAAAGTTATGAGAGTGAGAAGAGAAACTACTGCAGGTGATAATTTGGCTATGATTAGGTAGATAGGAATGGAACCCAACAAGTATAGTCCCACTCAGTTCATTGAAAGAGAGGTGTTGGAAGAGGATGGTGTGATTGATCAGGTCAAAGGCTGCAGACGGATCAGGAGGATGAGAATAGTTTACCTTTGTCACAGTCACGTGGGATGTCATTTGTGACTTTGGTAAGATCGGTTTCAGTGCTGTGGTGGGGCATAAACCATTTTGGAGGTATTCAAAAATGGAGTTCTGGGAAAGATGGGCATGGATTTGGGAGGAAACATGTTCAAGGGCTTTGGGAAAGAAAGGAAGGTTTCAGATGGGGTGGCAGTTTTCAAGGACAGTGGGATCAAGAGTAGATTGAGGATTGGTCATCCTCGATGTTCGCAGTGACACCAGGTGACGTGGGCTCTGTCACTGCCGACGCCATAACACTGAAAGTCATCTCCTCCGTCAGCTCGGGAGATGCAGGCATCATTGTTCCCTGCCAGTTCTGCTCTGCTCCCTTCTACTGTGTGCCATCTTGCCCTGCAAGAGAGGGGGCAGAATTTCACTCATTGTGTAGCACTGTTTTTGAGTAACGTTCCTGGCATAGCTGAATAGCTGGAGGTATACGGAGGCAGGGGGAGGTCACTGAGAGGCTAACAGCATTGGAAGGTGTGTTAAGTTGAGGTCGAGTATTTTGATGTTAAGTTTAAGTCCTGAGTGCCTGGGAGTGTTGCTGAGTGAGTGATGGGGATGTGGTGTATTGAACATTGGTGGGTAGGCGATGTCATATGAAGATGCATTCACTGATTTTTGACCACCCACATGAGGTTATTACACTTCTTGTGGCACTGCTGCTGGGTCCTTGAGTTCAGATTGTAGAAGTTGACCTTCCTAGCCACCTACTCCCACTCCCTTCTGAGAGTGTGGTCCTTGAGGGCCTCCTGGCCTCTGCTTCTCTTCTCCCGACCAGCTTCAACAGTAGTGCTGCATCTGCCACCCTGGAACCCTCTCTCTCCCCGGTGTTCAATTCTTTTAAATTCCACCAATGTTACTTAGTGCAGTTTCCGAGAGAAACACTCTGCTTTTCAAGGCTGCAACATGCAATTAATGTGGTATTGTACAGGGTAAAACTACCCCACACACACACACACACACACACACACACACACACACACACACACACACACACACACACACAGGTGACATCAGAATGGAGTAACTCAGGACAGCCTATGCTGCTTAGGTGATGACTGTCTTTATGATCTTTCAATCAGTGTTGGTGGGAGATCTTATGCATATAGTCAAAATGTGTTTTCAAGTAGAGCCAGAATTTTCCCAAGATGCACCCCGAACCACAAAAGACTCAAATCCATCCCCTCTGACTTCATGAAAGGAAGCTATGGGCGGATCCACCTCAGCACTGAAATCAAGATTCCCTAGTGGATTTTCAGGACCAATGTGTCTGTAACTCGAAACCTAATATATGCTGTTCCAATAAAAACCTAATTTTTACAGCGAATTTTATTAAGTGCGGATAGATTTATTTTTGGCGGCATTCAAAAATCTGGTGATCAGAATGCAGCAGTATTTCGGAAAGTCAAACTGCAGTGATGGTTAAATCACTATCCAGTCTGTGGTAATCTGTTTCACTCTGCACCTCTCCTCTCCATGATGTGTATTTGAATATTACTTCTGGCCACAGGCATGGAATTAGTTTGTGTGCAATGTTGAAATGGGGTTTGACAATCCCCTCAAGTGATTTACATTGCTTGATTAAAAAAAAAACAGCCATATCTTGTATCCTTACTTTGCATTTTCTAATCAATGATTCAGATTGTGCTGGATTAAAGGTTGGGAATCTGGAGTCTCTCCAGAGGCATTAAGAAACCAAGCTAGTTTTCAATAGTAGAACTGATGCTCAGATCTCTGCTTTATTGCTCTTTCCAGTGTGGGTTCCTGGTTTATTTTGTGTAACTGCTGTAAGTTATTTTTCTGTACACAAGAGTTTTGTAAACATTGCTCAAAATATATCTGATGTTTTTATTGGGAGCGCTTGATGTTACTTTTTCAGTAATCACTTTTTCATTTTACAGAACCCCTTCAAGTAAGTTCCATAACATACCTGAGCCCTCAGGGCTATGGAACTTTGCTGTCTTTGCTTGTCTGTCACCTCTCTATTTTTACATCTTTGAGACAGATTCTACGTCACCAGTAGTACCAGGGAAACAACTGTGTATGCAGATTCTTGCTCAACTTTATTTGTTTGAAAGTTGTAAGCTATGACGTTATTTCCAGACAGGTAGGATCCATATAGGTCAGTAAATGGGAAAACAGCTGGCTAAATATTCAGCTTGGCACTATTGTCTCAAAAGGTCATTGGCAATTTTTTTAGGGCGGTAACCATGCTTTAATGAACATAAGCTAGGGAGAGAACAACAACCAGTAAAGTAGCTGAAAACTGAAATTTTTCATAGTTCTATTGGTTCTGATGATACCCTACACTTTCTTTGCAGGTTGGGAATTATAAGCGCTCTGTGAAGCGTATTGATGATGGTCACAGGTTGTGCAATGATCTTATGAACTGTGTCAATGAACGGGCTAAGATAGAGAAATCTTATTCTCAGCAGCTGACTGACTGGTCTAAAAGGTGGAAACAACTCATTGAGAAAGGTATGTGAACCACGATTGGGCTAAGCATATGCGTGTTGTTAAATTGTAATCGCAATTTAAAAAAGTGGTATTTTCATTTGTACTGATATTGGGGAAAAATGTACAGGTCTGGATTTTAAAATGGCTGAATTGCTTTGCTGCTGTTATTTTTGAACCATCGCAATTATTACAGCAATCTTGTGCAGATTCGTGCCACACAAGTGCCAAGCAATGACCATCGGCAACAAGAGAGAATCTTACCATTGCCCCTTCACACTCAATGGCATTACCATCGCTGAATCCCCTACTATCTACATCCTGGGGTTACCATTGACCAGAAACTGAACTGGACTAGCCACATAAATGCTGTGGCTACAAGAGCAAGTCAGAGGCTAGGAATCCTGCAGTAAGTAGCTCACCTCCTGACTCCCCAAAGCTTGTCCACCACCTGCAAGGCAGAAGTCAGGAATGTGATGGAATATTCTCCACTTGCTTGAATGAGTGAAGCTCCAATACTCAGGAAGCTTGACACCATCCAGGACAAAGCAGGCCATTTGATTAGCGCACCATCCACAAACATTCACTCCATCCACCAGTAGCAGCAGTGTGTAACATCTACAAGATGCACTACAGAAACTCACCAAGGCAGCTTAGACAGCACCTTCCAATCCCATGACCACTACCATCTAGAAGGAGAAAGGCAACAGATACATGGGAACACCACCACCTGGAAGTTCCCCTCCAAGCCATTCACCATCCTGACCTGGAAATATATCGCCGTTCCTTCACTGTCACTGGGCCAAAATCCTGGAACTCCCTCCCTAACAGCACTGTGGATGTACCCCAACCACATGGACTGCAGTGGTTCAAGAAGGCAGCTCTAGGGATGGGCAATAAATGCTGGCCCAGCCAGCGAAGCCCACATCTGTAAATGAATAAAAAATAATCTAACGTTATTTGAGAAGAAAGTAGATGAAAAATGCTTCCTTCAAATTGTGGATCATAACCAATCAGTAGTGTGTGCTTTCAGTTGAGTTTTTCCAACAATGCTTCAGTCTGTAATTCTAATGCTATTAAACTGAGTGGAACTGAATAGCCACAAAGAGGAAGAAATCCAAAAAGACAGCTTCACTAGGGCTGTAATGGAATTTTTTAAGTATATTTTTGTATTTTTTAATGTAAACGCTGTGTGGTACTTTGAACAGGAGAGTCCCTTATCCTGATGACTTTCTTTCCCTTTTTATTACAGTCTAGTTTTCAAGAAATAATTTCTCTGCAGATGGGGAAATTTTCCTTAAGCTACTTACATGGCGCAGAGGTACTGAAATTAAAATTAATTTTCACTTTATCTCTTTCAAAATATCTGGAGGAATTTATGTAATTATGGCTGACACGTACCATTCACATCTGGCACTTGCTACTTAACTGGCATTGAGCTTTGGCATGTCTGAATCAATATCCAGGCTGGGCAAGGCTGCTGATCACAACATAGCTCAATGGCAGCTGTCTGGGGATGGACATTGGGTATGTCATCCAGGTGGATCTTTTCCAGTCAAAAAGCCAACTTGGCAGGTTTCTATTGGTCTGCTTTTTAATGTGCAATTGAGAATATCTTCTCCGGGATGACCTTTTCCTGTTTTCCTAATAAACTGAGGAAACTACTACTATCTGAATCTCCCCTATCTACTATGATTGTGATCTTCCAAAATTCCTTAGATTCTGCTCCCAGCGGATCAGAAGGTAGCAAAAGTACATCGCTATTCAAGAAAGGAGGGAGAGAAAAAACAGGCAACTAAAGGCCAGTTGCCAGGAGATTGCTGGAATCCATAATTAAGGGGGTGTCAACAAGGTACTCGGAAAATCATAATATGATTAGGCAGAATCAGTATGGTTCTCCAACACTAACCAGGGCTGAATCCCCCACGTGTGAATCGCATGTGCAAGCCATAATTACATAGACTCCTACAGATATTTGAGACGGGGGAAGGGGGGGAAAGCCTTTTACTCATTTCAAAAGCAGCTCAGGATAATTTCCCAGTCTGCAAAGAATTCATCATTTGTTTAAAAGGAGAATTAATTAAAAGGGAAAGAGATCCATCTGTAGGGTGAAGGGATTCTTCTGTTCAAAGCCACATATAACGTCTGCAAAGCACCAGTAAGCCTCAAGTATTTTGTGTAAAGGAAGATTTGTATTTAGATAGCACCTTTCACAACCTCAGGATGTCCCAAAGCACCTTAAGCCCAATTAAGCACTTTTATATTGTAATGTAGGAAATGTGGTAGCTAATTTATGCATTGCAAGCTCCCACAAACTGCAAAGGTGATTATGACTGGATAATCAGTTTTTGTGATGTTGAAAAATATTGGTTGGGACACCAGGGAGGACTCCCTCCTCTTCAAGATAGTGCCAGGGGATGTTTTACACCCACCTGAGGGAGCAGACAACACATTGGATTAGCATCTCCTCCAAAAGATGGCACATCCCCCTTTGCAGCACGCTCTCACTATTGTGTTCGACTGCGTTGTAAGGTACTTGAGTGTCAGTGAAGAGGAAGAAGTTGGAATGCTGAACAAGGTACATCAAAGGGTTCTAAATGTTTTGTGTTACAAGTGCACAGTACAGTGGAAAAGCACAGGAAACAATGTCTATGTTTCACAGAATCTAGGGAACCTGCCCATTTTTAAAATTAGTGTATTTGTAGGCCTGATGTTGATGTCCTTTTAACCTGCTGACTATAGTAGAGTTGTGGAAGATATACTCGTGTTTTTGGGAGTGACCATTCCAATTATTGAGTACATTTCCACTCTATTGCGCACATACAACACAAAAAGTTGTTCAGCATTCCAACTTCTTTCCCTTCACTGACATCTCAAGTACCTCACAACACAGTTGAACACAATACTGAGAGAGCGCTGCACAGGTGGGGTTACCATCTTTCGGATGAGACGCTAATCAAAGGGGTTGTCTGCTCCCTCAGTGGATGTAAAACATCCCCTGACACTATTTCGAAGAGGAGGGAGTCCCCTTTGGTGTCCTGGCCAGTTAAAGCATTATGTTTTTGGTTGGCTAGTGTTAACCAGATACTGGGTATCCTCCTTTGTATCCCTTTCAAGGGTCTTGTATCATTTTTGTCGGAAGGGACTTTCATGTAAAAGGAACAAAAACATATTTTACCATTAATTCCACTTGATTTTCCATACTGAAATCACGCACATATACTTTTCCTATATATTTAATTCTGTGTGCAATTCATTGATGCAAGATAGAATAAATCTTAATAATTGGCAGTGAAATTTGAGTTACCATGGAAACCAGTTTCACAAAGAATATATTTCTGACTTGATTACATAGAATCAACACAAATTATCCATTGTAGATTTTATTTAAAATATATTTTGGAAAAGGAAATATTTGATCTTGCCATTAGGACAAATGTGATGTGCTTGACCTATGATAATTTCCTATAATACATAAATTTCATTGATGCAATCTTATGTTTAGGTTTGAAACTACGGTAGACCACTGGATGACATTTTTTGATGTATATTTAAACTCTAGATGTATTGGTATTTTCAGATATCACCAGCTGTCTGCCATTGCAGTTGCAGCAGCTATTTCTGGCACTCAGTAATACTATTTCCAGAACCTGATTGGAATACTTACGCTCTGTTCTCTTTTTTTGCAACCTTATGCACAGGATCATTTATAGCATCCATTATATTTATTGTAGCATCCATAATTATAGCATGTTGCCCTGTTTTAGATTAGTTAACTCAGTACAGCCCTGGAATCAAACCAAGGGCCTTTTGATCTGACGGGCATAGTTTTGCCTTGTATCTTTGTCCACAATGCCACCTGTGTTTTGTGTTTTTATATTTTGTCTGCAAAAGTTGGCTCCTCAGTGCCCCTTCTCTCAATGCTACATGTGTCATTTTGGCTCCAAAATGGTGCCCGTGTCACACATGCACAATCCTGGTGTGAGTATTATTTTGATGAGGGCATTAGCACAGGCACAGGCAGCAGCTACTGGAAGTATGCAGAGCGTAGGCAGATTGTGATAACAATCAGCCAGTAACACTGATTTGACAGCAGCACTGTTGTTTTGGAATTCAACGGTGCAGCTAAAGATGTCTCTTCAATGAATACAGCTGAAACATGTTTATCAGCAAGAAGGAGAGCCCACCAGAGCTGTTTAAAGGGATCATCAACTACTTACAGTTAGTTGCTGATTGATTTCTACACTCTTCCTATGACTGTAGATTGTTTGATTCCTGGAGTTCTGTAAAGTTGATAAAGTGTATAGGGGGTGTGACATGTGCTTAAGGACGTTGTCCTGACTTCAGTAATTATACACAAACCCCCAGACATGGGTTCAGTGATATGAATTCTTCTTGGATTACAGCATGGTAGGAAGAATAAACAGAGGTGACGCAGCACAATAAGCTGCTGGAAGAGAGGGTGAAAGGGCCATATCCACCCCAGGTGTTCAGGAAGCAATCTGAACAGAATGAAAGAAATCTGTGTCTCAGTAAGGATGTCTTCAATGAAATCTGTCACCTGCAGAAACCAGAAAGCAGCCTCTGGACAGTACAAGGCATTGCCAGTGGCTGTAAACGTGACTGTAGCCATGAACCTTCAAGTGCCAGGCTGCTTCCAGGCTGGAGCAGATGATGCTTACGACGTCTTCCAGTTTGATATCCTTGGTTGCACTGAAGCTCTCCTTCCAGTAGACCTGAAGGCGTTTCATTCGATTTCATCAGAAACAAGCATCTCCGCAATCCTAGTAACCTGTTGGAGGACTGCTGAACTGCTGTAATAGCCTTTGCATAAAAAAAGAATCTGCAGTCATGATGATAGCAAACTGACCTTGCATTACCAGATGTCTGAATTTCCACGGCTGTACCCAAATGTTGGGCGGTGTCTACTTGTGCTGTAATGGTAGTTAAGACCAACCATCGAATGTAACGTCATGGTTGGGTTTGCAAATGTGCTGATAAAGTTGGCCACCACTTCCATGCTGGAAAGGATGGGCTTCTAAATCTGTGCAAAACCTTGTGCCAGATTGATGTAGGGCTCCTTCATGCTCCCCAAGGTTGCTCATTGGCTTTCTGGCAGGCCTGCCAATGCACCAGGCATTTCATTGTGTGTACACAGCAGCCTCCTTGCTGTGCACACTGGAGTCCTATGCAGCAGAACCTGTCTGAAACCTCACCCTCCAGTGAGTTGGCACCTGCACTACCCTTGTCCAGTGCCCTAGCTGTCAGCCACTTGTGCCTGGCGTCTCACCACATGGAGATCCCACCTCCTAAGCTATCCTCTAAATTACTCGCAGTAACGGTATCTGAGCTCATGCCTGTGAGTGTGAGAGCAAGTAATGGTATCTTGTCCTCTTCCTCGTCCTTGTTGCCGGCCATGGCCTCAGCGATGGCTGCTCCAATGATGCTGACCACTCGTACCCCCATTGGGTCTAAGACATGCAGCTGTGCCTGCCCCTGCCATTCAGCTCCTGCTGTCTCTTGTTATGTGCTGATTTTTCCTGCAAGAGGTGGGAAAGAGTGTGAATGAGTGTGCTGCAATCTGTTTTGATGGGATGATGTGCCTGTCATGATTGAATAGCTGGCAGTGTGTGAAAGCCGTGAGTTGCAGATGTGAGGCATACGGTAGTGCTAAGTACAGAAGGGTGAGGTGAGGTTATGAGTGTTGGTTATGAGTTGTAATTGATAGTTGCTTTTAGGTGAGTGATGAGGGTGTGGTGCATTGAGCAGTGTGTGAGGATAGTGCAGTAGTGCAGTTGGTGAGATATAGCATTTGAAGATAGACACACTGACCTTGACCACTCGTATGAGGTCATTGAACTTTTTGCAGCACTGCGTCGAGGCCTTCAGGACTTGACTTTGGCATTAACCACCGTGGCTCTCTTGTTCCATTGCCTATACAAAGTCTGTCTGGAGGGTTTCCTGGCCCCTGTAGATAGATCACGTCTCTCCTCCTGTATCACGCAACATCAGAGAACCTTCGATTACGCTCTCTCTCTACTGTTGTGCCATTATTCACTCAAGCTCTCTTCTGCAAACAGTTCCAGCACCTGCTCTGATCTGAATGCATACCTTTCCCTTAAGAGGTGCAGGCTAACTTTAAGTGGTGCTCACTTGCACAAACATGGGCTTCTTATTGAATTATGCAGTCACTCAACAGTATGTTTAGCACTGGTTGAGCAAATTAGTAGGCAGCACACTGTTGGCCTGCTGCATGTATTAGAAGCAACAGTCACTGGTTAATCATGTTTCATGATCCCTGCACAAGTTTTTGGAGTATTGAATTTTGCCTCCTTTGTATTTTAAATTGGTTAAGTTGCAACGGTATTCAAAAGTTTTCTTTTAAAAAGTCATTTTTATTATATAAGCAGATTAGCAGTCATGCATGTGCATAATAGGTACAGCGCCAGTAATACCTTCAATGTTTAATTTACAAACCTAGGTTTAAAAGCAAAACAGTACATGCAGGAAATCCAGCCTTAATGAAAATATTTTAAGATCCCATTTATAGAGTGGTTGTGACTGTACAGTGCTATATTGGGCTCAGTGATTTTAGTTTTGAAACCCATCACACTTGTAGCTTTTTCTTCAAGGCACTCTCTCTTATATAACAGTTGGTCTTTATTTGTGGTGGTCTGTGTTTCCCTATGGTAGGTTCAGTGCTTCACTCTGTCTTAAATTGCATCACAGACAAAAGGGATATCCAAACTGCTGATACAGCCAGCAGGTCCCAGTTGAGGGCTGTAATGGTGGATATATTTCTTATTTGCAGTTTTGGCTTTTGTGAGTTAGGAAGGGGCTGCTCTTATTTTCGTAACATTATTAATAATATTGTCATTTAGAACTCAATTATTGGTAAAGAAAGGAGAAAAGCTTGAAATTTCATAAAACCTGTCATGACTTTAGCTGTGAAGTACATTGGGAGGCCCTAATGATGTTTACGAGAATGGTTCCAGGGATGAAACACTTCAATTATGAGAAAAGATTGGAGAAGTTGGGATTGTTTTCCTTGGAGAGGAGAAGGCTAAGAGGAGACTTGCTAGAAGTTTTCAAATTCATGAGCGGTCTGGACAGAGTAGATAGGGAGAAACTGTTCCTGCTCCAGCGAGTAGTTACGGTCTGGAATGCACTGCCTGGAAGTGTGGTGGAGGCAGGTTCAATAGGCATTCGATAGGGTATTGGATGATTATCTAAAAAGAAACAAAGAGCAGGGTAGTGGGGAAAAGGAAGGAGATTGGCACAAAGTTGAAATGCTCAGAGAACCAGTGCAGACACAATGGGCTGAATGACCTCCTTCTACACCATAACAATACCGTGATTTATATAGAGCAACATGACAATGCAAACTGCAGTCGATGGGAATTGGGGGGGAATGCTCTCTGCTGGTTGGAGTCATACCTACTACAAAGGAAGATGGTTGTAGTGTTGGTGGTTAATCAGCTCAGTTCCAGGACATCACTGCAGGAGTTCCTCAGGGTAGTGTCCTTGGTCCAACCATCTTCAGCTGTTCATTATTAACCTTCCTTCCATCATAAGGTCCGAAGTGGGGATGTTCGTTGGTGATTGTGCAATGTTCAGCACCATTTGCAGCTCCTCAGATACTGAAGCAGTCTATGTCCAAATGCAGCAAGACCTAGACAATATCCAGGCTTCAACTGTCAAGTGACTAGTAACATTTGTGCCACACAGGTGCTAGGCAATGACTACCTCCAACAAGAGAGAATCTAACCATCGCCTCTTGACATTCAATGGCATTACCATCACTGAATCCCACACTATCAACATTCTGGGGGTTCCCATTGACCAGAAACTGAACTGGACCAGCCACATGAATACTATGGCTACAAGAGCAGGTCAGAGGCTAGGAATCCTGTGGTGAGTAACTCGCCACCTGACTCCCCAAAGCCTGTTGACCATTTACAGGACACAATTCAGGAGTGTGATGGAATACTCCCCACTTGCCTGGCTGAGTGCAGCTTCAACAAAACTCAAGAAGCTCGACACCATCCAGGACAAAGCAGCCTGCTTCATTGGCACCCCATCCACAAATATTCACATCCACCGATGCACTGTGGCAGCAGTGTGTACTGTTAAGTCAGAGTGGATGATAAATGCTAAGCTGCTCTAACCCAAGAGGAAAACGTGAAACAACTGTCACAACTGTTTTGCTTTGTATTTTTATTTCGAGATGCATGACTTGAATTTAGTAGTAAAAAGTCCACCGAGTCTTAGAGGTTTTTTTTACAAAACTAAATTAAACATTTATTAATAAAATAAATAATTTTAAGCACAAAGGTCTACAACTTTCTACTATAACTCCAAGCTCCCCTAATTAATCTGACTCCCAGTTACACCCCTGTTAAGGCACCTGTAAAAATAAAATAGATTTTAACAGACCCAGAAAAAGGACATGATACCATGGACAGGGATACTCAGTGAATTCTCTTAGCTTCAGTTCCTATAGGCAGCAGCTTGGTATATAGAGGCTGGAGGCTTTTCACACTTATTGGATCTTAGAATTCTTTCCTCTTACACATAGTCTTCCCTCCTTTATACATATTTCCCCTTTGAATGCAAATTTCATTGTTTCAATATGTCTTTGGACTTTACCTTTCTAATAATAAAAATCTTTCATAGTACCAATTTTATCAGTAAGCTTTGGGGAAAAATAAACATACTGTTTAGTGTCTTCTGGTTAAGTGTAATGTTAAACTCCCTCTTTTGAAATTCAAACTACTTTGGTTTACCTAAAAATGCAAATTTTCCTTTACACCTCACATTCTAAAACTTCAGCCACATTTACTTATTTAGCATTTCAAACCTAGCTTCTGTTCTGATACATCAAAGCCTTCAGACCAGCTGTTTTTAATTCAATTAAGGCACACACACACACACCCCACTTTTCCTACTTTACAATACATCCCAAAAGCATCATGACAGTACCATCTATATGATTCACTGCAAGAACTCACCAAGTCTCTTTAGACAGCACCTTCCAAACCCATGACCACTGCCACCTTAGAAGGACAAAGGCAGCAGACACATAGGAACACCACCACCTCCAAGCCACTCACCATCTTGACTTAGAAATAAATCGCCCTTCCTCCACTGTAGCTGGGTCAAAATCCTGGAACTCCCTTCATAACAGCACCGTGGGTGTATCTACACCACGTGGACTACAGCAGTTGATGGAGGCAGCTCACCACCACCTTCTCAAGGGCAACTAGGGATGGGCAATAAATGCTGGCCTAACTGGCGATGCCCACATCCCATGAATGAATGCAAAAAAGCAACAAATGCGTCTGTCACTGTGCTCCAATCTCTGGAGTAGGGTTTGGCCTCAAGAGGCAAGAATGTTATCACCTTGGACTTATGTAACTTGAGATAAGTTAATGAGTATGGATTGTGTTAAATTTGGTCCCTAAAAATTCTTGGTAATTATCTGTGCAACCCACACCTGACTTATTTATTGGTGGAAATCCTCTCCTATTAAACGTGTTTTTGCAAAATTGATAAATCTTGAATAACTTAGGCATCATTTTTTAGTGACTAAACAAGTTAAGTATCCCTTTTCCTGCAGTTTGTGATTTTTTTTTTATCTGATGTTTTGGGATTGTGTGATTCCTTATGCTTTTTGTGCAAAAGCAGGAAATTAGACTTTTGGGTGTTAAGTTCCTTTTTTTACCGAAATGCTGTTACTTCATCCAGGCAAAGGGAAGACAGTAATGTGATCATGTCACCAGTTGTATTGCATCACTGAATGCTGCAAGACAGAACCAGAAGTCTGAAAGGGCTATTATGGTTGAGCAGTGGGAGCCACTAGAAGCTATCCCAAAAGTTATGACTTGCATTAGAGTAATACCAATTCTTGCATTTTTATGTTTTTACGCCAGTCACCAGGGTTTACTCATTTAGAATTAACTCTTCAGAGATCCATGCAGTTCACTGAGGCTTATTCCTTTTAAGTTTACTTTCCTCAGCACTGTGTACAATTCAGACAATTTGCTATCATTTTGTATAACTGTCTGGTAGAATATTGGTAAGAGCCACTTGAACTTATTTGCCTACAAGTTCTCCCCATCATGAGGAAGCACCTCACCCCCAATTCACGTTCCTGCTCTGGTTACGTGAGGAAATTCCCTCTGTATCTAACGCTGCATTTATCATCAGCCTTGCATCCTGGTGGGCGGAAGGGAGGGAAATGGCACAGACACTTAAGATATCTCTGGCATCACCATGCAATGCTTCAGATGGCATCTGGTTTCTGGGGGTAATATCTTTTTATTTTTTTTTGTAAGTATGAAGAGGTGCCTAACCAGTAAGTAAGGACCTAGTAGAGCTTTACTGAGAGCTTCTGGCCGCTCAGCAGACTTGTGGCATCATGTTGCAGAGTAGGGTTTTAAATCTAGTATTGAAAGCATCAGAATGATTCTTGCAAGTTTATAGGCAGACTTTTAAAAATCAGTAACTTATCCTGTATAACCCTGTTGCACATGTCACATATTCTTGTTTTCAATCTACATTCAAAATTGTATTCAGTCAACATTTCATGAAAACTGCTACATTACTTTAACATTTAGCTAAATAAACCTTAATTTTTCTTGTGTTTAAATATTTTGGGGGGGGGAGTCAGGGTTAAGAGGTGAATGTGACATTGGTTTGATACTACCAGTAGATTCTCTTTGGCTTTTAGCACCGTGGAAATTTGTGCTTCAGTCCAATTGCTTTGAGTATGTTTATGGCCAGTTTAATTGGGCTGAAGATATGACCATCCTCCTACATCCTATTGAAAGGATTTATATTAGTGCTCTAGTGCAGCCTAGTTTATCTTCCACATCAGCTGTAACGTCACTCCGAAGAAGATTAGGTGTCAAAAAGCAGCTTTGTTGGTGATTGAGATACGAGCTATGCTGATGGATATTTGTGCCACTTGCAGGACCACAATATGGCACTCTGGAGAGAGCCTGGATGGCGTTGATGACTGAGGCAGACAAAGTAAGTGAGCTACACCTGGAGGTGAGAAATGCACTGACCAGTGAAGATTTTGAAAAGGTCAAGAACTGGCAGAAAGATTCCTTCCACAAACAGATGATAGGGGGCTTCAAAGAGACCAAAGAAGCCGAAGATGGATTCCGGAAAGCACAAAAACCCTGGGCTAAAAAGCTGAAGGAGGTAATGTGCAGCTTCAGCAGATTTAAATGACTTATTGAGTGATATCTCATTACTGTTTTGCTACTGACTTTTACATAAAGGCTGTAAAATTGAGATGTCTCTTGCAGGCTGGTAGGATTATGAAGTGTGTGTTAAAATGGAGGACTTATCTGACAACTTCAAAAATTAGCAACTGTTTAACCAATTCTTTTTACTTTGTGGTATATTTAGCTAATGTGCCTGAGATAATCTACATAGCTGGTGGCCTGGAATGATCCAATTATAAACAGATTAGTAATACTGGGACTTGTTGGCTCCTGCCATCTTTTTCTTCCTTCTACAGTCTATAGGGTTTTAAAACAGCTTCTTGGCATTGCCTAACTCTACTTACCTCATCTATTTTTTTCAGCCTTTGCTCTTCCCATGCCTCTCAATTATATATAGAAAAAACACTTCTAGTTCCATTCACAGTGGGATATCTGAGGTCCAGAACTGATGTGGCCTCCAGCAAAATTTCAGCTTCTGCAAGAAAGTGATCTGTAAAGATGTGAATTTGTTTGAAAACATGCAGTGAACTGGATTTAAAATATTTAATCATTTCCGATGAATAAGGTATATATTTGCCTGTTCACAGAGCATATCCAATCTACTCAACTGGTGAATAGATAGCAGTATTGCTGGGAGTCACCAAAAGTCCTGTGTAAAAAGAATTATCTGCTACTCTAGGCCTGGGGGCAGTGAAAGAGATCACACTTCCCATTGTAGAAAGCCTACTTCAGTTGGATTCATGAAAGTGTTTTTTATTTCATTTCTACCCATCCTTTTTTTCTACTACAACACAAAAACAAAAATACCTGGAAAAACTCAGCAGGTCTGACAGCATCTGCGGAGAGGAACATAGTTAACGTTTCGAGTCCGAATGACACTTCATCAGAACTAAGGAATAATAGAAAAGAGGTGAAATATAAGCTGGGACAGGTAGAGCTGGATAGAGGGCCTGTGATAGGTGGAGATTGTCAAAAGATGTCATAGACAGAAGGACAATGAGGTGTTGACAGTGGTGACATTAGCTAAGATATGTGCTAATGGTGACATTAAGGGTAGAAAGCAGGACGAGCAAGGTACAGATAGCCCTAGTGGGGGTGGGGTGGGGGGAAGGGATCGAAATAGGCTAAAAGGTAAAGATAAAACAATGGGTGGAAATACATTTAAAAATAATGGAAATAGGTGGGAAAAGAAAAATATATATAAATTATTGGAAAAAGGGGGATCGGAAAGGGGGTGGGGAAGGAGGAGAGAGTTCACGATCTGAAGTTGTTGAACTCAATATTCAGTCCAGAAGGCTGTAAAGTGCCTAGTCGTAAGATGAGGTGCTGTTCCTCCAGGTTGCGTTGAGCTTCACTGGAACATTGCAGCAGGCCAAGGATGGACATGTGGGCATTAGACCAGGATGGTGTGTTGAAACAGCAAGCTGGGTCATGCTTGCAGACAGACCGAAGGTGTTCCGCAAAGTGGTCACCAGTTTGTGTTTGATCTCTCCATGTTCCCATCCTTGGATCATCCATTGGCATTTGGAACTTATGGAGATATGCTATATGAGCAATGATCATGGCCACTTAGAAATTCTGCAACTGTATTGAAAGAAGGTGGGAAATAAAATGGGAGCCCAAAGCCTTTTATTTTTTGGGCTATGACTTTCTGTTTCTCTGCAATCCCATTGGGTCTCTGTTTGATCTGAAGTACCCCGTAGATATAGGCCTGTCACAAAAGTTGTTTCCAATCTTTTTCAATGTATATATTTTTCTGTTTTCCATAGGTGGAAGCAGCCAAGAAAGCTTATCACCTAGCCTGCAAAGAGGAAAAGATGGCAGCTACAAGGGAGGCAAACAGTAAGGCAGAGCAGTCAGTCACTCCCGAGCAACAGAAGAAACTACTAGACAAGGTGGAGAAATGTAAACAAGAAGTACAGAAGGTGAGATTACTGAGTGTAGAAATATAATAAATGTATCCTGGTGCAAACAAACTCCCAATATTTCCTGGACCTGTGCTCCAACAATTCTGGCATCTTGAACTTTCCTGATTTTAACCATGCCACATTTCGTGGCTATTCCTTCAGCTGCCTAGACTCTTAGCTCTGGAATTCCCTCCCTATTTTTTGCCGTGTCTCTACCTCACTTTTCTCCTTTTAAGATGTTCCTTGATAGCTATCTCTGGAGCAAACTTATCTGGCCTAATATTTCCTTGTGTGGCTTGATGTCAATTTTGTTTTGTAACACTCCTGTAAAGCACCTTGGGATGTTTTTTGATGTTAAAGGTGCTATATACAGTTGCTGTTCTAAGCTCTCTTCCAATTTGTCCTAGTTTATGTATTACATGCATAAGTAAATAGAAAATAGTTACAATACATCCACATGGCAATGAAATTCAGTCTAAATATTGGATTAGAATCCAAGATAAGCTTGTATTCAGAGATTCTGATTTAACTAATATTGTATGTGTGCATTTTATATTGCATTTTAAATATTTGTAGGCCATATGATTTGGAGTTGGAGCTAACATTGGATAACCAGTTGTGGGTATTATTTCCTTAGCAAGTGAAAGATTACAATAATCTTAGTGAACATTCAGCCCTTGTAAACAACTCATGATAAGTATAAATCTTTGATACAAGCCCATACCAGTTCTAACTTTACATTAATTTTGCTGTTTTGATGTCTATAGCATAAAAATCACAAAGCAATATTTATATGACAATATATGAATATATAATTTCATTACCATTCTTTTGCTTCCTTTCTATATATTGTAATCATGAGAGATGAGAGAAAGAGAGAGAGAGATAAAGACTCGTCAGTGCTAGGAATACATCCGATTATCTGAAGCCACACATCTGCTGTCTTATTAATGGAGAGTTTACTCAATATAACTGCAGTACACACTCATCTGCTAGAATAACAATCTGCCCTTTAAGAGGAGAGTGCGAGAGGAGGACCTTGGGACAGGCAGCCAGCAGCACCAAGAGGATCTAGTCTATCTAGAGGATCTAGCATCTAGTCTATGCTCCAGTAGGAATAAGGGTAAAATAAAAGCAAGGGCCCATATTCTATTTAGCTGAGATATATGTCTGGGGAGCTCAGCCCCGTGATTTGCACATCCTGTACTATGTGGAAAATCCTAGACGCCCCTGGTAGTCTGGATGACCATGTGTACAGGAGGTGCTTCCGACTGGAACAACTCGAGCTCCGGTTTTTGGACCATGAGCTGCAGCTGGGGGCACTACGGTGCATTCACAAGGCTGAGAGCTTTGTGGGTAGCCATTTCAGGATGTCACATCCCGCAGCTTAAGGAAGTGCAAGCAGAGCAGGAATGAGTGACTGCCAGACAGAAGAAGGGGACCAGGCAGGTAGTGAGGGAACCCCTGAGTGCATCTCGCTCACAAACTCTTTTGTGGCCTTAGAAAACGGTGACAGTGATGGTTCCTCTGGAGGCCAACCAGAGCCAAGGCCATGTCACTGTGGGTGTTCCAACTGCTCAGGGTGAAGAGGAAGAAGAGTGGAAGGGCATTTGTTAGTGAGCGGAGTAGACAGGCACTTCTGCGACCGTAGATGTGACTCCAGGATGCTATGTTGCCTCCCGGGTGCCAGGGTCAAAGATTTTATCAAACAGCTGCAGGACATTCTGAAGGGGGATGGTGAGCAATCAGAGGTTGTGGTCCATGTTGGGACCAATGACATAAGAAGAAAGAGAAATTTAGGTCCTGCAAGCAGACTTTAGGGTTTTAGGTAGGAAATTGAAAAGCAGGACTTCAAAGATAGTATTCTCCGGATTCTTCCCGGTGCCACGCAGTAGCGAATATAGGAACAGAAGGATAGAGCAGATGAATGCATGGCTGGAGAGATGGTGCAGGAGGGAGGGCTTTAGATTCCTGGGGCATTGGGACCATTTCTAGGGGATGGGTTACATCTGAACAGGAACCGGACCAAATCTTCGCGGGGCGATTTGCTAATGCTGTTGGGACAGATTTAAACTAAATTGGCAGGGGGATGGGATCCTGAAAAGTAGTTCAGAGGGGAGAGAAGTTGAGATGGAATTTATGAGTTAAAACACTAGTAAGTGAATCTGGAAGGCAGATGAAACATAGGCTAAATAAGAAAGAAGTGAGTTTAGCAAGGCTAAATGGAATATATTTTAATGCAAGGAGCTTGAGGAACAAGACAGATGAGCTGAGGGCACAGGTAGGCAAGTGGGAGTAAGATAATATAGCTATGACCGCGACTTGGCTAAAAGAAGGGCAGGATTAGCAGCTCAACATTACTGGTTACAGGGTATTCAGATGAGATAAAGAAGGGGATAGAAGAGGAGGTTGGGGGGTGGGTCACAATATTGATCAAGAAATCAAATATAGCAGTGAGGAGGGATGATATCCCGGAAGGATCATCAAATTGGGCCATATGGCTAGAAGTGAAAAACACAAAAAGGGCAAACACGCTCTTGGGTGTGTACTTTAGGCCCCCAAACAGTCAGGGAGAGATAGAGGATCAAATATATAATATCAAATTTCAGAAGAATAATAGGGCAGTAACAGTCGGGGATTTTAGCTGCCCAAGTATTAACTAGGATAGTTTTAGTGTGCATGGTAGGGAGGGCGCAAAATTCTTAAGTTGCATCCAGGAAAACTTTTTTAGCCAGTACGAAGAAAGTCCAATAAGGGAGGGGGCAGTTCTGGACCTGATATTCACAAATGAGCCCGGGCAGGTGGAAGGCATATCAGTAGGGGAGCATTTTGGAAATAGCGGCCATAACTCAGTTAGATTTGGGGTAGTTATGGAAAAGGATAAGGCTGGGCCGGGAATAAAAGTTCTAAACTGGGGAAAGGCTAATTTTACTAAGGTGAGATACGATTTGGCCCAAGTGGCCTGGGAGCAGCTACTTGCAGATAAAACTGTGTCAGAGCAGTGGAAGGCATTCAAGAAGGAAATAGCAGGAGTACAGGGCAAATATGTTCCTGTAAAGACAAGGGAGGGTACCAAGTCCAGAGAACCCTGGATGTCAAGGACATAAAGGTTAGGATTAAGAAAAAAAGGTAATGTTAGGGCAGGTACCGAGAGCTCAATACAGCAGAGCCCCTAGAGGAATATAAAAAGTGCAGGGGGAAACTTAAAAAGGAAATTAGGAAAGCTAAGAGAATGCATGAGAAAGCATTGATGGATAGAATAAAGGAAAACCCAAAAGGGTTTTTTAAATATATAAAGAGCAAGAGAATAACTAGGGAAAGAGTAGGGCCAATGAAGGACCATAGAGGTAATCTCTGTGTGGACCCAGAAGATATGAGTACAGTCCTCAATGAATACTTTGCGTTGGCCTTCACAATGGAAAAGGACGACGCAGATATAGACATCAGGGTGGAGGACTGTGAAATACTAGCGAGAGGAGGTACTAGTGGGTTTAGCGGCCTTAAAAGTGGATAAATCTGCAGGCCTGGATGAGGTGTATCCCAGGCTGTTGAGGGAGGCAAGGGAAGAGATACCAGGGGCCCTGGCAGTAGTTTTCAAATCCTTTCTGGCCACATATGAGGTGTCAGAGGACTGGAGGACTGCTAATGTTGTCCCTTCATTAAAAAACGGGAGGAAGGGATAGACCAGGAAATTACAGGCCAGTCAATCTAACCTCGTTGATGGGGAAGTTACTAGGAAGAATTCTAAGGGACAGAATATATCTGCACTTGGAAAAACATTGATTAATCAGGGATAGTCAGCATGGATTTGTTAAGGAAGGTCATGTTTGACAAATTTGATTGAATTTTTTGAGGTAAGCAGGAGTGTTGATGAGGTAATGCATTTGATGTGATCTATGTGGACTTTAGCGAGGCTTTTGGTAAAGACCCTTATGGCAGGTTGGTCAAGAAAGTAAGAGCCCATGAGATCCAAGGCAAAGTGGCACGTTGAATCCAAAATTGGCTGAGAGGCAGGAAGCAGAGGGCGATGGTACAGGGATATTTCTGTGACTGGAACTCTATTTCCAGTGGGGTTCCACAGGGCTCAGTGTTGGGGCCCTTGCTGTTTGTGGTGTACATACATGATTTGGACTTAAATGTAGGGGGTATGATCAAGAAGTTCGCGGATGACACAAACATTGGTAGGGTGGTAAATAGTGAGGGGGATAGCCGTAAATTGCAGGAGGAGATCAGTGGCCTGGTCAGGTGGGCAGAGCAGTGGCAAATGGAATTCAACCCAGAAAGTGTAAGGTAATGCACTTGGGGAGGGCTAACAAGGCAAGGGATTACATTATGAATGGTAGGACCCTGGAAAGTACTGAAGATCAGAGGGACCTTGGTGTACATATCCACAGATCCCTGAAGGTGGAAGGGCAGGTAGATAAGGTGGTTAAGAAGGGCATATGGGATACTTTATTAGCTGAGGCATAGAATACCAGAGAAGGGAAGTTATGCTGCAACTGTATAAAACGCTGGTTAGACCACAGCTGGACTACTGCAAATAGTTCTGGTCACCACATTATAGGAAGGATGTGATTGCACTGTAGAGGGTGCAGAGGAGATTTACCCCAGGATGCTGCCTGGGCTGCAGGGTCTGAGCTATGAGGAAAGATTGGATAGGCTGGGCTGTTTTACTTGGAGCAGCGAAGGTTGAGAGGGGACTTGATAGAGGTGTACAAGATTATGAGGGACATGGATAGGGTGGACAGGAAGGCACTTTTTCTATTAGTAGAGGGGTCAATAACCCATAGATTTAAGGTGAGAGGTAGAAGGCTAAGGGGGAGTTGAGGAGAAATTTTTTCACCCAGAGGGCGGTGGGAGTCTGGAACTCACTGCCTGAAAGGGTGGTTGTGTCAGAAACACTTGTAACATTTAAGAAGCATTTAGATATTCACTTGCATTGCCATAGCCTCCAGGGCTTTGGGCCAAACGCTGGAAAATTGTAGTCAGATCTTTATTGACTGGTGTGGACACGATGGGCCTAATGGCCTCCTTCTGCGCTGTAAACGTTTGAATCTGAGTTTTTACACACTTCCAACTTTAAAGGAGGAGACAGGGTTGAGTATGGTGAGCTGCAATGTGGGTGGTGAATCCGGGGACATGGTAGCCCAGCTAATATTAATGGGCAGATGTCATTGCCATTCAATTTTCTGAGAGTCCCAACTGTACCCAGCCAGATTGACAAGCTGATCAGCAAGCAGAAGCAGGAATTTTGCAACAGGAGGTTGCAGCCAGGGATCCATACAAATGGATCCCTGAGGGTGATGTTGGCTCTGGAGGCCCAAAGCTGCTTCGTGAGGCCTGGATGAGCATTCCTGCCCTACAGACAGTTAAAATAAAATTTTTAAATTTTCCTGCCCATGGTCCATCTCCCAAATGGCCTGATGTTGAAGCCATCCCAACTCGCCTGTTTGGCCTCCAACTAATATTGCAGTCTAGATCAGGTGACATGAGGGCCCAGCTCCATATTTAAAGAAGAACCTACATTCCTTCCTGCGGGTGTCCCACTTAGGGTTGCCAACTCTCCAGGGTTGGTCTGACATCTCCAGGAATTGAAGATCAATTTCCAAAATACTACTGTGTGCAACCCTGGAGAAAAATCATCGGCTGGTTAAAAAAAATTGGGGTGTGCAAGTGAATATGCAAGTGAATATCTAAATGCTTCTTAAATGTTACAAGTGTTTCTGACACAACCACCCTTTCAGGCAGTGAGTTCCAGACTCCCACCGCCCTCTGGGTGAAAAAATTTCTCCTCAACTCCCTTTACCAGATAGAAAAATATTGAAAATGATGGACAAAGACTGTTTGCTGACAGTTGAGCATCATCCAGTTGGGTAATGAATCTTTTTGCTTTCCAATTGACATAGGAAGGCTGTACATCACAAGGATGGATGTGTTGGCCAAGTAATGGCTGGAGTGTGGGGACAAGTCATGTGATGAAACCTCCAGGAATACCTTTAATCACAGTTAGCAACCCTAGTTCCACTCACCAGCTCAAAAGAGCAGTTAAAGATCAGGAGAGCAGAATGTCTGCCTTTGTTTTAAATGCCCCTCTCACCTGGTTTTCTTCAGGCAGCAGATAGTTAAAATTGGGGACATTATATTCCCCAATGTTTCTTTGTTAATACATCTCAATATTGTTTGTACAACTGTACAGTGATGTTGTAATATGATAGTGTTGAAGGCTCCTTGATTAAAATGCTAGTAATGGCTTACCTTGATTTGTTGTAGATGCTTTTTGGCATATTAGCTGCAATTGGCTAATGAGTACAATGATATAATGTGATATTATTTGAAGCTTGCTGTGAATAAATGCTATTGGTATACTACTGTATGTGAATAATAAAAAGCTAATGGACAGCATTATAAATACAAAATGCTTAATTTTAGGACAGCACTTGTTTTGAAGGCAAATAAGGCTAAATTTCACAAAAATAACTTACTTACAATAGAGTGTAAAATTACAAAATAAATTGGATTGAACTCTTGGAACTTGAAGACTAATAATCACAATGGGGTTTTCAAAAATCTTCTATGTATAAACAAATATAATTGTATGTATGTAAAATTTACATATATAGGTGTCTGAAGCTGCTCAAGAGGATTGTGTTATCTGAATCCTTCATTGGTGGTGACTTCTTCCATTATTTTGTGTTGTGTATCACACTGGAGCAGGTACTTGCATGATGATGATATGGCTCTCTGGTGTTTCCTTTTGTAATACTGTTGCCCTCTAGAGGTGAGCCAATGGTAACTGAATAAAACGGCTCCGAAAGATTTCCAAAAAATATTGAAACACGTTGTACCCATGCTAAATGTTTCTGGTTCATGGGAAATGTATTGATGATTCTTGGCAGGTCGTATAACATGGCACAAGGATTTAGACTACGTGGCTTTTATCGATTGGATTTTCCTTGTGTTAAATCCCAGCTGCCTCTTTTTGGCATTATGTGCATAGTTATGCTGCCACAATGGCTCGTTAGTATTTCTTAGGATTTTTATGCAAACTTGTTAATTGTAATTATGTTGGATCAATGCCTGTATAGACAAAAGAGAAATATGAAAAGGCCTTGGATGAATTGAGTAAATGCACACCGCAGTACATGGAGAATATGGAACAAGTGTTTGAACAGTGCCAGCAATTTGAGGAGAAACGACTGGTTTTCTTCAGGGAAGTGCTTCAGGACATCAAAAGACACCTAAACCTCACCGAGAACAACAAGTGAGTATTAATTAGAGCTATATAATACATAACTATCCATCACACACACATTCAAAATCATGTTTCACTTAAAAAATGCTGCAAATGTTTAGTAAGTCAGGCCGCATCAGTAGAGGGAAAAACAGAGTTAACATTTCAGGTCTGATCAACATCAGTTCTGATGAAAGGTTATTGACCTGAAATGCTAACTCCGTTTATCTCCCCACAGATGAAGATGTGGAGATTACTCCAGAATGCCTTATGCAACAGCATGATAATGTTGTTACATATTCAAAAATGCATTATGCCATTGGGAACCTAAACAACTAGTTATTCTGCAGCTGGGTACTGGCCTCAGCAGTTTGGAGATTGTACACAGGAAACTAGATTTCAGGACATTTGGCCAAGGGATGAAAGAAGAGCAAATATTTCCATAAACTAAGACCATGGTTTGAGCTCTGTTTTTGGATGAGATTCCAAAAGTGTAGGTGCTAAGAATTGTGGAAAAGATCATTGTTTTAAGAGGAACTAGCACTTCTATATTAAAGATTGTTAGCTTAATTCTTACAGAGAGCAATTTCTGGACAAAACAAAACCAAGTGTAGCAGGTTGGATGTCTTTGTCACACGTTGCCAAGAGCTGGAGCATGAATGTACCCTTTTAGTTTCCTTGCAAGGTCCTTCATTTTGCTGGGGACAGGCCAGATGTATTTCTCACAGGGAGAGGAAATCTTTAATGTAATCCCAAGTTGCTTGTGTGCCTCCTAGCGACTGCCTCATACATTTTAAGATCCCTGAGCACATGTGTAGTGTGGTAATAAAATCATGCCTTGCAGGAAGAAAAATAACTTCTTAAAAATAGTGGCCCAGACTCAGCAGTAATAATGAGGGTCAAACTATCAGCATTCTCCAACATTGCTCCTCTCAAGCTGACAGCAGTTCCTGGGATCTGCACAAGCTCAGCTAAAAGCAGAAATTCAGAAGATACTGTCAATGATTATTTGCTTCTTCAGAGCTGTGCAGCTGAGGCACTCCAGTTTGCAATTTAAAAAAATTTCTGAAGAGGACCTGGCCATTTTACACCATTAATCACGCTATAAAAACCCTTGGGAAAGTTATGTTGAATGAATTGCAAATAGGTTTTTAAATGGCATACTAAGTTCGTAATTACTGCTGAACAGTCTCACTGCCCCTGAAAAACTAATTTTATATTTGTGGAATATGATCAAAAAAACACTCTTTAAAAACATTTTGTTTATAATACTTCAGTTTCTTAAGCAGCATAAGCACATGTGAATGTCTCAATCATTTATTTCACTCCATTTAAAATTTAATGAAAAATGAAAAAAAAATCAGTGCATTTACTTCCTGGTTTGCTGTTGAAAAAAACCTTCAAGATGATTGTTTACCTTGTTTGATACGCCACTGTGTTGCTCTGTATCTGGAGATCCCCTTGACTTGGTGCCAGATTCAAGCTAACATCTGGAAAGGCTGAATCCATGCCATCGAATATCATTAGACTATTGAGGGTAGCTTTCTTCCAGCTCAGCTGCAAATGCAGGCACTGCACTGCTGGCAGTGAAATCTGGGCCAGTTTACTCAAAGCCAAGTGTTTGGATGATTTTCCAAGGGGGCACTTTTAATTGGTCCCTTTTGTACTAGCTTGACATAGTGAAGATCTAAATAGTAAAATCTGAAATTGGCACACCAGCGCCACTTCCATCAAAGATAAATCGGTGGGTTAGAAGTGGAGTATCTCTGCATCTATTTCTATATAACAGCTAGAAACTGCTGGTTCCAGAAATGTATCTATCATAAAATTATGTACATATGCATATTAAAACAATACTATCTACAAGTGAAACCACAACATAACACCTACTCCCAAGGTCAGTAGACATGTGTTGGAAGGCTGACTGCCCTACATGCAGCTGGGTGAAGGGATGTGCTCAAAACTAGACACTGTAAACACACCAATGCCACATAAGCATATGTGCTGTATCATGTGGAAACATACATGATGGCAAGTTTTGAAGAAAATCAGGGACTCGCTGACTGTGAGTAGTCTAAAGTGACCAGCCTTTAAATAAAACCAGAGGATCTGTGAGCTTTGTATAGAACTAGGGCAAATTCTTACATTACAGATTACAACAAATGGCAGCCATTAGTGCACAAACCATAAGACTGCTCAATCACAATGTTCCTGGAATACTAACAAGGGAACATCGCTGTCTACAGAATACAGATGAGCCAGGTTGCACAGGAGCATCTCTGGTAAACCAATTAACATTAAGGCAATTTCAGAAAAACACAACTATATTATTCATTAGCCATTAGCAAGTGGTGTTTTGAAAGAAACATTTTGCCGAGTAGACAATCTTAATGAATCTGCATTGGCACTATGTTGCTACGATGAGATATCAAAAACAAGCTCATTCTGTCATAGGATCTTCTTAACGCTTCCTTCCTTTTATAAAAACTACTGGCTTTTCAGAAATCAGTCCTGGATTTGAGTGCGTACCCTCCAATACCTGATTCTGGTCTCCTTGCATTGCCCTTCTTCTGGTCTGCCTTCAGAAATTGACCCATCTTGGCCCTACATTCATTGACAGTCTCCGTAAGTTGCCCCTTTTTTTGACCTCTTCCACCTTCAAAACCTACTCAAAACCTCCTTCTTTGACCTCTTCTAGTTTTTTTAACTCTGTGAAATGCCTTGAGACATTTACAGTTGGACTGCCCCCAACCATTACTTATTTACATTATCTCTCTTTCTCTTGGTGTTTTATGCCATAAGCTTTTTCCTACACCTAGATTTCTCAACTCAATTAACCAGGATAGCCCAGTGGGATTGGAGTCCATGGGAAGTGCAAGAGTTTTCTTGAATGACTGTTATATCATGCACTTTTAATATTTTAAGTAGAGGATGATGTCTCAACAGTGCCGTCTTACCATTTTCTCTACTTTTCTCTTCCCCACTAAACCCCTCTTCCCCACCTCCCCCTCCACCTGCCCATGACATTCTGTTGTCAATCTTTTATCAGGCAGGGGAAATATTCATAATTAAGCTGAGTGAAAGCAGTTATGAATATTGGGAGGAGTGTGAAATACTGCAACAGGGGCATGTGTTAACTCACTTTTGGTCGTAAATGTGTGTGTTATTATTTACCATTTATCCATCTGTCCTCTTATAGTTACACCAACATTTACCGAGAGCTGGAGCAGGTAATCCGGATTGCAGACTCACAGGAGGATCTAAAATGGTTTAACAGCACACATGGACCTGGAATGCCAATGAACTGGCCTCAGTTTGAGGTAAAGTTTTCTTTGTCCTCATAATAGCACATGTAATGTTTTAAGATTTAACTTTAAATTATATATAATTAAAACATTACTTTTTTGACTAAATATTGCTTTGACTTTGAAGAGCTGTTTTATGTGTACTTGGCCTAATTGCTAAACCCTGCTCTGACGTACATCATGAGTGCTATTTTGTGGCTTAATAAAATGTAAACTTAAACAAGAAAAAGATTTTTGACAAAGCACAAATAACCAAAATTATATAAAACTGTACTGTTGGTAACGTAGATCAGAGACAGTATTTTCTATTGTGAAAATATTTGGTAGTGTTAGCTTGGCTCAGTGGTAGCATGCATTTCTAAGTCAGAAGATTGTGCAATCAAGCCTCCGTTCAAAGACTTCAGGTATCCTCTTCAGGCCAGTACTGAAACACGCTGCATTGTTGGAAGCTCCATCTTTGGGATGAAATGTTAAATCTGCCTGCTCAGGTGAACAAAAAAAATCCTATGGTGCTACTCAAATAAAGTTAGGGAACTTCTGCTCAACATCCACCCCTCAACAAATGCCAGAAAAATAGATTAACTTGTCATTCATCTCATTGCTTTAAGTGAGACTATGTGCAGAAAGACAATGACCCTATTCAGAAATAATTAATTGTCTGTAAAGTACTTTGGGATATCCTGAGCAGATGAAAGATGTTGAATAAATATTAGTATTTTCTTTGATTTCAGAAGGTTAATATACAGAGGCAATTTGGCATCCAAAAGGAACCCATTAGCACCCCTCAATAAAGCACTCCAATAGTTTGTTAAATGATTCCAGAGTTTTTTGCCTCCATTGTGCTACCATTCCACATGCTGATCTATCCTTTGTGTGAAGAACATCATGGCATTTGTTCTATGCCTCTGTCTCTTATTCAGTTGTCCTACTGTCACATTTTATTTTGAAAAAGTGGTCTACTTTTCTCATGACATTTAAGGCCAGACAAGACCCTCTTCATTGATAAAAACAAAAAACTGCGGATGCTGGAAATACAAAACAAAAACAGAATTACCTGGAAAAACTCAGCAGGTCTGGCAGCATCGGCGGAGAAGAAAAGAGTTGACGTTTCGAGTCCTCATGACCCTTCGACAGAACTAGGCGAATCCCAGGAAGGGATGAAATATAAGGTGGTGGGGGGGGGTGGGGTTGGGTTGGGGGAGAGAAGTGGAGGGGGTTGGTGTGGTTGTAGGCAAAAGCAGTGATAGAAGCAGATCATCAAAAGATGTCACAGACAGCAGAACAAAAGAACGCATATGTGTCGAAGTTGGTGATATTATCTAAACGAATGTGCTAATTAAGAATGGATGGTAGGGCACTCAAGGTATAGCTCTAGTGGGCGTGGGGGGAGCATAAAAGATTTAAAAATATTTTAAAATAATGGAAATAATTGGGAAAAAGAAAAATCTATATAATTTATTGGAAAAAAACAAAAGGAAGGGGGAAGAAACAAAAAGGGGGCGGGGATGGAGGGGGGAGGTCAAGACCTAAAGTTGTTGAATTCAATATTCAGTCCGGAAGGCTGTAAAGTGCCTAGTCGGAAGATGAGGTGTTGTTCCTCCAGTTTGCGTTGGGCTTCACTGGAACAATGCAGCAGGCCAAGGACAGACATGTGGGCAAGAGAGCAGGGTGGAGAGTAAAATGGCAAGCGACAGGGAGGTTTGGGTCATTCTTGCGGACAGACCGCAGGTGTTCTGCAAAGCGCTTTACAGCCTTCCGGACTGAATATTGAATTCAACAACTTTAAGTCTTGACCTCCCCCCTCCATCCCCACCCCCTTTTTGTTTCTTCCCCCTTCCTTTTGTTTATTTCCAATAAATTATATAGATTTTTCTTTTTCCCACCTATTTCCATTATTTTAAAATATTTTTAAATCTTTTATGCTCCCCCACCCCCACTAGAGCTATACCTTGAGTGCCCTACCATCCATTCTTAATTAGCACATTCGTTTAGATAATATCACCAACTTCGACACCTATGTGTTCTTTTGTTCTGCTGTCTGACATCTTTTGATGATCTGCTTCTATCACTGCTTTTGCCTACAACCACACACACACACACCCCCCCACCACCACCACCACCTTATATTTCATCCCTTCCTGGGATTCGCCTGGTTCTGTCGAAGGGTCATGAGGACTCAAAACGTCAACTCTTTTCTTCTCCGCCGATGCTGCCAGACCTGCTGAGTTTTTCCAGGTAATTCTGTTTTTGTTTTGTAAGACCCTCTTTATTGCTTCCGTCCAAAACTGCAAAGCTAAGATTTATCCCATCATAAGTTTGATATTGGGGATCAATCTTTCTAAACCATCTCCAGGACTTAAATGCCATCCTTATCTTGGTGACCAGTTGATGTATGACCTGAGTACTGACTAGAGTGTAAGCATAACTTACATGGGCCTGCACTGTAGTTCCACATGACTTTTGTAGAGATTGTATATTCAGTGTGTCAATTTCAGTGAAACCTATGGATGTCTTTCAATGCATTTTTAGTTATTTCAACCATTTGGAGTGTGCTTATGTTGCCCATTTTTCTTCCGTGGTTAATACTTTGGATCCACCCAAGCCAAATTTAATCTATGATTAATCAATAAACTTATGTTTTAATTTTTATACCTCTTAAGTTGTCTCTTCAGGAATAAATGTTTAAATGTTTTACTATTTTGCCAGACCAGGAAAACTTGGTAATGTGCAAATATCTAACCAGATTTCTACCTGGAGGAGCAGTGTCTCCCAACTCTCAATGATGAACTAATTTTAAGTATCTGCTACATACAGGCCCAGAAGATTGGTCTTAACTTGTCTATATTCAAAATATTTAAATTTTGAAAATCAATTTTAAATGCATCATATTGTGACGACCATTGACCTGACATGCATGTACTGCTGTAGCTTGCTGGTAATGAATTATTCATGATGCATGTATATCTCACATGTCACAACTCACTTTTGGTTATCTAAAAGATTTGTGCGTAGTGCATGTCACACTTTAGGCATCATACTTTGTCATAGATTCAAGATGGTCTTTTTTGTTTGTGAAAAGGAGAAAAGCAGGCATTTTATATTGGGTGCTTCTGTGGTGAAGCCAGCAATTTACTGACCTCATCAATTTACAAAAGGCTGCAAAATTAGCTGATTTCTCTACAGCTGTGGTTTTAACAAGGCAGTTTGACAACTAAACATTACAACAATGTTCTATACCCTAGACTGCCAGTGAGGTTTTAATTTTTATCATTCATGGGATGTGGGCATCACTAGCAAGTCCATCTCTTACTGCCCTTGAGAAGGTAGTGGTGAGCCATCTCCTTGAACCGCTGCAGTCCATGTGGTGTAGGTGCACCCATAGTGCTGTTAAGGAGGGAATTCCAGGATTTAGACACAGCGACAGAGAAGGAACAGCTATATAGTTGCAAGTCAGGATGGTGAGTCGCTTGGAGGAGAACTTGCAGGTGGTGGTGTTCCCATGCATCTGCTGTCCTTGCCCTTCTAGATGGTAGAGGTTGCAGGTTTAGATGGTGCTGCCGAAGAGTTACTGCAGTGCATCTTGTAGATGGTGCACATTGCTGTCATTGTTTAAGGGGGTGGATGAGGCGCCTATCAAGCAGGCTGCTTTATCCTGGTTGGTGTCAAGCTTTTTTGAGTGTTGTTGGATCTTCTTTGATTTTGTTAAAGACAGATCAAGCAAAAACTTGACTCACTTTCATAGTGAGTGAACAGAGAAGGACAACTGTGATTATATTTATTTGGTTCAATCAGTGCAATGAGTCTTTATGTAATAATATGAAAATAAGCAATAAGCCATACTTCCTCAAATCAGTGAGTCACCTTGCTTGATTTAAGCAAACTAACCTCTAGCTCCCCTGGTGTGTGCTAATTGCAGCCTTTTTCCTGGGTCTCACCGTTTTAGAGTATTATATGTCAAAGATCTGCCTTGTTCCTGTCCCTGTCTTTGTTTTGTGGAGCTTTCTCTTCACAGCCATGAAGAGATTTAAAACTTTCTTAGTAAAGTCGGTGTGAAGTACATATTCACTACTGAAATAAGCCAACACATTCCTTGTTATATACAGTCTGAGGAAAAATCAATATTAGTTTGTTTAAATCTTAACCTATTGCCTCAGACCTAAAGATATATTAAGTAACTTTTCCAGATCCTTTTCTATGGAAAAATGGTCTGAAGATCCTGAAACATGACTGTCACCAAGGGTCCCTCATGAATTTTAAGTTAAATGGAAACTGTTGATCTGCTGTGGCTCAGTTGATAGCCTCTGAATCCAAGGCTTGAGCACAAAAATCAAGGCTGCCACTCCAGTGCAGTACTGAGAGAGCACTGTTGGAGCCCGGTGCTGTCTTTCAGATGAGATGTTAAATGGAGGCCTCATCTGCCCACCAGGCGGATGTAAAAGATCCCATGGCACCGTCTCGCAGAACAACAGGGGAGTTATCCCCAGTGCCCTGGTTAATATTTATCCCTCAATCAATGTCACGAAAATCAGATTATCTGTCATTATCACGTTGCTGTTTGTGGGAGCTTGCTGATGCAAATTGGCTGCCGTGTTTCCTATATTACAACAGTGACTAATTTCAAAAAGCACCTCATTGGTCATAAAATGCTTTGAGATGTCTGGTCATGAAAAGCCCAATATAAATGGAAGTTTTTTTTTAACATAAGCCTGCATGCATTTGCATGCAGTTAAATGATTTTGACTTGCTGTGCCTAAGAGGGGCAAAATTTATCTTTTACAGGAATATTCTCAAGACATGACTCATACAGTTGCTAAAAGAGAGAAAGTAAAAAAGGTTAATGAAGGTGTTACTAACATCTCACCAGGAGGAGAGCAGGTGACACAGGCTGTAGACCGGGGCAGGTAGGTGCACTCAAAGGTGGGATTTCCTCTAAAATTAGTAATTGTGGTAGAAAACTAAGGATCTGGTTTTTTCTTTGTTTGATTCTTCCACCTCATGATCTGTACACTGGGTAGGTACAGTCCCCCAAGGGTCCACTCTCAAATGTATTTCAAGCTTGTAGTACCACTTAGTAATAAATGTTATAAAATGGGATGTCTGCATATTTACTGGTGTTTTTATCATATCTGGTCAGATCTGGGCTGTGTGATTTGTGTCGAAGCAGCAATATCGTGAAATAGGTAGGAAAGTGTACCTGAAGTGCCTGCTCCTAGTTGCTCTGACCAGTAGTTTGGAAACACAAAATGAGGAATTGACGTGGCAGATCCATAAAACAATGACAGCAATTTTTGCCCAAGTGTGTGACCTTGAGGCAAATTTGTAGGTGTCAGTGTTCCCACAATATTGTTGTTCTTGTCCTACCTAATGGCAGTGTTCGCAGGAGAGAAAATGCTGTTGAAATAACTTGGGTGAATTGGTACAGTTTATCCAATGGATTGTGTATATGACAGCCTCCTCATGATGGAGCGTCTGTCAAATAACCGAGGAGGAACTCCTGACTGGGTCCCAACAACTACAACTACCTTTTTTATATTGGGTATGCCTCAAACAATTGGAGAGTCTCTCTTCGGCAAAAATGTAAGTAAATGAGGATCAAAGCTCCCTGGTGCCATACTCTGTTGAATCCCACCTTGATGTTGAGGGAAGCTGCTCTTAGCTCTCCTCTGACACTCAGCTCGAGTGTTCATGTCTGGATCAACCCTATCATAAGGCCTTGAGCCAAGTGATTCTATCAGATGCCAAGCTGAGCGTTGGTGAACTGGTTATTATTAAGTCGATGTTGCATGATGGTATTATTGGCAACTCTTATCATTTTACCAATGATGTGGCTAGATCCAAGCACATGTTTGAGACCCAGTATTGGATAAGCAGAAATTTCTTCCAACAAAATATTGAGAAGACTACTGTTTTCAGCCCCCAACATATATTCTTCCCTAGTCACTGACTCCATTGCTGTCCCTGCCAACCATTTGAAGCTGAACATGACTCTTTGCAACTTTGGAGCCATTTTTCACCTCAAGATGAGCTTCCAACCACATCTGTGCCACTCCTATCCTAGGACTCTACTTCTGACATAGGAACATAAGAGTTAGGAGTAGAAGCGGGCCATTCGGACCTTCGAGCCTACCCAGTTATTCGGTTGCAGACTTAAATCCACTTTCCTGTCTGCTCCACACCCCCCGCCATCCTCCACCTCCCCCACCACCTCGTAACCCTTGACTCTCCTATCTGTCAGAAGTGTCTCAGCTTATCTTCTGCTGAAACCCTCATCCATGCCTTTGTTACCTGTAGATTTGACTATTCCAATGTATTCCTGGCTGACCTACCATATTCTACCTTCCATAGACTTGAAGTCATCCAAAACTCTACTTCCCATGTTCTAACATGCACTGAGTCCCATTCACCCGTCAACCCTGTGCTGTCTGACCTACGTTGGATCCCTCTTGAAAATTTAAAATTCTCACCCTTATTTTAGATTCTACTGTGACCTCGCCCCTTCATGTTTCTGTAATCTGGTTCAGCCCTCTGAGGTATCTGTGCTCCTCCAATTTTGGCCTCATAAGTATCCTGGATTTTAATTGCTTCATCATTGATAGCCATGCCGTCATTTGCCAAGGTCCCAAGCTCTGGAATGCCTCCTTAAACTTCTAACTCTCTATCTCTCTTCCCTCCTTTAAGACACCTCTTAAACCTACGTCTGCCATCCTAATATCTCTTTTTGTGGCTTGGCGTCTGATTTTGTTTGATAATACTCTTACGAAGTGTTCTGTGTTTTATGATGTTAAAAATGCTATATAACTACAAGTTGTGTTACATATTTCCTGTTTTTTTTTGTGGATGTGACGTACGTGGACATTTGCCTGCATTGTTGGCTAGAAGCCAGTATGGCAGCCGCAGTGGAATAGCTTGGCTAGTGCAGTAGGTCGCTCTGGTGCACTGATTTTCAACACCACTGCCAGATGTTGTTATAGCACCAGGGCCCAGGTCTACAGTATTTAGTGCACTCGCCACTTGTTAATATCATGTTGAGTAGACCTAATTGACTGGATATTCCCCTTTTTGATGGAGGGGACCTTCAGAAGAGGGTGAGTAGTAATGGGATTTAAACTCATGATCTCTGGGTTTTTAGACTAGTACCACAGTCACAAGGACATCCTGCTTCAAATTACCTGTTGTTCTCCCCAGTCCCTGAGAATGATTGTAGTTTTTGGCGTTTTTTAAGCATAAGCACACTAATATTAGATGGTTCATGCAATGGAAATGCATTCAAGAATTGACTGTATGTAACAGTTACTGAGAGTTGAGACATTTAGATCCATTAGAAGGAAATTGCCTTAACCCCCTCCTCTGCCAATGCCGCAGTCTTCCCACAGGGCTCCAACTGTCAACCATCTCTGTGGAAGCTGGTCACTTTCCTGCCTTCCCAGAATGGAGAGCCCATTTGCCACCCATAGCTCACCAGCAGAATGTGATTGAGGCCTGGGCCTCTGGTTAGTTTGAGCCTATTTCAGAGATTAGGCATGCCCACTCTGCCTGCCTGTTCTTCACCAGTATTCAAAATCAGGCCTGTGCACATATTGAGACTAAAATTCATTCAAAGAATGATGCAATAATTGGGATTTATTCATCAAAATTCACTCCTCCATAATTCAAAAAAAGAAAGAACTTGCATTTATAAGGCCTTGTGTTCTTAAGTCTTTTGCAGGTAATGATGCGCAGTGATTGTAGGGAAAAAGATCAGTTTGGTGACTCGTTAAAATGCGCAGTTTTCTGAGACCTCAGTGAACAGTTAATTGTTTCTAGGGATTCTTTACAAATGCAGGTGTCCTTTTCTCACTCTCTGAACAGAGGTAGTATCTGCCAGAATAATGAGAGAAGTTACAGTAATAACCCTTTTGCTGAGGATGAAGTCAACCACGAGGTGAAGGAGATCCGGAAAGAGGAAAAGAAAAAGTTGGTGAAAACCGTCTGTCTTTGCTTGGGGAATTTTTCACTAACATTCACTAACATTCACTAAGTTTAGCTACTCAGTGGGGCAAATCTATTAATAGGACTGTTGCCCTAGCTTGTGTTCCCCTCACTGTCTCTGTAATGACTTAATTTGCCTTAATCTTTGTGTCACAATGGTTCTGTGTATCTGGGTGAATTTCTCACCATCTTTCTAGATTCCTTTTATATATAAAAATCTGCATAATGAGCTCATATTCTGGAATAAAAATAAAAAATACCTGAAAAAACTCAGGTCTGGCAGCATCTGTGGAGAGGAACACAGTTAACGTTTCGAATCTGTATGACTCTTCAATAGGTCTAAGTAAAAATAGAAGAGAGGTGAAATATAAGCTGGTTTAAGGGAGAGGGGGGGAGGGGGTGGGACAGGTAGAGCTGGATAGCGGGCCAGTGATAGGTGGAGATAATCAAGAGATGTCACAGACAAAAGGACAAAGAGGTGTTGAAGGTGATGATATTGTCTAAGGAATGTGCTAATTAAGGGTAGAAAGCAGGACAAGCAAGGTACAGATAGCCCTAGTGGGGGTGGGGTGAAGGAATCGAAATAGGCTAAAAGGCAGAGATAAAACAATGGATGGAAATACATTTTAAAAAATGGAAATAGATGGGAAAAGAAAAATCTATATAAATTATTAGGGGAAAAAAAAGGGGGGATCGAAAAGGGGGTGGGGATGGAGGAGAGAGTTCATGATCTAAAATTGTTGAACTCACTATTCAATCCGGAAGGCTGTAAAGTGCCTAGTCGGAAGATGAGGTGCTGTTCCTCCAGTTTGCGTTGAGCTTCACTGGAACAATGCAGCAGGCCAAGGACGGACATGTGGGCATGAGAGCAGGGTGGAGTGTTGAAATGACAAGCGACAGGGAGGTCTGGGTTAGGCTTGCGGACAGACTGAAGGTGTTCTACAAAGCGGTCACCCAGTCTGCTTTTGGTCTCTCCAATGTAGAGGAAACCACATTGGGAGCAATGAATGCAATAGACTAAATTGAGGGAAGTGCAAGTGAAATGCTGCTTCACTTGAAAGGAATGTTTGGGCCCTTGGATGGTGAGGAGAGGGGAAGTAAAGGGGTAGGTGTTGCACCTTCTGCGGTTGCATGGGAAGGTGCCGTGGGAGGGGGTTGAGCTGTAGGGTGTGATGGAGGAGTGGACCAGGGTGTCCCAGAGGGAATGATCCCTGCGGAATGCTGCCAGGGTGGATTGCTTTTATCATATTCTGGAATGTTGTCTGCATTATGTAGCCTCATAAATAAAGGTAGTGCTTCTCTAGTATTCTAATATCAAGTGCAGCTTAAAGGGGAAGAAGTTGTGTGTTTAAACTCCTCTTTGTTTAAACTTTGTGTTTAAACTCCACTCCCATTTTACACCTAAACACAAAAAAGGTAGTGTTTGTTTTTTTTCTGACCATGTAGACATCCTTCCTGCAAGGCTGATCAATGATGCCATCATGCATTCTGGAATGACTCCATTAGAAACCTGTTTATGGACATGAGTTGAACCAACTCAAAAACTGATTCATAGCTACAGAACCTTAGAAAACACAAGCTGCTCTCTGTTTCAGATGTTGAGAATTTTCAGCCAATAGTCTGGTTTTCCAGGGTGCGGCACTACCCGTTTAGCACTTTGGCTGGTCCAAAGTTTGGCTCCACATTTACTAGTGGAGTGGCTCTACAGTCCTTACCAAGGATGTCGAGGAGCAGCCTTGGAGGACCGAAGTCGAGGTTCTTCATACAGCTCCAAAATGGATGTTACTATTTTCTTTTGTACTGAATATTCTTTACAACAAAAGAGAGTACTTACAAAAGGAATCTTCTGTACCTTCCTTCTCCTTTAATGAAAAATCAACCAGTTGAACTTCATTTATTTTAGGTCTGTGGGCTGTTCAGATCAAACAATGGTGTTTCACTCACATCTTTAACTTCAACTCTATTGGATGCACCTAATAATGCTAATTGAACCAAACTTGTCATAAATTTCTTTGTGTTACTTTCATTATACTGATGTAAAATATTTGAAGATGGGATTAGAAAGAAAAAAACTGCAGATGCTGGAAATCTGGCATAGAAACAAAATGCTGAAATACACACCCGGTTTATTCAGCACCTTTCAATAAGAACGGGCATGCATGGTTACACCTCAAATGTTAACTTTTCTCTCTACAGATGATGACTGGTTTGCTGTGCATTTTGAAGTGTTTTCTGTTCTTATGTGTTAGCACTGTAACTCTTCCCCCAGTTAAGGTAATTTTAATAACCCTTAACTGATGGTGGGAAGAAGTAAATTGTCCCAGAATAAATTTGAGGACATGACAAGGCCCACACACCCATCAAATTAAACACTGGCTCACTAGTAATGGTAAAAAATTTTTTAGAAGGGTCAGAATTGAACATGCAGGTCAACTAATAAGAGAGAGAGATTAGTATTAGTGTTCTTTCAGAAATTGAATGATCTGTGCATTTTCCTTATTTTCTATTTGTTTCTGATTTCTGCTTTCTACTTTTCTTCTTTACCATGGGGAGTTCTGATATTTTCTCTTTGGACCAACCTTTACAAATCAAATGAGTTTATGGCCTCTAGTCATACTGTGAAAGGGCAGTTAAAGCTCATTTATGACCCAATGCCCATATGAAGGAAGTTGTTTTCTGTGTGTTACTTGGTGCATCCCACTTACATTTGGCATCACTGCAGTTATAAAACCATATCCCTTATTTACGGGATGTGGACATCACTGGCAAAGCCAACATTTATTGCCCATCCCTAATTGCCTTTGAGAAGGTGGTGATAAGGCACCTTTTTGAAACGCTGCAGTCCGTGTGGTATTCCCATAGTGCTGTTAGGTAGGGAATTCCAGCATTTTCATCCAGCAGCCATGAAGAAATGGTGATATATTTCCAATTCAGGACGGTGTGTGACTTGCAGAGGAACTTGGAGGTAGTTGTCTTCCTGTGTGCCTGCTGCCCTTGTCCGTCTATGTCATGGAGGCTCTGGTTTTGTCAAAAAAGCTTTGGCAACACTTGTCCACAGGCCAGAATCAAAAATCACCATGGAAATGACAATAGTCCCTCCATTACAGCTTTAGTACTGGACACAACCTGCTTGAGGTGCCTTGCTTTCATGGTCAAGCTTTACCTGTGCCACGCCTTCTAAATCTTGGAACAGTGCCGCCTCAGGACATGTAGATGGATAACGCAGTGTACTTTCTTGAGTATCCAAGTCAGAATGGAGGTAGAGGAAGCCAAAGTTTCTGGGCTCTGCCAGTGGCTCGAGGCCATTGATACATATTTTGCTGTCTATGCTGGGAAACAATGTGTAGTATGAGATTAGCTGTTTTTGAGAGAACATTACACTTCATTCTGCTTTATAAAGAATCCACTTCAAGGTGGATGTTGAACAGACTGTTCAGTGGCTTTTGGAGGTGTGGAGGAAAACCATTCTCAGCTGAATTTTTTTCCTCCACCTGTACTGTACACTTTTTTCTGACGATGTTTGTCATTGCATAACTCTATTCAAGTAGGACTGACGTCTAATTCTAAAACTGGCATCAAATTGCACTCACTTTTCTGTAGTTTGAGCTGGCTTTGTCTACTACCCATCAAATTCTATTTAGATGACCTTGTGTTAGAAAGAAGTAAAAACAAAAAATTCCAGAAACACACAGCATGCCAGTCAACTCTTGGGGGGAAGGGGTGGTAGGGTTGGGGAAGGAGAGAGAGATTTAATGTTGTTAATGGACCCTTCAGTAGAATATCAATTATGATAGGTTCAAGTCCTGGGGGTAAACCTCTTTTTCCAGTGCTGGCTGTCAGTGCATTTCCCCTCTTTGTTTTTTATTTCAAGTTTCCAGCATTCAGTCTCTCTCCATCTTTTTATTAATTTCCATAGGCAGAGAAAAGGCTGATCTGGTAACATTGTGCAGGTTGTTTTTTGCTCAGTACTGCCCACCTCATTCTGTTGCAGTGTGAGTAGCTACGAGAAGAACCAGGCATACTCTGCCGAATGGTCCGATGATGAAACAAATAACCCTAGCACAAATGATGCTAATGGAGGAGCAAATCCATTTGATGAGGAAGTATCTCCCACCCCTGGTGTGCGAGTTCGCGCGCTGTATGATTACGAGGGGCAAGAGCAGGATGAACTGAGCTTCAAAGCAGGTGAGACTATGTAGAAAAGATCATTTTTGTGTATGTGTCACATGACTGGAAAGTCACCATTTGGATATTTGCCAGTGTTCCACATATGAGATAAAAGGCTTCTCAGATTTCTGGACTTCTTATCCACTTACATAATGGCCAGAATTTGTTGTAACAGGCCATCTAACTGTGTCTGCCATTAGGTTTTTAAAGTCTTCTGTGCGACAAGTTGCTGAAAGCATGAACTGAGAGTGATGCAGTGAGGGGAGAGGGAGTGAAAGGACTAACTACTTGTTTTATCCCTTTCAAATGCAGGTGATTTCTTAACAAAGATCGAAGATGAAGATGAGCAGGGTTGGTGCAAAGGACGTCTGGAGAATGGACAGCTTGGCTTGTATCCAGCTAATTATGTAGAGGTTATCTGATTGCACGTTGTACTTGCTGAGCTAGTTGCTGCTGCTGTATATATGTGTTATAGATACTGCTGTTCTTGTTCTGAGGTGATTTGACAAATCATTTCATTTTGTACTTTTTGTTAGTAGAATAGTGCCCTGTTATCATTTGTGCAAATCATGCTTTCATCTGTGGGCTCAAAAGACTATATCCTTTAATAGTCAATGTAAAACATCTATTTAAAAAGAAACCTACTTAACTTCTATAGTGAGTCCTCTTCCATTCTTGAAGTGGCACCCCATTTGCTCTTCCCGTTGTTTTACCAGGAAGCCTCATTCTGAACTCAGTTTCCCATCTCTCCTTTATCCATCTTACAGGTAGTCTGTTTCTGTCACTTGGATTCCAGTTATTGATTTTCTTTCGCCAGCTCCCTTAACTGACTGACTGTGCATGGTCACTAAATCGTAGCCACGGCCAAGGTACACAGGCATAGGTGTAGATGCATGCACACATGCTAGAACTTTGACGCATCAATTTGATGCTCATTGTGTGTTTCTTTTTGACCAAATCCATTGCTCATTGCGATTCCAATTGAAAGCCATTCATGGGAATGCCTATTCCAAGAGCCATGTGTTCCCTGTGCCCAGTAATACTCATTGATCAATTTAAAGGTGAATGTGGTTACCCCATTGGACAGTGATGTGTCCGCTAGGTTCTCAAAAATTTCTGCAGCTTTTCATTGATTTATCAGAAATTGTAAAATTGGTTGAGGTATTTGCACTGAATCCATTCATAGGCATTAAAGGGCCCAATCACTTGTTTATTGCGGCACTTGGATAGTTAAGGCAAATGAAATTCTAATTATTAAATTCACTTAAACATTAATGTTTCAGCTGTGAGACTGGCCATTTTTGTGTTTAAAAGAAGATTTTCAGTGTAAAGTTCATAACGACACTGCCCCATTTATGACTGTTGTACAAGTGATTGATTTAATACAATTGTGTTGTCCACCATCAGCCACTAATTTAATTGTCAATGCATTTAAGTCTGCTGCAATAGATCAAATAATCTAAATATTTCCTATTGAAATAATCATGTCTCCTTTAAAAGGTAGCCAATGTCTTGTTAGAAAGTGTGGAGAATGAATTATGTGTTGCCAGTAACCATATTTCCTTTTGCTGCTGTGCATTGCAATGTTGGGAATATTTTCTTAAAGATATTTAGCTTATTCAACCTAACTAGTGCAGGGGAGTGTAGAGTATCACAGTTCATGCAACTGTCATGCACACTGAGGCCAGAGTATCCAGTTGAATTAAAATCAGAAGCTGAAAAGTAAATGCCACTGAAAGGTAAAGGCTGTGTGATCCCTAGACCTTTGCAGTTAAAATAACCAAGTCCTGAAGTAAAATAGAAAGGTCTTTACAGTTTTTATACTGCTGCCCTTACTGTTTTTTTGTCACCAGAGGGCTCAGATGTCTAAGTAAATATAAGCATGAATACAAAAGCAAAATACAGTAGAAGCTGGAAATCTGAGGTTCAAGCCGAAAATTCTGGAAATACCTAGCTGCTCTGACAGCATCTGTGGAGGGTGAAACAGTGTTAACATTTCAGCTCTGTGACAGAACTGATGAAAGGTCACAGAGCCTGCTAGACCTGCTATGTATTTCCAGCATTTGCTGTTTTTATTTAAGTAAACATTACCACAATACTAGAAGGGCCATCATTTTCAACATATCCAATGACTTTTACACAAATTTTCTGAAAATTCATATATTTTTTCTTTACCGCGTCCTAAAATAAAAACCATGTGACCTAAAGAACTAATGGAATCGTAACCTAGAGTAGCAAAGTCAAAGATCTAATGGAATCCTAACCTAGAGTAGCAAAGTCATATTTAATGCAAGGTAAATTAAGCAATAATGCTTGAGAATAATTTCTACATCTAAAGTCCCCTCTCCATTTTGTCACCTCTCCCTATGTGCAAAGTCTGTTTGTTTAGTTTCTCTGCAATATTTTTCTTAAATTATTGAACCCAGGTCTTCTAATGAGCAGGTTCTCTGCTCCATGCCTTCCCCCACACTTTGTAGGAATTGCAAGCCGTTGTGTGCATCTTTATGGTTCAGTTATCTATCTGTTTCTTGGGCCAGTAATGTCAAAATAGTCAATATGGAGGAGGAAAAAGAACTATCATCAACAACCAGCAGATTTTACTAGACTCTCATGAGATGACAGGAATGGGTGCAGACGTTTCTCTCTTTGCATCCGGGTATCATATATAGATAAAATTTAAGGGTGGGAAGGTCGTATGGATTTGTGGCATCTCATTTGGAGCAAACCTCCTCAAACATACTGCACTTCCCACAGCTGCTGCAGTGACAAAGTTTGCCAGCGCCCAGCAGTTTCTTGTAAGGCCGAGGTGAAGCCTGGCAGTTCTGAATGTTAGCTGCTATGTAATGAAGCTAAGTCCAGTGGGAGTTATAGCTTGAATGTTCTGTGGAAGATGGATAAAAAGAAAGGGGCGTTGTCATTTAAGCTATGACTTAACTTGCATGTTTAGGGTTTTAAAAATATTTTCTTGACACTTGATTCAAATTATTATAAGGGGGAAATGCTTGAGCTCCAGGTCTTTATGTAATACTCACTAAGACAAAAACCCAGATGTCAGTGACCATGCCCAGCAATTGTCACCTGTCTCAAGAGCAGCATATTTTGATGTAAGATTTGAGCTTTAGTGGAGTCCAACATTTGTATCCTTAATGTAAGCTGGATACAGCAATGATGGCTTTCTTACCCTGTTTAATGTTGGCTTTCACTGGTGCACTTTAGGTAGGAAAAGAAAGGAAGGGAAATTTGAGAGACTTAAGTCAAATGTGAGGTTATCCATTTTTACTTAACTCTCAAAGCAATTCCACTAATCATCAGTGCTTAGCCTTTATTGTAAAGTTTGTATGATACCTTCACTCATTCTTCCTCTGTTTTTATTTCATTTTGGCCCTGGAATGGTCACTTTGCTCCCATCTTTTTCAGCCAAAGTGCACATTAGTGCCAAAATGCTTTGTGTGTGTGTTTTTTTTTTTAAGTTCTTATTCCTGTATTTACCCACTCATTCTCCAACTCATTCATTCACTAACTTGGCACAAATTTTCAAATTTAAATATGCTTCCATATTAAATCCATTAGTGCTTTTCATAGGAGTCATGCAGCAAGCCCTATTGTCCAGCACTTAATTTAGGCAATCAGGGAAATGGGTGGAAAATCTCCAGATACTCCACATGACAATGTTGACAAACTTAGATTTTTATCATTCACACACCTTGATACATGAGTTGTGAAATTCCTGCATGTAAACAAACAAGTAGTTGGTCACCAGCATTCATAGCTATTTGTTCTGTGTCACGTATGTACTATCTGTATGTTTGGCCTGGGATGCTATGCATGTCTAACTTTATCCATCCAATGCTCTTGTGATTAAATTATGAGGGGTTTAACCAACAGTTAAATATTTATTTTGTTACCTGTCTGAATGTGCCATGAGCACTACTGTGTATTAAGCTTTGAAATACCATGCTTACTGGAGTGGGTTATAAAATCAGCAGCTGATGGTGGTAGAGGAAGGAAATTGGATCCCTAAACAAAGAATTGGATTGTACAAACTATGTGCCACTAGGTAATCATGGTATAGTAAATATCTGCTTGCATTATACTTCTGACTGTTCAGTCATTTAATGTGCTAAAAAAAATTGAATTATCCAACATTGCTACATTATGTTGCTTAATTGACAATGTGGAAATATATTGCTTTAACAATTGAATGATAATTCAAGTTAAGTGACTTTGAATTGAGAACTAAGTAGACTGTACTGGCAGTCAGTACTTTACAAGTGAGGTCTATTTGGTAACCTAAAACCTTCCTTACTTCTAAACCTTTTAACTTTTCTCAGATGTTTTAAAACACAAAAGCTGGACAGTGAAATGTGCTGCGTATATTTTTGTCTCCATTCCACAGCAGCATACAAACCTTTTAGGCTTTCCTTTAAAAATTTCATTCCAGAAGTTTGCCAGGGCAGGATAATTCCTGTTTCTGGCATTTGGACCTGCCAGGCTTGTGATATATATATTGCCAGCTCCCCATTGCTTTTTGACCCAGGAAAGCTAACTCCTACACAGCTGTGCCTGAAAGCCAATTCTAAATGATGAATGTCAAGGTTGCTGATTGGACAGTCAGTTCTGTCTTCATTAAGAAGGGGGCAAATATCATTTGAACCATCTGGAAACTTCTCTAAAATTGTTTCTGGCTGCACTTGTGCCCTGCAAGTATGAAGCTAGAATGGTATGAGACCGCTTCCAGGAGGTGATCTCAAACATCTTGCGTAAATTCACTCTGAGCAACTTGACACCAAATTCACACTACATGGTGTAACTGGCCTAAGAAAGATGTGTTGTTACTACTCACTTCCTGAAAGTGACTGCAGCTGTTGCAGGTGGGCTCGGGCATATGAACCCATATTCAATAGGTTTCAGTTTTTAATAGTTTTTGACTGCTATGGCTGGGAGTTCTGCACTATTAAAATGATTCATTCTCTACTTTGCCCTAGTTAATGCAAAGATGCAGCTGGAAAAAATGTATATTTAGCAGAATATTTTGTAACTAAAAGTCTATAAAGAATATATAATTTAAAAAGAACCAACCCTTGCAAAAAATATAACTGTAGCTCGACATGACAAATGTGATACATTTGCAAATCGCATCAACAATGTACGCAACATTTAGAATTTCTGAGTGTGTTTATATTAAAACGAATGGTCAGTACTATGCACGGGCACCTTCCCCCATATCTTTACCACCTGACAATTGCGTTGCCACCATTTGCCAAGTTCAGAATCGAAGCAGGTTAGGGGCAGGCAACAAGTCAGATAATGGCTTGAGTTTGAGGTTTGCTTTGCTAAGGCTAATTTGATGCCTGCACATCCTTCACAAGACAAAGTAAGGGGAGCAGAATGGGGGACTTGATCTTTAAAATCCAGATTTTTCAGTCTATTTTATTTGAATTATCCAGACAGCAATGAAAACAAACTGATGGCAACCCCATCAGTGAACTGGGATATGTTCCAATTTCTGCTACTGACCATTCTGCTTGAAATGCAGTCTGTGCACAATACAAGTTATTTATTAAATCAAAAAGGCAGTATCTGTGCTTGATTCACAAGGACATTTGTATGTCAATGTAGTGACATGTGGCAATGTAACACTTAATTAGTGTATTGATATACCATTCTGCAAATTCAACTCCAAATACATGTATAAAAGTTGCATATGATGCTGTTGTATAATCAGTGTATATGACTGTAATTTAACTGGTACCTTGTGATTGTACTTTGTGGATAAGTTTGAACTGAATTTCCTCTGTATGATCACTGTTGTGAAGTGAAAGCTCCCTTCCTTTAAAACCTATGTTTACATGTTAATTTAGCTGGAAGTTGATACTACTGATGTAGTGCCTGTTTGAACAATACCTGCTGTTAATGTGAACTGTAATTGAGTCATATATGCAATATGGAAACTGTTTCAGTTTTTTTTTGCATGGGATGCTGGGAGTGCCAGCTGGGTTCTGCCTCAGTGCTACGTGTGTCACATTGACATTACAGTAGTGGAATAGAGCTTTCCCGGCCAGTGGAAAGATCAATCAGGAACTAAGCTGAATTGCGAAGTGATTTATAAATCTCTAAGGACAGGGGTTTTGTTGAGTTGTCATTTTAGAATGTCCCAGAATCTGAAAATTATTTCAAAATGTAGCTGTACCAAATGGGCATCCATCAAAGCTGGAGGGAGTTTGAGAAAGCATCTACTTCATGTTCAAGCAACTTCTATTTGGACTGCCAAATGCACTGTCTTTCACTACAGGAATTGTGTGGTCTGTTCTCTGACTGAGTGGTACTGCATTTGCTCAGCAAAGTGATAATTGCTGTAAAAAGCTGGTGTTTAAGTCGCACCTTTGTGCATTGTCTTTGTGCCTCCATGTTGCTCCATATTTGCAACAATTTGTATGTTGGTTGGATCTGACTGCAGTTATCGCTTAACGGCAACCATTCAGTATGTTCATGTGTCTTCCAGGGTACACTTCAAAAAAAAATGCACTTCAGCATTCACAGTGCATTGTGTGGTTAATTTAGGCTCTAATTTAATTAAAGGAATATATTTTTCAATGAGAAATTTGTGAATTTAAAAAATGCTTATTGAATAGGAACTATACCTTGGGCCATTGCCTGACAAAGATTCCATTATCTTTCGCTGTTTCTGAAGTCTGAACTTCAAAACTTTGGCTCACCTCTCTCTCGTCCCCTCTCCCAAACAAAAATAGTTATTCTTCTCAACCTCAAGTCTTTATTGATTTTGGTAAATTGCTGAATTCATCCCATGATGAATTCCAGAGTATTGAAGATTTCTAATAGTGGAACAATTAGCAAATCATGCTTTGGCTGACTACACCATACGAAAGACAATGGAACAAGCTAAATATGAGTTTTCATAGCTTTGGTTGTCATTTGGTGGATAAGTCCCTTCTATTGTCTGCTCCACTTTGGCAAAGAAAGTAGTTGCCTTTATTGAACATACCTGAGGATTTTTGTCATTTATTCCGTTTAAAAGAAATATCAATAAAGAGACTATTTTATTGGTGTGTACAACCTTTTTATTTTCTGCACTGACTAATGTCCCATGATTTTCTGTCTCCTATAATGCTCATCCTAAATGCAAGAACTTTGGCTCCTTTTTTTCCCCTCGATCTTAAAACATTGGTCATAACTTGTAGCTGAGGGACTTTGTTGCATTAATGTTTTGTGTGGAAATACACATTTAAAAACCAAACTATGGAGAGACAAAAAGAAAATGGAAAGGAAAGAGCAGATGTTAAAGTAAAACTCATGTTTGTGCTCTTAAAATCAAAAATTCCCTGATGAAGTGGTCATTCAGTCCATCATGCCTGTGCCAATGCTAGCCCTACATCACAACTGCCCGGTCCTGTTTCCCTGCCCGTTCTACTATATTTCATCCAATTTAAGAATTCACAGCAGTGTTATGACACAGCACTGGTAAAGGCTATGTTATTTAAAATCCCAGAGGGAAACTTTAAACAACTGTCATAACCTATATTTTCAATTAGTATGTTTGAGATGCAGCTCTGAATTCAAAAATTAAATGAGATTTTTTACATAAATTAAACATTTATTAATATAACAACAAATTTAAATACATAGGTCTACAAATTACTACCATAATAACTTTTAAACAAATTCCCATATTAATCACTCCCAGGCAATCTTCCCCAAGGCAACAATAACCTTAAACAGACTTAAACAAACACCAGGCAAAGACATATTATCTTATGAATTCAAAATGATGTCCCTTGCAATTTGTTCCTTCGCAGACACAGTGGTAAGGCTTACAGGCTGTTTAGATATTACATGCCTCTGACCCTTTTCTGTATCTACTTAGCCTTCCCTTTGAATGCAAATTCTCATTGTATCACCAGGTTCTTTAAACCCCACCTCTTCTAACAACAAAACCCCTTTCATGATACCAAGTAATATAAACATATTGCTTGGTGCCTCCTAGCTAAGTGCAAGATTTCACCCCAGTCTTTGAATGGTTTATTCAACAGAATGCAAATGTACCCTCTACCTTACTGTTTAACATCTCAAAACTACTACACACAAAAGCACCCAGACTATCTGACTTTCTTCCAATTAAGACATGCACACCCACAGACACAGACCCTACTATAAGTCCAACTTAAAATAATTTCCAATAATTATAATATCTTCATGATATTCCCCTCCCTATCAAAAAATGAACCGTCATAATGCTAAAAGACGGCTTCATTCTTTTAAATAACCTATCTCACACTATCAGATGCATCATTAACATAACAATATGTATACACAATTGCTATCAACAAAAATCACTCCAGTTCAATGTCCAGGTTTTTTAAAATGTCCAAATTTCCTTTAAGCTTCAAACTCTTGATAACGGATCTGCGAACAGATTCTCTCCACCAGCAACATGTATAATCCATAGGTTAAATAGTTGTAATAATAGACACCATCTGAAAGTCTTGCACTTTGGTTTTGAAATTTGTCCAAAAACTTCAAAGGATTTTGGTCTGTATAAACAATTGTTTCTGATGAATTGTTGGCAAGATAAATTTCAATATGCTGCGACACTAACACAAACTCAAGGTCGCTTTTTCAACTGTTGAATATCTTTTTTGTACATTCAGCTTCCCTATTGGTTCTTCAATTCCAGTATCACCATTTTGTTACAGTGCAGCCCCCAATGCCTATATAGTTTGCATCAATGGCCAACTTGAATTGCTTGGCATAATTAGGTACTGCCAAAACTGGTGTCGTAGTTAACTATAAAATGACTTTTGACACTCCAGTGTCCATTGAAACTTCTTGTCCTTTTTTAAAGTTCAGTCAATGGAGCAACGATAATCCTAAAATTTGGTACTAATTTCCGGTAAAACCCAGTCATGTCCAGAAATCTTAAAACTTCTCGTTTTGTTGTAGGTACTGGAAAATCCATGATAGCCTTGACTTTTGCATCTCTTGGAGCCACCTTTCAATGTCCAATGTTATGGTCTAGATCCATAACTTGCACTTTTGCAAATTCACTTTTAACCAAGTTCATCACCAAATTAGCTTCTTGTAATCAAGAACATAATCCTTCCAGATGCTGTAAATGCTCCCCCCACATTGGACTGAAAACTATTAGATCATCAATATAAACAGCACAATTGCTTTCTGTCTTTGAAATGTCCCAGGTGCATTCTTAATACCAAATGGTATTAATACCAATTTTAACCCAATGTAGTCCACTTGACGTTCCAAAAGCCAATATCTTCTTTGCCCTCTCCAACAACGGTACTTGCCAATATTGTTTTAGCAAGTCAATTTTTGTGATAAATTTCAATTGTTCCACTTTCTCAATGCAATCTTCCAACCATGGTATAGGATATGAATTCGCTTTTGTCACTGCGTTCACCTTTCAATAGTCCATACACACTCTTTGTTTTCCATCCGGTTTCGGTACCAGCACAATAGGCAAACTCCAGTTACTGCAACTAGACTCAATTACGTCATTTTGAAGCATGGAGTAAATTTCTTTTTGTACTTGTGATAACTTTGCTGGATTTAATCTATAAGGATGTTGCCTTGTGAAGATGAAAACTGTACAGAGACATCATGTACAGCTAAATGGGTCTTTCCCAATTTATTCCCACAATAGGTTTGTGTAACTGCAATAGCTTTTCCAAATCACTTTGACACTTACTTGGAAGGTAACTCAGTATTTCATTTAAATTTTCAAGTACCCCCTCATTATCCAATTTGATTAGAGGAAAATCAATTTTAGAGTTCTTCGCTTCTACCTCTTTCTCATCATCCACGATCACTAATACTTTTTTTGTTCCTCTTCCCTGTCAAAGTATTTTTAAGCATATTTACATGACACACCCTCTGTTCCTTTCTTCTATCTGGAGTAGTTATTAAATAATTTACTTCACTCAATTTCTTTTCAATCCAGTAAGGCCCACTAAATCTTGCATTTAATGAATCACCTAGTATTGGTAACAAAATTAACACTTTCTCTCAAACAAAACTGTTGAGTTTTAGCTTTCTTATCTGCCTTCACTTTCATCACTTGCTGTGATGTCTTTAAACGTTCCCTAGCCAACTCATGCTCTGTTCAATCATTCCCTGAAATTTGATACGTAATCCAAGACAATAGTTTCTGAATTTTGATCCACCAATGTCTCATGAATCAATTTCAGTGGTCCTTTTATGTCATGACCATAAGCCAGGTCAAAAGGGCTAAAACCAGTTGATGCATTTGGAGCGTCTCTAATAGCAATTAACAAGAATGGAATTCCTCCATCCCAATCCTGTGGATAATCCTGGCAGTACGCTCTCATCAAAGTTTGATGCCATCTTTCCAAAGCTCCTTGTGACTCCGAATGATAAGCTGTTGACTTAAACTGTTTTATCCACAAATTGTTCATTACTTCCTTAAGCAGCTGTGACATGAAATTTGACCCCTGATCTGATTGTATTTCCTTAGGTAAACCATATCTTGTTAAAAAAAAAATTTAATTAACTCCTCCACAATCATCTTAGTTTTAATATGTCTTAAAGATATCGCTTCAAAGCCTTGTAGACACAGCCATTATTGTCAGTAAGTACTGATTTCCACTTTTAGGAAGTGGTCCTACACAATCAATCATGATCCTTGTAAAAGGTTCTTCAAAAGGTGCAGGCTTAATCACTGCTTGTGGTTTTCCTGTTATTTGACATGTGTGACAAGTTCTAGAGAATTTGACTACATCCCTATGCAATCCTGGCCAAAAAATTACCTCTGTATTTTTTCCTGTGTTTTCCTAATTCCTAAATGTCCCCCATTGGAATTTCTTGAGTAATCCTCAGAATCTCATTTCTATACATTAATGGGATAACAATCTATTGCACCTCACTACGGTTTTCATTTGCTGAGACATGATCGGGCCTCCATTTCCTCATTAAAATATCTCCCTTAAGGTAATAACATACTGGATTACATTTTGCTTCTGTTTCTGAATAAGCTTTCTGATATAACTGCTTTAATTGCAAATCATTTTTCTGTAACTCCACTACCCTCCTTGAGTTAAACACTTCAGCTGAACTGTCCTGTAGTCTTTCCTCCTGACCAACTTTATCAGACACACTGTCAGCTAATTGGATTTCAACACTTTCTTCTTGCCTTTGAACTGCCTGTCCTTCTTGTTTGTCTTATTCTTCCTGATGGGCTTTTGATCTCATTATCACACAATCAGGAAACAATTCAGGATGCTCCTTCTGTAACACCACTGTTGAAAACACTTCTACAGGCTGCTTAACTACCCTAGGCAACACCCACATTTGTGATCCAGCTATATCATTACACAGAATAAATTGAACCCTTGCAATGGGCAATTTTTCCACCACTCCAGTTATAACTTCACCTGTCCTCCATTTGCTCTTTAAATTTACCTTCCACAAGGGAATAGATTTAGCATCTCCATGAAACCCACTTTTAACACCTGCTCCTGCAATACTCCCTCTGAACAACAAATATCACTATCTCACAACATTAAAGATTAAGTAGCCCCTCCGTCTCTTAAAATTTTAACACCTTTACCTACTACACATTGTACACATGGAAAGACTTCCCTTCAAAAGCAAAGTCTTTAAACATTTCTGCAACCTGCTCCTCAGAATTCTCTTGGGTAAATTGTGAACACATTCCCACTTCTTTATCTATCACTGATTCTCCCTGTTTTACCTGTACACAAACCACTGGTTTTCCCTGTGCCTGAACCTCAGAATCCACAGTACTTTTACTTCCAGAACCTTTCTGTACCCTAATAATTCCAACAGATTTTCTCAGTAATGTCCAACACACTGACTTAGTGTGCCCCACTTTATTACAATAAAAACCTCAATTTTTGAATGTCACTCCTAGCCTCATCATCCTTTTCATTCTGAGAAAGAACTTCCTGAGTATTCCCAGCCACTCCTCCTCTTCCCTGACAACCTACCTTCCTTTCACCTCTGCACTTTCAATCCTTTTCCAATTTGAAAGTGTGACAAAAAAAAGTTTAGCTCTATGAAGTAACTCATAATCATCAGCTATCTCTGCTGCTTGTCTTACAGTTTGAACTTTCTGTTCCACCAGATGAGTCCTCACTATCGGAGCGATTGAGTCGTTAAATTCTTCTAAAAGAATTACTTCCCTAAGAACTGCATATGTTGTCTCTACTTTTAATGCCCATATCCACCAGTCAAAATTATTTTGTTTTATTCCCTCAAGCTCAATATAAGATGCCCAGGCTGTTTTCTCATATTCCTAAATTTCTGCCTGTATGCATCAGGAACCAACTCACATGAACTCAAAATAGCCTATCTCACCACATCATAATTCACTGATACCTCTTCAGATAGTAAAGCATATACCTCATGTGCTCTACCCAGCAGCTTTGTCAATAATAACGTCCAGTATTCCTATGGCTATTGCATCTGTTTAGCTATGTTTTCAAATGAAATAAGGAATGCTTCAATATCTTTTTCCTCAAACTTTGAAAGAGCTTGTACAAAATCAAACATCTCCCCACTGGGTTTTAGGTTAAAAGTATGTTCATCATCAGAATCTAAGATCTCTTTTTTAACTTCCAGCCTTTTAAGCAGGTATTCTCGTTCTCTCTCTTTCCTGAAATTCCTTTCTTTCCCCTGCCTTTCTGCTTGCTCCCTTTTAAGTACAATGTTTCTTTCCTTTGCTTCCAATTCAAGTTTTTTTTCAGTTCTTCTGATTGTTCAAATTCAAGCTCCTTCATTTCAAACTGAAATCTCACTACCTCCAACCGTGACTCATGAGTGTCAGGCATCACTTCCAACTGATTTCCTAGCCCCCGCAGGTAACCCAAATTTTAACTTACCTGCCAACTCTGTTAACTTACTCTTGGTTATTTTTTGCAACCCAATCAGAGTCATATCTTCTACTCCCAGACAAGTCTTAGCAATTGCGAAAGCTATTTTGCAGTCTCACCACTTCTAAAAAACCTGACCTACTCCTCCATTCAAAGTGCCTCTCATATTTGTAACCTTAAGATTCACCAATTCCAAACCTATCAAGGAATTACAAATGTTATCCTGCTAAGAGCCCCCAGTTGTTATGACACAGCAGTTGGAAAAGGCTAAGTTATTTAAAATCCCAAAGGGAAACTTTAAACAACTGTCATAACCTATATTTGCAATTGGTAAATTTGAGATGCAGCCCTGAATTCAGAAATTAAACCCAACAAGCATCAAGAGGTTTCTTATAAAAAATAAATTAGACATTTATTAATTTAATAACAAATGTAAACACATACACTTGTCTACAAATTACTACCATAATAACTTTTAAACAGATCCCCAAATTAATCACTCCCCGGCAATCTTTCCCAAGGCAACAATAACCCATAGACTTAAATAGACACCAGGCAAAGCACATTTTAACTTACAAATTCAAAATGAAGTCCCTTGCAATTTCTTTCTTTGCAGACACAGTGGTATGGCATACAGGCTCTTTAGGTATTACGTGCCTCTGACTTATACATCCAAAAATCTTCTGTATACACCTAGCCTTCCTTTTGAATGCAAATTCTCATTGAACCATCAGGCCCTTTGAATTCCACCTCTACTAACAATAAAACCCTTTTCATGATATCAATTTTATTAGTAGTATAAACATATTGCTGGGTGTTTCCTAGCTAGGTACAAGATTTCACCTCCAGTCTTTGAATGGTTTATTTCAACAAAATGCAACAGCACCCTTTATCTAACTGTTTGATATCTCAAAACTACTGTACATCAAAGCACCCAGACTAGCTGGCTTTAATCCAAGTAAGACACACAAACTCACATCCACAGACACAGACCCCACTTCAAGTCCAATTTAAAACAATCCCCAATAACATTATATACATTAACATCTTCACGACAGCAGCTTGAGTAACAGCTTGAAGAAAAAAGACCGGTTCATGTCTCAGCGATTCCTCTATTCTGAGGAATGCTCCCTCCTGAGATATAACCTGACGTTTTCACTCTCAGATTTTAAAAACACAGACACAAAAGTCTTATGCTTAAAAACACATAATTATAGTTTGGGTATGGCCTTTTCTAGACTGTAATTTAAAGGCCGACAGCAATATAATCATAAAAAAGAGGGAAATATTACATAATATATAAACCAAGGGTGAATCCATAAGTAGAATGATGACACAAATCCCTTCTGTCGTGTAATAGGAACATCAGTTGAATTTTGCTGGGAGCATCATGAACCCGCTCCATGAAACTTGCATATCTGATGACATTTTAGGGAGGTGGCCTACTAGCAAGCTGCCTCCATGTTTGCCGTCCAATCTGGGACACTGAGCAGGTTCAGGAGATGGGAGGTAGATACAGTGCACCCGCAGCCAGGGCAGCCAGCAGCCCTCTCTGTGTCACCAGTGCAACCACTGCTGAGTGCTAAGCAACAGGATTCATGGGGTGCAATGGAGGTGCCACTGCATTAGTCCCAGCGCTACTGGAGACACCAGTCATCAGGAAATCCTCACCCAATGGCAAGTGTCTGACATGAGAATACAACAGCCTTGGAATTTTCTGATGGTAAATGCTAAAAATCCATGAGATGTCAAGCAGCTCTGACCTCCTGTTATACAGCCACCTTTGAGTTGTCAGGATGCTGACATGGTCGGGGGAGCCATAAGACACTGGAAAAATTGCCTTGTAGGAAAATTACCTCAACAACCCTAATTGATTTCCCACTGTGGATACACTGGTTGCTGGCATTGGTCCCAACCCAACCCTAGAGAAGCAGCAGGAGGGGAATACGTTAGCAAAGCGGACCCCAGGGGCTGGGAAATTCACCCCTATTTAAGTCATGAAAAAACCTGAAATTAGATCTAGGCCAGTAGCATCAAACAGACTCATAGCGAAGCAACAGCTGCTTTTCACTGCGCCAGTTTTTATTTTCCATTAATTTGGCAAATATTGTGAATTTTTTTAAATTTCAAATCAAGCAATAGAAACAGTGAGACCAGGAAGCAAGTGTTCAGAAAGAGTTTAAACTAGTGCACAGTAGGGCACCTGCTATTTCACAGTTTGACAGCTACAGTGGTTATAGACTCTAGTGTGGGACAGTGCTTGTTGTTATAATGGATTATGCACTTGAATGAAATGTATATTGTTATGACGCTTTAAGGAATGTAAATGTAGAAAATAGGTTTTTATAAATGAGCTTTTCTTCAATACAATGAAGTCTACAATAGACATTTAGAACTTTATTTTATAGAACTTTACTTTATCTCATCTTTGAAAGGGCAAAGGATGGTGTATAGGAGGCATAGGTTGGCACTAAGTTGGCTTAGGGGCTATAAAGGGCCATTCAGGTAGTTGGAAGGGCATAGGTTGTCATAAGGGCTATAATGGGCATCGGTGGGGGCATAGGTTGGCATGGAGGATATGAGAGTCCATGGGAGTGGGCACATACCTTGGGGGCATGAGGGGCCATATGGGTTTATTGAGGGTGCCTACTATGGCATGGCAGCATAAGAAGCCATAAGAAATGGATAGGGGCAAGAGGTAACTTGGGTTGCCATGGATAGGGCATGGGGAATTTGTGGAGAGGGTGTGGACTGGCAGGATGTTATATGTTTTATCCTTTTTTTTATTTTTGGAGCCCAGAGGCAGGCCTTCCCCCAAGCCCATCTTCGCACCCGGCTTTTTCTGGGGTTGTCCACCCCAAATTCGAATCCAGCCCATCCTCTCCCCAGTGAAAATCCAACGTCCAGGCAGCCATTTTTAAAGGTCAGTTCCATGAAGCCAGGAATTCTCCTGTCTCTGCACACTCAACCCAGGAGTGAAAATCTGGGCCACTGTTTCTGTAGCTTGTGTTGAACATCATGGCAGCGGTGTTGAACTTATTTTAATTTCACACTTGACCTAGATTTTCCAATGTTATCTCTTTTTCTTGGCACAATTCTGTTAGATCATCCCACTCATGATTTCCTTGGGATTGTGTTTCAGCTAATATAAATTCAGAAGCTTCTGCTTACACTCGAAGTAAGCAGCTGAAAGCCCAACTCGATGGAGCACAGCAACGACAGACAGCTTACTTACCTCAGGGAATTTGGTGATTGAGGGAATTTAGTGCAATGAGGAGAGAGGTACTGTTCTGGTCTTGTATAGAACAAGGAGTGGTCCGAGAAAGGGAGCAGGAGACTGCAAGGTCTGAGAGCTGAAGTCCAGAGGCATTAATTAGGTAAGCTGGTGATTGGTTAGTGAATTTTAAAGTTTCTTTTTTCCCCAAACTAGGGCAGTAGTTTAAACTAGGACCAGGTAAGTATAAGTGCTGTATTAGATTAATAGCTTAATTAGTTAAACTACCTGATCGAACTATAAATAATCATTGAACAAAACCTTTAACTAATTGAATAAATAAAATATGACTAGCCTAAGAGCAGGTTGAATTGTAGAATGTGAGAGTTTGTAGACTGTGAGACTGTCCTGGTCAAACTTGTCTGCAGATGTCTACATCTTGAATCTCTGCAGCTCATAGTCTTTGAGCGAGAGTGCAAGTTGGAGAGAGGGGGAGGAGGTTCTAGACCAGAATATAGTCACACTCTAGAGTCAGAATTTTATGTTCGTCGGGTGGGAGTAAAATGATGCGCGATGACATCAGGCGAGTGTCTCGACACCATCGTGAACTAGCGATATTTCACTCGACAGGCGCACATGGGGGTCAGAGCCCCACCTGCCATTAATTAAGAGGCCAGTTAAGGTCCTTGACATCCAGTTGATGGCGATTTAACATTGCCCGTGTGATTTTTCACTCATTGCACGGGCAAAATGGGCAGGTGGGCAGCCCACAATTTGCAAAACCTCATTCGCAGGTGGCATAAGAAGGGTCAGCAGCATTTTCAATGTGAGTAGCGAGGAGTTTTGGAGGTAACTTGCTGTTGGTGGCTTATTGGTACTTAGTAGCTTAATCTCTGATCAGGGCTTCATTCTTAGCATCTCCATGCATCATTTCAGGACTCATTGGTGACTTCCAGGCCCCCTGAGGATTCAAACCGTGTGGACCCTTCCATCAGATGGCCTTCCTGGTAATGGGGATTGTGCTCTCCACTGGAGGCACCTCCTCTGGGGAGGAAGAAAGGGGCAGAAGGAAGAGGAGGCCAGGTGTCCCAGCTTCCAGGGGAGCAACCTATGGAAGGAGAGGCGCAGACACAAGGGGCGCAGGGCCAGCAGGAAGTCCAAGGCAGAAGGGGCTGCAGAAGATGTCACTATCCTGCTGCCATGGTTTACAGGTGACGATGCAGCTACCTCAATATGCCCGAAGTGCAATGCCGAAAGAGGCTCTGTCTCTCCAGGGAGATCATGACCTCCATTTGTCAGATGATTGGGCCTGAGATCAGCTCCGACTGAGTGTGTGGACACCCCATGCCAGTGGCTCTGAAGGTCACAATGGCCCTCACCTTCTATGCCTCCGGCTCTTTCCAGTGGTCAGCGGGGGATCTGTGTGGAGTCTCCCAATCAGCTGTCCCCAGTTGCGTTGAGTTGGTGACAGAAGCTTTGTTCAGTCATGACTTCCATTCATTTCCGTACGGACGAGGCCAGCCAGGCAGAGTTGAGCCAGAGGCTTTGCAGCCATTGCTGGGATCCCCCGTGTCCAGGGTGCAATAGACTGCACACATGTGGCCATCAAGGCGCTAGCAGGTGAGCCCGGTGCCTTCGTCAACAGGAAGGTCTCCTACTCCATGAACGTGCAGATATTGTGTGACCACAGGATGCTGATTCTACAAGTCTGTGCAAGGTACCCAGGCAGCTCCCACGACACCTACATCCTCAGACACTCCCAGGTGCCGGGACTCTTCAGTGCTCCAGCTCGGCTGGATGGATGGCTGGTGGGTGACAAGGGCTATCCCCTCAGAAGGTGGCTCATGACACCTCTCCGCCATCTAAGAACAGAGGCAGAGCAGCGGTACAATAGGAGCCACGCCTCCACAAGGGCTGTGGTAGAGGGAACAATAGTTCTTCTCAAGATGCGCTTCCGACGCCTGGACCGTTCAGGGGGTGCGCTGCAATACCCCCAGAGCAGGTGTCACTAATAATGGTTGCATGCTGCACTCTCCACAATCTGGCACTGGAAAAGGGGGATCCACTGGAGGAAGGGGATGTTGGCTTAGCTGCACAAGCCACAGAGGAAGAGTCCAGTAGTGAGTCAGAAGAGGTGCACGGTGAGGAGAACGCTGAGGGCATGGAGGCAGACCTCGGTAACCTCCAGGGAGGCAGGGACACCAGGGAAGCCTTGATCCAAAGCTCCTTAAGCTAGGCTGCCAAATAAGCGCTATCACCTCATGCCAGGACTGCTGCCTCCATCCCAAATCGCAGAAACAATCCTTTTGTTGGCACCCAAAATACGCTCAGTGCCTGTGCAATAAAGTTTCAAGCCACCCATGTCCAGCATTACATACTGGCATACCCTGCACCTACAAAACAAATGAAGCATACTCAGGCCAATAACACAAAAGCAAATGTAATTTACTCTTGGAACTCACACAGTATTGAATGGACCAATATCGGGTGTTGGTGGTCACACCACTTAAAACAAAAAAAGCAAATTGAGGAACGAAAGAACACCAGTGACCAGTTCCTCTTGTGCTAAGGTGCTTTATACTTATGTTTGCAGGTGCTACGCCTAGGTGCTCCCCCCTCACTGGCAGCATTATTGAAGGCAGCCTGCTGACTCTGCTGTCTTGTTGGCCTTGATGACCTTGGAAGTCATCCTCTAGCCAGTGGAGCCTGTGCTGGCCCCACCTGGGAGGGAGCAGCCAGTGCCACAGCTGGCATCTCCCCAGTTGCCACAGCCTCATCGAATGCGACAGTCACTGGCGGAGGGGCGGAGGAGCTGCTGCTGTCATCCAGAACACCCCGAGAGGAACCCACAGAGACGATAGGCAGCTCGTGCACCAAAGTGAGGTCACTCTGGACCCCCCTGCTCACCATTGATGGATGGGCATCTAGCTGGGATACTGGTTGCCCCATCCATCTGACACACGGACACTGACAACCTGAGGTCATTGCCTGTGTGAGGGCTTGCAGGTCCGAGCACAAGCCCAGGAACCCCTGATTCTGTCCCTGGAGCTGCCTCTCCATGAGAGTCGCTACTCTGTGGAGGAGGCAGTGCGCTCCGCCATGAGGGTCAATGCACTGCTCATGCTCCACATGGACTCCTCCACAATGGCATGCATACCTTCTTGGATCTCCACCAGATCCTCTCGCACATCCCGCTGGACATCCAGCATCTGCTGCCTAATGGACGACTCCAGAGGTCCATCATTAGCCTTCGATCATCCTGGTCTCCAGCAGTCCTCCGACCTCCAGCTACCTGGGCACCCTGTCTCTGCCTACACCTCAAGCGAGTTTGAAGTGCCCTCATCAATGTGCACCTGGATACTAACCACCGATCTAATGCCCACCGAGATGCTGGTATCTGCACTGGTGCCTGGTTCAGAGAGTGGGTGTGATGCAGTGCTTGGGGAGCATGGTAGTCCTCCAGGGTCAGGGGTAGCTCCTGAAGGTGCTGCGCTTCACTGCTTGGTGGCAGATCTAAGGGAGAAGAAGGACATGTTATTAGTTAAAGTCATCACACTGTCACAGTGCATGCCAGTCACCCTGGTGAGACAATGGAGATGTGCGTCATGGTGCCATCGTCTTTCAATGATCAATGAGGAAGGCTTCAGTCTTTACGGTAGAAGATACTAATAGCACTCCAAAAGTGCGAAATAGTCAAGGGGCAAAAGTCGAGGAAAAGTACTAGGGAAGCTAATGGGGCTAAAGGCCGCTAACTCCCCTGGACCTGATGGGTTGCATCCTAGGATATTAAAGGAAGAAGCTACACAGATAGTGGATACACTGGTAGTAATCTTCCAAAAATCCTTAGATTCTAGAAAAGTCCCAGAGGATTGGAGAACAGCCAAGGTAGCACCCTTATTCAAAAAGGGAGGGTGATAAAAAAAACAGGTAACTATAGGCCAGTTAGCTTAACATCGGTCATTGGGAAAATGTTAGAGTCTATTATAAAGGATGTAATAGTAGAGCATTTAGAAATAGATAATATAATCAAGCAGAGTCAGCATAGCTTCATGAAGAGGAAATCATGCCTAACAAATTAGTTAGAATTCTTTGAGGAGGTAACAGGTAGGATAGATAAAGAGGAATCAGTAGACGTAATATGTTGGATTTTCAAAAGGTACGCTCGATAAGGTACCGCACATAAGGCTACTTAATAAAATAAAGGCCCATGGTGTTGGGAGTAGTATATTAGCATGGATAGAGGATTGGCTAATTAATAGAAGACAGAGAGTTGGGATAAGGGGGGTATTTCGGGATGACAACCAGTAGCTAGTGGAGTGCCACTGAGATCAGTGCTGGGGCCTCAATTATTTACAACATATATTAATGACTTAGATGAGGGAAGTGAATGTACTATCGCCAACTTTGCGGATGACACAAAAATAGGTGGGAAGGCAAGTGATGAGGATGACACAAGGAGTCTACAGAGAGATATAGACAGGTTAAGTGAGTGGGCAAAAACTTGGCAGATGGAATATAATGTGGGAAGATGTGAGGTTATGCACTCTGGAGGAAGAATAGAGGAGCTGAATATTATTTAAATGGAGAAAGACTGCATTCTGGAGTCTTTATGCATGAATCCCAAAAAGCTAACATACAAGCTCAACAGGTAATAGAGAAGGGAAATGGAATGTTGGCCTTTGTTTCAAAGGGAAATGAGTATAAAAATAGGGAAGTCTTGCTAAAACTATACAAGGCACTAGTTAGACCACACCTAGAATATTGTGAACAGTTTTAGTCCCCTTATCTAAGGAAAGATAGACTGGCATTGGGGCAGTCCAGAGAAGGTACTTCTGCTCCTACGTGTTATGGTCTTATAGGAATCCAGTCTGGAGGCTCCCGTCAATGAGGAGACTGCACAAGGATGTTTGAACCATCCGAAACTCTCACCTCAGTGCACTGCACTCTCACCTTCATCTGACACCCCAGCTTCACCGCGCCTGGTTGACTGAGGCGCTTGGCGCCTCTCGAGCTCCAAGGCCTCTTGCTCATACCAGGAGAGGATGAGGAGGTGTGGTGGTCCTCCGCCAGTCCACGACCTCTCAATGTTTTTATGGGATGTCTCCACCTGAAAGGACAGAGGATCGTTGATTAGTCCGCTCTCTACCTGCAGCGCCATTGCAGCCTGGCCAATCCCACTTCAGGAGCACCTGGCAGGACACACCCGAGTCATGGCCCTCGAGCCGCAAGCAGCTCCTTGGCCAGCTCCGGCATGATTGACAGTTGGCACTCAGACTCTAATGCCCCTGAGCTCCACGGGGGGATGGCCAGCCCAAAGAAATTGAACACACTGACCCATGCCAACATGGTACTCACCCTTCCTGAGCGCATCAGATCATTAAAGCGCTTCCAGCACAGCACCCTTGTGCGTCTCAACATGTCGTGACTGTACACACCGCATTGCTACCTCCTCCCAGGCCCACTTTGTGAAGTGTTGTGGCCTCCTCCTCCCATCTCTGGGGACAAGGGTGTCCCTTCTGGCAGCCACCCCGTCCAGGAGGGCAGCGAGGCACTCATTGGAAAAAAGGTGGGGGGGGGGGGGTGGGGCGGTGAGTGCCCAGCTGACCTCACCTCCCGCCTGTTCTCTGCATCCTCCTTTGCAGCCATGTCGCAGCTGCAACTCCAATGTGGGCAGCCTCCCTGGAGCTGCCTGTGCCATTTTTGAACTGACCGCCGGGTCGCCATTGGACCCGGTGGACAACAGGCCCCCACCTCTGATGTTCTCCAGCCAGCGTTTATGCTGGCCTGCCAGCATGAAATTGCAGTCTGGCCCCGATTGCGGGCGGTGGTTGACTTTCCGGCCACTCCCACCACCGCCCGCTGAGCCTGCCCAATGAGGGCAAAATTCTGCCCTGGGAAAAATACAGGTTCGGGAAAAAGAGGGTGTGACTTAAAGGGGACCAAGTAGCAGGGATTTAGAAGATTGGGAAGGAAGCGTCAAGAACATATAATAATTCTCATAATGTTATTGGAATTTATTGTAAAATAAAGTCATAGTTGGGTGTGTGTGAGATTAGACGCATCTAGTCTGGGTGCTTTGATCAAAGAAGAGAAGTTAGGTTTGAAATGTTAATTAGATAAACATGCAAAAGTTTAGAAACATGGGTGTCAAGAGAATGTTTGCAATTTGAAATAAACCAGACCAGATTGTTTTCAAAGGAGAGGTGAAATGTTGATAAACAGTGTGTTTATTTTTCCCAAACATTACTGCTATGAGAGGGTTTTATTATCAGGGAGTTAAAGTCCAAATACATAGTGAAACAATGGGTATTTGCATTCAAAGGGGAAGTTATGTATAAAGAGGAGCAAGGGCCGTGAGTATGGGAAGACATTTTTAAGATCTTACAAGTGTGTGATAAATCTATGCCTCAAGCTGCTGTCTTCAAAGGACTGAAATTAAGAAAACTCACTTGGAAAGCCACTTGATCAGGGTATCACGTTTCATTCCCTGGGTCTTTTACAATCTATGGGCAGAGTTTTCCCCCCATCGGGGGGGAAGTTAATGGGCTGGCGTGGTGCCATTTTACCTCCTTGATGTCCGCAGGAAAGCCCTATATGCTCCCTGTGCGGGTGGGGGGGAATCCCTAAAATCGAAAGTGCATTCTTTCGCACATGCACACGAAAGAGCGCACTCATGTCCCTGCCTCAGGGAGATCGCCTCTATTTTCAACAATATTAAAAATAGAAAAAAAAAAATTCCCTTACATTTCCCCTCACGTGACAATGTCACATGAGTTGGGAAATGTTCATAATTTCCATAACAACTTTATTAAAATTTTTAAAACCCTACATGAAACCTCATCCTGCCGCTGGATGAGGCTTCATGTTTTTTCTAGTTGCCGCTGGGGCTCCTGGCCTGCCCACCAACATTAAGGTTGGATGGGCAGGTCCTTTAATTGCTTAATTGATCCTGTCAATGGCCTCAATTGGCCGTTGACAGGTCGGTGGGCCCGCAGCTGATTTTGCTGCGCCCCCGCCTTCCTGAAAATTTAAATGGGGTGGGATGACGTCGGGGGTTCTGCCCAACGTCTGCCAAGAAGACAGACAGTATGGCTCAGAAAGCTGTCCAGAGGGAGAGGAGCAGAATAGAAACGTAGTGAAGGATTTTTTGGATGGTGGGGTTTCCTGCCCTGCTACCGGAAGAGTCAGTGAGGAACCCATTCCGCCCTTCACAGTGGCCCTGAAGCTATTTAATAATCCGAGGAGCATTAATTGGTTGGAGGTGGGACTTCTGCCCCTCACTCAGGCAGGAGTCCCACCTTGGAGAACTGCCGTCAATCTGATTGACTGGCAGCTCAGCAGGTTCAGTGGCAGCAGTGGCCAAGATTAGGACTACAGACAGTCTCCAGATTGTAAATCTCAGAGTCCAGGAACGGGTAAGTGCAGGGGGAGGGGAGATCTCATGATGGGGAAGGGAGGTGAGGCCCGGGGTGGGTGGGCAGAAGGAGGTTTGGGGTCTTGATTGGGAAGCCAGTGGGGGGGAGATGGGTGCGCGCAATCTGGAAAGGGGACTCATGAGTGAGATGCCCCACCACCCTCATCCTGCCTGACACCTGAACTGCCAGGCTTCCCCTGTTCCCCTGAACTTCTCCTGCAAGCCTCAAAATTGAGGCCAGGTGGGAAGCAGCCCTTAAGTGGCCAATATTTGGCCACTTAAGTGGCCACAATTGGAGCGAGGGTGGATGGGCCGCCATAGGCCTTGCCCAACCCAAATAACATTGCAGACAGGCTGGGGCAGGGTAATGAAAGACCACCCAGGCCCTCTCGCTGGTGGGGAACCGTAAAGCTCTGCCCGTGGTAGTATTTGGGACCCGTATAATTAGGGGGATAGATAACGTCCTCTGCAGCCAGGAACAGGAATCCTGAAGGGCGTGTTGTCAACTTGGTGTCAGGGTGAGGGATAGCTCACGGTAGATGGAGAGGTGGGAGGGAGAGTAAATCCAATTGTCGAGGTCCATGCTGGAACAAAAGACAAAGGTAGGAACAGGGAGGTGACTGCTAAGAAAGAGTACCAAGATTCAGGCTGTAAATTAAAAGACAGACCTCGAGGATAATAGTCTCTGGATTATTGGCTGAACCACCTGCAGGTTGACATAGGAGCAGACAGCTGAATTAATGTGTGACTAAAGGGCTGGTGTGAGAAAAAGTGGTTCCTTTTCATGGGACACAAGCGCCAGTTGTAGGATGGGAAGAAGCTATACAGATGGGATGGGCTATAGTGAACCGGGTCCTAGTGGAAAGGGTGAATAGGGGAGTTGCAAAGGCTTTAAACTAGTAAGGGTGGGGGAGGGATCTACAAGAAACGTAAGCAGCCTAAATGTAAATAAAACACAACAGGAGAACATAGGAACAAAAACAATAAGCAACGTCCTGGATAGCAAGAGAATTAATTGAGTTATAGAATGGGAGACCAAAAAGATGGTTAAACGTAAAATGAGAAGGTATCCTATTAAAAATGAGTTAAAATGTCTGTACAGCAATGCACAGTGTTCAAAACAAAATAGGAGAGCTGGGGGGCAATCATACATTGGGAGGAAGCAGTAGAGATTACTGAGACATGGCTACAGAAAAGTCAGGACTGGGAATTTAATATTGTGGGGTATAACATACTTAGAAAAGATAGAGAGGGAAGATGTGGAGGTGGAGCACTTAATCGGGATAACATAAATTGTTAGTAGAGAAAAGGGCCGCAGCTATCAGCAAAAAATAAGTATCCATATAGATCAAGGTAGAAGATAATAAAGGATCTGTCTGCTAATAGGTGTAGTCTATAGATGACCTCATAGTGGAAGGGAGGGGGAGGAAGATATATGCAGACAAGTTGAGGAATCGAGTAAAAAACAGAATAATAATCATGAGGGATTTCAGCTACCCTGACATGAATTGGACTGAGTCTTGTCTCGTCTGTCATCCTTTCATCCTCATTCCAGGGGTTAGCTACACCATGAGCAATCTTTCTCCATTGGTTCCCATCCTCCACTGCCCACACTGCTTGTCCCATAGGGAGGCCAGTCCATATTCCGATATTATCCATCTATGCTACCTTGGGTCTTCCTTCTGCACGTTTTCCGGGTGGTTTGCTTTGCATTACATCTTTTTGCAAATATTCCCCTCCTGTTCACATCACATGTCCAAAATATGTTAGCGTCCTCGATATCACTGCCTCAAACAAGTTCCTCTTAACATCACCTTCCTCAAGCATCCCCTCATTAGTCTGTTTAGTCGTCCATGACACATGTAGGGTGGAATTTTCCGTGCCCATTGGCATCGGGCATGATTGGCAGTGTGAGCGGACAATATGGCGAGAAGGCCAGAAATTGGTTTCACAACGTCATGAAACTAGTTTGCAACCATCTGCTCAGCCTGTGAATGGCGGGTCACGTTTCCCGCCATCGGACATAATACACCTGCATATTATTATAAGCCTGCCCACAGGGATCAGTGCCCGACACTGGGTTGCCCACCCACATTGGTGAGAAATCACGCAGGTGTAGAACACGTCTTGGCAAGTAAGTCATGCTGAAGTTGGGACTTACCGCCAGGGTCTTGCTCACATCACGGACATCCGAGGAGACCGACAGCAACGGAACACTGGTGGACCGTCCATGGCACGCTGGGTGGATTCTCTTGGACATGGCTCCACTGCAAAGCAGCGCACAGAAGTTGGAAAGTCACAGGTGAGGGTCTGCCCACAGCAGATGATGGTCAAATGGGTGGAGAGGAAGGTCCAGATGTGTTTGGGAAAGGAAGGTGAACCGGGGGTTGGGGGATAAAGATCTAGGATCAACTGTGTCGGGGGCAGGGGGATGGTGAGGTTGGGAGGGGAAGTGAAGGTGTCAGTGGGAGGAGTTGGGAAGGGGTGAACAAAGGTGTCTGGGTGGGTAAGGGTGGAAGGTGGGAAATGAAGGTGTCGGGGCGTAAGGTTGGGAGGGGGGAATGGAGGTATTAGGGGGAGATTAGGCAGAAGTACGGGGGAAGAGGGGTAGTGGGGAGAAGAAGGCAACTGGAGAAGTAGATGTAAGGGGGCTGGAAGGTGTAAGGGAAGGAGTTCAGTGGAGGGAAGGAGTGCAGAGAGGGGAGGGAATCCTGGGGGAGGGGGGGAGGGGGGAAGGAGTAAGGGTGGAGGAAGGAGTCAGGAAGATGGAAGGGGTGAGGCTGGAGGAAGAAGTAAGGCCTGAGGAAGGAGTCAGGATGAGGGAAGGACTATGGGTGGCAGAAGAAGTAAGGGTGTCTGAAGGAACATGAATGGACTAAGCCCAGAGAGGAGGGGATTGTCTGGGGGTGGGGGGGAAGGGCTAGGGTTGGGGGGGTAGTCTAGAAGGGTAAGGAATCCTGAGGAGAAAGGAGTTCCAAGATGGGAAGGGGTTCTGGGGTGGGGTGGTCCAAGGGGGAAAGGGTACCAAGGTGGGAAGGGAGGGGGTTGATCTCCAGATGAACATACAAAGGAGGGCTCTGATGAGTCCATGACTGCCTCCTGAGGAGCAAATTGAGGGTGGGTGTGGTATGAGGAAATGGTGAGAATGACCAAGGGCAGAGTGAGGTGATAGGGTGGAGGGTGAGGGTTCAACGGTAGCGGTTGAAAGGACTGCGAGGGTGGTTGGTGGGGAATTAGAGGCAGACATGGACCCTAGGGGTGGGAAGGAGAAGGTTGGGGAGGTGAATGTGGATGGGGGTGGGATTTTCAGAAAGGAAGGGAACGCGCACGTTCACCTGGACACCCCCGAAGGAAGAGTTGTGGCTGGTAGGTCACAGAGGGGAGGTGGAAGGTGTTGCTGGGAGGTGGGTGTCAACATTGATGGGAAAATGAAAATGGATGACTGGGGGAGGGGAAAGGACGGGGGAGTGAACTGAGCTGTCACCACTGGGCTGTCTAACTTGAAATTGAAACAAGAGCCCTGATGGGCGAGATCAGGTGCTCCAAGGGAATGTGATCATTGAGCGGGCGGAGATGCAGGTCAACTCAGATGGACAACCGAAAGCGAACCCCAGCAGGCAGCATCCAAAATGCTCAGGACAGTGAAATGAGTGTGAATCGTGAAGGATCTACAAGCATGGGTGAGTGCTTGCACGAGGCTCCGAAAGGACCTGCAACATGCAGACTTCTCCCTCCAGAATCACTCACTGGCCAGCTGCTCCCTCTGTGGTGACAGAGGACAAGGTTGAGGGGGTCACAGGCAAAGGGGACTCAGAGGGAGAGGATGGCCTCTGAAATTACTGAGTGGATGACCCAGGGGTGTCCAGCTGCTGCTCCTCCTCCCTTTGGGTGCCAGAGGGCCTGGCTTTGAGGGTGAGGAGTCCTTGGACGGATGCCAAGGTGCCCCGTTTCCCTCTTGTATTGCCACTACAGGAACTCACCCATGGCTTCTGCGATGGAGTGCAGGTCTGCACACACCTCCGCATTCTGCTAGACCAGGGTGTACATGGCGTCTGCCATCCTCCCCATGGAGACCTCCATAAGCACATATATGGGCACCACTTCATCAGAGAGTAGGCAGACACACTCCTCCGACTCACAAACCACTCTCTTGAGGCTTCCAACAGCTCTGACTGATGTTTCCCTGCCTTCTGCTGACTCTCCATGGAAGGCCAAATCCAGAGTCTCATCATCTGACACAGACCCCAGAGATGCCTCTTCCCCAGCAGTCCCCCGAGTGCCAGGCAGCTCAGCTAAACCTGTCTCCTCCTGCTGTGGACAGGTGCCCATGTGGTGACAACCAGATAGTGAACTCGAACCTGCTCTAGATCTAGGTCCTACTGAGGTGTGTCTCTGTGCCGGTGGAGGGTGTGGGTAAGCACTGTGACGGGTCTTCCAGGCTGTTTATTTCCAGCTCTTCAATGGAGGAGGTGTCCTCTTGTCTGAAGGTGAGGATGTGGATGGAGCTGAGGGACTGGCTGGCTGGGCTCCCTGTAATCCAAAGTAGAGATGATTAGTGCATGGCAGCAGAGTCAAAAGCAGCAGTGAGAGCACTCACAGTTGCATTGAGAGAGGGATGATGTGGATCCTCATGAGGGTGTTCACTGCAGACCTCAACTGTTGCCACAGGCATGGTCCATGTCCTCACCAGTCAACATGATGACAACTCCTCAAAGTGAGTGATGGACCTAATGTGAGCCACTCCACCCCTGGTCTGTGATCTCTTCCTGCTGATGTGAGCAGGTTTCTCCTGCATGAAAACGGATGGGGAAAGTTCATGCAGGACACAAGGCACTGTGTGGAATGTTTGTGTGGTGTGCAGATCCATGGATGGAATGAGCTCCAGAGGAGCCTGATGGCGATGTGTAGGTGTGTGTGAGAGTTAGTGGTGTTATCCCTTGAGGTGTGAGATCCCTGTGGGCATGTGATGGGTTTGTGAGTGTGTGAGTTGAGAGTGATGAGAAGAATGACTTACCCTGGTGGAATGGATGAGACCATGCATCCTGTAGCGGCACCCGGTGGCTGTACACTCTTGCAGGGCTTTTGCTCTGACCACCGTCGCCACTGCCTGCCATGCTGGTTTGGTGAGGTTGCTGCCCATCCTACAGCCAGAGCAGGGGTGCAGAACATCCCGGCGGGCCTCAATGACAACCAACAGGTGCTCAAGGAGCACGTCACTAAACCAGGGCCACAGCCTTTTTGCCTTCCAGGGCCATCCTGTCTTCTGTGCAGCAGTCCTGAGCTGGAAGCACTGAGAGGTGTGCATTAGCTGCACTTTAACTATGGCGTCCTGCGTGATGAAGCGGTGAAGTGATGGCGTGGTGGGTGAATGAGTGCGTGTCCGCCATCAAAATGGTGTGTTTCCCAGGAATGCATAATTAATGCGGTGGGTTTGGGGCAATACGGCATGAGAAGCTGCCATTGTGGCTGGCAGGTAAAACGTTGTTTCTCCCACACGCTACTGCATTTAGTGCAAATCTGGGACGATTTTGCCCATAACATATGTCCGAGTCCCTTCATTTCAAATGCCCTTGTTCAAGCCTCCTCACTCTTTTTGATGGTCCAGCTTTCGGAGCTGTACATTGGACAGTAGAGGTAGGTAAAGAGGATAAGAGAATGGAGTTCCTACACTGTACAGTGATCCTTCCTTCCCCAATATGTCAAAAGCTTAACAAGGGAAGTTCCACAATTGGATCTAGTAATGGGGAATGATTTAGAGCAGATAATAGAGCAGAGCAGGTAAGGGAACATTTAAGCAATAGTGACCATTACATTATATGCTTTAAGATGATTGAGAAGGACGTAAGTATGGTGAAAACCAAGTTAATAGATTGGAGAAAAGCTGATTTTGAGAGGCTGAAAATAGAACTTGGAAAAATAAAATGGGCAACAATATTAGCTAACATAGAACAGCAATGGGAAACCGTTAAGAGAGTGTTCAATGCAGTGCAGGCAAACAATAATCTGCCAAAAGGAGAGAACAAACTTAGCACCACTGAGATGCCATGGATGCATAAAGCACAAGGGCCAGAATTTTCTGGCCCCGCCATTGGCGGGAATTGTCGAAGCAGGACAGGAAAATTTAGAGATCTGTTGAATTTCAACAGCTCTCCAAATTTTCCCATCCTGCCAGCAACAATGCCCACTAGTTTTGGGGCCAGAAAATCCCACCCAAGGGAACAATTGAGAATTTAGGAAAGAGGCATACTTTAACTATGTAGACAGCAGATATCAATGCTTGATAACAGAACAAGAGATTAGAAGAGAAGTAAAAAAAAAATTAAGGGAGGCAAATAGGAACAATTAAATTAAATTATCAAAGAACATAAAACAAAACAGTACAATGTTTTACTGGCACATCGATAAAGAAAAGGAAGGCTGTGATGATTATTCCCATTAAAGGCTGGACAGGCTAATACCACACGTAACAATAGAGAGATGGCAGGAAGATTAAATGGTTATTTCACTTTGGTATTTATCTGGGGTATAGAACAGGAAGACATGGCACTGAATGATAAGATGAGTAATGAAATGAGTGCATTTAAAATAAAAAAGGGATATATTGAGTAAACACATCTAACTCAAAGAGGACAAAACCCCTGGTCAGGTAGGATTGCATCCACGTATTGTAATTCTAGGGAAAAATTAACAGGCATTACTCCACATATTTAATAATTCTGCAGAAAATTGTTTGATACCAGAGGACTGGTGGATAGCTAATTTAATTTTTGTATTTAAGAAGAGGGACAGAGCATACCCAGGGAATTATAGACCTGTCAGCTTTACATCAGTGGTAGGAAAAAATAATGGCATCCTTACTAAAGGAGAGAATAGAAGAACATCTAGAAATGAGAAATACAATAATGAAGTCAGCATGGATTTCAAAAGCGAATAACTTGCTTGACCGACCTTATTGAATGTTTTGAGGAGGTAACGGACAGAGTATATAATGCTGGTCCCCTGGTTGCAATTTATCTCAATTTTGAAACGGTCTTTGATAAGATGCCCCATTATAGACAAATGAATATGGTTAGAGAATGTGGAGACAGGGGACAAGCAGCAGAATGGGTAGTTAGCTAGTTTCAAGACAGAAAGCAGAGTTTGATTATAAAGGATAGTTATTTAGAGTGGCAGCAGGTGAGAAGTGGTGTCCACAAGAAACAATGCTGGAACCACTGCTGTTCACAATTTAAATTAACAGTTTGGACTTTGGAATCAAAAACAATCTTTCTAAATCTGAGGATGGCATGATAGTGGGGGGATGGTCAATACTGAGGAAGACTGCAACAAATTGCAGGGGAACATTAATAAACTTGCAGAATGAGCAAATAATTGGCCAATGAAGTTCAACACATAAATGTGAGGTAAGAGAAATAGAGAGGTCACTACTTAGAAGGTGCAAGTCTAGATGGGAGAGAGTAACAAAGGGATCTCGGAGTACAAATACATCGATCACTAAAAGTTGGGCTACAGGTTAATAAGGCTATAAAAATGCAAACCAAGCACTGGGCTTTATTTCTAGAGGGATAGAATTGAAAAGTAGGGAAGCTATGCTAAACCTATGTCAAACCATGATAGAATACCTCATGCAGTTCTTGTCGCAATATTATAAAAAGGACATGGAGTAATTGGAGAGGGAGAAAGAAGGGTTACAAGGACAATACCAGAAACGTGTGGGTATATAGTACATATTGAAAAAGGATCTTTATGCTAGGTCTCTTTTCTCTAATATGTGGCTACGACTGAAAGCCCTAGGTCTCTGCAATAGATTTCCTTCAAATCAAGATCTTGCAAGATCTATTAGTAGTGGGTAAGTGAATGACCTTCATCAGTTAATAAACGGTACTTCATAAAGGCTGTGTTTCCCTGGGAGGAAGGATGAAGACAATTATTAGTGAAGAGTAGATCTGAGGATGATTTGAACACGTTTTGAAATAAGGAAGGGACTAGATTATATTTACATGGGCAAATTATTTCCACAAGCTGGCCTAGGGAGGAGCAGTTGTGAGTTATGCAAGGGCAGATCTATGTCGGGCAATTCTTTATTTCCCAGGGAATACTGGACCTACCTATGGAACAGGTTGCCAACCCATGTGGTGAAAATTGATTTGTTGTATTCCTTCAAGCATGTGCTGAACTTTTTTCTGGCTGGGCTGGAGATCATGTACATAAAGTAGGTATCTGTAATTTATGGCAAGGTCAATGTGGTCTCTTGGACTATTTTTGACCATTGAAAGCAGTCGAAGAAGAGTTTTCAAGATTTTTTTCTTGGATTGGACAGATGTATTTTTTGTTTTTTGCTTCTTTCAGGCGATTCCAAGGCACCAAGTGGTTAGTGATATCTGTATTATGATACAAAAGGCATTGTAGTTTTATGGGACAGGTTGGCTGAACTAGCTGGTATTTTCCTGCTAAAATTAGCAGATTTTTCCACAACTAGCAAGCTACCTCCAGAGTACCCCAAAGGATTTATCTGTGGCCTCTTCCTACAAGATCATAAATAGGAGCAGGAGTAGGCCATTCAGCCCATCTATGGCTCTGCCATTCAATAAGATTATGACTGATCTAATTGTGGCCTTATCTGCACTTCACTGCCTGACCACCATAACACTTAACCCCCTTGTCAATCAAAAATCTGTCTAATAGCCTTGAATATATTCAATAATTCAGCCTTCACTGCTCTTTAGAAGAGAATTTCAAGGATGTCCGACCCTCTGAGAGAAGAAATTCCTCCTCAGCTTTGTCTTAAATGGAACACCTCTTATTTGCCTTCCTAATTACTTGCTGTACCTACATGCCAACTTTTTGTGATTCATGTACGAGGACACCCAGATCCCCCTGCACTCTAGTATTCTGCAGTCTCACTCCATTTAAATAATATGCTGCTTTTCTATTCTACCTGTCAAAGTGGAAGATCTCACATTTCCTCACATTTTTAAAAATTCATTCATGGGATGTGCGCTAGCATTTATTGCCCATCCCTAGTTGCCCTTGAGAAGGTGCTGATGAGCTGCCTTCATGAACCACTGCAGTCCACGTGGTTATAGGTACATCCACAGTGCTGTTATGGAGGGAGTTCCAGGATTTTGACTCAGTGACAGTGAAGCAACGGCAAAATATTTCCAAGTCAAGATGGTGAGTGATTTGGAGGGGAACTTCCAGGTGGTGGTATTCCCATCTGTCTGCTGCCCTTGTCCTTCTAGATGGCAGTGGTCGTGGTTTTTGAAGGTCCTGTCAAAGGTCCTTTCGAAGGAGCCTCGGTGAATTCCTGAACTGCATCTTGTAGATGGCACACATGGATTGTGGTGGAGTGAGTAAATGTTTATGGGTGGGGTGCCAATCAAACAGGCCGCTTTGTCCTGGACAGTGTCAAGCTTTTTGTGTTGTGGGAGCTGCACTCATCCAAGCAAGTAGGGAGTATTCCATCATACTCCTGAGTTGTACCTTGTAAATGTGGACAGGTTTTGGGGAGTCAGGAGATGGATTACTTGTCATATGATTCCTAGACTCTGACCTACTCTCATAGCCACCGTATTTATATGGCTAGTCCAGTTCAGTTTCTAGTCAATGGTAACCCCCAGGATGTTGACAGTGGGGGATTCAGTGATGGTAATGTCATTGAACATCAAGGGGCAATGGTTGGATTCTCTGTTTTTGGAGATGGTCATTGCCTGACACTTGTATGGCGTGAATGTTACCTGCCACTTGTCAGCCCAAACCTGGATATTGTCCAGGGCTTGCTGCATTTGGACATGGACTGCCTCAGTATCTGAGGAGTCATGAATGGTGCTGAACATCATGCAATCATCAGCGAACATCCCTACTTCTGACTTTATGATGGAGGGAAGGTCATTGATGAAGCAGCTGAAGATGGTTGGGCCGAGGACACTACCCTGAGGAACTCCTGCAGTGATGTCTGGAGCTGAGTTGACTGACCTCCAACAACCACAACCATCCTCCTTTATGCTAGGTATGATTCAAACGCGTGGAGCGTTTTCCCCCGATTTCCATTGACTCCAGTTTTGCTAGGGCTGCCTGATTGCCACACTTTGTCAAATGCAGCCTTGATGTTAAGGGTAGTCACACTCACCTCACCTCGGGAGTTCAGTTCTTTTGTCCATGTCTGAACCAAGGCTGTAATGAGGTCAGGAGCTGAGTGGCCCTGGCGGAACCGAAATTGAGCGCCAGTGAGCAGGTTATTGCTAAGCAAGTGCTGCTTGATAGCACTGTTGATGACCCTTCCATTACTTTACTGATGATGGAGAGTAGACTGATGGGGCGGTAAATGGCTGGGTTGGATTTGGTCCTACTTTTTGTGTACAGGACTTACCTGGACACTTTTCCACATAGCCGGGTAGATGCCAGTGTTATACCACATGGACTGCAGTGGTTCATGAAGGCAGCTCACTGCCACCTTCTCAAGGGCAACTAAGGATGGGCAATAAACTGGAACAGCCTGGCTAGGGGCATGGCAAGTTCTGGAGCACAAGTCTTCAGTACTATTGCTTGAATATTGTCAGGGCCCATAGCCTTTGCAGTATCCAGTGCCGTCAGACGTCTCTTGATATCACATGGATTGAATTGAATTGGCTGAAGTCTGGCATCTGTGATGCTGGGGACCTCCAGAGGAGGCCAAGATGGATCACCCACTCGGCACTTCTGGCTGAAGATTGGAGCAAATGCTTCAGCCTTATCTTTTGGACTGATGTGCTGAGCTCCTCCATCATTGAGAATGGGGATATTTGTGCAGCGTCCTCCTCCAGTGAGTTGTTTAATTGTCTACCACCATTCACAACTGAATGTGGCAGGACTGCAGAGCTTAGATCTGATCCATTGGTTGTGAGATTGCTTAGCTCTGTCTATCACTTGCTGCTTATGCTATTTGGCATGCAAATAGTCCTGTGTTTATAGTTTCACCAGGTTGACACCTCATTTTTAGGGATGCCTGGTGCTGCTCCTGGCATGCCCTCCTGCACTCTTCATTGAAAACCAGGGGTAACCCCCCCTAGCTTGATGGTAATGGTAGAGTGGGGGATATGCCGGGCCATGAGGTTACAGATTGTGTTCGAGTACAATTCTACTACTGCTGATGGCCCACAGTGCCTCATGAATACCCAGTCTTGGGTTGCTAGATCTGTTTGAAACCTATCCCATTTAGCATGGTTGCAGTGCCACACAACACGATGGAGGGTATCCTCAATGCGAAGGCGAGACTTTTTCTCCACAAAGACCGTGTGGTGGTCACTCCTACAGATACTGTCATGGACAGATGCATCTACAGCAGACAGGTTGGTGAGGTTGAGGTCAAGTATATTTTACCTCCTTGTTGGTTCCCTCACCACCTGCCTCAGACCCAGGCCTGAATTTTTCCCCTGTTGGTGCTGCCATTTTACATGGGTGGGCCAATTAAGACCGGCACAGCATGATGTCCGTAGGGAAGTGCTATGCGCTCTCTGTGTCGGGGCGGGGGGGGGAATCCCAAACTCAAGAGTGCGCTCTTTTGTGCATGCGCACAAAGGAACGCACTCATCTCCCTGAGGCTAAGTGCTGCCTCAGGAAGATCGGCTGTAAATGTAAAAAAGACAAAAATAGAAAAAAATAAAATTTCCCTTACGTGTCCCCTCATGTGACAATGTCACATGAGTTGGGAAATGTCCATAATTTTTAAGAAATCTTTATTAAAATTTTTTAAAGCCTACATGAATCCCCATCCAGCCCTTGGATGAGGTTTCATGTTTTTTCTAGTTGCTGCCGGGACTCCTGGCCTGCCCACCAACCTTAAGGTTAGACAGGCAGGTCCTTTAATTACTTAATTGCCTCTGTCAATGGCCTCAGTTGGCCATTGACGGGTCGGCAGGCGTGCAGCTGATTTGGTTGCGGTCCCGCCTTCCTGAAAATTTAAATAGGATGTGGTGACATCGGGAGTTCCGCTCAACATCACTGCGCGTCATTTTACATTTCGGCGAGTGGGCCCTGCCCCCGCTCGCGACTCATAGAATTCAGCCCCCAGTCTAGCAGCTATGTCATTTAGGACTCAGTCGGCAGTGGCGCTACCGAGCCACTCTTGGTGGTGGAAATTGAAGTCCCCCACCCAGAGTAAATTCATGCCTCAGTGCTTCCTCCAAATGGTGTTTAACATGAAGGAGCACTGATTCATCAGCTGAGGGAGGGTGGTATGTAGTAATCAGCAGGAGGTTTCCTTGCCCATGTTTGACCTGATACCATGAGACTTCATAGGTCCAGAGTTGATGTTGAGGACTCCCCGGGCAACTCCCTCCCGACTGTACATCTGCTGGTCATGTCCTGCTGGTGGGACAGGCCATACCCAGAGATTATCTGTAAGGTATGATTCCGTGAGGATGACTATGTCAGACTGTTGCTTGACTAGCCTGTGAGACAGCTCTCCCAATTTTGACACTAGCCCCCAGATGTTGGTAAGGAGGATTTTGCAGGGTCGACAGGGCTGAGATTGCTGTTGTCGTTTCTGGTGCCGAGGTTGATGCTGGGTGGCCCGTCAGGTTTCATTCCTTTCTTGTGAGTTTGTAGCGGTTTGTTACAGCTGAGTGGCTTGCTAGGCCATTTCAAAGTTGTGTAGCCACATGTTGGCCAGACCAGGTAAGTATAACAGATTTACTTCCCAGATTGGTTTTTACAACAATTGACAATTGTTTCATGGTCATCATTAGACTTTTAATTCCACTTTTTTAATTGAATTCAAATTCCACCATTTGCCATGGTGGGATTCAAAGCTGAGTCCCCAGAACATTACCCTGGGTCTCTGGATTACTAGTCCAGCGACAATACCACTACACCATCGCCTCCCCCATCCATCTACCAAATTTCTGCCTACACACTTAACCTACCTATATCCCTTTGTAAAGTCTTTGGGCAGAATTGTCCTAGATTTGCACTAAGTGCAATAGCAGGTGGGAAAAAAGATGTTTTACCCGCTGGGCACAATGGTGGGTTTTTGTGCCGTATCGTCCTCTTCCTGGCACAACCTGCCTCATTAATGAGGCATTCATGGGAAACGCACCAGATTGCTAGCGGCCAGCTCAGATTTGCGTGCCACACCGTGTCCTCACTGTTTCCATGCTTCGAGCACCATATTTAAAGTGCACCAGAGTGCAACTTACTTGAAGTCCACATACCAGGACTGCTCCAGGGGGCAATGGCCCCGAAAGCAAAGAAGGCGGCAGCCCCCGAGTTTAGTGACGCCTCTCTGGGGCGCCTGCTGGACACAGTGGTAGGCGGTTACGATGTCCACTACCCCCGATCTGGCTGCAGAAGATCCACCAGTCACCAATCCCAGCGGCGGTCAGCACCACCGGAGCACCGAGGAGCATCCAGTGCAGGAAGAGGATGAATGCTCTCATCCATTCCACCAGAGTAAGTCAACCACCTCATTACCCTCAACATACACTCCTAACCCATCAGACACATGGGTGGGGGATCTCACACCCCAAGGGACAACACCACTAACTCTCACACACACTCTCACATCTCCATCAGGCTCATATCCTTTGGAGCTCATATCCTCATCGTGTCCATGGTGCCACTCACCACACAACCATTCCATGCAGTGCCACGTGTCCTGCTCACATTCTCTCCATCTGTTTTCATGCCGGAGAAGCTGGCTCACATCAGCAGGGAAAGGTCCCAGACCTGGAGCGATAGGGGGGTGAATGGAGTGGCCCACATTAGGTGCCTCATTCACTTTGAGGAGGGTGTCATTGCACTGACTGGTGAGGGTGTGGACCCTGCCTGCGACGAAGGTGAGTTCGGTTGCAAATACCCACATGAGGGTCCTGCACACATCATCCCTCTCTCAACACAACAGTGAGTGCTCTCTCTCCTGCTTTTGACTCTGCTGCCATGTACTAATTATCTCTACATTGGTTCACAGGGAGCTCTGCCAAGCGACCAACACCCTCAGCCAGCCAGTCCCTCAGCTCCATCCATGTCCTCACCTCCAGGTAAGAGGACATTTCCTCCATTGAAGAGCTGGAAATAAGCAGCCTGGAAGACCCATCACAGCACTTACCCACACCCTGCACCAATGCAGAGACACACACCTCGGTGGGACCTAGATCTAGAGCAGGCTCGGGTTCACAATCTGGTTGTCACTGCACGGACACATGTCCACAGCAGGAGGAGGCAGGTTTGGCCAAGCTCCCCGGTACTCAGAGGGCTGCTGAGGAAGAGGCATCTGTGAGGCCTGAGTCAGATGACGAGTCCCAGGATTCAGCCTTCCAACTCATTGTGGAGGGTCAGCAGAAGGCAGGGGAACATCAGTCAGAGCTGTTGGAAGCCCTCAACAGAGTGGCACGCAAGTCGGAGGAGTGTGTCCGCCTGCTCTCTGATGAAGTGGTGCCCACCTATGCGCATATGGAGGTCTCCATGGGAAGGGTGGCGGATCCTATGGAGACCCTGGTCTAGCAGAACGTGGAGATGCATGCTGACCTGCACTCCATCATGGTGCCATGGGTGAGTTCCTACAGTGGCAACACGAGAGGCAAACGGGGCACCTCGACACCCCCCAGGTGCCCCTTCCCCTCAAGGAGTCAGGCCAGGGGCCTCGGACACCCAAAGGGAGGAGAAGCGGCAACTCAGCACGCCTGGGTCATCCACTCAGAAATCTCAGAGGCTGTCCTCTTCCTCCAAGCCCCATGTGCCTGTAAGCCCCTCAACCTCATCCTCTGTCACTGCAGAGAGAGCAGCTGGCCCACAGGAGAACAGCCAAAGCAAGCCAGGGTCCCTAAGACCTCGGCTCTTCAGAGGACACACTTCAAAGCCATGAGAGGCAGCAGGACCAACCATTGCATAGGCTGTCTCCACCCCTGCTGTGGATGTCAGGGCAGCACCTAGAAGTGTTAGGCCTAGAAAAGTTAAAAAATTCTGATCACGGTTGGTTGCACAGGTGAACACATTTTGTCACATTATAATCTGAAAAGATGTTCACTTTCATGGAATAATGTGTTATGTTGTCTTTCAGCTTCATTGACAGGCTTCGTTAGTCCTCCGCCTGCACCCCCTCCCCATTAGCAGTTTGTCTGCCTGCAGTCAGACCAGGAGTGATTCTGGAGGTGTGTGCGTGTATGTGTAGCAGGGCCTTTTAGAGTCTTGTGCAAGCACTCTCTCAGGCATGCAGAGCCTTCCTCCATCACACTCACCTTCCTGTCTTGAGCATTTTCAGTGCTGCCTGCTGGGGTTCTATTTCAGTTGTCCATCTGAGCTGACCTGCATCTCCACCCACCCACTGATCACACTCCCATGCAGCACCTGTGACCTTCCAACACGAGGCTCCGCTCACATTCGATTTCCTCGACATGATAGTTGTCAAGTTTATCGTTAGCTGCCCTGTCCATTCCCCTTCCCCAGTCACCCATGTCCTTTCCCCCATCACTGTTGACCCCCCTAGCATCACCTTCCACCTCCCCACCATCACCTATCAACCCAAACACTTTCCTTTCCAGTATGTCCAGGTGAACATGTTCGCTCCTTACTTCCGTGAGTATCCCACCCCCATCCACAATGACTTCCCCAACCTCCTTCTTCTCACCCACTGGGTCTGTGTCTGCCTCTGAGTCCCCACCAACCACCCTCCCCATCCCTTCTACAGTTACCAATTCACCCTCACCCTACCAGCTCCCTCTGCCCTCTCTCATACTCACCATTCCATCCTACCACACCCACCCTCAGTTTGCAGGAGGAGATCATTGACTCCACAGATCCCTCCATTGCACGTTCACCTGGACATCCACCACTCTTCTCCCTCCACCACCCCCCACCCCCGCACCCCTCAGACACCTTCCCATTCCAAACTCCCTCCTCCCCCCAGGCACCTTCACCCCTCCGAATTCCCTCCTCCCCCTCCTAACTCCCTCCCCCCTCTGCACTCCTTTTCCCATCTGCACTCCCTCCTTTACACCTTCCTCTCCTCTTACACCTATCTCCGCTTGCAGCATTCACCCCCATTACACCCTCCTCTCACAGAATCACAGAATCACAGTGCAGAAGGTGCCCTTCAGCCCATCGAGTCTGCACTGACATGTGAGAAACACCTGACCTACCTACCTAATCCCATTTACCAGCAGTTGGCCCATAGCCTTGAATGTTATGACGTGCCAAGTGCTCATCCAGGTACTTTTTAAATGATGTGAGGCAACCTACTTCCACCACCCTCCCAGGCAGTGCATCCCAGACCGTCACCACCCTCTGGGTAAAAAAGTTTTTTCCTCACATCCCCCCTAAACTTCCTGCCCCTCACCATGAACTTATATCCCCTCCTGACTGATCCTTCAACTAAGGGAAACAGCTGTTCGCTATCCACTCTGTCCATGTCCCTCATAATCTCGTACATCTCGATCAGGTTGCCCCTCAGTCTTCTCTGTTCCAATGAAAACAACCCAAGTCTATCCAACCTCTCTCCCGTACTCCATCCTCTTCCATACTCCTTCCTCACCCCGGATACCCACCTTCCCCCTCCCAACATCAACCACCAACACCTTCGCCCCACCACCCCCCACTTGCCCCCTGCTCCTGACCAGTACACCTTCCCCTCCCACTCACAGCTAGACTTTCTTCTCCCCTTTCTTGGCTTCCATGGCCAGGACCGTGATGTTCTGAAGCAGACCCGAAGCACCAACAGAGACTTCCCACCTTCCGAGAGCTGCTTTGTGGCAGAGCCATGTGCATGAGGACCCACCCAGCATGAGATGCATGTATTCCTCCAGGGTTTGGTAGCTCTAGGGCTCCAGCAACTTCTTCTCATCGGATGTTCACAATCTGAGCAAGGCCCTAAAGGTGAGCCCCTTCTTTTGCACGTCTCGCGTGTCCTGACGTGTTCTGGGCTGGCGTGTTTTCCCACTAGCATAACTGTAAATCAGGTGTGGGGGGGATGATTCCAGTTGGGCCTTACTTTGCATCCCATTACTGGGATGCAAATTGGGTTCACGCTGGCCTCCAGCGGGATTCCCGTTCCACCATGGCGAGCACCATCAGATGATCCCACTGTGATTTCACGACCAATTACTGCCAGTCATTGTCTCCCCCCCGCCCCCTCTTGCCATGACACCCACCGCCAACAGGAACGGACGATTCTGTTCTTTGTATCTTCCTCGTGACTTGCTTTCCTACCTATCTTTGTATCATCAGCAAATTTAGTTACAATACTGTCGGTCCCTTCATCCAAGTCAAATCATATAGATTGTAAATAATTGAGGCCCCAGCACTGATCCCTCCACTAGCTATAGTTTTCCAACCTGAAAATGACCCAGTTATCCTATTTCTCTGCTTCCTGTTAGTTAGCCAATCCTCTATCCACACTAACATATCACCCCCATATTGTGATCAATCTTACCTAAAGGATCCTTTACTATGAGGTCATTTCTTAATCCTGTCTCTTTACACATTACCAAGTCTAAAAATAGTCTAGTGTTAGGAACTAGAGATAGTTTAAGTTACATTTCTATTTGTGGGTTAAAAAGGTGAAATCTGCGATCTAGTTTCATTTTAGAATGGAGACAGCAAGTTTAAGCTGTTTGCATACCTGCATTTTTAATGAGTTTATGACCCTTGAATTGGAGAGCAGTGTTATCAAGAGGGTTAGTGGTTTAGGAAATTTAAAACAAAGTTGAAAGGAATAGAGGTATTAAGCTTGGGGTACAAATAAATAGGTTAATTCTAACATTTGCATTTTTAGATAATTTGAGAGTTTGTTTGAATATCAAAGGGGAGTCAGAGGTACCAAGAAACAAGTTTGCATCTTGTAGGAATTCCATAGGTACATAGTAGTGGAGATATTATATTCTATTGACCCAAAAGCAAAGACCAGATGGAAACATAAAATATTTTATATTTGGAAGGATTTTAGTTTTAAAGAGGTGTGAGAACAATGGAACCAAAGATGAAAGGGGGTAAAAAAGGTATTTAAGAATTGCTGTTGAGCTGGAGCTAGAGAAATAGCTGAAGCTGAGCTGGAAGCTGTTAACTCTGAGCTGGGAGGAAGTGCAGTTTGAATAAACCTTCCAGTCAAGCCAGAAACGTATTGGGTTGCAACAAGCAGTTTTATTTTGAAGTGGATTCCACTGCACAGTGGATGAGGGTAGAGGTCATGTGGTATGCCTTTATTGAAGTTATGGCAGTTTGCCTTGTGTAATATTACTGGATTTCTTTTACAGTCTATATCTATAAGGGAGTATTGCCTAAAAGGTGTTTACTTGTGGATTTGACCAAGTAGAGAGATTTTTGGGAAGGTTTTGTAAGACTAACCTTAATTATATAACTGTAATCTTGTGTGCTTAAGTTTTCTTTTATCCTTCTAACTAAACTTCTCCGTTTAATTTTTAAAATCCCGAAAGTGCTACTAGACCTCTTACTGAGATCAGTACATCTTCTTCTCATTTTCAGAAATACAAAAAAGTGGGTATGGCCCATAAACCAAGTTTCCCTCTGGGATTTGATTTGTACAGAAATTAATACCGGCTGTGGTCATAACATGTGGTACTTACATGGATAGTTACCCAGAAAATGTCAGGCAGTTTAAAACTTTCTTGGTAACTACACAAATGAACCATCAAATACCCCCAACACGACCCAAATTACCCACCCAACCACCCGACCACCATCCCATGACTAGATCCAACTACTTCTCGACAAGACTACCCACTCACTCACCTACCCACCTACCCACCTATCCACCTCACTCACTTAGCCACCTCACCCATCTAACCACCTACCCACTTCACCCACCTACCTATCCTACACACTTACCCACATCACCCAACTCACCCACCCTAGCCACCTACCCACTATCCCACTTTCCTATCCTACCCATCTCATCCACATCACCACTAACCCAACTCACCCACCCTACCCACTCACACACCTACCCACCTCATCCATTCACTAACATTCAAAGATTTAAACATACCATACAGCAGCTGGTGCCGTAAAAAGGGGGCGTATTCTGTCTCTGCACACCCCCACCCCCGCCCCCCCCCCACCCAAGACCTACTCCGCTGCGACAGAGCTCTCCAAGGGATGCTGCACTCCACATTTCTGGGAAAACCATGCTTGGAAGGTCCCGGAAGACATGCGGAGTGGTGCCTAATCTGGGGAAGTCTTGAGCAAAGCAGCAATCTGACTATTATTTCCGCTGCTGGAAAGATCAGGGGCAATACTTATATCTTCCCAGTACCAGTTGAAACTACTGCCCCAGTTTAGAGGGGGCACAAAACTTAAAACTCACTAATTACCTACCTGATCACCTAATCAATGCCTCTGGGCTTCAGCTCTCGCTGTCTCCAGCTCCCTCTCTTGGACCACTCTTATTTTTTAGTCTTTCATAGGATATGAACATTGCTGGCAAGGCCGGAATTTGTTTCCTGCCTTGAACTGAATGGCTTGTTAGACTATTTCAGAGGGGAAATTTTTTAAAAATTAATTTTAATTTCAGTTCCACTTGCTGCCGTGGTGGGATTTGAACCCATGGCCCCAAAGCATTAGCCTTGCACCGCTGGATTAGTACCCAGTGACTCCACTGTCTCCCCATAGCATTTTTTGCAAAAGGCCTTTCTGGTAAAAGGCTTGAACAGCATTTCCCCACTCATGGCACCAAATTCCCTCACTTAGCAAATTCCTAGGTTTAACACTCAGTCAATGCACTAGATCTCGAGATGCTACCTTCGTGTGATTGTGGGCAATTTTCCCAGAATTGCACTAAGGCGGTAGCAAGCAGGTAAAATGGAGTCCTACCCATTGACGAAAATGGCGGGTTTTCATGCCATATTGTCCCGAGCCCGCCTCTTTATTTATTCACTCCTGCAAAACATGGCATTTTCATGGCGAGCAGGGTCTCATTCGCCAGCCAGCCATCACTCTGCCGTTGCAACACACCAGCCACCATCTTTAAAAGGCAGCCACCAGCAAAGCGTTCATCGCCACCAGCTCACCACCACTGCCTGGGAGACATGACCAGCAAAGGAAAAAAGACTGCAGCCCCCCGCTTCAATGATGGGTTCCTCAAGCGACTGCTGGATGCCATGGAGGCCCTCCGGGATGTGCTCTACCCCCGCTCTGGCCACAGGATTGGCAGCAAAGCCACCAACCCGGCTTGGGAGGCGGTGGCAGTGGTGGTCAATGCAAACGCCCTTCAGAAGAGGACAGCCACCCAGTGCCGCAAAAGGATAAATGATCTCCTCCATTCCACCAGGGTAAGTCACTCTTTTCATCGCTCCCAACTCACACACTCACAAACTCATCACACACCCACAGGGCCCTCACTCACTGCCAGTGCAAGGGACATCACCATTCAGTCTTTCACACACACCATCATTATCCTCATCCTGTCCATGGGACCAATCACCACCCACACAGGCCAGACATACTTATCATCTGGCCCGGCAGGCATCCTGATACCCTCTCCCCATCTCTATTCATGGAGGACAAACTGGCTCACAACAGGAGGGAAAGGTCACAGACATGTGGAGGGATGCTAGAATTCAAAGTTCTGACAGAATTCGAAAACAGAGCCACCCAGCTGGCCAGCGATGACTGGGACCGATCCTATGCTGACAGTGAGGTCGGCGCTGCCCTACCAAGTGACAGTCCAGCAGTGCAACATCCATCGGACAGCTATGCTGTGTGTGATGTGTCCTGTTTCACAGACCACTGCCATGCACTAATTATCTCCCCTTGCTTTCACAGGCACATCTGCCAAATAGCCGAAGGAGTCCATGACTCAGAGCCTCCAAGCAAGTTCCGAAGAGACCTCTGAAGAGAAATCTGAAGGCACCCTCCCTGAAGTCCTGTCACAGCGCACATCCACACCCTCTACAAGCACAGAGATGCACACCTCGGTGGGACCCACCTTTAGTGTAGCCTTGGGACCACAATCTGGTGAGCACATTGCACTTTCTGAACCACAACAGGCGGAGGCAGGGACTTCCCAGGTCCCCGGCACTCGGAGGACTGCTGGAGGCCAGAACGTTGCTGAGTCCGAGTCAGATGAACAGCCTCTGGGCTCGGTCATGTCACAGTGGCTGGAGCTGCAAAGGCAAGCTCGGGGACATCAGGAAGGGATGGCCACTGCACTCCTCAGATTGCAAGGCATGATGGAGGAGCCCATCCGTTTTCAGGCTGAGGTTGTAGCGTCGGCATTGCAAAGCACTGAGGTCAACACTGGTAGGATGGCAGCCACCATGGAGACCTTGCTCCAGGACATCACTCCTGCACTGCTGCACAGGCTGAACTCCATCACTGATGCCATAGTTGGCCTCCAACAGTGTGTACGTGAGAGGGATGCTGGGCAACTCAATCTCACTCCAGCTACCCCTCCCACTCACTGAGTCAGCCAAGGACCCTCGGGCACCTACAGGGAGGAGGACCAACAGGTGCACACTCCGGGGCCGTCCACCTAGGTAACTCTGGGGGTGACCGGCCCAACCGAATCCCCTCTTCCTATGACCTCCGCAGCTCCAGCTTCACAGGCCAAGGAGGGTGCCACTGCCACACAGCAGGGCCCTGAAAGCAGGCCGGGGCCCTCCAATTCTCAGCCCTCCAATGGACGCCTGCCAAAGTCATCACAGACAGGGTGTCACAGTCGGTAGGCTGCCCCCCACCCTCTGCTGTAGATGTCTGGGCAGCACCAAGACATAGCAGCAGGGTTAGGAAAGTTAGGTAAAAGTAGTTGCACAGCCTAGACATGGGTGTTGATCACTTGTACATACTTTTCATTCTTGTCAATAAACTCCTAAGAATGTCACCCAGCCTGTGGCTCCTTGTTCTGATGATCAGTGTTCTTGTCACTCAGATGTGAAACCTTTCTGCACAAGATAAAAGCAGGTGTCTCAGTCCAGGGCCTCTTCTCTGTGCTTTGTGCAGCCTTCAGACCACAGTGATGGTCCAGTCTCACACTCCCTGGAAACATTACTGATGCCTTCACCTCGGCGGTGCTGGTCATTGCTGCCAGAATGTAGCGGGCAGGCACCACAGAGTTCTCTTATTCTCTCTGTAAGCTCTCAGCACCTTTAAGGTGGGGCTGGCCTCCATCACACCAGCACCTGTGACCAGTGATGCTGTGCAGCAGCTCCTGAAGGGCTGAGGTGCTGAAGGTGGACACAGCATCAGATGTGTCTAAAGTTTCATGGCTGCGTCTCTGAGATGGCCCTGATCATAGAGCAAAAGCAAGCTGCCCTCGGCCAGACAGGAGTCTGACATTCTGGAAGGCTATGTGAAGATCTATGGAGTGTCCTCGCTGCATGTTGTCATCATCCTCCTGCGATCGAGCGACTACTAGGGCCTCCACTGTGGCCCCACGACAGGAGCATTCTCACAGAGGGTATTGGTGCTGCCATAAGCCAGACTAGAGTCAAACATTCATAAATGTGATATGAGGATCTATGGGGACACTTCACTGCACGTCGTCATCATCCTCCACAAACCTGGCAGCTATAAGGGCATCCCAAGTGCGCCTGCCTCATCTAGCCAGTGTGAGAGCCTCATCCCTGTCGTTATCAACACCGAGGACCCCCTCACCCTCATCCCCATCGGCGTCCTCCTCATCCGAGGAGATGTGCAGCTCCTCCTTCTCCACCTCAGCCAGCTCCTCTCCCTGTCATAGCAACAGGTCATAAAGGGCGCAGCAGATGACAATGATGTGTAACACCCTCTATATTGCAGGGCTCCACCAGACTGGTCCAGGCACTGGAACGGCATCTTCAGCATCTCAATGGTTTGCTCCACCAAGTTGTGAGAGCTGCTGCATGAGCCTCATTATACCATCACTCTGCTGCAGTCTGAGGCCACCGCACGGGTGTCATCAGTCACAACCTCTGCGGGTAGCCCTTGTCCCCGAGGAGACATCCCTGCAGCCTCTGTGAACCCTGGAAGGCTGCAGGGATCTGGAAGCGACTCAGGATGTGGGCGTTGTGCACATTCCTGGAAACTGTGCGCACACCTACAGAATGCATTTCTGGTGGTCGCATACTAGCTGCTCATTCACTGAGTGGAAGCCCTTGCGGTTGATGAAGTCCACCGAGTGTAGCAATGGACACCTGGGCGCCACATGAGTGCAGTCAATCACACCCCGCATCTGTGGGAATCCCGAGATCAGGGTGAATCCAATGGCCCTTGCGTCCTGGCTGTCCCGGTCCCGGGCGAAATGCACAAAGTTGTGTGCCATGGAGAAGATGGCATCTGTGACCTCATGGGTGCATTTGTGAGTGGCGGATTGTGAAATCTCACAGAGGTCACCTGTGGATCTCTGAAAGGAGCCACTGGCATAGAAATTGAGTGCCACAGTCACTTTCACAGCCACTGGCAGTGGATGCCCTCCATGTCCCCTTGGTGCCAAGTCCTGTAGTAAGTGGCAGATACAAGCAACCAGGTCCCTGGACATGCACAGTCGTCAGTGACACTGGTTCTCAGTCATCTGCAGGAATGGCAGGCGGTGTCTATAGACCCTGGGTGTCACTAGGCGCCGACCAGCCACGACTCGCTGTCACTCCTGGGCAGCGTGTGCAAGAGCCCCTGCTGCCCCTTCTTCATGAGGCTAATGCTCCTGCCTTTACTAATCCAGGAGCCTCAGTCACTCTCTCCTCCGTCTTCTTTGCCCTCTGTAGGCCATCAGGCATACAGCTAGGGCACCAGGATCCATGATCCTGACATGGTCCTCCTGCAGCATGAAAGAGAGAGAGAGATGTGGTTATCATGGCTGGACTTAGCACCTTTCCTGGCCCTGTGTGACCTCCCCTTAATGCTCCTCAGAAAGTGCTGGTCACCCCTCGGATGGCCAGAAATGACTGCGCTGCATGGCTCTCCTGTCAAGCTGCGACATAAGGGACACTAGCCCAAACCAGGATGCTGAGATTGCAAGGAGCTGTGAGCGCCTCCAGAAGTGACTGCTACATGGCCAGCGTTGGCAAGGAAATTGTATGTGTGCAGTCCAACTGCTTCGCGGTCCAATAAAGTGGTGGTGGACTCGAAGTCTGCTGGGGGTGGTGGGGGCTGGGGGGATGGGGGAGGGTAGAGCGATTGGTGGTCCTTTGGTGCCTCCATGATGCTTGATTGGGTGGGGAGGCTATCATACCACTGTGGCTGTGCCTGATCTGTCTTAGTTGCAGAGGCATGGTCAGTTTATGCAGGTGTCCTTAATGCATGGCCACTTCCCTCGCTTACCCTGCCCCCAGCTCGATTGCCTGTGCGCGGGATGCAACACCAGGGCAGCATTTGACCTCCCCCACCCAATGACAATGGTTGCCTCCGAGGTTGGCCAGCACTTGCACCCAGGCACCCCACGTCCCCCCTCAGCAGTCACCTCTGAAGATGGCCAGCACTTGCCCCTGGTCACACTGCCCCCTCAGCAGTCGCCTGTGGGGTCAGGCATCAGTTATCCCTGCCCCCCGGCACCCCTGAGGCCTATAAGCAATCGGCGAGCTGTGGAGAACGCTGCTGCTCACTCACCTCAGTTCCCCCAAAGTGAAGGCCGCCAAGTGCACGGTGCCTGTGTGCTGTTGTGAAACTTGTCGACGTGCTTTCCCACCGACGTAGATGGATGATACAGTGGGGTTCCAAGAGCCTGGTGGGATGACCTTTTAATTATATGCTAATGTATTACAATTAGCTTCCCGCCGTGGGAATGTGGCCTGCCATAAGCAGGCTTAGCAGATGATTGCGATCCCAATCGTGAAGCAAGTCATGCCATATTTTCTGCGCACGCCACCTATCACACCCGCCACCAGCGGGCTCAGAAAATTCTGCCCTATGTCTCATCTACATGCTCCACTTTAGTAACTTGATTCAAAATCATGAGACAGGTTCCACGTGTATGCTGATGACACCTAACCCTACCTTGCCGTCATCTTTCTCAATGATTCCACTATCTCTGATTTGTCACGCTCCTTGTCCGACGTCAAGGTCTGGATGAACACAAATTTCCTCCAATTAAGCATCAGGAAGACCAAAGTCACCACAAAAAACTCTGTTTCTAGTCATGGGCTTGATGCCTCACCTTGGACACTATTTGCTGCTGAACCAGACTGTTCACAACCTTGGAGTTGCATCGGACCTTGAGTTGAATTTCCGACCACATATATTTGCTCCATTGCCAAAGCCAGCGATTACCATTTCCTAATATTGCCCGTCTCCAGGATTGCAACCTTGCTGTCATATTTGACCATAGGATGATGTTCCAATCACATATCCAGGCTATCATTAAGACCACTTTTTCCATCTGTGTAACATCCCCCAATTCCACCCCTGCCTCATCTGTTGCTGAAAGCCTCACCTCTGCTTTTTTTACTTTTATACTTGACTATTCCAATGTTCTCCTGGCCACACTTTCATTTCTCATTCTTTATAAACTTGAGCACAACACAACTCTGCTGCCAGGATCCTAAATTGCATTAAGCCCCGTATACCCATCACCTCTGTGCTCAATGACCTACTTTGACTCCCGCTCCATCAATGCTACAATTTTAAAATGCTGCTTCTTTTTTTCAAATCCCTCCATGACCTCGCCCTCCCTGTTTCCATCTTCCTCCAGCCCTCCAACTCTCTGAGATTTTTGCATTCGTCCATTCTGCAATCATTGCATGTGCCTTCAGTTGCCTAGGCCCTAAGCTCTGGAATTCCCTGCACCCCTCCGCATATTTAGTTCTCTCTCCTCCTTTGAGATACTCCTTAAAACCTAAATCTTTGACTGTCTGCTGCCCCAATATTGCCATATGTCACTCAGTGTTAAATTTTGTTATAATGTTCATGTGAACAACTGGGGTGTTTTGCTATATTTAAGGTGCTATATAATGCAAAAGATAAGACTGAAGCACTTGCAACAATCTTCAATCAGAAGTGCCAGGTGGATGATTCATCTCGGCTTCTTCCAGAGGTCCCCAGCATCACAGATGCCAGTCATCAGCCCATTTGATTCACTCCACATTATATCAAGAAACAGCTGAAGGCACTGGATATTACCAAGGCTATGGGCCCTGACAATATTCCAGCAATAGTACTGAAGACTTGTACTCCACAACTTGTTGTGCCCCTAGCCAAGCTGTTCCAGTACAGCTACAACACTGGCATCTACCCGACAATGTGGAAAATTGCTCAGGTATGTCCAGTGCTCAAAAAAACGTGACAAATTCAACCCGGCCAATTACAGCCCCATCAGTCTACTCTCAATCACCAGTAAAGTGATGGAAGGTGTCATCAACAGTGTTATCAAGCAGCACTTGCTTAGCTCACTGATGCTCAGTTTGGACTCTGCCAAGGCCACTCAGCTCCTGACCTCATTATAACCTTGGTTCAAACATGGGCAAAAAAGCTGAATTCCATAAGTGAAGTAAGGATGACTGACCTTGATAAAAAGGCAGCATTTGATTGAATGTGGGCATCAAGGAGCCCTAGAAAAAACAGAGTCAATGGGAATCAGGGGGAAACTTCTCCACTGGTTGGATTTACACCTAACACATAGGAAGATGGTTGAGGTTGTTGGAAGTCAATAATCTCAGTCCCACAACATCACTGCATGAGTTCCTCAGGGTAGTATCTGAGGCCCAACCATCATCAGCTGCTTCATCAATGACCTTCCATCATAGGGTTAGAAGGTGGGATGTTTGCTGATGATTGCACGATGTTCAGCACCAATTGTGACTCCTCACATACTGAGGCAGTCCATGTCCAAATGCAGCAAGACTTGGACAATACCTAGGTTTGGGATGACAAGTGGAAAGTAACAGTTGCGCCACACAAGTGCCAGGCAATGACCAGCTCCAACAAGAGAAAGCCTAACCATCGCCCCTTGACATTCAATGACATTACCATTGCTGAATTCCCACTATTAACATCCTGGGGGTTACCATTGACTAGAGGCTGAACTGGACTCGCTAATAAATACTGTGGCTACAAGAGCAGGTCAGAGGCTAGGGATCCTGCAGTGAGTAACTCACCTCCTGACTTCCCAAAGCCTGTCCACCATCTACAAGGAACAAGTCAGGGGTGTGATGGAATACACTCCACTTGCCCAGATGAGTGCTGCTCCAAAACTGCTCAAGAAGCTTGACACCATTCAGGACAAAGCAGCCAACTTGATTGGTACCCCATCCACAAACTACACTCCCTCCACCACTGACGCATGGTAGCAGCAGCATGTACCATCTCCCAGGTGCACTGCAGGAACTCACCAAGGCTCCTTAGACAGCACCATCCAAACCCACAACCACTACCATTTAGAAGGACAAGGGCAGCAGCACATGGGAATACCACCACCTGCAACTCCCCCTCCAAGCCACTAATCAACCTGATTTGGAAATATATCACTGTTCCTTCACTGTCACTGGCTCAAAACCCTGGAACTCCCTTCCCTAACAGCACTGTGGGTGTACCTACACACATGGACTGCAGCGGTTCAAGAAGACAGCTCACCACCACCTTCTCAAGGGCTATTAGGGGTGGGTAATAAATGCTGGCCCAGCCAGGGAAGGCCACGTGAATGAATAAAAAGAAGAAAAATACAAGTTGTTGCATAGAAATTTCTGGAATTTACCCACTTTGAGAATCGCTTGCAATGGCTTCTCTTCTTGCACTGTGACTTCTGGTGTCCCCCAAGGATCTATCCCTGATCCACTCCAAATGCTGCTTCTCAGTAACATCATCCAAGGGCACAAAACTACCTTTCACATACACGCAGATGACCCCCATCTCTACCTCACCACTACCCCTCTCAACTCCTCCATTATTGCTAAATTATCAGAATCCTTCTTTGGTATCCAATACTGGATACACAGATTTCCTCCAGTTAAATATTGGGAGACTGAAGTTATTGTTTCCAATCCCTACTGAAACTCCATTTTCTAGTAACCGATTCCATCTCCTTGGCAATAGTCTGAGATTAAGCCAGCCTATTTGCAATCCTTATTTTTAAACCCCTCTATGGCCTCGTCCTTCCCTAACTCTGTAGTCTCCTCCAGCCCCGCAACCTAGAGAGATATCTGCAATCCCCTGATTCTGGCCTCTTCAGTCTCCCCCATTTTTATGACTCCACCATTGGTTGCCATACCTTCAGTTGCCCAGTCCCGAACATTCCTTTATCTCTCCACCTCTCTAGCACGCTTTCCTCCTTTGAGAAACTTCCTAAAAACCAACCTCATGACCAAGCTTTTGGTCATCTGACCTAATGTCTCCTTATGTGTCTCAGTGTCTTATTTTGTTTTCCAATGCACCTTGGAATGTTTTATTACTTCAAAGGCGCTATACACAAGAAATTAATGTTGTTCGAAACTCTTCTTCTATTTGGCTTTCAGTTATGTGTAATTGCAATCTGGCATGAGTTTCTTAGCCTGTGCTGGGACTAAAGGAGTTAATCATTGTGGTTCTGTAGAACAGGGATGTGCTGTCCCCTATAGACACATTACTTGAAATATGTGTGGGTTGTTCACCATTTGCCTTTGCTCCCAAATAATGAATGAGATCTCATTTTTAATGCACCTGTCATGATTTCTGGATGACCAAAAGCACATTAAAGCTTTTGAAGTGTGTAAATATTGTGTGCTTGTGTTAAAGGGACCACAATAATCATGGGTGATTTTAATCTACATATAAACTGGAAAAACCAGATTGGCAGCAGTAGCCTGGATGAGAAGTTCTTAGAATGTTTTCAAGCAGCACATTCTGGAACTAACCAGAGAGCAGGTTATATTAGACTTGGTATTGTGGAATGTGACAGGATTAATTTATGACCTCAGAGTAAACGCACCCCTAGGTAGCAGTGAGCACAATATGATTGAATTTTACATCCAGTTTGAAAAGGAAAAGAGTGGGTCTAAGGCTAGTATCTTAAACTTAAATAAGGGCAACTGTGTGGGCATGAAAACTGAGCTAGCTGAAGTGAACTGGGAAACTAGGCTAGAGGATAGATCAAAAAAGAAGCAGTGGCAGAAACTTAAGGGGATATTTCAGAGTATTCAGAATAAGTACATTCCTATTATAAAGAAAAATTTTAAGGGGAGGACTGTGGTTAACTAAAGAAGTTAAGGAAAGCATCAAACGTAAGGAAAAAGCATACAACTCTGCAAAGATGAGTGGCAGGGCAGGTGATTGGTCAGAATATAAAGAACAGCAGTGAATGACTGAAAGGTTAACCAGAAGAAAGAAATTAGACTATGAGAGGAAGCTAGCTAGAAATGTAAAAACAGATAGCAAGAGTTTCTATAGGCATTTAAAAAGGAAAAAGTAAGTAAAGTGAGTGTTGGTCCTCTAGAGTGTGATGGTGGGGAGTTAACAATCAATAATAAGGAAATGGCAGAAGAAATGAACAAAAATTTTGCTTCTGTGTTTACTCCAGAGGATCCAAAAAACAATCCAGTAACAGCTTCAAATCAGGAGGTGAACAGGAGAAAGGAACTTGGTGAAATTGAAATCATGAGGGAAATGGTCCTGAGCAAATTAATGTTGCTGCGGGCTAGCAAGTCTCCGGGTACTGATGGACTCTATCTTAGGTTCTTAAAAGAGGTGGCTAATGAGGTAGTCGGTGCACTGGTGTTAATTTTCCAAAATTCACAAGATTCTGGAAAGGTTCCATCAGACTGGAAAGTAGCAAATATAACCCCTCTTTTCAAGAAGAGGGGAGGCAGAAAACAGGAAACTATAGGCCACTTAGCTTGACATCTGTGGTGGGGAAGTTGTTAGAATCGATCATTAAGGAGGTTATAGCTGGGTACTTAGAAGAGCTCGAGGCAATCTGGGAGAGTCAGCATGGTTTTATGAAAGAAAAATCATGTTTAACCAATTTATTGGAGTTTTTTGAAGGAGTAACATGCACTGTGGATAAAGGGGAGCCAGTAGACATACTGTACTTGGATAACCAGAGGCATTTGTTAAGAGGCTACATCAAAACTGATTATGGAAAATAAAAGCACATGGTGTAGGGGGTAACATATTAGCATGGATAGAAGATTGGCTGTCTGGCAGAAAGCAGAGAGTATGCATAAATGGGTCTTTTTCAGATTGGCAGGATGGTGAAGAGTGGAGTCCTACAGGGTTCTGTGTTGGGGCCTCAACTTTTTACAATTTACATCAATGACTTCAATGAGAGAAATGAATGCATGATAGCGAAATTTGCAGATGACACAAAGATAGGTAGGAAAGCATATTGTGAAGAGGTCATGAAGAGGTTGCAGATGGATGTAGATAGGTTGAGTGAGTGGGCAAAGATCTGGCAAATAGAGTTTAATGTGGGAAAATTTGAAGTTGTTCACTTTGTCAGGAAGAACAAAAAAGCAGAGCATTATTTAAATGGAGAACGGCTGCATAATTGCTTGAGTCACAAAAAGTTAGAATGCAGGTACAGCAAGTAATTAAGAAGGCTAATGGAATGCTATTCTTTATTATGAGAGGGAGTGAACATAAAAGTAAGGATGTTATGCTTTAGTTATACAGGGCATTGGTGAGACCGCACCTCGAATATTGTGTGCAGTTTTGGTTTCCTTATTTAAGGAAGGATGTAAATACATTGGAGCCGGTTTAAAGGAGATTTATTAGGTTGATACCTGGAATGAATGGGTTGTCTTTAGAGGAAAGATTGGACAGACTGGGCTTGTTTCCACTGGAGTTTAGAAGAGTAAGGGGTGATTTGATTGGAGTATATTAGATCCTGAACGGCCTTGACAAGGTGAATTTGGAAAGGATGTTCCCTCTTTTGGGTGAGTCCAGAACTAGAGGGTGGGGTTTTAAAATTAGGGGCCACTCTTTCAGGACAAAGATGAGGAGAATTTTTTTCTCTGTGCAACTTCGGAACTCTGTCTCAGAAGGTGGTGGAGGAAGGGTCATTGAATATCTTTAAGGTGGGGGTAGATAGATTCTTGTTAGGTAAGGGAATTAAAGGTTATCGGGATTATATGGGAACGTGGAAATCGAAACACAAGAAGATCAGCCATGCTCTTATTGTTTGGCTGAACAGAATACAGCAACCAATTTGCATACAAGCAGCAAGGGGATCAATAGCCAGAAATACGTTTTACAGTAAAATTTCTGTTATCCAGCACTCTACCAACTGGAATTCTCTATAGGTAGCGTTTTTGGGTCGGCGAGTGGGGGCAGGGCCTCCTTGCCGACGTGTAAAATGCGCTTGGTGATGTCAGGCGGGTGCCCCGACGTCACCACGTACCAGTTAGATTTTCAGTTCAGTGGGCGTGAAGCTGCGCACCCTCCCAACTGTCATAGGCTTATTAAAGACTAATTGAAATAATTAAATCAGCTGCCCGTCCAACATTAATTTGGTGGCAGGTGAAGAGCCCAGGCGGCCTCTGCATTTTTTATGGAACCTCATCCATGGGTGGGATGAGGTTTCATGAAGTGTTTAAAAATTCAGTAAAATTTTTTTTAAATTCATTGACATGTCCCAGCTCACTGTCACATGAGGGGACATGTTTTAAAAGCTTTTAATTTCTTTATTTAGACATTTAAAACTTAAAGAAATCTCCCTGAGGCACAGAGGGAGATTTCTGCACTCTTCCGCACTCATGCATGAATGAGTGCAGGCCCCAACTCAGGGAATTCCCCCCCACCGCCCGTACATGGAACTCTCAGCACTTCCGGGCAAGTGACACGATGGGCGGGCCTTAATTGGCCTGCCCACGAAAAATGGTGGCACGGCCCTGATTGGGGGCACCAATCAGATTTGCGCCCACCCCCCCGCACAGCCCCCCCAACGGGGGGAAGTTTTTGAATGGACACGTCACACTCACCATTGGCGACCTGTCTTCATTCCAGTCTCAGCCATCCACTGTTCTATAGCGCCATGTTCCCTTAACACAGCTCACTCAATTCACCCATGTACAGGACAGGGGTGTGGATACCTGCCTCATCAGCCTGGATCAGGAGAAGGCCTTTGACAGAATATCGCACACCTACATGGTGGATGTGCTCTCCAAAATGGGGTTTGGGGACGGAATCTGCAACTGGATCCAACTGGTCTACACTAACATCAGTAGCGCAGTTTCAATCAATGGGTGGGAATCAGGAAGTTTTCCAATTAAATCTGGAGTCAGGCAGGGCTGCCCTCTCTCCCCTGTCCTGTTTGTGTGTTGCATAGAACCCTTTGCTGTGTCCATCAAGAAGGATCCGGGCATAAGAGGAGTGACAATCCCAGGCAGTGGAAGCACTCAGGTCAAAGCCTCCCTGTACATGGACGATGTCACCGTCTTCTGCTCAGATTCGCTATCAATGCGCTGACTGATCAACCATCATTCTGATGGCCACCTTTGTGTGTGGCTGCATCAAGCTGTGCATATTCCCTCCGTGCGCAAACAGCAAGTGTCACTACGTGCTGAGGTTCTACCTGTCCCCAGTGTTGTGAAGGATGGGTCTGGCCACGCTGCCGCGGAACGCTCCAACTAGTTGGACCATGCCGTACCACCTGTCCCTTGTGGAAAAATTTATACAGAGAAACACCTTTGACCACAAGTCCATCAGGCAGTGGTCAGCACGTGACATCCTAGAGGCCCTGTGGGAAAAGGAGATGGTGGATCCTGTCAGATGGTTCCCTGAGCAGACTGTCAAAGTCATTTGGCAGAATACCTCATCGCCAGAACTTTCCAACAAGCACCAAGACATAGCTTGGCTGGTGGTGAGAAAGGCCCTCCCTGTCAGATCCTTCCTACACGCCAGGAGTTTCACCCCCTCCGCACATTGCCCTCGAGGTGGCTGTGGTGGGGCTGAGACCGTTGTTCACCTCTTTTGTGGAATGTGCCTTTACAAAAAAGGTCTAGAGAGAGATGCAGTGGTTTCTGTCAAGGTTCATCCCGTGCAGTGCAATGACACAGGACTCTGTGCTCTACGGGCTGTTCCCAGGGACACACACCAAGGCAAACATCAACTACAGCTGGACGATTATCAACCTGGTGAAGGATGCTCTTTGATTTGCCTGAAACTTGTTGGTCTTCCAGTGAAAAGAGTTGTCCCTGACTGAGTGTTGCAGACTGGCACATTCCAAGGCCCAGGACTACGTGCTGAGGGACGCACTAAAGCTTGGGGCAGCCGCCGCAGAGACCCAATGAGGAAATGTCGCTGTCTAAGACCTTTCTGCCATAGTGCACCGAGGGGCTGGGAATAGTTTAGAACCCTCAGGCTCTACTATTCACAATGAATGTATAGATTGAATATGAAACGTATTATAATTGTATTGAAACACCTCAGACTGCAACATGATCTATGTAGATAAATTGAATACCACTGCACTGTCTGACTGTCTATCATGACCATATTGAAATGTCTGTAATGTTCATTGATTGTATTGAAGCACCTCACGATCCATGTGTAAAAGTTGAATCTGATTGCACTTTTTGTGATGACTATTTTGAAATGTTTTGTAATGTTCTTTCAGATATTTTATGAATAACGTATATTTTTCAAAAAAAAATTCACCCTCTCCCGCACCTCTCACAAGATCTCAACACCCATGTGATCACTTTGGAGCTTTCTGATTGGATGAAAATGTGGAACTCACCTTACATCTTAATTAACTGACATAATTGATTACTAGCTCCTCCTATTACTGGAGCGTGCTGGATACTGAGGCTTTCCTGTAGATGGTTTTGGTTGAGAGTTGAATGTTGGCCAGGACACCTCCCCTGCACCTTAGCTTAGAGCCCCCGTTTAACTTACAAGCATATGAATTAGGAGTGGGAGTAGGCCACTCGGCCTTCATGTCTGTTCCAGACTCAACTCCACATTTCTGCCTACCCCTAATAACTATTCACCACAACCCTTGCTTATCAAGAATCGATCTAGCTCTGCCTTAAAAATATTCAAAGGTTCTGTTTCCACCAACTTTTGAGGAAGAGAATTCCAAAGACTCACAACCCTCTGAAGGGAAAATTTCCCCTCATCCTTGTCCTAAGTGAGCAACCCCTTATTTTTAAACCGTGGCTACTAATACTAGATTCTCCCACAAGAGGAAGCCTCTTCCCCACATCTCACGTAAACATGAGCCCCCTTCAGTGGAGTACTTACTTAGTACTGCACTGAAGAATTAGCCTAAATTACATGCTCAGACTTCTGGAGTGGGCACTGAACCCATGCCCTTCTGATTCTGAGTTGAGAGTGTTACCACTGACACCTAAATAAGCAGCTAGTCTCTGCTCACTGCCACTGTTCTTTGGTATGGCTGAGATTGGGAATTCCTAGCTTAGTGCCACTCAAACTGGTGTGCACATATCCCCGAGCATCCATAGAGACTTTCCAAAGGGTCAGCAGAATAATGTGAATGGAACCTATTGGATCTGACACTGGCCATTAATTTGATTTTCTTCATCTATTTGAGCAGTTCAGTCGTGCTCTTATGCACCACATTATTTGATGTCAGGTCCTGGGGCCTGGTGCACTTGCACACGAAACACTGGTGAGCAATCACCATCCAGGCACTGGGGCTTAAGCAGCTCTGGAAGTGGACATGTAATCAGGTTTGCCATGTCTTGGACTGACTGAACTGAGAGCAGTGCCAACCCTCCAAGGTTAGCCTGGAGTCTCCAAGAATTGAATATAAATCTCCGGGACACTGCTGTGTGCAACAAAAAGTTTTGTTTTGTCATTTCCTTTGAATGTTTCTCTTTACCAGATATAAAAATATTGAAAATGGAGGGGGAAAAAAGGTGTTCGGCTGATGGTCAAGTTTCATCCAATTGGGTAGTGAGTCTTTTTGCTTTCCAACTGATGTAGAAAGGCAGTACATCACAAGAATGGAAGTGTTGGCCAACTCATGGCTGGAGCATAGGTGCAAGTCATGTAATGAAACCTCCAGGAATGCATTTAATTACAGTTGGCAACCTTAATGAGAAACATAGAAACACAGAAACTAGGAGCAGGTGTAGGCCATTCGGCCCTTCGAGCCTGCTCTGCCATTCATTATGATCATGGCTGATCATCCAACTCAATAGCCTGCTCCCACTTTCTCCCCATTCCCTTTGATTCCTTTTGCCCCAAGAGCTATATCTAACTCCTTCTTGAAAACTTACAATGTTTTGGTCTCAACTACTTTCTATGGTAAAAATTCCACAGGCTCACCACTCTCAGGGTGAAGAAATTTCTCCTCATCTCTGTCCTAAATGGTCTACCCCCATCCTCAGACTGTGACCCCTGGTTCTGGACTCCCCCCACCATCGGAAACCTCCTTCCTGCATCTACCCTGTTTAGTCCTGTTAGAATTTTATAGGTTTCTATGAGATCCCCCCTCATTCTTCTGAACTCCAGCGAATATAATCCTAATTGACTCAATCTCCCCTCATATGTCAGTTTCGCCATCCCAGGAATCAGTCAGGTAAACATTCGCTGCACTCCCTCTATAGCAAGTTCATCCTTCCTCAGATAAGGAGACCAAAACTGCACACAATATTCCAGGTGTGGTCTCACCAAGGCCTTGTACAATTGTAGCAAGACATCCCTGTTCCTGTACTCGAATCCTCTGGCTATGAAGGCCAACATACCATTTGCCTTCTTTACCGTCTGCTGCACCTGCCTGCTCACCTTCAGCAACTGGTGTACAAGGACACACAGGCCTTGTTGCACATTCCCCTCTCTCAATTTATAGCCATTCAGATAATAATCTGCCTTCCTGTCTTTGCTACCAAAATGGATAACCTCACATTTATCCACGTTACACTGCATTTGCCATGCATTTGCCCACTCACTCAGCTTGTCCAAATCACACTGAAGCATCTCTGCATCCTCCTCACAGCTCACCCTCCCAACCAGCTTTGTGTCTTCTGCAAATGTGGAGATATTACATTTAATTCCCTCATCTAAATCACTAATATATATTGTGAATAACTGGGGTCCCAGCATCGATCCCTGCGGTACCCCACTAGTCACTGCCTGCCATTCGGAAAAACACCTGTTTATTCCTACTCTTTGTTTCCTGTCTGTCAACCAGTTTTCTATCCATCTCAATATACTACCCCCAATCCCTTGCACTTTAATTTTACACAAGAAGCCAGGATAATGCATTCGCAAGCAAGTAATCATGGTCCCAACCTAAATTACAACACTATAAACTCCTTACAGATTTACACATCTGAATACAAAGTTTGTCAGCATCCTGTTGAAGGGACTTACATTAATCCTTCCCAGGGCTGTCCAACAGAGTGAACATTGATGTGCTCGGTGATGTGAAAACTTATACCTTCTCTATAGCTGAAAGGTTACTCGACAGGTTCAGTAACATGCCTGCCAAATACTTCACTGCACAGAACACCCCCCCCTGCTCTTCCTGGGGTGGGATATAAGTTTTCACATCATCGAGCACATCAATGTTCACTATATGAGGCAGCCCCAGCAAGATTTAATGCAAATCCCCTTCAAACAGGATGCTGATAAACTTTGTATTCAGATGTAAATCTGTAAGGAGTTTATAGTGTTGTCATTTAGGTTGGGGTCCATGATTACTTGCTTGCGAATACATTGCTTGATTCCTAGAAGCGGGGGAGGGTATCAGCCTTGTCCAGTGGCCTGGAATGACCATCAAGCCGAGTTTTGTTCACCCAGTACAGCAGCTGGGCCTGTGACTGACCCCAGATTGAAGCATGGTCCCAATTACTGGCAGTGTCTGAATGGCAGCAAAACCGCAAACCAGGCAGCGTGTTGGTGACATTCCAGTGTAGACAGGCCATTAAATAGAAGAAAGGATTGAACGAAAACTGATAACACTCAACAGTTGACCACTGAGTGGGCGGGCAATGGAGGATTATACCCAAAATGCGGCTGGTGTTTACAACAGGTGCCACCAAGTCTAATCCCACCCCAGGAAGAGTGTTTTGTGCAGTGAAGTATTTGGCAGCCATGTTACTGAACCTGTTGAGTAACCTTTCAGCTGTAGGGAAGGTATAAATTTTCAAATCACCAAGCACATCAATGTTCACGATATCGGACAGCTCCAGGAAGGTTTAATGCAAGTCCCCTTCAACAGGACGCTGATAAACTTTGTATTCAGATATGTAAATCTGTAAGGAGTTTGTACTGTTGTCATTTAGATTGGGGTCCATGATTTGAAAAGGGCTCCTTTAACCAAAAAAGTCAGAGAACCACTGCACCAGATGGAGATGGCTGCCTCCTGCCACAAGTCCCTTAATTCTACACTAAACTATTAAGATTAATATTGGGAATTTCGCCATTGTTTCAGTACATAAAATACTGAGAGAAAGCTTATCTCCTAATACTCTAACTCTCCAATCTTGACTTCCAACTATGTTTTGTTTCTATTATCCTGCCATACCAATTACTCCCAAGATATGTGGTCAAATACAGTACTAAGTTTTCTTTTAAGTCATTTCCATTTATGTCCTGCTTCCCTGGTGTACTTTAAATTAATGATCTGAGTTTTCCTTATCTGCACTACATTTTCTGTCATATAATTTGATCAAGTTCCCCTCCTTTACAACAATATAAAGTTTGATCTTTTCACGCTCCTCATTCTGGTTTCATTCATTCTCGTTTCCATTGCTTGAATCCTTTCTGATCAATGTGAGTGCATTACTTCCATTCTGAAGAGGTTTGGGTCTACTGTCTATCAAAGGCTTTTTTATACCCAAAGTGAGGTTATGCTGAAATTAAAAACAAACCCACTTAGGAATTTCAACATGTGGTTTTAATTATTGTATTTCACAGTTTTGTCATTTTGTTTTTACAGCATTAGTATCAAACAAAACCTGACATGTTGAAAGCAAGTATTAAAAATCTAAAATTCATCAAACCTCGCTTTAAAATTGACACCATTACCCATTCAGTGACTTGGACCCCAGTTCCAGTTGCCTATTCACAAGTATTCATTTTATAGTGAGATAACCTCATTGTAATGTAATGTGGGATCATTACCAGATTTTGAGTGCTAAACTGTTGAATGGAATTTTTTTCAGCGTAAAAGATTTTGGGCTGACATTTCTTCAGCACTAAACGTCTGTACATAAATGCGTGTGTGTGGAAGAGTAACCTGTTTGCTTGGCCACTAGAGGGCCTGAGAGTGAGTGTTTCAGGGAAGTCGAATGATCAGTCAGTCTTTTGACAGTGGTTCTTTTAGAAGGATGGGGAGCCGCATTGGAACCTTCCAGAACTCTCACTATCCCCCTCTTCTGCCTGAAAGTGGAGGTACAGGATCAGAGAGGGAATTACGAGGATAATTTTTTTTTAAAAAGTGAACATAACCTTGTTGAACTTTGGTAGGGTTCTTGCAATCTCCTACCCTAACGACAGGAACAACCATTTTTCCAGCGTTTATGCCAATCTTCCACCAACATTGAAGCAGGAAATTAGATGAACCTCCATGGAAATTCCAGGCAAAAACCTTTTAGGAAAAAGCCATTAAGTCCAACACAACATTCCATTCTCACAAATCAACTTCCCCACTGTCTCACTAGAATTCATTTATTAATCCTTGCACTCTCTGCAAGTGTATTTAGTTTCCCATTTATCCTACATACTGTCAACTTCAATAACCTTACCTGGTAATTTATTGCACAAATCTACTACCTATCATGTGAAAAGATATGATTTATTCCCCATTAAGCTAGCACTCTGGCATTCCATATCTTTATAAACCTGCTAAAAATCCTTCAGCAGTATTAGATGGCCAGATTTTGAATATAATGATAACTTCTAAAAGTGTTTTCAATGTTGACTGACTTGCTCCTCCCATTGACCTGCAACACCAGCACTTAAGCACTGTTGCAAGTTGTAGGCATGAGTACTTTTATTGCTGCTAATTGATTCTGTCTTCAGGTTTCAGTGGCGGAAAGGCAAATAATGAATTACCAAGATTAAACTTGGTAATTTGTCAGCAGATTTGAACCACAGAAAAGTTACAGTGCAGAAAGAGGCCTTTGAGCCCATCATGTCTGTGCCGGCCAAAAAAGAAAATTTAAAAGAAGCTAGCCGCTCATTTTAATCCCACTTTCCAGCACCTGGTCCGTAGCCTTGCAGGTTACAGCACTTCGGGTGCAGATCTAGGTACCCTTAAATAGGTTGAGGGTTTCAGCCTCTACCAGTAATTCAGGCAGTGAATTCCAGACACCCACCACCCTCTGGGTGAAACGTTTTTCCTCATGTCCCCTCTACTCCTTCTATCAATCACCTTAAATCTATGCCCCCGGTTAATTGACCCCTCGGCTAGGGGAAACAGGTCTTTCGTGTCTACCCTTTCTAGGCCCCTCATAATTTTGTACACTTCAATTAGGTCACCCCTCGGTCTTCTCTGTTCTAAGGAAAAGAACTCTAGTCTGTCTAATTTTTCCATTTAGCTACAATTTTCAAGACCTGACAACATTCTTGTAAATCTCCTCTGTATTCTCTCCTGAGTGATTATGTCCTTCCTTTAATGTGGTGACCAGGACTGCACACGAAATTCCAGCTGTGGCCTAACCAGTGTTTTATACAGTTCTAGCATTACAGCTCTGTTTTTGTATTCAATACCTTGTCCAATAAAGGAAAGCATTCCATATGCTTTCTTTACCACCTTGTCCACCTGTCCTGCCATCTTCAGGCACCTGTGGACATGCACTCCAAGGTCTCTCACTTCCTCAATCCCTTTCAATATCCTCCCATATATAGAGTATTCCTTTGCTTTGTTTGCCCTCCCTAAATGCATTACCTCATACTTCTCTGGATTGAATTCCATTTGCTACTTTCCCACTCACTCAACTAAACTATTGATATCATTCTGGAGACAACAGCTATCCTCTTCACTAACAACTGCATAGCCAATTTTTGTGTCATCTGCAAATTGCTCCCACATTTAAGTCCATATCAGTAATATATATGATAAACATCAAGGGCCCCAACACTGAACCCTGTGGAATGGCACTGAAAACCGCTTTGCATTCACAAAAATATCCATTGACCATTACACTTTGTTTCCTGTTGCTGAGCCAATTTTGGATCCACCTTGCTACCTTCCTCTGTATCCCATGGGATCTGACTTTTACTAAAATCCACGTAGACAGCCTCCACTACACTACCCTCATCAATCCTCCTTGTTATTTCCTCAAAAAAATTGATTAAGTTAGTAAGACACGATCTTCCCCTAACAAGACCATGCTGACTATCCCTGATCAACCTGTGCCTTTCTAAATGACTGTTTATCCTGTCTCTCAGAATGGTTTCCAATAATTTACCCACCACCAAAGTCAGACTGACTGGCCTATAATTTTATAGCCTATCCCTCGCACCCTTTTTAAAAAATGGCACAATATTCGCAGACCTCCAATCCTCTGAGTACCTCGCCTGTATCTAGTGAGGATTGGAAAATGATCCTCAGAGCATCCACTATTTCCTCTCTGGCTTCCTTTAACAGCCTGGGACACAGTCTGGTTTACATCAATATAGAAAATCTCCAACTTCTGTAGTACCTCATCTCCCCATCCCAAACCGCAGGGCTGGACCAATACTGCCGCAAGTTAAAGCAAAATAATTGTCTCCCTCCCATTGGTGATGATAACTACTTTTAGGGAGCTCTTATTCCATGCAGGTTCATCCCAAAAATTACCTCACCAGTGGCAAAAGGTTTTTAAGGTTTTTTTTTTCCTTCTGGGAATATGCATACTATTCCACCAGGCACATAAGCTATGTATTTGAAAAAGAGCCAGGGGCCAACTGTGATATGTAAACAAACACAATGTACAGTAAATGGAGAGGCAGCAATTTGTTGGCAGCAATCCAAACTCCTTGTATGAAGCAAGCTGAAAGAAGGAGCTAAAGAATTAACTTCTTACAGGTAAATATTGCTGTTTACAAGGATAAAGGTAGTTCAGAATGATTAGTGTGACCAACTTCGGTAAATTGCAACAAGGTTTGGAATTTTGGATCAAATTAACATTCTTTAAGAGACAGTGTACCCACACTAAAGGCAAGAACTGAAACATATTTGCTATAGGGCTGGGGGGTGAGGTGATAATTCTGGATAAATTGAGAAGATTTGGGGGTGTTTTGCACATTTTGCACTCAGTGGAAAGGTCAAACATAGACCAGGTGCAATTCAGACCTCCCTAAAATTCCATTTCATTCTCACCAGACATTCATTGTGAAAGCATTTGGAAGTGTGCCTTCCAATTTCTGCAAATGTTTCTTTTCTACTGATCAAGGCCACACACTGTGCGCCACCTCCCACCCGCGCCCCCCCCCCACCAACTCTGAACCCACCACCCACTGCCCCCCCCCCCCCCCCCCCCCCCAGGAAAGCAATTGATAATCACCTTGAGCTGAACTAATCCAAAATGCCACAATAAACATTATATTTGCTTAAAACTACATGAATAAAAAGTGTGCAGCTTCTAGTGTCCATGTCTGAAATGGAAAAAAATACAAGAGGAATGGTGAGTGTTTCTTTAAACAATAATTGACCATATTTTGGCAGTGCGAACAGTAACTCCACTCAGTTCATTGGCATGTGGACAACATGTCTATACAATTTAACCTGACACTGTTCAGTTCATCATCCCTTTGACAAACCTTGATCACAATATCCAGCCACAGTGAACAGAGTGCAATGACCTCTAAGTCTGTGCTGGTAACAGACAAATTATATTTCACTACCATTACAGATCTGATAGCACTTTCATCATTTTCTCCCATTTAATCGTTTTTTCCCATTAACTCAGGGTCATTTAACGTTGCCAAGTGCTAAGAACAGCTTAGAGACATCAGAATGCCACTCAGGCTAAATTCAAACAGAAACCACTCAATTTATTAACCACGTTAAACTCCATTAGACTCAAATATGAATGTAGAATGTAGAAATAAGATTATTATGGCCCTGTGCAATTGACTGATACAGCCAAAAGTGATCTTGGCCCTTGTTTTTAAGTGAACTGTATCAACGCAGAGAAGGGTGAACTATTAAAAGAATTCAGAGGAAGTAGTGAAGGTCAATTATTGACTAAGCTGCGATTGAAAGTAGATATGTGCTCAGGGACCACAGCAAGAGGTCTTCCCACAATGTTCTTGAGGCCATGAAACTCCATCTCAATCAATAATGAGTTTATATTATCATCCCAGGTTTTTCTGGTGTGTTTTGATTTGATTGTTTTCAAGTTATTTTTCAGTTAGAGAATCTAATTTATTGGTAATTCAGTTGTGGAGGCAGCTTGCTCTATTGATCTGATCTCCACTGAAGAGGAGACAAGCATACATGAATGCAAATGTGGTACAATTTCCCTGCATTCCCACGATCCTATAGTCAGTAGACATGGTGACGGTGGGTATTTTATAAACCATTGCGGCCCTTTCACTCTCTCTGGGTTAATCAAGTAAAATGGTGGGGGGTTGTGGTGGTACAAGTTCCACCTGCAGACACTGTTGGGTTTTAGTTCCATGTCATGCCTTCTTTATGATAAGATACAAACCATCAATAACATGATAAGTTGAGCATTTCATGCTAATTTTTGTGTCCCTGTCCTACATCAAGCCTTTCGTAGCCAGCACTATAAAAGGTAATTTAGGAATACAGCTTTTGAGTTTTATCTTCAGTTGCTGTTTAATCTCTGAAGCCTGCCTGCCTTTGATCTCCATCTCTCTCCAAGTCTGATTTCCAGAAAGAACCCTGTATTTCACTGACAGAGTGAGCTAATACCCAGGATACAAGAACACTTTGCTGCATCTTCAACAGATTCAACCTGCAACCAAGTTCCTAGGACGAAGACCATGAATTCTGCCTGACAAAGCCACCTAAAAGAATCTATTTTGGACATTGACTTGCTGAACTCTGGACTCACATGAAACCATAATTCTTATTTTTATCATGGTCTTTGCCCTGAACCTTTCTTTCCCTTATCTCTCTTTTATTGTATGAATGCAAAAAGCGGGGGGTTGTTAATAGAGGATTGAATAACTCCAAAACTGAAAGGTTGGGGAAAATATGCCACAACTTATAAAGGGGAAACTCAAAATTCAAAAACACCTTTCTATTTACGTACAAGTAGTGAGTGGAGAAATCAGGGCTGTTCTAAACTAAACCCCCCATCTGTCCACAACACTTAATTTAGACTATTGACCATTTTAATCATTTCATATTTCTATACAATTTGCCTGCTCACAGTATTATTTTTCATTGGGTATATATTCTTTTCCAATTTTCGTACTTGTACCTCTCCCTCCAGCAGAGAAGATGGCTCATGGATATTCACAAAGCCACGCTGCTTTGTGATTATCTGACAGCAGGTAATTGTTCAGATAGGAGTCTTGCTGGAGTTTTACAGGTGTAAGGAATGCTACTCTATCTCAGGACATGACAACTGCCTGATGTCTGTAGAGCAGCAGAGTCTGATAATCAGTGTCTCAAATTTTACATGCACAGTTATAGATCAGCAGTTATAGATGGAATAGATCCAGAACTATAGACCAATTAGCTTAACTTATGCGATAGGAAAGATAATGGAATCTTTACTCAAAGATGTAATAGAGAAATATCTAGAAACAGAAGATATAATAGTCACAACAGAAAAGGGAAAGTCATATTTAACCAAGTTTACTGAATGCTTTGAAGAAGTAACAGAAAGAATAGACAAGAGTAATGTAGTAAATGTAATATATTTGGTTTCCAATAGGCTCATGACTAAGATCAGGGTTTGTGGAGCCAGGAATCAAGAAGCAGAATGAATAGCAAGCCAGCTACAAAACAGAAAACATGGGGTTAAAAGTCAATACCCAGACTGGCAAAAGGTACAAAGCGCTGTTCCATGAGACTCAGAGTCAAGACCCCTGTTGTTCTGAACCTACATTAACAGTTTAGACACAGGAATCGGACGAACAATTCAAAATTTGTGAAAGGCACCAATTTGGAGAATGTAGTTAATTCTGAGGAAGATTGCAACAAATTACAAAAGATGTTAATAAGCTTTCAGAATAGCCATATAATTGGCAATTAATTTGAATGTGGATAAGTGTGAGGTAGGAAGAATGAGCAGCGGAATGAAAAGGTCACATACTCCTTGTGTCAGAAAAGCCTGAATGGGACAGAGAGGCTGAGGGGTCTAAGGACACAATAGGGATTTTTAAGAATATGAAAAGGTTTGGCAATAATAAAATCTTATATGTATGTATCATATTTAATATAAGAAAATTTCCAAAGGGTGCTACATAGGAACGTCATAATGCAAAGTTTGATGTCAAGCCACCTCAGGCAGTAATAGGGCAGATGGGCCAAAGCTCAGTCAAAGAGGTAGAAACGATAGCGAGGTTGGGAGGTTTAGGGAGGAAATTCCAGACTTTAGGGTCCAGGCAACTGAATACATGTTTAACAACAATAGGGATGTTCAAGAGGCCAGAATTAGATGAGCACAGATATCTCGGAGGCTTTGTGGCTGGAAAACGTTACAGTGGTAAGACAGATGTGGAAAAATGTTTCTACATCTGGGGACTCCAAAAGTAGGTGTAATAAATACGATCTTCACAAATAAATTCAATGGGCAGAATTTTATGGCCCCATTTCGGCGGGGACGGGGCCATAAAATGTGGCGGACCTTTATAAATGCCACTGACAACAGCAGGAACGTAAAATCTCGCTGTTGTAAAATTTAGCCCAACGGGAAGTCTAGGTAGAAGTTCTTTACTCAAAGAGTGGTAAGAATGTGGAATGCACTATCACAACGTTGAGGTAATTAGCATAGGTGTGTTTAAAGGAAAGCTTGGAGAACACAAGAGGGAAAGGAATTGAAGGATATGTTCATAAGGTTAGATGATTAGTGTGGAAGAAGGTGCATGTAGGGGGCAGAAACACTGACGTGGTCTGGTTGCGCCAAATGGCTGTAGACCCTCCAGGCTCAATTTTAACCCACTCAATACCCATTCGCTTACACAAAGTTAAATTCAAACTGCATGGGTACATAATCAGTTCTGGCCACTGAGAATCTGCAACACACATTGTTGCTGCCTTTCATTGATAGAAATAGGGAGATGTAATATAGGTTAAGTATAATGAGCTACTATATCCCTTTGATGATGAATCAGCGGAATTTTAGTTCCAGAGGCCACTGCTGCTACATTAGTGAAATATTTGGTTGTCAGTATATCTTTAAAGGCATTTTGTGAGAAGAGAGATCTGTCTATTTGCTCCCTTCCGACCCTCTCCACTGCCCAGCCACACCTGCTGGATCTCCAGTCCTTACCCTACCTAACCAATAAAATGGTACAAATCTTCTTGATTGAGATTATGTTTAAAATTATGCAGTATCGTTATTAAAGGCAGAAAATATGGACAGAATCCAAAGTCATAGTGCAGTCTCAGGCTACTGAAACATTAGTTGGGCTACTGAAATGTCAATTGGATAACTGTCTTTCAAATCATAGAACAGTACTTAGATAGACCAGAGAAAGCAAATAAGGTTTAGTTGTGATCACAAGGCTTCAGGGTTTTGGTGGGCTACCAAATTCCAGAAATAGCCAACCCAATCTGGTGGCTACCGAAAAATTGTATATTTTGGTCACTGAAAAAAAATTGAAAACCAATCTGAAAGGGTTTGTGAAATGCAAATACAGGCAGAGCAGGCAGGCAGTATGTATCCAAAACACATCCTGAAACTTCAGGCAGGCTTCGGGCCTTCAATGTTCGGATATTTCCTTTAAGTCACTTGTTCTACGATGTGAACATCACCAAGTCTCTGAAGCTCCTGTTTCTCTCCTCATACAGGGTGTACAAACTGGTACACCAAGCGCTGTGATACGTCGGGCTTCCGGATGATCCCCTTTTTATAATATTGCCGGATAGAACGGCTTAGCTTGTCATAGTTCATTGCTGGCCGGTTCTTCCGGATTCCCCATAACCTGGCAACATGTGCAGAATCTTCAATCTTAAATATACCTGGTCAAGAATAAAACGAAGAAAGTTCCTGCTTGTTAGTGGTTATTGCTTACATAAATACTCAACAAAGAGCTAGGTGGGTTAAAGTGTTTTCTTTTCATTCCAATATCAAAATTCCAATCCAACATAGGGGAGAATTTTCATGTCAGCATGCAGGGGCAGGCCCCACATGCCAATGCATAAAATGACGCATGGTGACGTTGGGCGTGCGTCCCGATGTCACCGCGCATCATTCCGATCTTTTGTTCGGCGGGTGTGCGCCAGAGGTGGCTGTGCACCTGCCGAACTGTCAAAGGCCTGTTAAGGCCATTAAAAAGCCAATTAAAGTAATTATCAACGCAGCCCATCCAACCTTAAGGCTGGTGGGCAGGTGAAGAGCCCAAACAGCCTTTGCTTTTTTCAGGAAACCTCACAGGCGGGATGAGGTTTCCTGAAGGTTTAATAAAATCTATAAATAATTTATTCACATTTCATAAACTTGTCCCAGCTCATGTGGCACTGTCTAAATAATTTTTACCTTTATTTAAATATTTCAATATGAACTTAATCTCCCTGAGGCAGCTCCATGCCTCAGGGAGATTTCTGCACTCTTTCATGTGCAAGGGCAAGAGAGTGCAGGCTCCGACTCTCCCTCTTTACCCCTACCCGTGCAGGTAGCGCTGAGTGCTACTAGCTGTGCATCACGCTGGGCGGGCCTTAATTGGCTCGGTGCCCACCCGCGCCTCCTCCTGACTGGCCTGCCCGGCAGGGAGAAAATTCTCCCCATATAGTTCCAAGTCAGAATTATAAATGTTGCCAATCCTATCACAATGAAGTGCATGTTCTAGTTGTAGGTGAGAACAGTTGTTAATAATTGGGGAAAGGTGAGGGCATTATTCTTAAGTTTATGTAAGAACCAGTTTCCACCTGGGAGGAGGAAAAGAGAGCCTGCCCCTATGTTCTTGGGTTTTGTGAATAGACCCATGTTAAAAAAAAATTGGCTCCATCTTCATCCTTTACTCAATGAATGAGCATTGAGTTATAACAAGGATTGTGTGTGGTTTGGAGGGGGACTCGCATGTGGTGGTGTTCCCACGTATCCATTGCCCTTGTCCTTCTGGATGGTAGAAATTGTGGGTTTGGAAGGTGCTATTGAAGGGGGCTTGGTGATTGGCTGCATTTCAGCTCATAGGTGGTGCATAGTGAGCCACTGTGCAAGGTGACGGAGGGAGTTAATAAGGTGGTGGATGGGGTACTGATCAAGTGGGCTGCTTTGTACTGGATGGTACTGAGTTTCTTATGTGCCATCAAGTGGAGAGTATTCTATCACACTCCTGACTTGTGCCTTGTAGATTGTGGACAGCATTTGAGAAGTGAGGAGGATAGTTGCTCGCCATAGGATTTCCTGCCTCTGACTTGCCAGAATATTTATATGACTGGGCCAGTTCAGTTTCTGGTCAATGGTGACCCCCAGGATGTTGATAGTGGGAGAGTCAGCAATTGTAATTCCATTGAATGCCATGGGGAAATGGTTAGATTCTCTCTTGTTGAAAAGGTCATTGCCTGGCACTTGTGTGACGTGAATGCTATTTGCCATTAATCAGCCCAGGCCTGAATGTTGTCCATGTCTTGCTGCATGAAGGCATTGACTGTTTGAGTATCTTGGGAATTGTGAATGCTGCTGAACATTGTTGAATCATCAGGAATCATCCCCACTTCTGACCTTATGATGGATTGATGATCTTTGATAAAACAGCTGAAGATGCTTGGGCCTAGGAGCCTGCCCTAAGGAACTCCTGCAGCAATGTCCTGAGACTGAGATGATTGGTCTCCAACAACCAGCACCATCTTCATTCATGCTAGTTATGTCCTTCATGCTAGGTGTGACTTCAACCAGTGGACAGTTTTTTTCCTGATTCCTATTAACTTCAATTTTGCTCGGGCTCCTTGATGCCACATCTGTCAAATGCTGCCTTGATGTCAAGGGCAGTCACTCTCACCTCACTTATGGAATTCATGTCCAAGTTTAGGCCAAGGCTGCATTGCTGTCTAGAGCAGAGTGCCTTGACAGAACCCAAACTGAAAATCAGGGAGGGAGCAAGTTATTGCTGAGTAAGTGCTGCTTGTTAGCACTGTCACTAACACCTCCCATCACTTTGCTGATGATTGAGAGTAGACTGGTGGGGTGGTAATTGGCTGGATTGGATTTCTCCTGCTTTTTGTGGACAGGACATGCATGGGCAGTTTTCCATGTTGTTGGGTAGACGCCAATGTTGCAGCTGTACTGGAACAGCTTGGCTAGGGGTGTGGCTAGTTCTGGAGCATAGGTCTTCGGCATTATAGCCGGAATGTTGCTTTTGCTCCTTCCAGTGCCTGTTTCACATGGAGTGAATCAAATTGGCTGAAGGCTGGTACCTAAGTTGCTGGGGACCTCAAGAGGAGGCCAAGATCACTCAGCATTTCTGGCAGAAGATGACTGCAAATGCTTCAGCCTTCTCTTTCGCACTTATGTGCTGGGCTCTCCTACTTTGAGGATGGGGATATTTATGGTGCTTCCTCATTGTTTAATTGTCCAGCACCATTCAAGAATGAATGAAGTAGAACTGCTGAGTTTTTTATTTAGATACATTGGTTCTGGGATTGCTTAGCTCTGTCTATAGCATGTTGCTTCCACTGTTTAACATGCATGTAGTCCTATGTTGTAACTTCACCAGATTGGCACCTCATTTTTAGGTACATCTGGCACTGCTCTTGGCATACTCTCCTACACTTCTCATTGAACCAGGGCTGAGCTCCTGGTTTGTTGGAAATGGTAGAGGGATTTGCTGGACCATGAAGCTACAGTTTGTGATTAAATCCAATTCTGCTGCTGATGGCCCACAGCACCTCACAGATGAGGTTTTGAACAGCTAGATCTGCTCTGAATCTATTTCACTTAGCACGGTGGTAGTACCACACAACGCGATGGAGGGTATCCTCAGTGTAGAGACAGGATTTTGTCTCCATAAGGACAGTGGAGGTAGTCACTCCTACCAATACTGTCATGAACATATGCATCTGTGACAGGTAGATTGGTGAGGGTGCGGTCAAGTAAGTTTTTCCCTCATGTTGGTTCCCTCACCACCTACTGCAGGCCCAGTCTGATATGTCTTTCAGCCAGCTTGATCAACATCACTAGAACAACAGATTATCCGATCATTATCTCATTGCCATTTGTGGGATCTTGCTGTGCAGATTGGCTGCCCCAATAATAGAATGTTGTCCTGCAGCCAATCATTCTGGAATCCTGCACTTATCCAGATAAATATCAAGGAATGCTACAATCATTGCAACATGGCTAAAAGCACAGTAAGATGCTGACCTTTCTCTTTATTCAGCCAGCGGATGAATCGACCGTAGTTGTGTGGCTTCAGCAAGAGTTCCTTCAGAAATTGCCAAAGATGAATTGGTTGTCCAGAGCAGGAGGAGTCTGCCTCTGTGTTCATCCACCCTTCATCACTGCCTGGTGAGAGGAAGCACAGTTTGTCATGTGACTTTTCCTTGCACTTTGTTCAACCAGTGGACAATGCTTAACCTTAAAAAAGAAGTCGTTAATACAAAATTAATTGCAAGTGATCTTAGTACAGAGGGACAGGAGAAACTCCTTCACACAGAGAACCTCGAGGATGTGGTGTCAAATCCCAGGGATAATAGTTCTTTCTCAACTATGTCAACATTCAAGCTTAGATTGGATAACTGGATGGAAGAGAAAGGAAATGAAGAAAAGGTGTGGTTCAGTGTGATTAAGACATTTTCTCACAAGGAAAGTAAACACTAGTGCAGACTTGTTCAACTGAATGGTAACTTCTATGTAGTTCTAAGGCTGCATTCTGAGGCTGCATTTGTGAATAAAGTTAAGATAAAGGAATTCTATTAGCTTTTTCCCAATTCAAATGTGCAGTCTATGTTTAAAAAATATTTCAATATAAGTGGAGAGAGTCTTACCAATACCCACTCATAAAAATGCTATTGAAGTATGGCACATCATTTTCAGGATGGAGATTTTTGCTTTGATGATATGGATTTGTGACCTAGTCAGGTAAGGGCTAAGAGGAGTTACTGAGTCCAACTTTGAGGGAGCTGTGCACTTTGTTACTGACGGTCTCTGCTTGTGTGGATTCGGTGCCCTGACCGATTGGCTCTTTACTTTGAAGAACTGAATTTTGAAGAATTGATTCTTGAACGAGGTTTATATAATGGGGTGAGTTAGCCATTGGTGTGGATTAGGACCCTCTTTGTGTTGTAGGGTGACTTCCGTTGCCCCACACTGTTTGGTATTTGCATTTACATAGTGCTTTTACCATCCAAAACTACTTCACAGAGGCAAAGGCAAATGCTGATTGATGGTGAGAAAGAGTTAGAGGAGAGAGGTAGTAATATGGAAAGGTTTAAGGAGTGAGTTTCAGAGCAGTCATTCATACTTTGTGACTTTTTTCCATTTGAAAAACTCTCCCTGGTCGGGGGATTTGTGAGGAGTTTCGGGGGTGGGGGTGTGGGGTGTTGTTTGCAGTAGTGGGGGAACCTACACACCAACAAAGGGAAAAGCATACTGTTGGTTTGGACTGGCGTGCTGAGCACTCCGCTTCCCTCAGTGCAGACAAAATGGCTGCCTCTCTCTGTGGGCCTTGCTGCCTTGGAGGTTTCTGGGGGAAAACACCTCTCGATGTGTTTTGGTGTCTTGGTGCCCTCAGAGGTTTGCAGTGCTTGTACAACATTACCATTGAAGCTGGAACTGCAGCACAAGGAAGATTAGGAACTCCTTCCACCCAGGTACCCCATAAAAACCATGAATGTTAATTACCTCAATAAATACATCTTCCTTTCAAAATCAATGAAAGGAAACAGGAAAAAGACTTGGATATACAGGTTAATTCTAGCTCTTTGTAATAGTTTGATGTTTCAAGTGCTTGCTTCAGGCAAGACTCCTCTTTACATAGATCAGTCTCACCTCTTTGCAACAGGATCACTGGACACACCTACATGGGTGTTATGAATGCTGCTCTTGATTAGGTTGCTGGAGGAGAGGCAGATGGATGAGGTCCACAAGTCTGTGGCACAATAAGTACAAATGAAACATTTCCACTCAATGGGGGGATGGAGAGCAGGACAATTTGTACACATTAGTGCTCAAAGGCCCACAGCCATGAAGTTGTTGAATTCCTGTTGCTGGCCTTGTGAAGAAAAGAAGGCAGCAAGCAAAGGTTTGGAACATCATGATAAGGAGGGAAGAGTGGAAGGTCAGCCTATTGTGGGATGCCACTTCTGTGCACCCACCAATGACCAGCTCGAACAGCACTGACAAAGGCATTGGCATGGATCATGCACTCTATCAGAATGTGATATGTGCCACAGGAAGACATAGTGAGTACTGAGCGAGTTTGTGAAATATTGGGGAATAGTTAAAGAACAATTTTCAGTCCTTGTCTAATTTATTTTTCTTGTAAGATCAGGGTCACATTCTGTGAAACCCTGTTCCTGTGTGATCCCTGCCTTTGGGACATGGACATCCCTCCATATTACCAAGAGCCTTTTACAGAGCCCGAACAAGGGGACACTACTCCATCTGGTCCAAATTACGTAGAGGTTCAGCTAGACCAAGAGGCAGCTATTTGATTTTTAATAATTATTTTGAGTTTGTAGTTGGGTTGTTATAATAACTAGATAAAACAGATTGGCATGTACAATACTGTGTCACTAATGTACATAAAAGCTCTAGTCCCACATAGCACAAGGAGTGTATATGAATGCATTACACAGCACATTCTTGAAAAGTGCGATTTTATGGCAGCACTAAATGGAAAACCTTGACATAAATTGCAGGGAAGCCACAAACACTCTTGGTACAATCCTTCTGTACAGATGCCTTAGGACCGGCTGCAATATTCACACTCAGCAGTTATTCCCTACAGCATCACTGAGTACTTAAGCTTCACATAAAGATTTCATTTTCTAGAGGGAAGTTCTACTCCACTCAATGCCTGTCTTATACACAGACCTTTCTTGATAGTTATTGTGTGGGGATCTTGCAATTCAGCTCTCTTCCTGTACTACAGGAACACAGGAAGAGGAGTAGGCTATTCAGCCCCTTGAACCTGCTCCCCATTCAATAAGATTATGGCTGAGCTGCGACCTAGCTCTCTATCTGTATGGGGACACCCGCATCTTCATGAAAAATGGTTTGGCAAATCTTTTCACTTCTAACTCACTTAACAAGATTTTAAAAATTATAAAAGACTCCTTGCTATAACACTTCCCGCACAGACCCATTCCATCAAGGCAAATGCATTTTTGCTGCCATCACAAGGCACAGGGGCACCTGCATAAAGACGAGGATCCTTTGCAGTGCAACCTGGATCAAAACTGATCAGATGGTGATTGCTGCATTGATGGAGCCCAGATTGTTCCACTACCAGTTACTTCTGTTATTCCATCACTAGCCATGGCCTTCCTGCAAGTATGTCAGCACAGCTATGAGTGGATTGAATACATCACTTACTATTAATATAAAGAGAGGTTACATACCGATGGAATGTTCAGATGTTGAGAGCAGCATATTAGCATTATATCTGTTATCTCCAGGTGATGACTTCTCTTTCATCCAGGCAGCTGGAAAATAGGAAAGTACTTTGCTTTAATATCCATGAGTTTGCTATGGAGAGGGGCTTTACATAAAAGAGTTATAAGAAAGTTATGTTCTATCAGTTAAGGAGTTAGAAAACAGGGGATGAAAATTTGTAGCTGTTGCAGTGTCTACCTTCTGTACCATTAGTGGGAGCCTGCCAGAATGACTATTCCATCTACCACCCTCCATAAACTTGAATTTATTCAAAATTCGGCTGTCATTACTTGAACCAAGGTCCTGTTTGCCCATCACCCCCACGCTCACTGAAAATACATTGGCTTCAGGTCCAGAGGCACCTTGATTTTAAAATTCTCATCCTTGTTTTCAAATCTCTCTGTGGCCTCACTCCTCCCAATCTCTGTAATCGCCTCCAGCTCTACAACCCTTCAAGATATCTGTACTCCTCCAATTCTGGGCTCTTCTGTATTCTGATTCTAACTGCTCCACCATTAGTTGCTGTACCTTCAGCCAGATCAGCTGCCTGGGCCCTAAACTCAGGAATTCAATCCCTCAGACCTTTTGCCTCCACACCTCTCTCTCCTCCTAAAAACTTCCCTCTTTAACCCAGTATTTAGGCATCTGTCCATATCTTTAACTCTACATATACCCATCAGAAGCACCTTGGGGTGCTTTACTATATTAAAGGTGCTATATAAATGCAAATTGTTGATGTTGTTGATTACCATTACCTGGCATTATCTATCTATACTACTTCACCAATCAGTCTCTATCTCTACCTTCAAAAATCCTCCAAAGCTCCTGCCCATGAACTATTTTTCCTCTAACCCTTTCATTTCTGTACAGAAGTGTCACTTCTGTGTTTTGTTAAAAGTCTTAAAATGCTTGTGTGTGTGGAAACATTGAAGTTGTTCTTTGTTGTTTGTTACCTACTCTCCTGGACCATCACAAGCTGAACATAAGAAAGTAGTACAGCTTTGTCTATGCTAAGCTGGAAAGTGTGGGAGTGAAGCTGATTGACCAAGAACCTGATGTGCTCAGCACAATTTCAATATTAAACACTAAATCTGTTAGCTTGGTTGTTCCACCCTCTAGTGGTCCTCTAAGTGAATGATGGATTTGACTGAACATTGGAGATCATTAACCAACATGTTGACTTTCGACTAAAATTTGATCGCCTCTGAAAATGGATGCAGATTTCAATACACGATTAACCTGCGGCCGCTCAAAGTAATGCAGGCAGCATGCAAACTTTTTGCTGCCTGCTAACTATAATGATAGTGGCATGCAGTCCAACATTAAACATGCTGCAGAATGGCTTCACAGCCTCTGCAGGTGACCCAAGTTCAAGTGAGCTTAGCACCACTTAAAGCTAGCATGCACTACTTAAAACCAGGCTGCACCTCTTAAAGGCAGGTGCATCCAGGCTGCAGCAGGTGCTGGAAGTCTTGTGGAAGAGTTTAGGAGCAGAAGAAGGAGTTAGATGCCACAACAGACCAGACAGCATGCACCCTAGGCTCTTTGATACAGCATTGTAGGTCTTGATGTAGGAGATGGACAGGAGAAAAGAGACCCTCTATCCACAGGGAACAGGACACCCTCTGGACGGACACTGTGAAGGCTGTTGGTCAGTTCCAGTAGTCTAGCTTCAAGGATCTGGATGCAGTGCTGCAAAAAGTTCAATGACCTCACCCGAGTGGTCAAGGTCAGTGAATGCATCTTCACATGCCACATCCTTATAAATGAACCACTAGTCTCAACACTGCTCAATTCACCATCTGCTGCCCCACATGATTCAACTCCCAACAGTTTCTACCAAACTCGATTCAAACCCAATTTCACCAGCCTCACCTCACTCTCACCTACTTAGCACTGCTGCAAGTCTCACACTCACATCTTGCAGCTTGCACGCACTACCGAGTAATCAACTGTGACAGGTACATCATCCAAACACATTGCATCACACTTACTTATACACTTCCTTCTCTCACACATGGAAGTAGCAGCACCTAACAGGCAAAAGGCAGGCATGCCAGTATGTCCTCATCCCCAGAGAGGAGAAAGTGCTGGTAATCATAAGGGCAACCATTACGGATGCCTTGGCCAGCTGCAGGATTGGAACCATAGAGGATGTTCCTACCTAATCCACCTTCTTACATCCCTCTTCCCCCTCATCCCATTAGAAATCTCTTCTAATTTACAAAATGCAGGGTGTGTAACTATGCACCTCTTATTTCCCTATCCCCCACTTCCCTCACCTAACCCTACCCTTGTGGCTTTATCCTTTCAGATACCCAAGAACCGTTACTTGGTGAAGAATTTGTGCAGGAGCCTGAAGTCCAAGAGGAACAAGAGATAGATGAAGAAGAAACACTGTCACTTGGTCTCACACTTGCAGTCATCAGCTCAAATACTAGCACTGCGTGTACTTTAAAGGGAAGCAGAGAGGTGGGATCAGCACCCAGTGAGTCTCTGGGCACGGGCGAGTTGCAACCCAGGCAGGGGGAAAGAACAGCACAGCTACTCGCTCCCCAGAGCATGAGGTCGCCCACGAGATCTGCTGTAAAGGACTCAGATGAGGATTTCAATGGGGCGGCATTCTGAAAAAGGCTGATGAGCTTACACGCAGAAATGCTTGGTACATTGGCAGGCCTGCCAGAGAGCCTGATGTCACTGTCAAAGGATATGGAGGAGTCTGGTTCTAACATGACATGAGGTTTTACACAGTGCTTGGAGCCCATCATTTCCAGTGTGGGAGTGGTGGCCAACTCCAGATCTGACCATAATGTGGCTTCTGAGGCCGATGTCTCAATTTCTGCAGCACGAGCAGAAGCCACCCAACATCTGACTGTTGCAGAGAAGGCTCAGATTGGAGGCAGCAAATCTCAGCTTGGATCTCAGACTTCTGCCAGCTCAGCTGCAGATACCAGTGCTCAAATGGGACATTCAGGGTCTCACTGGAGTCCAGCCGCCTGTCCTGCAACAGACTATTGGCATTGCTGAGGCAGCTCCCCAGGGGAGTGGCAGTGACTTCATGGAGCACAAACCTTGTGTCCTCTCTCAGCATTCATCATCCCACCAATGCCACTCCATTTGCACCGTTGCTGGTGACCTCAGCCAGCCAGCCCAGACTGTTGCCCAGGCCAAGGTGGTGTCATCCAAAACCAGGCCTCCTAGGCATAGAGCTGTTTGAGGGCGTCCCGATCTGCCATCTGCATCTCCCCTACAGAAAGTCAGCAGCATTCCTCCAGTCATTCTGCAGCCACTGTGTAGAAGCAGGAGGCCAGGCAGAAACACCAACCAGACAGGGACTAAAGGAATGCACAAGGGTGACTAGTTGACTGTTGTATGGAATATTGGATATTGTTGGATTAAGTTAGTTTGGTATGATTGTTTTGTGGTGACTTGTATTTCAGCATTGCTCCCAAGAGATTGTCTATAACAGAGGAATGGGAAGGTGTGGAACAGTCTTACAATGGCGATTCAGGGTTGCATCCACAGGAACTATAGTCGATGAGTCAGTCTGGGCTGGAATGGGAATGTGCAGTCTGCCTTCTCCCTTCCTTCTCATCCTCCTACTCCTCCTCCAGAGGTGCTTACCATATTCCCTGGTGGCGAGGGCTAGCCCTCATGATGGCTAGGTCATGGGTGATATAGCCATGAATCAGGACATGTACACATGTAATGTGGATGTAATTTTGGTTCCAAAGTTGACACCCATAGTGCGGAAACTACGGGCACCACGGAGCCAAATTTCACAGTCTTTAACTGAAGAGCATGATTGAGAATCAGGACTGGCAATTTTGGGTTGATATAATTCCTGGAAGTTTCATCATGTCCACCTTGTTTCTAACTCCAGTATATTTTTTAACTAATACATGAACATGTACAAAGGCAAAGAAGCACACTATTTTAATGCGGCCATGCTCACAAAGCTTAATGCTCACAATTAAAGCTGTAACTCATATGATCCTTCACACGTGGCTGCAAAATTAGCTGCTGCAGTTATCACCAATTAATGCCATGTATTGTCTAACTGCTTTCTGATAAGGGGGTTATGATAATCCCCAGAACCTAAAATGACAACTCTTCATTGTGTATCACATGGCTTTATAGAAAATGGCTCGTTACACTGTTGGTTGTTTTAATGACTCTTTGTTCATATTTCTAGGATGTTTCATTGAGAAACTGCTCACTCTTAACTGGTACAAGGCTGTTCACATTACCTGATGTTTCAGTGGGAAACTATTCACATTGTCTGATATAAACTTTCTCAAACTGCCTGATAAAAAGGTGTTCACACTCTGCACACAGCAGCAACACAGGCCGGGATTTTCCAGCCCCGCTGTGGCGGGACCCACCTTGGGAGATTCAGCTGCCCAGCCAAAAGTCCATTGGCATTCGGTGGGATTGGACGATCCCGGCTACAGGCGAGGCTGGAAAATCCTGCACATAGATACAAGATGAAGCCATTTAGCCCCTCGAGCCAGTTCTGCCATTACATGAGATCATGCCTGACCTGTGACCTAATACCTGCTTTTGCCTCATATCCCTTAAAGCATTTGGTTCACAAAAAAAATCTACCAATCTCAGATATAACAATTGATCTAGCATCCCTCTGTGTATAGAAGTGTTTCCTAATTCCACTCCTGAAAGGTTTAGTTCTAATTTTTAGGCTATGTCCCCTGATCCTAGACTCCCCCATTAGTGGAAATAGATTCTCTCTATCTACTCTATCTATACTGCCTAATGTCTTGGAAATTTTGACCAAACCACCCCTCATTCTTCTAAATTCCAGGGAATACAACCCTAGTTTGTGAGATCGCTCTGCGTAACTTAACCCTTGGAGTCCAGGTTTCAGTTTGGTAAATCTATGCTGCACTCATACCCTTCCTACGGTGCGGTGTTCAGAACTGTTTGCAATACTCCAGTGGTGATCTAAGCAGAGCTTTGTATAGCTGAAACATGATTTATTAGCTCTTGCATTCTGGTCCTCTACATATAAAGGCCAACATTCCATAAATCCATTTAATTATTTCTGTACGTTGTCATGGTCTATGTACCTGAACCCCCAAAGTTTCTTTGGGCCTCCATGGTTTCTAGCTTTTCACCGTTTAGAAAGCACACTATTCTATCCTTTTTAGGTCCAAAGTGAATAACTTTACATTTGCCTATATTGATATCTATTTGCCACAGTTTTGACTATTCACTTGTAACCAATGTCTCTTCCATCTACTCTGTTTACAATGTCGCCCACCTTTCTGCCACCCACAAATATGGATATGTGGCTTTCTATTAAATTCATTTATAAATATGGCTGAGGCCCCAACACAGATCTTTGTGGGAATCCAGTAGTCACATCTTGCCAATTAGTCTAGTTGCCCATTATCCCTACTCTCTGTGTCCTGCTGCTCAGATAAATTTCTAACCAGGTCAGTGATTTGCCTTCAATCCCATGGACAGAATTTTATAGTTTCCCCTATTGGGGGATTTACAGGTGAAGGGGCCCATAAAATTCCCCAGGTGGTTTTGCCACCAGCCTCCTGACCTGTCTGCAATTTTATGGGTTCTGGGCAAGGCCAAGCCCAGCCCATCCAACCTTGTCCCGACTGATGTCCTTAAGTGGGCAATTAATGCCCACTTAAGGGGCTGTTTCCCACCCGGGAAGAATTCAGGAGCAGGGGGAAGCCTGGCAAGTCACCCTGCTTGGGCCTTGGGCAGCAAGTGAGGGGGTAGAGGGTGCGCCCTCAATGGCCTCCTTTCTACCTTGGGGGTGACAGCCCCCCTGCCCTCCACAGTCCCACAAGGTCTGCTTCCCACTGGTGCTCCATCACCCCTGGCTTCCCCATCAAGACACCTACCCCTCTCTTCCCATTACCCGGGTCTCAACTGCCCACTCCAATGTGAGATCACCTGGTCCTGGATTCAGATTTTGAACCTGGGAGCTGCTTGTAGTCCTGGTCAGCCGGCCAATCAGATTGGTCTGCAGCTCTCTGCGGCGGGACTCCCTCCTGAGTGAGTTCCTTCCTCCCAAGTTCCAATTAACACTCCTAAAGTTTCCACTTTAGCTAACAGTCTCTGATGAGAAGCTTTATCAAATGGAAGTCCATATAAATAACATTAATCCCCAGTCCACTACTTTAGTTACAAATGCATATTGGTGCTTTCTGGCCAACTGAGCACTTTCAAGGTGTTCAGTCACCCTATCCTTAATGAGAGACATGAATAATTTTGACACAGCAGACATTGGGCTAACTGGTTTATAATTCCCTGGTTTACCTCTGTCATCTTTTTTAATTAGCAGAGTGACATGCACAATTTTCTAATCTAAAGGAACAGTTCCCAAATTGAGAGAATTTTGGAAATTATAATTATAATCTGCAATGTTCTCACTACTTCCTTTAAAATGCTGGGATGGAAACCATCTTGTCCTGGCTGTTGGTCACTCTTTAGTGTCATTATTTTCTTCATTACTGTTATTTTGCTGATGTTAATTTTGGTGAGTTCCAATCCCTGATTCAATATCAGCTTTCTTCGATTATCTGGGATGCTGGCCTCATTCTCTACTGTAAATACAGACGATGAGACTCTGGACTCGGTCCTCAATCAGTTGGTGGAGCAGCAAAGGCAATCATGGGAACATCAGTAAGGGATGCTGGTGCACTCCTCAGATTGCAAGGCACCATGGAGGAGTCTGTATACCTTCAGTCTGAGGTGATAGTGCTGACATGCCGACATGCCTGGGTCAACACTGGCAGGATGGCAGCCACCATGGAGACCTTGGTCCAGAACATCAGTCCTGCACTGCTGCTTGGGCTGAACTCCATCACTGATGCCATAGTTGGGTCTCCAACTGTGTCAACTTGAGAAGAGTGCGGGGTATCTCAATCTCACTCCAGCTTCCCCATCTCCTCCAGGAGCCAGCCACGGGCCCTCAAGCACTCCGAGGGAAAAGGACCAGCAGCTCAAAACCCCAGGGCCATACATCCCAATCTGGTATAAAGTCACTCACACCCCCTCGTGTAAAGTCACTCACACCCCCTCGTGTAAAGTCACTCACACCCCCTGGTGCAAAGTCACTCATGCCCCCTGGTGCAAAGTCAATCATGCCCCCTAGTGTAAAGTCACTAATACTCCGAGGTGCACTGTTACTCACGCTATCTGGTTTAATGATGTTCATACAACCCGGTGCAATTGTAAACTTCCAAAATTCCTTGGTGTAAAGATGCTCCCACTCTCCGCTGTACAGTTGGTTACAATTTTTTGTGTAAACTTACACAGTTTCTGGTATAAGGGTGCACACGCTGCCTGGTGTATGATTGCACACACTGCCCGGTGTACGATTGCACACACTGCCCGGTGTACGATTGCACACACTGTCCGATGTACGATTGCACACACTGTCCGGTGTACGATTGCACACACTGCCCGGTGTACGATTGCACACACTGCCTGGTGTATGATTGCACACACTGATGTAAACCATTGGCTTTGTTTGCTTAGCTCTGTCAACTCTCAGGGTGATCAGCTGAGGGCAGTTGCAGTTTCATTGCTGAATAAGAGGTCATCTCGCGCCATCTGTTCTCTCTGCGGTAGCTTGATTTACAAAACAACGGAGTGGTCAATCTGACACACAGAGTGGTGCCAGTCTTTTGGGTTATTCTTTTCCACCCTCACACTTGTATTACGCCCAATGCCTTAGATTATTTAGTGCCTTTTTCTACTGAAGTATTTAATGTTTTGATGAAGTCATTAGAAAACAATCCATTCTTATTGGCACAAATTGGCGTGGGAACCAACACAATTGGCTATTTAATCCAGGATTCATCTGATTGAAGTCCTCTAACCATTCAAATGGAATTCCACTTGGGACCAAGGAAAAAATTTTTAATGATGGGCAATGTATAATGACAGAGTTTTTAATAATGGCAAAATTTCTAATTCCGGTGCCTGTAATAATGCAGATTGTAATCCGACTCCAAGAACTGTGGAGAGGATTTTGATCACTGAGTATAATAATGCTAGGACATGTAATAAAAAATGTTTATAACAATGCTAAAGTTTATCATCAGTCTAAATATATAGGTTTGTAATGAGCAAGTCCATAATGCTGAGATTTGTTATAACAGAGCATTATAAACAAGAGGTTTACAACATAAAGGTTTGATGGAGCTCTTTACTATAGTGATATTTTAACTAAGACATTTTTAATGAGAGCCTCTAATCATGAAGAGGCTTATAACATGACTTTGTAATAGGAAGGAGGTTTATATGACTTTGTGATAATGTGGAAAGATGAGTGGAACTGAGGCTCTTTTCACTTCAAGAAAATGAATTAAAATTTGTGAGGTTTTAATCAGAGAAATAGGGACAAGATTTTTCTGCGGTTTGTTGAGTTGATAGCTGGAGGTGATGAATTGGAATCATCACCTGAAGGGAAAGGTTTTGTGATTTTCTTTTTACAGAAGATTGTTAGAACAAAGAACATCCTAGCAGAAGCAATGAACAAGGTCATAGCTTTTAAAAGGGAAACAACTAAATATTCAAAAGACAAAAAATAAGTAAAAGCAGGAAAGGGCACAGAAATTGAACAAAGTGGCAGCTTTTTCTGAGAGTTTTTGACGGTACGATAAGCTGAATGACCACCTTTGTATGCAGTTCTGAAATTCTGTAATTTAAATTAATATTTGTAATAACAAACTGGTTCATAATGAGCATTTGAAATAGCAATATTTGTAATGAGGGTTTATACTAATGGGGTTTACCAGCATGGTTTTTATAACCACAAACTTTATAGTCCTTAACAGTTTTTATACGGTGGGAGTCTGCTCATAAAGTTTTATATTAAAGAATTCCAAGCACCACCAACATAAAAATTAAAGTGCCCTGTTTATAATGGTGCCCTCTGAGTTATTGTACACTAGATACCATCAGTTAAGAAGCAGAATTTGCCTATCTATACTGAGGACTCAGTTGTGTATGCATAATTTGAGCAGTGGTTTGGACTGAGTGCCACCACAGCTAACCCAGGCAATGGAACCTGATAGGATGGATATCATGGCATTGGATAACCACTCACCTTGCCAGAATGTCAGAGTGACACTTCAACAAAAATCACAAGGCGGGCAGAATTCTTAGGGGATCTTGGAATAAATCTTCAAGGGTAAAAAGAGATAGCGCAGGCATGTTGCAGGCTCAGTATGGATCTGTGTTGTGACAGCAGTGACACAAAGATTGACCACTGTGTGTTAGGAGAGAAAAAAATAAGCTTCTGACCCTTCCCTAATCTCGACGCAAGATTCTCTGACCGTTAAATGCATGTTTATACCATCACGTAAAACCAAACTAGTCTGTGTTTACAGCATCAGGTAAGACCAGACTAGTCTGTGTTTACAGCATCAGGTAAGACCAGATTAGTCTGTGTTTACAGCATCAGGTAAGGCCAGACTAGTCTGTGGTTATACCATCAGGTAAGAACAGACTAGTCTGTGCTTACAGCATCAGGTAAGACCAGGCTAGTCTGTGTTATACCATCAAGTAAGACCAGACTAGTCTGTGTTTACAGTCATCAGGTAAGAACAGACTCGTCTGTGTTTACAGCCATCAGGTAAGACCAGACTAGTCTATGTTTACAGCCATCAGGTAAGACCGGACTAGTCTGTGTTTACAGCATCATTAAGACCAGGCTAGTCTGTGTTTATATTGTCAGGTAAGACCAGAGTAGTCTGTGTTTATACCATCAGGAAAGAACCAACTAGTCTATGTTTATAGCCATCAGTTAAGACCAGACTAGTTTGTGTTTACAGCCAACAGTTAAGACTGGACTAGTCTGTGTTTACAGGCATCAGGTAAGACCAGACTAGTCTGTGTTTACAGCATCAGGTAAGACCAGACAAGTCTGTGTTTACAGGCATTAGGTAAGACCAGACTAGTCTGTGCTTACAGCATCAGGTAAGACCAGACTAGTCTATGTTTATACCATCAGGTCAGACCAGACTAGTCTGTGTTTACAGCATCAGGTAAGACGAGACTAGTCTGTGTTTATATTGCCAGGTAAGACCAGACTAGTCTGTGTTTATACCATCAGGTAAGACCAGACTAGTCTGTGTTTATATTGCCAGGTAAGACCAGACTAGTCTGTGTTTATACCATCAGGTAAGACCAGACTAGTCTGTGTTTATAGCCATCAGGCAAAACCAGACTAGTCTGTGTTTATACCATCAGGTAAGACCAGGCTGGTCTGTGTTTATATCATCAGGTAAGACCAGGCTAGTCTGTGTTTATACCATTAGGTAAGACCGGACTAGTGTGTGTTTACAGCATTAGGTCAGACCAGACTAGTCTGTGCTTACAGGATCAGGTAAGACCAGGCTAGTCTGTGATTATACCATCAGGTAAGGCCAGACTAGTCTATGTTTATATTGCCAGTTAAGACCAGACTAGTCTGTGTTTATACCATCAGGTAAGACGAGACTAGTCTGTGTTTACAGCCATCAGTTAAGACCAGACTAGTCTGTGTTGATACCATCAGTTAAGACCAGACTAGTCTGTGTTTACAGCCATCAGTTAAGATCAGACTAGTCTGTGTTTACAGCCATCAGTTAAGACCAGACTAGTCTGTGTTTACAGGCATCAGGGGAGACCAGACTAGTCTGTGTTTACAGCATCATTAAGGTCAGTCTAGTCTGTATTATACCATCAGGTAAGACTGGACCAGTCTGTGTTTATATTGTCAGGTAAGATCAGACTAATCTGTGTTCACAGCCATCAGTTAAGACCGGCCTACTCTGTGTTTACAGCCATCAGGTAAGGCAAGACTAGTCGGCGTTTACAGCATCATTAAAAGCAGGCTAGTCTGTGTTATACCATCAGGTAAGACCAGACTAGTCTGTGTTGATACCATCAGTTAAGACCAGACTAGTCTGTGTTGATACCATCAGTTAAGACCAGACTAGTCTGTGTTTACAGCCATCAGGTAAGACCAGACTAATCTGTGTTTATACCATCTGGTAAGACCAGACTAGTGTGTGTTTACAGCATCAGGTCAGACCAGACTAGTCTGTGCTTACAGGATCAGGTAAGACCAGGCTAGTCTGTGTTTATACCATCAGGTAAGGCCAGACTAGTCTGTGTTTATATAGTCAGGTAAGATCAGACTAGTCTGTGTTTATACCATCAGGTAAGACGAGACTAGTCTGTGTATACAGCCATCTGGTAAGACCAGACTAGTCTGTGCTTCTACTTTCAGATAAGACCAGACTAGTCTGTGTTTATACCATCAGGTAAGACCAGGCTGGTCTGTGTTTATATTATCAGGTAAGACCAGGCTAGTCTGTGTTTATATAGTCAGGTAAGACCAGACTAGTCTGTGTTTACAGCATCAGGTAAGACCAGACTAGTCTGTGCTTACAGCATTAGGTAAGACCAGACTAGTCTGTGTTTATACCATCAGGTAAGACCAGACTAGTCTGTGATTATATTGCCAGGTAAGACCAGACTAGTCTGTGTTTACACCATCAGGTAAGACCAGACTAGTCTGTGTTTATAGCCATCAGGTAAGACCAGACTAGTCTGTGCTTATACCATCAGGTAAGACCAGACTACTCTGTGTTTATACCATCAGGTAAGACCAGGCTAGTCTGTGTTTATATCATCAGTTAGCACCAGGCTAGTCTGTGTTTATATCATCAGGTAAGCCCAGGCTAGCCTGTGTTTACAGCCATCAGCTAAAACCAAACTAGTCTGTGTTTATACCATCAGGTAAAACCAGACTAGTCTGTGTTTACAGCATCATTAAGACCAGGCTAGTCTTTGTTATACCATCAGTTAAGACTAGACTAATCTGTGTTTACAGCCATCAGTTAAGACCGGCCTACTCTGTGTTTACAGCCATCAGGTAAGGCAAGACTATTCGGCGTTTACAGCATCATTAAAAGCATGCTAGTCTGTGTTATACCATCAGGTAAGACCAGACTAGTCTGTGTTGATACCATCAGTTAAGACCAGACTAGTCTGTGTTTACAGCCATCAGGTAAGACCAGGCTAGTCTGTGTTTATACCATCAGGTAAGGCCAGACTAGTCTGTGTTTATATTGTCAGTTAAGACCAGACTAGTCTGTGTTATTCCGTCGTGTAAGACCAGACTAGTCTGTGTTCACAGCCATCAGGTAAGACCAGACTAGTCTGTGGGTTTACAGCATCAGGCAAGACAGACTAGTCTGTGTTCATATCATCAGGTAAGACCAGGCTAGTCTGTGTTTATACCATCAGGTAAGACCGGACTAGTTTGTGTTTACAGCATCAGGTCAGACGAGACAATCTGTGCTTTTAGGATCAGGTAAGACGAGAGTAGTCTGAGTTTATACCATCAGGAAAGACCAGACTAGTCTGTGTTTATATTGCCAGGTAAGACCAGACTGGTTTGTGTTTATACCATCAGGTAAGACCAGACTAGCCTGTGTTTACAGCCATCAGGTAAGACCAGACTAGTCTGTGTTTATACCATTAGGTAAAACTGGACTAGTGTGTGTTTACATCATCGGGTCAGACCAGACTAGTCTGTGCTTACAGCATCAGGTAAGACCAGGCTAGTCTGTGTTTATAACCATCAGGTAAAACCAGACTAGTCTGTGTTTATACCATCAGGTAAGACCAGGCTGGTCTGTGTTTATATCATCAGTTAAGACCAGGCTAGCCTGTGTTTACAGCATCAGGTAAGACAAGACTAGTCTGTGCTTACAGCATTAGGTAAGACCAGACTAGTCTGTGTTTATACCATCAGGTAAGACCGGACAAGTGTGTGTTTACAGCATCAGGTCAGACCACACTAGTTTGTGCTTACAGGATCAGGTAAGACAAGGCTAGTCTGTGTTAATACTATCAGGTAAGGCCAGACTAGTCTGTGTTTATATTGGCAGTTAAGACCAGACTAGTCTGTGTTTATACCATCAGGTAAGACGAGACTAGTCTGTGTTTACAGCCATCAGGTAAGACCAGACTAGTCTGTGCTTATACTATCAGTTAAGACCAGATTAGTTTGTGTTTACAGCCATCAGTTAAGACCAGACTAGTCTGTGTTTACAGCCATCAGTTAAGACCGGACTAGTCTGTGTTTCCAGGCATCAGGGGAGACCAGACTAGTCTGTGTTTACAGCATCATTAAGAGCAGTCTAGTCTGTATTATACCATCAGGTAAGACTGGACTAGTCTGTGTTTATATTGTCAGGTAAGATCAGACTAGTCTGTGTTTACAGCATCATTAAGAGCAGACTAGTCTGTGTTATACCATCAGGTAAGACCAGACTAGTCTCTGTTTACAGCCGTCGGGTAAGACCCGACTAGTTTGAGTTTATACTATCAGGTAAAACCAGACTAGTCTGTGTTTATAGCATCAGGTAAGACCAGACTAGCCTGTGTTGCCCCCCACTGTCGAATAACCTGCCAGCAATTGCTGCCCGAGGTTACTCACTGGTACTGTGGACACAGTGATTGTACCCCAGCTGCTTCAGGTGAAAACTGGGGGATGGAAATAAGTCCTGGTAAATACATGTATAGACAAGGGCCTGGGCTGATCCTGCCTCGTGCTGTCAAGTTGAGCACATACCAGATTTCCAGATGTCCAGGTGTGCGTACAAAATATCACCGCATATCGGCGATCTCTGTCTGAACTCCTCCTCTGACATGGAGCATAGGTCCTTCCCACTGAGCTCCTGGAAAGATTTCCCAATTTGTGGCAGTCGGTACTGATGTTCAGTCCATAAAATCCATTTCTGAACGTTCCCCACACTCCACTCTATCGGGTCTGGAAACAAGAAGATCTTTGGAATTAGTGGTTAGTATCAGAGAATGATATCAATCAAAACACTGTCAGAATGTGAGGGCGTGCATTTCAAGTGAACTGAGTTACCTCAATCTGAATGGGACTATCTGCATCTTATTCTGTTCTATAATAAAATAGATGAATTATTTCCATGCACTGCTCAGTCAATTAAACTTTGTGAATGACAAGGGGACAGTATCACTGTAGTCTGAGATAAATGATATGGTAATCCCGAAGTTTTGGTCACATTTTTTAAACTGCTTTCATTTTGCACGATATATTTAAGATATGTTATCTTCCCTCAATACACATTTATTATTAGATAAGTTATTGGATCTGCTCTACAAAAAACGCTCCCGCCATGCTTTGGAGTCTTGTAAGCGGCTGGAAGGTGAATGTGGTTCTTAAATTCAGCGCCAACTGAGTAAATATTTCCTTACACTACCTTCTCCTTAAGTTTTCATATATACGTAACAAAACTATATAATACCTTTCTTTAAAAAGCAAAATACTGCAGATTCTGGAAATCTGAAAGAAAAACAGGAAATGCTGGAAATACTCAGCAGGTCTGGCAGCACCTGTGGAAAGAAACAGTTAACTTTTTTCTTATTCACTCATTGGATATGAGCTTCGCTGGCTGGGCCAGAATTTATCGTCCAGCCCTAATTGCCCTTGAGGAGGTGGTGGTGAGCTGCCTGCTTGAACTGCTGCAGTCCATGTGGGGTAGGGACACCCACAATGCTTTTAGGAAGGGAGTTCCAGGATTTTGACCCAGAGACAGTGAAAGAACGGTGATATATTTCCAAGTCAGTATGGTGAGTGACCTGGAGGGGAACTTTCAGGTGGTGGTGTTCCCATCTATCTGCTGCCCTTGTCCTTCTAGATGGTAGTGGCTGTGGGTTTGGAAGGTGCTGTCGAAGGAGCCTTGGTGAATTCCTGCTGTGCATCTTGTAGATAGTACACACTGCTGCTACTGTGCATCGGTGGTGGAGGGAGTAAATGTTCATGGATATGGTGCCAATCAAGCAGGCTGCTTTGTCCTGGATGGTGTCCAGTTTCCTGAGTGATGTTGGAGCTGCACTCATCCAGGAAAGTGGGGAGTATTCCATTACACTCCTGACTTGTGCCTTATAGATGGTGGACAGGCTTTGGGGAGTTGGGAGGTGGGTTACTCGTCGCTCTATTCCTAGCCTCTGACCTGCTCTTATAGCTGCAGTATTTATATGGTTAGTCCAGTTCAGTTTCTGGTCAATGGTAACCCCTAGGATGTTGATAGTTGGGAATTGTGATGTTAATGCCATCAAGGGGTATTGGTTGGATTCTCTCTTGTTGGAGATGATCATTGCCTGACACTTGTGTTACTTGGCACTTGTCAGCTCAAGTCTGGATATTGTCCAGGTGTGGCTGTATTTGGACATGGACTACTTCAGTATCTGTGGAGTCGTGAATGGTGCTGAACATCATGCAATCATCAGCGAACCTTATGGTAGAAGGAAGGTCATTGATGAAGCAGCTGAAGATAGTTGGGCCAAGGACACTACCCTGAGGAACTCCTTCGGTGATGTCCTGGAGCTGAGATGACTGACCAACAAACACAACAATCTTCCTTTGTGCTAGGTATGATTCCAACCAGTGGAGATTTTCCCCCTGATTCCCATTGACTCCAGTTTTGCTAGTCCTCCTTGATGCCACACTGACAAATGTAGCCTTGATGTCAAGGGTAGTCACTCTCATCTCACATTGGGAGTTCAGCTCTTTTGTCCATGTTTGAACCAAGGCTGTAATGAGGTCATGAGCTGAGTATCCCTGGCGGAACCCAAACTGGGGGTCAGTCAGCAGGTTATTGCCAAGCAAGTGCCGCTTCATAGCATTGTCAATGACCCCTTCCATTACTTTACTGATGATGGAGAATAGACTGATGGGGCAGTAATTGGCCGGGTTGGATATGTCCTGCTTTTTGTGTACAGGACATACTTGGGCTATTTTCCACATAGCCGGGTGGATGCTAGTGTTGTAGCTGTACTGGAACAGCTTGGCTAGGGGTACGGCAATTCTGGAGCACAAGTCTTCAGTACTATTGCTGGAATATTGTCAGGGCCCATAGCTTCAGCAGTATTCAATGCCTTCAGCTGTTTCTTGGTATCACGTGGATCGAAGCGAATTGGCTGAAGACTGGTATCTGTGATGCTGAGGACCTCTGGAGGAGGCCGAGATGAATCATTCACTTGGCACTTTTGGCTGAAGATTGTAGCAAATGCTTCAGCCTTATCTTTTGCACTGACGTGCTGGGCTCCCCCATCATTGAGGATGGGGATATTTGTGGAGCCTCCTCCTCCAGTGAGTTGTTTAATTGTCCACCACCATTCACGACTAGATGTGGCAGGGCTGCAGAGTTTAGATCTGATCCGTTGGTTGTGGGGTCGTTTAGCCCTGTCTATCACTTGTAGCTTATGCTGTTTGGCACACAAGTAGTCCTGTGTTATATCTTCACCAGGTTGACACCTCATTTTTAGGTATGCCTTTTACTGCTCCTGGCATGCCCTCCTGCACTCTTCATTGAACCAGGGTTGATCCCCTGGCTTGATGGTAATGTTAGAGTGGGGGATATACCAGACCATGAGGTTACAGATTGTGTTCAAGTACAATTCTGCTGCTGCTGATGGCCCACAGCGTCTCGTGGATGCCCAGTCTTGAGTTGCTAGATCTGTTTGAAATCTATCCCATTTAGCATGGTGGTAGTGCCACACAACACGATGGAGGGTACGCAGTGTTTACTCCTACCAACACTGTAATGGACAGATGCATCTGCGGCAGGCAGGCTGGTGAGGATGAGTTCAAGAATGTTTTTCCCTCTTGTTGGTTCCCTCGCCACCTGCTGCAGACCCAGTCAAGTAGCTATGTCAATTAGGACTCGGCCAGAAATCCCCCACCCAGAGTACATTTTGAGCTCCTTGCCGCCCTTAGTGTTTCCTCCAAGTGGTGTTCAACATGAGGAAGCACTGTTTCATCAGCTGAGGGAGGGCCCATGTTTGACCTGATGCCTTGAGACTTCATGGGGTCCGGAGTCAATGTTGAGGACTTCCAGGGCAACTCCCTCCCGACTGTATACCACTATACTGCCACCTCTGCTGGGTTTGTCCTGCCGGTGGGACAGGACATACCCAGAGATGGTGGCGTCTGGGACATTATCTGTAAGGTATGACTCCATGAGGATGACTATGTCAGGCTGTTGCTTGACTAGTATGTGAGACAGCTCTCCAAATGTTGGCACTAGCTCCCAGATGTTAGTAAGGAGGACTTTGTAGGGTCAACAAGGCTGAGATTGCCACTGTCGCTTCTGGTGCCTAGGTCAATGCCAGGTGGTCGGTCCAGTTTCATTCCTTTTTTGTGATTTTGTAGCGGTTTTGGTACAACTGAGTGGCTTGCTAGTCAACCACATTGCTGTGGTCTGTGGGTCTGAATTCAGGTATACCCTGTCGGTAAGGTCGACAGATTTCCTTCCTTATAGGGCATTAGTGAACCAGATGGGTTTTTACAACAATCGATAATGGTTTCATGGTCATCATTAGACTTTTAATTCCAGATTTTTATTGAATTCAAATTCCACCATCTGCCGTAGTGGGATTTAAACCCACATCCTCAGAGCATTACCCTGGGTCTCTGGATTACTAGTCCAGCGGAAATGCCAGTATGCTATCGAGTCCTCTTAAAGAATTAAATGAATTAGTTTAGACTTAGCACTTTGAAAAGATGCAATTGAACCAAGATATAAAAAAATTTGATTCACTCCACCTGTTTCATCCCGAGATGGTACTGTCTATATGCACCTTCAACCTGTCCTGACTCATACAATCTCCTGGGAGGGGTTAGCAAAACAGGGAACAAAACTTGGCTAATTTAAGCAGATAAAACTGTGGGAGCTTGACTTCCAATGGTAACACCATAAAAATCCCAGGAAACTTGTTACAGGTGTAGACGTCTTCTCCTCATGGGAACTTATTCAGCTCCACATTGAATGGCTGTTATAAATTCACAGTCACTGCATTTTCTGGCAATCTGTTCCACAGGTAAGAGGCTCTGTGAAAAAAGATGTTCTCCTTGGCCTCTACCCTAATACTACACTGCCTCAGCTACTAGCATTGAACTAATCTCATTGAACCAGTGTGACAATTCAATTTCCAAAATAACAGCCTTCCTTCTGGCTTCTCCAAGTGAGATTCCCAAATCATCCCTACATTAACCATCAACTTTTCTGACACAATCTATAGAAACTTGCTGTTAATGTGAAGGAACCAGTGCTGGTAGTCTCACTGCAGCCACACATTCAAGGAATGAAATCCCAGACAATCAATGAAATGATAGTTTGATACTGATGCCATGAGTTTTTAACAGCAGGACACACTGTTGATTTATCTTCTGACTTAACAGTGAACAATGCCACAAGAGATTCACTGTCATTTTATAAAACATTTAGGAATCTGTTTCAAGGCAACAACTTACCTTTTTGTTCAGATCATGTTGATAAACTGTTCAACCTTTACTCTTCGATTTGTGATTTTACATTGAACCCTTCATAATTTTACTGCTATGTAACAAACTCCTGGCTACTTGCTAATCTTTGTCTAACGCACTGACCAAAACATTTAACAACAACAATTATTTATGTATTGCCTTTAACATAGCAAGTTGCCCAAAAGCTGTGCGCAGCATTATCAAACAAAATTTGACACTGAGCCACATAAGCTGACATTGGGGAAGATGACCAAAAGCTTGGTCAAGGGGGAAAGTAGGTTTTACGAACAGCCTTAAAAGAGGAAAGAGACCATTAGGTTTGGGGAGGAAATTCCAGAGATTAGAGTTTTGGCCACTGAAGGAATGGCCACCATTGGTGGAGCAATTAAAATTGGGAATGTTCAAAGTTCCAGAATTAGAGGGATGCAGATATTTCAGTGGGCTGTTGAGGATTATAGAAATCAGGAGGGGTAAGACAATGGAGGGATTTGAAAACAAGGAGGAGAATTTTAAAATTGAGGCATTTCTTAATTGGGAGCATAGGGGTGATGGATGAATGGCACTTGGTATGTTAGGATAGAGGTAGCATAGTTTTGGATGGCCTGAAGTTTATGGACAGTGGAAAGTGCGATGCTGCCCAGTAGTGCATTAGAATAGTGAAGTCTAGAAGTAATAAAGGATTAGATGAAACTTTCAGCAGCAGATCAGCTGAGGCAGGGGTTAGTCTGGCGATGTTAAGATAAACAGGTGGAATCGCAACAATGCAACTGAAATGGAGCATTGATGGCATTTGTGATTCTGTCGGGACTCCCTCGCCCAACTCTAACTTGTTTTTCAGGGAGAATATTCAACAATTTTCTTATTACTGTTTAAGTATTTGCCCTAATGCCAACTTCAGAACCATTTGTTGAAGATGTTCTGCACTAGGCCCCTTGAATATGTATATGAGGAGCATGACAATGGCAGTTCTTAGGCCTTCCTCGCTCAGGATTCCTCAGTGAAATGATTTCTTGCAACGGCTTCTCAATCCTCCAATTCATTCCCAATTTATTGCAATGTGCATTTTATCTTTTTCTGCTCCTAACACTTCTACTTTTTCTTTAATCTTTTGTGCAAGGTAACACTTCGTTACTTTATCTCAGCCTTTGCTTGTAACTATGGTGACCAGGTGCCCCGGTTTCTCATTAAAAATTCTGGTGTCCTGACAATTTGCTCAAAATAGCTCAAATGTCCCTGTCTGCAGATTTTCCCTCTTTGCATGAGGCATTTCTGAGATTTCTGTCAGCACTTCGTGGCTTGCACAGCATCAGTGTCTCTTACCTTCACTTCCTTTCCCCTCCCCTTTAACTCACATGCCATTTACTGTCGACAAACCCCTAGAAAAAAACCCTCTTGGCTGCACCCTGTGAATTGGAATGCCGCCCACTTGTTGACCATTAAGCGGCTGTGCCAGGACACTCCCACATGTGCAGTAATCCTTCTCAATGACATCCAGAGCCGGCGAGCCATAGGCCACTGGGGTTAATTTATAGGAGCGACAGGGATTAATTACAACCATGACCGCCTGGGAGCCAGGAGGGAATCAGCCAATCAGCCTCTGGGCGACGACAGAAGATTGACAGTGGTGCCCGCCAACCGCAAGCCACACTTAAAGAGGTAGCTGTAGGCCGTCCATCAGTAAATCACCAATCAGCAATGAGGAAGGTGCCAGGCAAATTCAGTTGAGCTGTGGCACGTTCAACCAAACTTCTCATCGAAAGACTGTGTGCTTTCCTGCTTGTGGCTCTGGGTGCAAAGAGAATGTCCCATATTTGAGGCATGTTTGCTGGTTTAAAATCTAGCTTCTGGCTGAAAATGCCCATTGTTAGAACCCAATGTTCAAATGAAAATAAATGAGACCTTTAAATGGAGATTGGTCTTACCATTGTGCATTTCACAGTAAAGTTACAGTGGAATAGCAAGATTCTGGGATCTTGTGACAAAAAGAAACTAAACCAAGGCTTTGTTTAAGAAACTAAGACAGAAAGGTCATTGAAACAAAAGTCTGCAGTTTGTAACTGCTGTATTCAATAATTGGATGTCTTAATAGTGTTACCAACTCTGGTTGGATATATAACCAGGAGGTAACATCACATGACCTTCTACTATCAACTGCCTCTCCCCCAGACTCCTGCTATTGGTCTCCCAATGGATTGGTGTGTGTGGGTATGGACGTCAGACCAGACCAGAATGGAACCTCATTGAAACATGAGAATGATGGGCTCTCTTTAGAATAGGTTCCTCAAATCTCAAATACCCAAACCAACTGTGGTTAAACTGGAAGCAAGTATATTTGTGCTGGGTTGGGGCTGAATTTTGCTTTCTTGTCAATTTAGCTATCAACAGCCCCTGACCCTTTCTTCCCACCCTCCATCCTTCATGAGTGGGTGCTAAAGATCTCTCTGTCATTTAGCACAGAACCCAGGCAACACACACCACCAGGCTCATAAACAAAAGATGCGTACAAGGACATGAAGAGCAACACAGCTACTCCATAGTTAAAGGGATGAGCCACCCTTGGGTCACATCCTTGAGTTGGAAGCACAGGTTGAAGATTTGGCACTACCGTGCAGCCCTATTTCCAACTGTTTTCAAATCGCTCTATGCTGGAAGCATTGGGCCAGCACATTTACTTGGTATGATCTTGTGTAATTTGTACCTGCCCTGTAGCCATAGCCAATATGGTGGCATTTCAAGAGTCTATTTGGAGCAGGTTGTTCCTAGAATTGTTGCAAACTCTCTATTGTGCCAGCAGGAACCCCTTTAAGATTGGTGAGGTGATTGCTACTATGAAAAAACATATTTGTTAAATAAATTAGAATCAGTAAAATATAAATGACAAAAACTCAATCACGCTACATTTTAAACTCTATTGCCAATTTAATGTTTACAGGTCAAGACAACCTTGGTGCTCTCTGTTCTAAGATTATATTGCCTAAATAATATGCCCAGGGTTGATTATTGGCTTACCACTGAAAATATCCAATTGACGAAGCCTGTTATCAATCTGACCTCTTATTCCCTAGGCGACCCTGAAGATCACCCCTCTAATCCTATGTTATTGATTGACAGACCATTGAGTTACTGGGTCTAAAAGCAAAGTACTGCAGATGCTGGAAATCTGAAATAAAAACAGAAAATGCTGGAAAAGCTCAGCAGGCCTAAGAGCATCTGTGGAGAGAGAAACAGAATTAATGGCCTGAATTTTCCCGTCCGCGACGTGGGGGCGGCACCCGCTCGCTGACAGGAAAATGACACAGGATGACATCGGGAGGAACCCCCAACATCATCCCGGTCCCTTTAAATTTTTAGGAAGGCGGGCGGACAGTGAAATCAGCTATCCGCCCGCTGACCTGTCAATGGCCAATTGAGACCATTGACAGAGTAATTAAGGTAATTAAAGACCCTGCCCGTCCAACCTTAAGGCTGGCGGGCAGGCTAGGAGCCCCAGCGGGCTTCTGAACAAACATGAAACCTCATCCACCGGCGGGATGAGGTTTCATGTCTGTTTATAAAAACTTTAATATATTTTATGTGATATTTATTAACATGTCCTATCTCGTGTGACATTGTCATATGAGGGGGACATGTTAATAATTTTTTAATTTTTCTATTTTTAAAGTTTTTTGGCCTGTCAGTAATCTCCCTGAGACAGCACTTTGTCTCAGGGAGCAGTGCACTCTTTCACACGCATGGGCGAAAGAGCGCACTTTGACAGCTGAGGATTCCCTCCCCTCCCCTGCACATAGTGCTTCCCATTGGGCAGCCCATTGGGCGGGCCTTAATTGGCCCACCCACTCAAAATGGCGGCGGGCCCCGTTTCGGTGGCGGGGGTCAGCTGTCCACCCACCACTGAGCTGGTGGGGCCCGCACGCCCACCAATGGCAAAATTCTGTCCAATGTTTTGAGTCTGTATGACCCTTCTTCAGGATTGAATTACTGGGTGTGTCAGAAATGAAGGACAATGTTGAATCTGGGACCCAAAGTGAGAAATTATATTGGAAAGGCTGAAAGAATTTGATTACTTTTTCTTAACAAAATGATCTATACACATTCCTCTTCGAAATATCAGCAGGTTTGTGTTGCAATTCATTAAAACGCTGGAACAATGATAACATGGAGGTAAGGAGGTTACATTACTTCTGTGTTTTTTATTCATTCTTGGGACATGAGCATCACTGGCAACATCAGCATTTATTGCCCATCCATAATTGCCCTTGAGGGAATGATGGTGAGCTGTCTACATGTGAGTGGCTCACTAAGGCCATTTCAAAGGGCAGTTAAAGTTTAGGGTGGTTAGTGCTGGTGCCTCACAGCTCCAGCGGCCCGGGTTCGATCGTGACCTTGGTGTCTGTCTGTGTGGAGTTTGCATGTTCTCCCCATGTCTGTGTGGTTTTCTACTGGGTGTTCTGGTTTCCTCCCACCATCCAAAGACATGCTGGTTAGGTGGATTGGCTACGGTAAATTGTCCCCTAGTCAGTCTATGACCTGTGATAGACTGGTATCCCATCTTGGGTGTACCCTGCATAGTGCCCATTACCTGTTGGGATAGGCTCCGACCCCCCTACAAAGCTGGATTGGACGAAGCAATTCTGGAAAAGTGAGTTAAGGGTCAGCCACATTGCTGTGAGTCTGGAGTCACATGTAGTAAGGACAGCAGATTCCCTCCCCAAAGGGGATTAGTAACCAAGTTGATTGAATGAAAACCTGGTAATTTCATGATTATTATTTTATTCCAGATTTATTGACTTTAAATTCCTCCAGCTGCCGTGTGGGATTTGAACCCATGTCTCCAGAGCATTAGCCCTGGCCTCTGGATTAAATTATCACTATGTTACTGTCTCCTGAGCAAATGCACACAGAGCATCTGGCTCACTCTCAAACATCTCTTGGTAGTTCAAGGACACTGTTACACTCGATAAGCTAGGCTGCCCCTGAAACACAGCCTCAGTAGAGGCTAGAGCCCAAATTCTCTGACCCACAATCTCTTCCTAATGAGCACAGCCTCACTGCACTAAAACATCAATTCATTGTAATGGTGGTTGGATCAGGGAAGAACTGGGATGGTATATAGACCATGATTGCAAACCTAACAACTATCTCACGACTAGGTTCATTGATATAGTCTATATCAAGCAGAGCAAATGAAGAGCTTGTGACAAACTAATTTTTCCAGAAGCCTAAAGTGGTCCCTTGAATTACTAACCAACTTGGCTCCACGCAGCTGATTGTTCATCTGAATGACTTAGACCATGTCAGCCAATGCTGGGTGGCAAGCAGCAAAGTAAAGGGAATGCTGCACTACATTGCCAATGTGACCATAAATCTCAGGCTACCATGCTGAAGCTGTAGAAGGGAAGAAGGACAGGACATACCTTGAGTGATGTGTTTCAGCTCTTGTCATTGAGGCACAGCCAAGCCAGGGCACTGGTACAAAAATTGGCAATGAGCTTTGTCCCTAGAGTTAGAGGGCAGAGCAACTGTCAAGTCAGAGGGACGGGCCACCCTCGAGTCAGAGGGACGGGCCACCCTCGAGTCAGAGGGATGAGCCATCCTTGAGTCAGAGGGACGAGCCACCCTCGAGTCAGAGGGTTCGAGAAGAAGTCAGAAAAATAAGGAATCTTCAGCCTTCTCCTGGCCAATATTTATCCCTTAACCCACATCAATAATCAAAACTGATTTTAATATCACATTGCTGTTTGTTGGACATTACTATAAGCAAATTCATTGCTGAATTCCCTACATTACAACAGTGATTATACTTGAAAAGTACTTCCTGTTTGTAAGGGAATTCAGGATGTAGTGAGGTTGTGAAAGCTTTATATAAATGGAAGTTTTACTTTCTTTGATAGGAGGCCAATGAAAGGATTCTTTATAGGGATCTGTAAGATACTAAATGGAATAGTAAAACCACAACAATAAGATAAGAGGACATAGGTACAAAGACAAGTTCAGGTTTGTTATCAGAAAGCAATGTGCATTTGTTAGGATCATGGCTGATCTGGTTATGAGCTCAACTCTACATTATAAACATGTTTTATTCATTCATGCTGGCTAAGCCAGCATTTATTGTCCATCCCTAATTGCCCTTATTCAGAGGGCATTTAAGAGTCACCACATAGCTGTGGGTCTGGTGTCAGACCAGGTAAGGGCAAGGGCACTAGTGAACCAGATGGGTTTTGTGTAACAATCGTTCCATGGTCATCATTAGACTTTTAATTCCAGGTTTTTATTGAATTAAAATTCCACCATCTGCTGTGGCAGGTTTCAAACCCAGGTCCCCAGAGTTTTACCTTGGGTCTCTGGATTACTAGCCCAGCGACAATACCACTCACCATCACCTCCCCTGAGGTACTGTGAAGTGTACTAACACTTGTTATAAGTAGATTCATAGAATAGAGATGATTGTTACTGGACTAGTAATTAGAGACCTGGACCTTTGCATCAGATTTCACTATAAAGGATACAAGGACGAACCAGAAGCAACTATAAACTGGGAAATGGAAGTGGGGATGGAAGACAGGAAAATGACAGTCTCCAAGGAAGTGGTACTGAGTAAGTTGTTGAAGCTGCGGGCTGACGAGATCCCGGGTCCTGATGGACTTCATTCTAGGGTGTTAAAAAAAAGTGTCTAGTGAGATAGCTGATGCATTGGTTTTAATTTTCCAAAACTCTCAAGATTCGGGGAAGGTCCCATTATTTTGGAAGATAGCAAATGTAACTCCATTATTCAAAAAGGGAGGGAGACAGAGGAGCAGGAAACTACAGGCCAGTTAGCTTAACATCTGTCCATAGGGAAAATGTTAGAAGCTATTATTAAGGAAGTTAGAGCAGGGCACTTGGATAAGCTCAAGATCATTAGGCAGAGTCAACATGGTTTTGTGAAAGGGAAATAGTGTTTAATCAATTTATTGGATTTCTTTGAGGAAGTAACATGTGCTGTGGATAAAGGGGAACCGGTGAAGATAGAAGATTGGCTGGCTAGCAGGAAGCAGACAGTAAACATAAATGGGTTTTTTTCAGGTTGGCAAGATGTAATGAGTGGTGTGCCACAGTGATCAGTGCTGGAACCTCAACTGTTTATAATTTATATAAATGACTTGGATGAAGGGATTGAAGGGACGGTTGTCAAATTTTCTGATGACACAAAAGTAGGTAGGAAAGTGAGCTGTGAAGAGGACATAAAGAGACTACAAACAGATATCAGTAGGTTAAGTGAGTGGGCAAAGGTCTGGCAGATGGAGTACAATGTGGGAAAATGTGAAATTGTCCATTTTGGCAGGAAGAATAAAAGAGAAGCATATTGGCTAAATTGTGAGAGATTGTGAGAGAATCTGAGTTGCAGAGGGATCTGGGTGTCCTATTGCATGAATCACAAAAGGCTAGTATGCCAGTACAGCAGGTCATTAGAAAAGCTAATAGAACGTTATCATTTATTGCGAGGGGAATTGAATACAAAAATAAGGAGGTTATGCTTCAGTTGTACAGGGCACTGATGAGACCTCATCTGGAGTACTGTGTACACTAATGGTCACCTTATTTAAGGAGGGATGTAAATGCATTGGAAGCAGTTCAGAGAAGGTTTACCAGACTAATACCTGGAATGGGTAAAAGCAAAATACTGCGGATGCTAGAAATCTGAAACAAAAACAGAAAATGCTGGTAAAACTCAGCAGGTCTAACAGCATCTGTAGAGAAAAAGAGTTAATGTTTCAATTCCATTTGACTGCTCTGAAGAAGTCATATAGATTCGAAACATTAACTCTAATTTTCTCCACACAGGTGCCATTAGACCTGCTGAGTTTTTCCAGCATTTTCTGTTTTTGTCCTGGAATGGGTGGGTTGTTTTATGAGGAAAAGTTGGACAGACTAGGCTTGTATCTGCTGGAGTTTAGAAGAGTAAGGGGCAAATTGATTGAAACATATAAGATCCTGAGGGGTCTTGACAGAGTGGATGTGGAGAGGATGTTGCCTCTTGAGGGAGAATCGAGAACTGGGAGTTACTGTTTAAAAATGAGGGGTCGCTCATTTAAAACAGAGAGGAGGTGAAATTTTTTCACTTAGAGGGTTGTAAGTCTTTGGAACTCTCTTCCTGAAAAAGTGGTGGAGGCAGAGTCTTTGAATATTTTAAAGGAAGAAGTGGATTGATTCTTCGCAAGCAAGGGGGTGATAGGTTTGTGGGAGTAGGTGGGATGCAGATTTTAGGTTACTATCAGATCAGCCATGATCTTATTAAATGGCAGGGCAGGCTCAAGGGGCTGAATGGCCTGCTCCTTGTTCGTATGTTCATCTGGACTAGACTAGTTTCTGAATACATGTGATGAAGTCCCACCAGTAGGGGAATTTAAATTCAATTAATTAAATAAATCTTGAATTAAAAACTAATCTCAGTAATGTTGATTTTGAAATTAGCAGACTGTCGTAAAAACCCATCTCATTCACTGGTGTCCTTTAGGGAAGGAAATCTGCCAGCCTTACCCAACTCAGGAAGGCAGCTCACCACTTTCTCAATTGCAATTCAGCATGGGCAATAAATGTTGGCCTTTCCAGCAAAACCCCCATCCCGTGAATGAATAAAGAAAAGAAGGAAGCAGCACACCACACACCAGGCTATCCCTTCCACTTATTTGCTTAATAATATTTAGCTTGATGGGGAAGGTGATGATATAGTGGTAATGTCACTAGACTAGTAATTCAGAGACCTAAGCTAATTCTCTGAGGAACATGGTTTCAAATCCCACCATAGTAGCTGGTGGCATTTAAATTCAATTAACACACTTAAAGCTAGTCTCAGTAAGGGTAATTGAAATTTTCATTGATTGTCATAAAAACAATCACTAACATCCTTTAGGAAGGAAATCTGCCATCCTTACCTGGTCTGGCTGACATGTGACTCCAGACCCACAGTAATGTGTTTGACTCTCAATTACCCTCTGAAATGGCTTAGCAAGCCATTCAATTTAAGGGCAATGGCTAACGAATGCTAACCTTGCCAGCAATCCATCCCATCAAAGAATTTTTAAAAATAAACATTAAAAAACATTAAAAATGTTACTCTGCCTTTTGAAATCCCTCTAAAGTGTGGAAATGTTGATTATCTTTACAGGCTCATTTCAATGGCCACCCTCAGAGTATACCCTGTGGAATAGAATTTGGTCCTTAGCCCACACCTAGAAATTATTGCTTCATAGACGCACTTCCTCCTGCCTGTTATTGAATAAACAGATTGAAATTTTATTAAGGGATGGGATGTATTGAGAAACATCAGGAGGAAGTTGGGATACTGCTTGCCATCTGTCTTCAGAATCAAATAATCTGCAACTTGGCACCTAGACATCTCTACGCTAAGGTTATGGATCAATTGGGGTAAATGGAATTAAAATACAGATCAGTCATGATCTAATTAAATGGAGGCACAGGCTTGTGGGGCTAAATGGCCTATTACCTATGTTCCCATATCATAAACTATAATAGCTGTTCTCCACTGTAGCAAACTTTTAACTGTTTAGAAAGATGTCTCAGCTGCATCTAAAATTATTCTGTGACATGGTTAAAGTATTTTCGTATTTGTAGGTCCATTGCCGTGTTTACAAATCAGCAGCGATGTTACGCACAAGGGCGTCAATCTTACATTAGTTTCTGTTGCAATAGATTCAGAAACTAAAGGACTGACATGATGGCAATAGGACTGTGGTTTAAGTTTTATATCAACTGTCAACAAGATAACCAAACAAACAGCTTAAAAGCTTAAAACATGGATTGTGTTATTGCTTCCTGGCAAGGTCCATTGACCAAATAGAAAATCTGGCAGTTATACTGAACATACAATTTTGATTCTTTGCCTGTGCTGAGCTAGAGGAACTCAGGTCAGAGCAGTGCTACTGCAGTTGTCCTCAGTGCCCTAGAATGGGTTAGTCATGTACATCTGCCAAAGTCTGCCTTCTGCAGATCACTTAAGTTAGCCTTGCTGGAATGGGCAAATGTGTGTATGCCTGTCATGGACAAATTTGAATATCCTGTCAACTCTTGCTGTTCATCCACACGCCTGGTGGACCTCTACTTGGATGAGGTACTGAAAGGCTGACATCAAATAGGTGACCACATGAGGGGAGAAGCAAATAATAAATCAGAGTGAAAACTAAAGGAACTAAAATGATGGAGTGCTCATCACTCGGAGAGAGGAGAAAAAAGACTGATTTTTAAAAAATTTATTCATTAACGGGATGTGGGCTTCGGTGGCTAGGCCAGCATTTATTGTCCATCCCTAGTTGCCCTTGAGAAGGTGGTGGTGAGCTTCCTTCTTGAACCGCTGCAGTCCATGTAGGTACACCCACCGTGCTATTAGGGAGGGATTTTGACTCAGCGACAGTGAAGGAACGGCGATATATTTCGAAGTCAGGATGGTGAGTGACTTGGAGGGGAACTTCCCAGTGGTGGTGTTCCCATCTATCTGCTGCCTTTGTCCTTCTAGATGGTAGTGATTGTGGGTTTGGAAGGTGCTGTCGAAGGAAATTTTGGAAATGGAAAATGGAATTCTCACACTTGTGCTCCTGAGGTTGAGTCTAAGGTGGAGTAAAGGGAGGTCTATTCTATGGAGATGTGTGGAGCTACATAATCTAATTTCTGCCCTATCCAGTCTGGGTGCAAAAAGCAGAATTGAGGAACAGTGAAGTCAGTAAATAATAAAATTTAACTAAAAGGTAGGAATAATAATTTAAGGTAAGTCTGCACTTCTTAAAAATTTCAAATATGGGAGCTGTTGGTTATTGAAATCAAGATTATTACACACTGTTTAGATTAGCCCAGTGTTCCCTCTGCAGCTCTGAAATGCAGAGATTCTACTCCCGACACCAAGTTTTGCTCAAAGATCAAACTGACTGAGTTTGCCAGATATTCTGACGCAGAGGCAATAATACTACTTACTGAGTTCACACACACTCTATATTAAATAGATGCAAATAATGTGATACTGTAGGATTCTAAAGGCAAAGGTCCATATAGAAGAGTAAATAATGGTGGAAGCAGATTCAAAATTAACTCTCAAAAGGAAAGTGGGGAAATAGTTGAAGGGGAAAGAATTGCAGGATGACGGGGAGAAAGCAGGGAAGTGGAACTAATTGGATAGCTCTTTCAAAGAACAAGCACAGGCACAATGGTTTGGTTTCTTTCTCAAGTACAGTACAATGAGCCTCACTTAAAATAAGAGGTGTGCAAGAAGACACTATTCAGCCAAGATTGCTGGCCGAAGCGAATCTTGATTTTAAGGAAGTGTTAGAAATAGCGCTTGTGATGGAAAGCGCTGTAAAGGGATTCACAAGTAATTCAAGGGGCGCAAAATGGCACTGTTCTCCTTTTCGGGCTGGAACAGTCAGCCCGAAAGTGGCGCAAAAAGACGGGACTCCGGTGCAAAGCAGGAAATAGCTCGCCAAAAAATGAGAGTAAACAGCTTAGCAATAAAATCGAAAACTAATTTTTGTTGACTTGGAAACAATCATTCTTCTAGTGATTGGCAGTTAAAAACAATAGAGCGTTATTTTTGTCACAGAAGTGGACACACAATGAAACAGTGCAAAGCAAGATTTAAACAGGCATCCAAACAACAATCGAAGTCTAGAGAAGTATATAGTATGGAAGAGCCAGAAACAATCTGACATTTATTCATTATTCAAGCTGAAAGTTAAGGAGACAGAGCCAATATTTGTTACAGTACAAGTGAATGGTAAACCCTTAAAATGGAAGTAGACACTGGTGCTTCTACCACTGTAATAGGAGAACACACTTTCAGATATTTAAATAAAGGTGATTATCAATTAAATTTGGAACAAACATCTGCCAAGTTGAAAACATATACAGGCAAAGAAATCCAGGTAAAAGGTATCACCAGAGTAACTGTTCATCATAGACACCAATCGGCACAACTACCCGTGATGGTAATAGAAGGTAGAGGACCAAGCCTTCTAGGTCAAAATTGGTTGAGGGAAATTAGCCTTGATTGGCCAGTGAGATTTCAAAATGAAGCTGGAAGAGTTTCTGTCTTGAAAAAGGAACAAGGCAAGGTACTTCAGAAAGAGCCCGAGAGTCCAAGAACTGCATCAAGATGCAAAAGGAATGTGTAAGCATTCAGCAACCTGAAGAAACGAAGACTGTCTTAAACAACGACATGGAAGAACAGCAGAAGAAACCCAAGGAGACTCTGCTGAATTACAGAATTCAAGTTGAAGTGAGTGAGCTTCACAAAGAAAAGGAAAACCTGTTGAAAGACCTTCACACACGACAAGGATCCCTCAGGTCAAAGTTTGTGCCTCTGGGAAATTACGAAGAGAAACAGGAAGAATTTAACATCTCTCTGAACAAACTGAAGAACCAGTTGGCAGAGAAGACACAGCAATGTTCAAGTTTCCAGGAGGAAGCCAACAGATACAAGAAGGGGACAGAAGAGCTGAAGAATCAGCTGAATGAAGCTAAAGAGGCTTTGAAAGTAAAAGTCAGAGAACTTTCCAAGATGCGAGTAGATAATGAAGTTATAGGTAGCTCAACTACTTAACTAAGGCAAGTTGAGATTGAATCAGAGAGAAGTCTGGCCAACAGTGAAGTCAAAAAGAAGGCCGATACTAAATTCTGTGGTAGAAAGAAGACACGTAGAAAGAAGATGCAGAATTATTGATGAGGTGCCTTCTTCAGACAAGACAATTTGGAGGTGAAGGTGGAGAAAAGTCAAGAGAACCAAAAAGTGATTCATGATTTACATAGTCATGAGTGTCAATTTACTGTTGTCGTACCACGTGGAAGTGGAGGGCTGGATCACCCATAAGCATGTGGATCATTTAAGAAAAAGGGAGATACCCAAAAAAATGATGTTCCACCTGTAACCATTGCTGAACCTCTGGTTCCTGTTGAAGTTGCTCAACCAAGGACAGACATGCCCGATGTCTTTGTTGGAGTGGAAGACACTGAACTGCATGTGCCTAATGAGGTACCTAATGTTAATGCCGTAACAGAGAATGTGTTTCCTACAAAAGAATCTGAAGTCGTGGAGCTATGACGTTCCACACAGATCAGGAAATCATCTGAAATGCTAAACTTGTAATTTCATGACCTGTGTAAATAGTAAAATGTCATGAGATAAATATCCTTGTAAATACAAAATGTACAGAAAAATTAAAGGGGGAGGAATGTAGTAATTATAGTTCTGATGTAGGTCTGTAGTCTTAAGAATAATCCTGTGTTGTAGGTTCACATGATCTATGTAAACCAATGGGCTAGCAATGTGGGGAATCTCTAAGGAGAGCATTCTTCTTTAATTATGGAGTTTGATGCACACATGTAGTTGCTGCTGTCTTGTAAATAAAATTAAATGTGTCCACTAGAAAAGCTGTCTGGAAGATCAACAATATAACACCAACCACCTAACTCTCTCCTGTGGTTATACTAGTGTGAATGGCTGATCAAAAACCTGATTTGACCAGGGCTTTAAAGTGGTCAATGCTGAGCTGCTCAAAATAGTTGGCCTGCTGAATTGCCCGAGGATGCAGCTTGGCAAGAGAACTGGATAATTAACAAGCTGTTATGATCTGGAATGGGCAATTGAAAGGCTGGTGGAAACAGATTATTTCATAATTTTCAAAAAGAAAAGGAAAATGTTCAAGTACAAGCAGGGAGGTGGGTCTAATTGCTTGGCTTTTTCAAAGAGCCAGTACAGCCATGATGGGTGGAGTGGCCTCTTTCTGCGCCAAAGGATTCCATTATGGTCATAGCTCTTACTAGGCAATTTCAGGCTTCAAGCCCCAGTGCTATTCTATCTCAACCAAGGAAGCAAGGACCTAAAATAATGAGGGGGGAAATAACTGAAAACAGGAAGAAGCAATCCTGCAGGTGTTGTTTTACTTTCTATTTATTTTAGTGGATACACGCTCCTCTAACATTGAACTTCTCCTCAATCCTCGTTCCCTCTGTTCCACTCAAATCGAGTGCTTGTTTGGCCACCCTATTCCTGCCCTCTAGTGTTCTCTACCTGGTTCCCTCTGTCTTGACACTTCTTTACCTGCTCTTGGAGCACCACCAAACCCTTCTTCACCTTCACCAAGCCTTTGTTTCCAGGCTCTCCATTTCCCTCCCTCTTCCCTGTGGTGAGTGTCCATTATATTCCTCTCCTCTTTTTATTGTGAGGTGTTCCAAGGAATCTTCTGCATGAGGAGTGTGATATAAAGGCGAGTTATACAGATCATCAGATTGGTTTTTCTTATTGACTTATCTCCATTTTATTTACGCAGAACCTTGAGGTTGTGAATTCATTGTTTCACCTCTTAACTGCTCGAGTAATATTCATTTTTGCCTGCAGTTAAAACATTTATTTCCTCACTAGGTGCACTTTGGATTTGCTGTGTGAGATACACTTCAACATATTGCCCAATGTCAAAATGAGAGTGCTCAATATATCCTACTGTTTTAAGTTTGTTAAGATACCATAAGGAACAACACTCCCAATCGATTCACACTAATTCACCTGAAAGAGATGGTGTGGCGAGTAATATTGTCCACAAGATAACTTACAGATATTCACTTTGTGTTTAACATAAATGTACAACAATGCAGGGTGTCACACTAATGCAGAGCCAGTGAACCTTGTTCCATTTAGTGCTGCTTTTTCTAGAACAATCTATCATGTAACAATTGCATATTAATCTGGAGCAAACAATTTTACCACATCATAGCACATTAATCTTGATCAGCCAGCTATGCCATACAATTGATCGATCTGTATAGTATTGCTCTAGACAACCTCTTATCAACATAATGCCATATGTGACAATAATCTAATTTATCTGGTTACAATTGCTTGCTATAACACCAGGCCAGAATAGTCTGTCACACTTTAATTGTATCACACTCATTGAGTGTCAAGAGAATTCATTCAGTGAAAATTTATGAAAATATATTAATAATATAAGAAATTAATCAATAGTTAAACAGTTGTGGAATGATACAATAGATGACCATAGGATGAGCCCAGATTTAGATTAGTTTAGAAAAGTTAAAATAATGACGTTGATTAGACTTTAAGTTACATCTTGGTATCATTTACCTGCTGCAATGTTTAGTAGCTTACAGGCTGTTTCTATCTCCTTCAGAACTTCTCCAACCACCATCGTTTGGACCTGTTCTAGGGATCTTTCTTCTAAGTGGACACTGTTCTGATAGTCCAGCTCTGTGGGCACACACAGCTCCTGACTGTCCACTATGGGGCATTGGTCTGGCTCTTTGTGTGGCTCAGTCTTCAAACCATGGTCAATCTCCGGACGCTCCACCAGCCCCTTAGATAGCCACGCACAGTCTTCAGTTAGCAACATGTCGAAGTAGGACAAGTAGACAGGCAGTGTCCGTTCAGGGGTTGAGGGGTTACTGGATGGTTCCACTACGGTCCACTCGAGGCCCTTTGGGTGACTGGGTTTCTCCAGGTTGGTCAGTATTGCACCCTCGAAGGCAGTTCGGTTCTGCTGCAGCATTGTCAGTCGCCGACCAGCACTGCCCATCACCTCAAGTAAACTCTTTAGGTCTACAGCAAAACAAGAAGAGACAAATGTTTAATAGCATAATAACACTGTCCATAGATTGATGACTATTTACTGCCTCACAGCAATACTGTTCATTGAACCCTTTGGGAGGCTGTAAGCTAGAAACAGGGGATTATAGGGTCAGTTGGTCACTTAAATATCCCAGTAACTCCTGAATGGGCTTTAATGAACGTTTTACTCATGGGTCAGTTTGTATTAATGGGTGATCACGTTAAGTGCGGCTGTTAGTCCAAATACAGGATTCAAACTGCAGTCTCTTTCTTTTGCAAAGAAAAGCTGCTACTTAAACAGACAACATCTGACTTTCTTTTCATGACTTTTAATTAAAAGGGCCCATCTCTTTCTTGCAACGATGCATTTGCCATTTACCAAGTGAAGAGGATTTAATTCTGGATGACACCAAGAAGAACAAGAGTTAGATATTGAGGTTTACTCATGCTAAAGTTTAATATGTTTAGTTTTAAAGATTGTTTTGTAGTTTTTTTTATATAATTAGTCCACACACCCCAACTCAAATACTTTCACATCTCCAAAAGGACCTGCTGTAGTGATTAACGTGAAAGTAAGGCTATCTCTTCTGTCAGTGTCCTGAACACTGCCTGGGAAATAGGTGTAGGCTGTGGTGGGATGGGAATGTGTAACCACAGTCTATATTGTGGAAAATAACAGAAATATATGTTTCAACTTGAAAGGAAATTTTCATGTTAAAAATTGTATATTTTAATTGATAGACTGGTGATGTTAAAATCATAATATTTACAATCTACCACCAACAGTCTTGAGGTACTGTTTGAAGAGTTGTGAAGCTCTCAATTAAAATAACATTAGACCCTCATTCACAGCTAAGACAATAGAGAAAGCTCAGCCAATTGTTCTGTAATTTAAACATTGCAACCCCGAGGTTTTGTGGACCCACTGCCGGGTCCTTCATTGTAACACCATTTTCAACCAGTTATCCTGTTTCTCTCAGGTTCTACCAAGCTCCTACCAAAGTTACAGCAGAAGATTTGGAGAACCAATGGAATATCAAGGCCTGCAAATCTTTGCCTCGGTCTTCCCTGTGCTTGTCTCCTGAAGACAGTGACTCCTGCTGCAGAATTGCCAAAGTGCTATTTCTTGTTGTGTGAATGCTTACAGTGAGGTTGTGTGAATTATTGAGCTGTGACAGGCACCACAGTCAAGTCTGACCCCATCAAGCATGGATCATTGGATCGCAATAAGCAGCAGAAGCACTGGTTGTGTTTTTCCCACCCCCAATTCAGGGTTTGAGGCCATTTAGGATATCCTACTAACTAACGGCAGAGATGGAACATCTAATCAGAGACTTTCTCGTCTGTAGGGCATAGTGCTACACAGAATGATGCTTTAACCTGTGACCAGGTGATCAAAAAAGCTTTTTGTTGTCTTTGTTGAGCTTTTGGTCTCAGCCCACACCATCTGCTTTAAGATAGCAAGCTAATAGAAACCTGGACATTACACCTTCAATAAGACTGCCATCAATGCCAGACCATTATTGGCTGCAGCTATGCATTGCAGGTCACTCAGTGATCCTTTCATAATTAATCTAGAACGATCTGTTATACTGCACAATATCGTATTGACCTAGGACAGTCTGTCAAGCAGCATTACATTACATTTTAACTAGCCCCGCCAAGAATATACGGTGAATGAATGTTGTTAAAAAGATAAAAATAATTGAAGGAATTATTGACTATTAAACAGTCATGAGATTGAACATATGTGAGTCCATCAGGGCAAGCAAAAATAATGGCAGAAGTTAAGCTTGCAGGAAGGCATCTGTCACCCAGCAATGGAGAATCAAAATTGTGTTTTAAGGCATTCAGTTTGTGTTCATATTTGCTTCTTCAGCTAGTGGATTGCGAAAGACTTGACTGACTTATTGGACAGAGTGTCTCATAGTGGTGGAACATTGTTTTGCAGCTATACTAGGGACATAATTTATTCGCACACTAATAGCACACCATATACTTCTGGGAGTGGGGGTAGGAAAGCTCTTTCCAAGCGTTGGCACAGGCATGATGGGCTGAATGGCTTCCTTCTGTGCTGTATAATTCTCTTATTAACCATTACAGATGCTAAGCCCTGGAAGCTGGTCATGACTGTTCTGTCTCAACCAAGAGTACATCAAGGACTCAAAGAGAGTGAAAAAACTTAAAAGAAGATTAGAGATTAGGAGGAATCCCAAAATGTTTTGTTTTAATGGCTCTTTATTACATTAACTTTAGTCATAGATACTGCACCAGGCAATTATTTTATTTCCAGGCCAAAGCTGAAATAATGTAAAACCAATGCAGTTGTCTGAATGAGAATATGTTTTCACTGGTAAATTTGAACCTGCCTTGTTAACTGGTGCCTTCTTGAGTTTACTTGATTTCTTGTTGATGGATAATTTAGCTGAGGAGGTTAGAAGGTTAAATTACCGACATCTAGAATTTAAGCACAGTTTAAGGGCACACAGTGAACATGAGTTGGAAAGCTATCTCAATTATGGCTGTTATAATCAGAGATTTCAGACTTGCAATCTTCAAATCCATTGTAAGTTTAGGCTGATATGGGAATACTGGAAAAGCCTTTGCAATTTTTGCACTAACAATCCATTTTGAAAATTCCATTGGAATTGGATCCTTAACCTGAAATGTCCATTGGATGTAATCTCAGTGACATTTAATAATTATTTCAGCTACATTTTAGGTTTTCTAGCTCTTCTAACATGCAAACATCTTCAAATAGGCCATAGTTTCTGTAATAACACAACTGGATTATGTATCATTGCCCCTGATGACCATTCATACACCACAGTCACTGATATATGACAACCACCAGCAGACCATGGCCTCCATATATTCCTCCCTCTACTCAGATATACCCCAAATTTGTATATACAATGGCAACTGATATATTACAGCCATTAATAGTACACATTCATATAACAGAAACTATTATATATCTAGCCACTGATATACCATAATGACTGATATACCAAAATGACTGATATACCATAGCCACCACAGACAGACTAGAGATAGGAAGGAGTATTATGAGATGCTGAAAATTATTGCAGAGGATTCTTTGGACACTGGAGGGATGCTGATATATTAGAAACAACAGAAGTGATGTACAAATTGGTGGCACAACATGAAACTATAGACCCATTACACTAATTTCAATCCTCCACTGGGAAACACCTATCAACATGGATTCAGGAGGAATTATGTCCCAATCAGATTGTGGAAAACCCTATGGCACTGGTGTACCTAGACTTCCAAATGCATTTGACTAGGTTCCATATAGTTAAATAGTAAACCGCAATATCATTCCAGTGAATCTGCTCTGCCCCCCTCGAGGACCAATATATCCTTCCTGTGGTGCGGGGCCCAAAACTGAATTTAATACTTCAAATGGTAACTGACCAAGGGTAAATCTTTTAATGGATAAGAAATTGGCAAAAAAGATGAAAAAAGGGCACAGTTTAGCATGTTATATTGGGTTGACGGGGAGCACTGAGTGATATGCCCAGGATTTAGTATTGGGATCACTGCCATTTTAATTTACATCAATGATTTAAATTCAGAAACTGAAGGGAAATGGTCAAAGTAGCAGATGATATCAGGAGGACAGTGGAATCAGAGAACTTAAGTCAGAAATTACAAAATGAATTAGACTGTAAGATAGGAGCATTAAGAACAGGAGTAGGCCTTTCAACCCCTTGGGCTCCACCATTCAGTTAAATTATGGTTGATCTGTAGCTCAACTCTATTTTCCCACCTGTGCTCCATTTCCATCAATAATTCTAACAAAAACCTATTGAGCTCAGTCTTGAAAACTCCAGTTATTCTCCAGTATTCACAGTCTTTTCAGAGGGAGACAGTTCCAGATTTCTTCTACCTTTTGAGTGAAAAAGTGGTTCCTGATTTCACTCTTAAGTGGCCCAGCTCTAATCTTAAGATTATGTTTCCATGTCCTTGAATTTCCTATCAGAGAAAATAGTTTCTTCATATGTATCCTATCCAATAATTTTATCATTTTAAACACCTCGATCAGATAACCCCTCAATGTTTTGTCTCAGGGGAATACAAGCAAACGTTATGCAACCTGTCTTCATTACTTAACCCTTTAAGACCCATTTATCATTCTGGTGAATCTGCATTGCACTCCCTCCAAAGCCAATACATCCTCCTTCCGCTCCAGGGCCCTAAACTGAATGTAATACTTCAGATGGGGTCTGATCCACGCTTTGTATAATTGAGAATAACTTCTTTCTCTTTGAATTTCAGCCCTTTTGAGATAAAGGTCAAGATTACAATAGCTTTTATTGATTATTTTTTGTAAAGTTTACGCTAAAGTTTAATGACTTACGTACTTGGATGAAATTTATTACAGCGTAAATTATTGCAGACAAAAAAGAACATGGTCCATCCACGAATAGCTTTGAAACAATGAAGAATGAAGTTGAACAAGATCTGGGAGTCTTAAGAGATACTCAGCACACCCAGACATTACAGAACTAGCAATGCCCAAATAGAAACTTGAATTATTTGGCTGAAACTACAGAACACAAATCCAAGGAAGTTATGATGAAACTGCAAGGTGCTCTGATAAGGTCACACCTTGAGCACTGGTGTCCATAATGGATACCAAGATACAAAGGAGTCATTCACATTGCAAACAGTGCAGAGAATAGCCACGATGCTGCTCCCAAATGCCAAGGGCATGAGTTACAAAATAAGATTGAATAAACTTAGCCTTTTCAGCATTGAAAGGAGAGCCTGAGGGTTGATGTTATAAAAGTATAAGAGATGGTTAACAGTATGGAAAAGTAAATCTGGAAAATCACTTTACATTGTAAGAATGTGATAAGCTAGTAAACAGTAAACTTAATATTGATATCAGGAAATTAGTCTGCACACAAAGAGCAATCAATACATAGAATGGACTCCTGGAGAGAGTTGCAAAATGTTGCAATCGAGAAACTTCAGAGATTTTCTGGAAGGATTAATTAATCATCTTGTGATCTGGTGATGTAACACAACCAGATACACCATAGTCAGATATACCATAGCTAGTAAATATCACAGCCAGATATACCACAGCCAGATACATCACAGCCAGATACATCACAGCCAGATACACTATAGCCAGATACTCTATAGCCAGATACACTACAGCTAGATACATCACAGCTAGATACATCACAGCCAGATACATCACAGCCTATCATAATCACTGATTTAAGGCAGGTTCTGATGTACTGTAGCCTCTGAAATATCATAGTTTTTGATATACCATTGCCTCCAATAAACCACAGCTTCTGATATACTACTGCTTATAATAAACCACAGCTTCTGATATACCACTGCCTCTAATAAACCACAGCCTCTGACATATGACTATTACCACAACTTCCTACCTATGCCAATGCCCAGAACAGGACATCTGGTTAATAACTCCCACATCAACACAGAGGTCACTCCCTTAATTACTGCTTAATTAGAACAGCTCCAACCCTTCTGGCTCTAAAACAAATATAGAGAAAATCTACACTTAAAAGGATGGGGAATATTTATACAAGAATTGCAAGGGTGGATTTTGCCTGGAATTAACATCCAGCTGTCGTTTGATGCCCTTTGAGGAGCTGATTAAAAAGCATGTCAATTATATTTTTCCAATAAAACCCAGCGGAGATCTCTAAACTTGGCCACCTCTTTAAAGATTATGGATATTACTGAGGATCACAGCAACTGAAAAGACAGGACAACTGAGACTGTAATAACACTTTTGAAAGGTGGGCTGTCGCTCTGGGTTTGATCTTGCAGTGTTGGATCTAACGGGCCATAGTTTCTGCTACACATGAAGGCTAAGTGTTACTGTGGGGATTTTATTTCCATTATTTGCCCAGGATTGGATTAAGTGATTAGAGGATTTACCCCTGCAGTTCACGCTTTTAAATCCTGCAACAGCTTGATGACTGTCCATTAGTGCAGGGGGCACTGCAAACTATTTCTATTGGCCCAACAGCAACCCAACAGGAACCAAAATTGTGGTTTACAGGACAGAAATAATAACTCTCAATAAAATGAGTTACACAGTGTCAAACTGTGTTTAATAAAACTCCTGAGAAGCACGTTGGGATGTTTTTACAGCAATAAAGGTGTTATATAAATGCAAGTTGCTGTTGCTCTGTTATGGGATGAGATATTTAATTATTTGAAAAACTCAGATTGAACCTTAATATTTAACTCAACAAATTTCTGCTTAGAAGAGATTGGTACCATTTCACAGAGCGAATCCAGAAGGACCTGGCATCCTTTCTGCTAACTATAATGTAACATACAAACGCACAATAACACATCATTAACTTACAAACGCACAATAGCATGCCGTCGCACAATGTAACATACAAATGCACAATAACGCTTTTGCAATGCAAGGACATTTTCTGATATGAATTATGTTAACGTGCTGCCAAAAACCAGGGAAAAATGCCACCAAAGATTGCACAGACCTGTTAAATCTTGCCTTCTTCACAGTTGAAGAATTACGTAAGGAACTCTTTCCTGGAGCAGTGGCATCTGAACATTGAATTCTAAACACCTGAAGTTAAAGTAGTCAAACAAGTACTGAAGACTTGTGCTGCAGAATTTGCTGCGTTCCTGGCCGCACTATTCCAGTACAGGTACAACACTGGCATCTATCTGGCAATGTGGAAAATTGCCTAGATAAGTCCTGAACACAAAGGACAAATCCAACCCGGCCAATTACCGCCCCATCAGTCTACTCTCAATCATTGGTACAGTGAAGGAAGAAGTCATCAACGGCGCTATCAAATGGCACTTGCTTAGCAATAACCTGATCATTAACACTCAGTTTGGGTTCCACCAGAATCACTGAACTTCTGACCTAATTACAGCCTTGGTTCAAACATGGATAAAAGAGCTGAACTCCAAAGATGAGGTGAGTGTTACTGCCCTTGACATTAAGGCAACATTTGACCGAGTGCGGCATCAAGGAGCCTTAGCAAAACTGGAGTCAATGGGAATCAAGGGGAAAACTCTCTGCTGGTTGGAGTCACACCTAGTACAAAGAAAGATGGTTGTGGTTGTTGGAGGTCAATCATCTCAGTTCCAGGACATCACTGTAGGAGTTCCTCAGGATTGTATCCTGAGCCCAATCATGTTCAGCTGCTTCATCAATACCTTCCTTCCATCATAAGGTCAGAAATGCAGATGTTTGCTGATGATTGCACAATGTTCAGCACCATTTGGGACTCCTCAGATACTGAAACAGTCATTGTCCAAATACAGTAAGACCTGGATAATATCCAGGCCTGGGCTGACAAGTGGCAAGTAACACTCGTGCCACACAAGTGCCAAGCAATGACCATCTCCAATAAGAGAGAAGCTAACCATCTCCCCTTGACATTCAGTGGCATTACCATCGCTCAAACCCCACTATCAACATCCTGGAGGTCATCATTGACCAGAAACTGAACTGGGATAACCATATAAATACTGTGGCTACAAGATCAGGTCAGAAGCTAGGGATCCTGTGGTGAGTAACTCACCTCCTGACTCTCCAAAGCTTGTCCACCATTTACGAGATTTAAGTCAGGAGTGTAATGGAATACTCCCCACTTGCCTGGATGAGAGCAGCTCCAACAACACTGAAGAAGCTTAACTCCATCTAGGGCAAAGCAGCCCACTTGATTGGCACCCCATCCACAAACATTCACTCTCCCCACCACCGATGCACAGTAGCAGCAGTGTGTACCATCTATAAGATGCACTGCAGGAACATACCAAGGCTCCTTAGACAGCACCTTATAAACTGACGGCCACTACCATCTAGAAGGACAAGGGCAGCAGATGCATGGGAATACCACCACCTGGAAGTTGTCATCACCACACACCATCCTGGTTTGGAAATATATCGCCATTCCTTCACTGTTGCTGGCTCAAAATCCTGGAACTCCCTCCCTAACAGCACTGTGGGTATACCTGCAGCGGTTCAAGAAGGCAGCTCACCACCACCTTCTCAAGGGCAATTAGGAGTGGGCAATAAATACTGGCTTAGACAGTGATGCCCACATCCCATAGGTGAAGAAAAAAAACACCCAAAGGTTAAAAGAACATTTTCTTAGAAATAGCTGAATTGTCCCTCCTTGAATATTAAAGGTATTCTCTATTTTGGCTAAACAGTGTTAAAGGAATGTTTTCCTCACCTTTGGCAATTTCTTTCTTGTTTGGTGAAGAAGTTGAGAGAGTCAAATGATAATTTCATCAGGACGATGTCCCATGTTATTGCCTCAATGGTACATTTCCTCTTTTTTAGTCCTTTTAATTAATGATTTTATAATAGGCATCATATAAACCTGGCAACCAGGAGAGCAATAGGTTGGTGTGCAGGGTGCAGAGCCAAGCTGCACTATTATTAAGAATGTCATTATGGACAGCACTGACTTTAAGTCTGACAAAGAAGGTGCTTTAGTGGTAATCTCACTAGATTAGTAATCCAGAGGCCCTGGCTAATGCCCAAGGATCCTGGGTTCAAATCCCACCATGGCAGCTGATGGAATTTAAATTCAATTAATATATCTGGAATTTAAAAGCCAGTCTCAATAATTTGCCATGAAACAACTACTGATTGTTGTAAACACCCATCTGGTCCACTAATACCCTTCTAGGGAAGGATGTCTGCAGTCCTTACCTGGTCTGGCCTACATGTGACTTCAGACACAGTAATATGGTTAACTCTGAACTGCCCTTTGAAATGGCCTACCAAGCCACTTAGTTCAAGGGCAATTAGGGATGGACAACAAATACTGGCCTTGTGAGCGATGCCCACATCCCATGAAAGAATAAAGAATAAAAAGGTAAATACAAAATCACAAGTAAGATTCATAGATGCCCTTAGCACTAAGGACACATGAACAAAGAATTTAGGGTGTGCCATAAAATGGACACAGAGCTCAAAAATTGAACTATTCACTGAGTTATTAAAATGGTCTGTGAAATATCGCACAAAAATTAACATGATTGCCAAAACAATAAAAAAAACCCTGGAAAAATCACAGAATTCCATAATATAACAGAAGGTAATTTCACTCAACGGTCCAAAGTTAGAGACCATAATTCTAGGACGATAGAATATGGATCACAATTCCCCAAATTATAAGGCAAAATTCTTTAATCAACTGAGTTAAAAATGGATGTTGACCTACTTAAGTCACGGTAAACCAGTTTGCCTAATTAAAACTAGATGCAATCACAGAATAATAATTCCCAAAACACAAGTTAAGGCCCTAAAAATAATGAAATCCCGAATAGTAAAAACAGACTTTGAATTATTCCATTATTGCAAATTCAAAGGGTATTAGTGGATCTCATTCTTTTTCCTTAGCTTCAGATTAGGAGGCTTATCAGTTGTCTCAGGCACTTGAATTCAATGAACGTCCATCCTTGATAAGTAGTTACCTAAGTTTGGTGTCCTGGTCAAACTCACAGTGTCACTGTAGTCTGGAAAAGCAAGGCCATACTTGGAAGGAATTGTCTTATTGAAGCTCGAAGAATTATTCTCAGACTGGTCCATTTTCAATGAAGCTGAATCATCGTTTCCTACATTCCAACAGTGGATCCACTTCAAAAAGTACATCATCGGCTGTAAAGTGCTTTGGGGGGGCCCCTGAGATTGTGAAAGGTGTTACGTAAATGCAAGTCTTTCATTTTATTATGTTATGTCAATGCAGCCCATAGGCATTCAAACTAGAATCCCTGGACCCTAAGGGTCACCAAGGAGATATGAGAAATCATTAGATTTCAGTATTTTATTGACACTCCAACATTATTGCAGTAATTAATAAAAAATAACTATTTCTGCAGTCACAATGCTATTTCTCTTTGGCCGCTGATATTGCTTCTCAGCTATTACAGAATAGGGTTCACAGGTAGGGGAAAATGTGTACAGGGATCACAGGAAATGTTTCAAGGCAAACTCTTGTAAGTGTTCACACGGTTCCCTGCAGGTGATGACACAACCCCGAATATCCCTTCAAATATCATAATGTTGCCAGTAGCTCCCTACCACACTGACATATATACGGCATATCCCTGTCCTAACTTCCAAATGACAGTGTCAACTACAAAATGGAAAACAGCGCTATTGATCACTAGTGAATGATCCCAATGAAATAGGATTTCTATGATCTTGTTACCATGGTTTGAAAAGATTTTTGTTGAGGTAATTTTAGTGGATTAGAATGTGTTGCCACATGGAATAGTTGAGGTGGTTAGCATATGTGTGTTTAAGGGGAAGCTAGATAAGTTTATGAGGGAGAAAACAAGAGATGGTTATGTTCAGGTGAATTAGGGGAGTGGAGGCATGTATGGAGCATAAACATTGACATAGACCAGTTGGGTTGAATAGCCTCTTTCTGCAATGTAATTTCTCTATAATTCCATGCACATAATTCAGCTTTATTCAGCACCGGAAGGTACACTTCAGCTAGCCCATCAGAGTTCATCCTCTCACTGTCTCTAAATAACTTCTTCTCAAACAACCCAAAATACAAGCAAGGTAACTATTTGACTTCAAACATGATGACTAGAGCTGAACTCTCAGGTTAGACACACAACTATGAATCCCTTTGCTTGATGTGTATAGGGATGTGCTGAGTGGGCGCTGTCAGTTTGAGAGATTTCAATGCCACATGAACTAAAAAAAGAACCAAAAATCATTTGGGTTTGAGTACCAAGTATTTAGAATTAGGATTAGAATTAGGAATTTAGAATTGATTGTTTGCTTAAACAGTGCATATTAATTGTGTCAGCCATAACTCTACTGGTAGCGCTCTCTCCTCTGAGACTGAAAGTCATAGGTCCAAGTTCCATTCCAAAGGCTTCAGCACATGACACTCCAAGGGAGTGCTGCACTGTTGGAGGTGCTTTCAGATATCTCAACCAAAGCTCTGTCAGCCCTCAGGTGAATGTAAAAGATCCCATGGCACGAGTTTGAAGATGAAGAGGGCAGGTCTCCACAGTGCCCTGAGCAAGATTTCTCCCTCGAATGATATCAGCAAAGAAAAACATGGTCTTGGCATTTTCGTATTGAAATTATGCATATTGGCTGCCATGTTTGCTATATTATATCAGTGACTAAACTTTAAAAATAAACTTAGCTGTAAAGGCCTTTGGCTCTGCTAGGGGGGGGAAAGGCACTATATAAATGCACGTTCTTTATTTCTTTAATTTCACAGTAGAGGCAAAGTGGCACCAAGCACTGTCAGAAGATCAGATCTCCTTTCAGGTTTACTAGCCAGAGAAGTGTGTCTGAAGTCCACAGGTGCATGAACCCGTGAATAACAGCATGTCCAAGCCAGACAAAAGGAGTGAATGTTTGTGGTCACTTTGCCCTGGATATTTTTATATTTAGTCCAAGAAGAATAAAGCTGCTGAAGCGTTAAACAGGTTTACGTTGTAATTCATTACATATTACATCTCACTGCAGAAGGTTATGTTAAAACCAAAATTCCCACATATTTCAAGAACTGTCAATGTTGGTTGCAATCTTTTATTTCTTGCCAGCTAAGTAAAGATGTATGAGGAAGGTACAATGAACCCAGTACACAGATAGTTTGATATGATAAATTGTACTACATAATGACTTCATAAAAGGCTTTTTAATATTAAACTGTTTGAACCTTTATATTAAACAGACTGTGCCATTAAGATATTTTTAAAACAGTTGTTCTACTTTGAGTCCAAGGTGACAGATGGTAGGAACTTTACAGCAGGTGATCCTTGCCATCAATTGAGCAGCCACAGGAATACATGTATTTAACAGGAAAATGTCTGCGTTGCACAAGGGAATGAAAATGGGAAAATAATGGGCTGCCTTCTCCATCTTTTTGTCATGTTCCAAATGGTTGCCATAAGTTTCCAGGGCCTAACCAATCACCACAACCAACATACGAACATACGAATTAGGAGCAGGAGTAGGCCACGCGGCCCTTTGGGCCTGGTCTGCCATTCGATAAGATCATGGCTGATCTGATTTCAACCTCAACTTAACAGCCGACCTCTGATAACACTTCACCTCCTTGCTTATCAAGAATCTATCTAACCCTGCCTTAAAAATATTCTAGGGCTCTGCTTCTGGCGCCTTTTGAGGAAGAGAGTTCCAAAGACTCACGACCCTCTGAGAGAAAGAATTTCCCCTCATCTCTGTCCTAAATGGGTGACCTCTTATTCTTAAACAGTGACCCCTAGTACTAGATTCTCCCACAAGATGAAACATCTTCTCCACATCCACCCTGTCAAGACCCCTCAGGATCTGATAAGTTTCAATTAAGTTGCCTGTTACTCTTCTAAATGTTAGCAGATACAAGGTTAGCCCTGTCCAACCTTTCCTCATAAGACAACCTGCCCATTCCAGTTATTAGTGTAGTAAACCTTCTTTGAACATCCTTCCTTAAATAAGGAGACCAATACTGTACACAGTACACCAGATGTGGCCTTACCAATGCCCTGTATAACTGAAGCATAACCTCTCTACTTTTGTATTCAACTCCCATTGCAACAAGCGATGACATTCTATTAGCTTTCCTAATTACTTGAAGTATCTGTGATTCATACACTAGGACACCTAGATCCCTCTGCATCTCAGAGCTCTGCAACCTCTCATCATTTAGATAATATGCATTTTTTTTTATTTTTCCTGCCAAAATGGATAATTTCACACATTTCCACATTATACTCCATTTGCCAGATCTTTTCCCACTCACTTAATCTATCTATATCCCTTTGTAGCCTCCTTGTGTTCTTTTCACATCTTACTATCCTAACTACTTTTGTATTTATCAACCATACCTTTGATCCCTTCATCCAAGTCATTTATATAAATTGTAAACAGTTGGGGCCCCAGCACCGATCCCCATGGCATGCCACTTGTTAAATCTTGCCAACCAGAAAAAAACTCATTTATGCCTATTCTCTGTTTCCTGTTAGCTAGCCAATTTTCTATCCATGCCAATATATCACCTCCTACACCATGAGCTTTTAGTTTTCGCAATAACCTTTGATGTGGCACTTTATGAAATGCCTTCTGGAAATCTAAGTACAGCACATCCACTGGTTCCTCTTTATCCACAGCACACATAACTTCTTCAAAACGAGGCAATAAATTGGTTAAAAATGATTTTCCTTTCACAAAACCATCACTCTGCTTGATTACACTGAGGCCAGAATTTTCTGGCCCCATTGGCGTCGCTCCACCTGCCAATGCCTCCACAGCAAACAGAAGATGTCCCAGGGATGTGTAACTGAATCGGTGAGCTGCACTCTTCTTGGCTTTTGGGACCATGTCTTCACCGAAGCAGTAGTGGGCTGCAGACATTGAGAAGTGAATGCGTGGCTGCAGTTTAAATATGGCACCCTGTGTGAGGAAGCAGAGAGGTAACGGTGCATCGGGCAAATCGGAGGCCGCCCACCAGCGAGATGGTGCATTTTCTGTGGCTGCATAATTAATGAGGTGGAAATGGTGCGATACGGCACGAAAACCTCCATTGCAGTCAGCGGGTAAACAGACTTTCTTCCCGCCCACTACCCGAACTTCTTTCAAATCTGGATCGATTCCGCCCTTAATTTTTCCAGTGCCCTGCTATAGCGTCTTTAATATTGGTTCTAACATTTTCCCTATGACAGATGTTAGGCCAACTGGCCTGTAGATTCCCGCTTTCTGTCTCTCTCCCCTTTTGAATAAAGGAATTACATTTGCTACTTTCGAATCTAATAGAACCTTACCTGAATCTAGGGAAGTTTGGAAAATTTAAACCAATGCATCAATTATCTCAGATAAAAGCAAAATACTGCAGATGCTGGAAATCTGAAACTAAAACAAAAATTGCTGGAAGAATGCAGCAGGTCAGACGTGCTGAGTTTTTCCAGCAATTTTTGTTTTTGCATCAATTATCTCACCAGCCACTTCTTTTAAGACCCTAGGGTGAAGTCCATCAGGACCCGGGGACTTACCAACCCACAGCTCCAACAATTTGCTCAATGCCATTTTCCTGGTGATTGTAATTTTCCGCAAGTTCCTCCCTCTCTTCCATTTCCTGACTTCCATTTACAGTCAGTTCTGGAATGTTACTTGTATCCTCTACAGTGAAGACCGATGCAAAATGCCTGTTCAATTCATCTGCCATCTTCTTATTTTCCATTATTAACTCCCCAAACTCACCTTCTATAGGACCAATGCTCACTTTGTTAGCTCTTCCCTTTTTTAAATAACTATAGATACTCTTACTACCCATCTTTCTATTTCTAGATAGCTACCAATTTCATGGTACGCTCTAGAGATCAATTTAATAACCTTGTAGGCCCTTTTTTTTGATGAAAGGATTGGCAACTCTCCTGATGGCACAGTGGATAAAACTGGCACCTGATGTGGTATTGAGTCATTCAGGCTAAGAAGGCCCCAGGCTCAATATGCTGTCTGTAGTGAGTCAGCTGATCTTAGTCAAGGAAATACTTCAGCTAGCCTCAGTGTCCCTTTGCCAGAGTGGAAGAAAGGTACCAACCAGGATTTCAGCAGCTGACCACTACCCAGTGCCTCCTACTGAAAAATGGACAGAGGTAGGACAAGTGTGAGCTCAGCTACGATGATCATCATTGAATATTGACATTCACTGCCTGAGCTTCTTGATGGAGAAAAATCACTTGGACAGGATGCAAGATAACTAGTGAAGTCCTTGGAATTATACACTAGCATGAGAGCCAGCTTTCAGGAAAATAGGGGAGAAAATTGGAAAATTACATTATTAAAAGTATAATACTAATGGGAGCTACTTTAACAATTGCACCTCCTTTTAACTAACAGTAATGGAATACCATAACTCCAGTTCTGTTGTGCATTTAATTGCTGTGCTGTGATTTTACTTTGGTCTCCATATAGAAAAATATACAAGAACTTATTAAAATGGACAGTAATTATTTGAGAATCCATAGAGGTATGAGGTAGCCCTTGGAACACCATCAGATAAAGCATGTAGTTACAACATATTGATTTAGTTTTCAAACATTTCTGAGTAGTGGAATCTACAAATGTTATTATCTCATTCCATTTAGTTCCCATTGTCTTCTATGAACATTGTTTTTTCAGCTACTTGGCCTCCTGGCAACTAAGCCTGAGGTTGAATTTCATAGGTCAGTTTTGCAACATAACTTACACCCGTGCAATGTAGTTGCTAGTTTGCAACACAAAATGTGTTGTGTTAATCCGGGTGCGGAGTCACATGGGGCAAGAGATGGGACAGCCTGCCACAGAGATAATTCACGATCAAAATTTTCAGACGACTAGAGACTTTGGCCCAAAATTTTGCAGGGCTGGGACATTTCCTGGCTCAGACAATCTGACCTGGGACAAAGAGGCCAGAAGGTTGGAATTTTGTTCTGGGGGATTAGAAATCGGGCCTACCATCCCCAGAATGAGTGCAGAGGCTGCCAGCTGCAGAGAAGGACTGGGCAGAAGTCTAGCCTCCATGATCTGGCACTTTGTTGAGTTTATTAAAAAAAAAAGCCCTCCATTCGGAGTGGGGTGGTGAGGTTGGGAGGGGGAGATGAAGGTGTCAGGGAAGTGAGGGTGTGGGGTTGGAGTATGGGGGGAGGAGGGGTTAACAGGGGAGGAAAGGGTAACTGGGGAGGTAGGTTGGAGTCAGGGGTGAGGAAGGTGTGAGGGAAGGAGTTCAGAGAGATGAAGGGATAGAGAGAGGGGGAAGGAGAAAGGGTGGTGGAAGTAGTAAGGGTGAAGGAGGGAGCCTGGAAGGGGGAAGGACTATGAAGAGGGAAAGGGGGAGTCTTGGGTGGAGGGAGTCTGGGGGCGGAGCTGACACTTGGTGGGGAGGATTCTGGGAGGGGAAGTTGTGGGGAATCCAAGAGAAGAAGTTCCAAGAAGGGAAGGAGTTCCAAGAGGGGAAGGAGTTCCAAGAGGGGAAGGAGTACCACGGTGGGAAGGAGTCCAGAGGAGGGAAGGAGTCCTGGGGAGGGGGGGGGATGTCCAGGTGAACATGCAAGGCTGAGTGAGGCAATAGGATGGGAGGCTAAGGGATCAACAGTATCAGTAGAAGGAATAGCGAGAATGGTTGCTGGGCACTCGGAGGCAGACACGGACCCTGGTGGCGGGAAGAAGGAAGTCAGGGAGAATATGCAGATGGGGGTGGGATTTTCGGGAAGGAAAGGAACATGCACTTTCACCTAGACATCCCCGAAAGAAAAGGGATGTGGCTGGTAGGTCGCAGTGGGCAGATGGAAGGTGATGCCAGGGGGGTCGACAGTGATGGGGGAAAGACAATGGGTGACTGAGAGAGGGGAAAGGCCAGGGGAGCGCAAAGGAAACTGTAGCAATTCTCGCTTGCTAAATCGAAAGTGAAACGAGAGTTGTGGGGGGCGAGAACAGGTGCTGCTTGGAAGTGTGATCAGTGGGTGGGCGGAGATGCAGGTCAACTCAGGTGGAAAACTGAAAGCGATTCCCAGCAGGCAGCATTGGAAATGTTCAGGACATTGAGATGAGTACGATGGAGGAAAGATCCGCGTGTGTGGGAGAGTGCTTGCACAAGGCTCCGAAAGGCCCTGCCACACATACACTTCTCTCTCCAGAATCACTAGTGGGCCGGCTACGTGCAGCTGAGTGAGGGGTTTGGGGGAGGGAGGGGGGGATGCAATGGGAGGACTTGCGAAGCTTGTCTAAAGACAACATTACTCATTATTCAGTGAAAGTGAATATATTTTCAGATTATAAAGTGACAAAGTGTGTTCACCCATGCAACCAACTGTAATCAGAATTTCTTAACTTTCGAATGCCTTAGACTTCTCGGTGCTACCCTGACATCCGCAGCAGGGATGGAGACAGCCTGTGCAATGGCTGGCCCTATTGCCTCTGATGATTTCTGATGAGACCTGAGGCCTTGGGGGCCTGGGCTTGTTTTGGCTGTCCTCCTGTGGGCCAGCTGCAAACTATGTGGTGAGAGAGGAGGTTGAGGGGGTCACAGGCAAAGGGTTTCTCAGAGGGAGAGGACAGGCTCTGGGGTTCCTGAGTGGATGACCCAGGGGTGTCCAGCTGAAGCTCTTTCTCTCTTCAGGTGCCTGAGGGCCCTAGCCTGACTCCTTGAGGGGAAGGAGCACCTATGGGGGACATCGAGGGGCCCCATTTCCCTCTCGTGTTGCCACTGCAGGAACTCACCCATGGCTCTTACGATGGAATACAGGTCTGCACACATCTCCCACGTTCTGCTGGACCAGGGTCTCCATGGCATCTGCCATCCTCCTCCGGAGACCTCCATATGCACACATGTGGCACTACTTCATCAGAGAGCAGGCTCCGATTCACGAGCCACTCTGTGAGGGCTGCCAACAGCTCTGTGCGATGTTCCCCCACCTTTTGCTAACTCTCCAGGATGAGTTGGAAGGCTGATTCCAGAGGCTCATTATCTGACTCGGATCTCACAGCTGCCTCTTCCCCAGCAGTCCTCCGAGTGCCTGGGAGCTCAGCTGAACCTGCCTCCTCCTGCAGCGGACAGGTATCAATACAATGACACCAGATTATGAACCTAAGCTTGCTCTAGATCTAGGTCCCACCGAGGCATATGTCTCTGTGTTGGTGGACGGTGTGGGTAAGCGCTATGATGGGTCATCCAGGCTGCTTATTTCCAGCTGTCAATGGAGGAGGTGTCCTCTTGGCTGGAGGTGAGGTTGTGGATGAAGCTGAAGGACTGGCTGGCTGAGGGTGTCGGTCACTTGGCCGAGCTCCCTGCGAACCAAAATAGAGATAATTAGTGCATGGCAGCAGAGTCAAACGCAGGAGAGAGAGCACTCACAGTTGCGTTGAGGGTGGGATCATGTGGTGCAGGATCCTCACGAGGGTGTTCGCTGGCGACCTCACCATCACTGCAGGCACGGTCCACATCCTCACTAGTCAGCATGTTTGCACTCCTCAAAGTGAGTGAGCGGTCTAATGCAGGCTACTTCACCCCAGGTCTGGGACCTCTCCCTGCTGATGTGAGCCAGCTTCTCCTGCATGAAAACTGATGGAGAGAGTATGAGCAGGATGCACAACACAGTGTGGAATATTTGTGTGGTGACTGGAGACATGAACAGGATGAAGATGCGACTCCAGAGGATATGAGCCTGATGGAGATATGTGGGTGTGTGCAAGAGTTAGCAGTGTTGTCCCTCGAGGTGTGAGATCCCTGTGGATGTGTGATGCGTTTGTGAGTGTGTGAGTTGAGAGTGACTTACTCTGGTCGAACAGAGGAGATCATTCATCCTTTGTTGGCACTGGGTCGCTGTTCTCTTTTGCAGGTCATTGGCATTGACCACGACTGCCACTGTCTCCCATGCTGGGTAGGTGATGTTGCTCTCTCCTGCAGCCAGAGCGGGGGTAGAGGACATCACAGCAGACCTCCACTGTATCTAAAAGGCGCTCGAGGGATACATCATTAAACTGGGGGTGGGAAGGTAGCTGCAGTCTTCTTGGCTTTCGGGGCCATGTCTTCTGTGCAGCAGTCTTGGGTTGGAAGCACTGAGAGATTTGCGCACGGCTGTACTTTAAATATGGCGCCCAGCGTGATGAAACGGAAAGGTGAGGGCATGGCAGGCGAATGAAAGCTCATCCGCCATTGAAACAGCATGTTTCCCAGGAATGCTAATGAATTAGGTGGGATTGGAGCAATACGGTGTGAAAAGCTGCCATTGCGGTGCCCAATACCGCACCTAGTGCAAATCTAGGGCAATTGCGCCAATGTTAGGTTGTAAAATCAGTGATGCAGCACAAATCCTCCAAGGATAACCTTTAGACTTATGTCAACAGACAGAGTGAAATATCAAGCACTAATTTTTTTAAAATTCCACACCTTTTGTAAATTTAAAGCCCAGCAGAGGTAAATTCCTTGATAGTTTTGACAGTTTACTGAGCTTGAACAGCTCCAATGAGTTTTAACTGCTCTTTGACAGCTTTGACAGTTCCAAGGAGTTTATGGGCTTTTTACGCACAATCATGTCTAATTTTAACAACCCCAAAGATACGTGACCTACCTCAGTAGGTGCCACACCTCTCCCAAAGAGACCATATACAAAGGGGTACCTTAACTCGGCAAAGGGTGCTCTCGCTATTTAAACAAATCCACAAGGTTCAGACTTGCTCTTCCCTGGTCCAATCTGCACACGTCGGGTTTCAGACACCTACCCCACCAAAATCACACAAGTATTGGCAGCTGCTGAATTATAAAGGCAGTTGCTCTGGGATCCAGGAATGTGTGATTTTAGAACCACCTCCATTCCGCCACCTCTACCCCTGTGAAAATGGTGGAGGTTCGGTTCAGGGGTGGGACTTCCGGTCTCGGGCCTCTGCTGCACTTTGACATAGACAGAGAACCTCTACATGAAAATTCAGGCCTTTATTTAATTTTCCAAATGCTAGCAATGAATCGATTGCTGCTAATGAAATGTAACTTTCTGTTTTTTGTTTAGCAATACCCTAATGGGATGTTTGAACCCCTGCTATTGGATATGGCAAACCATCCATAACTTAACAGATGGCAGTTTTGCATTTGAAACTTAAGTGTTTGAGAATAAATTTATGGCCTGAAAATTTGTGGTTCATGACAACACAATTCAGTCATGACGCAAATAGCATTCTGGATGCATAGCTGAATCTAGTTCCTGATTAAAAAAAAGAATTGCCTAATTCTTTAGGCTAGAAACCAAAATGGAATTGGATTCTAAGCTTTCTAAGTTCTGGGTTCCTGTCCCTCTGCCAAGAGTAACATGACTAAGATAAAGCATTTCCACCAGTCTGACAGACTTCAGTTTTGACAAAACATGAAATGGTTCACTGGCATGTGAGGAGCTGGCTTCAAAGCAGCTTAGGACTATTGTAGAGGTCACAGGATCATAACTACAATACAAAATGCAATTGAATGAGTCTATTTAAAGTCTGTTGATGCCACAACAGAACAAGGCTTTAAAATGCAAGTGCAATTCAAAGAATAATTAATACCTGCCAAAAATTAATATATTACTGCATTACTTCACTTGGCAATATGTCTACACTTTATATAGAAAAATACTGAATGAGAAGCAAAGTCAAATATTTTAGTTACATGCTAGTAAGAAATGAAGCTAGCTACTAAATGGACATTGGGGTAAATTGATTAATTGGTGGTTTTGTAAACTGCTGATGATTGAATAGTTTATTTCACCAGGTTAAAACATTCACTATTATATTGAGCAGGAAAATATCATTGAAAAGTACAAAATGCTCTATCCGCCAACAGCGTCACTCATTTTTACATTTCAACATTAAATATTCCTCACCGGGGTTTCGGAGGCGGGCATGAGAACCTTCTGAAATTTCTGTGGTCCACGTTACTACCCCAGCCCAAACAGGAGGAAGATTTCCTCTGTGTGTCCTAGATCAGAAACTTAAAGCAGTTTCTTATAAACAGGTTGAGGGTTTTGTTACACAGACTTTACTCCCCTCTCCATCCCATTTGAAAAGTGGGAAGAAAGGGTACCTGTAGGCTGTGCAACAATGACTTGTATTTTACATTGCACCTTTAATGTAATAAAATGTCCCAAGGCTCTTCACAGGAACATTATTAAATCAAACTTGATACCAAACTGCATAAAGAGACAGGTGATCAAACACCTGGTCAAAGGGCTAGGTTTTAAGAAGCAACTTAAAGAAGTAGAGAACTAGAACTAGAAGCAAGGGGCTTCAGGTAGGAAATGCCAGAGCTTAGCGTTCAGGCAGCTGAAGGCACAGGCACCAATTGTGAAGTGATTAAAATTAAAGAAGCCTATGAAGCCAGAATTGGGGGAGATAGATATCTTGCAGGGTAATGGGGCTAGAGGAGGCTACAGAGATCGGGAGGGGTGAGGCTTTGGAGGGATTTGAAAACAAGGATGAGAATTTCAAAAAGAGGCATCACTTAATGGAAGCTGATGTAGGTCAGCGAGCACAGTGGTGATGGGTGAACTGGAGGACAGGGCTTGGTGTGAGTTAGGGTACAAGCAGAAGATTGTTGGATGAGTTTAAGATTATGAAGGCGAAGAAATGGAAGGCAGAGCAGGAGACTAAGAGCTCAGACAGGCACCAATGAAATTGGACATGTTAAACTCATCATCTCAGAATTGCGATTTTAAGCCTGTGGTTTTTTGCACTTACCTCTCCAGCACAATGAAAATAAGATATCTAAACCCCCTTTGTTTTCATTTTGCTTTTGATGCATTATTTTGGATTGAAGCTTTTCTAAAATTGGGCCAGTCTGTACCCAGGTTCTAATGGATGTAATTCGATGTAAATCGACTCATTGTCAAATACAAATTAGCTAGCACAATAAAAGAATCACAAAAATAAGTGGTGAGGGAAAATAGAAAATCAGGGCATTCGAGAAGGTCCTCTGAGCTTCACTCAAGGTGCTCATGAAAGGGATGAGGTCAGGCATCTGCCTGTAACCCAAGTTTCCATTACTACAATTCACTTCAGTCTAGGTCCTGACAAAGCAAATTCATCAGTTTCATTAAGAATATACATATGTGGACAATCTCCCAACTTTTGGTTTTTCTTTGTATTTAAAATGTCAAAATATTGCCAAATAAAGCAATCCAGCTATTAAAACATATTTACTATATATATTAATCTTTGATCAGCATGAACTGATTTTTAACATGGTACTGTAAAGTGCTTTAAAGCATTGTTATACACAGCACCAACCTATGTTGCATTGAGTCATTTAATTCATTTTTATTCCAATTACAGCTTGCTGATTAATGGGGAGTGAGGTGGAGGAGAAGAGTATGACAGATGAGGGGGAAAAATGATCAGACCTTCTGGGGAAAGATCGAGTGAATCAAACCCTGGGGCATAGATAATGGTCGGATAAAGCACTAAGTATATCAAGCCACAGTGATAGGGTGAAAGAGTGATTGCTTTTTCACAAGTTTCGCACTCTCACCCATCTCATTTATTGGTGACACATATCCATGATCCAAGCCAAAAGATTATTCCCTGCCTCATAGCATTGGAGGATTCCAGCTGGCAGGAAGTGTTTGTCATTTTAAAATTGAGCACAGTGGTGGACCACAAGCCCCCACATACCAATAACTGCTTTAACCAAAAGAGTCAGGCATGGCCAGAGAAACTATTTTAGTAGATGCCATGTAAGTGGCATGAATTTTTTTTTTAATTCATTCATGAAATGTGTGCACCACTGGCTAGGCCAGCACTTTTAATTGCTCGTCCCCAATTGCCCTCCAGAAGGTGATGGTGAGCCGCCTTCTTGAACTGCTGCAGTCCATGCAGTGTAGGTACACTCAGTGTTGTTAGGGAGAGAGTTCCAGGATTTTAACCAAGCAGCTGTGGGTCATCATATAACTGATGGAAATTTGGAAAGGAAAATGAGGAACAATGAGCTTGTCTACAGTTTAAGTTATCATATTCCGCTGCATTTCCATTGCAACGTTTTCTTTCATATATCATAGGTCAGCCTATTGAGGTTCACAAGGAAAACAAATCAGGGTCAACTTAATCAGGGTCCCAAAAACATGACTCGAACTCCTGAACTCCGATATAATAAAAACAAATGTAACGGATTTAGTTATCTTCAGGTCGTGGTCATGATCATAAACCTGTAATCAGCTCTAATTTTCAGTTGTGCTGTACGTTGTTTTTGAGTTGTCAGGTTTTTTTAAGGCTTTTTTCAGGTTGCTCGTCAGCTCTCATGAGTTTTGTATGTTGGCATCTATGTGTAATTGAATATAAGAGGTCTTACTCTTTATCAGACTGTGCTATATCTGATCTGGGAGTGCTGGTTGCGGTCACTAGATCTGTCACTGAAATGGAGAGTATCTCAGTCAGCTACACTGACATTTCATTACATGGATGAGCATAACATAGACCAAACTAAAGGCTGGAGCTGCGGCCTGTTGAACTGTGTGAATGGGTATCACACAGAAAAGAGTGTCAAAGGCCAACGTTAACTATTCAAATTAAAACACAGACAAGCTGTGCTATTCATTAAAATAGAACTGGAAAGTGACACTTTTACAGAGAATAAAACTGCTGGAACTTCGGCCTTCTGTAACTGAGCCAGGAGAAGTGTAAGTGCCATAATGTCATCGCTATAGGGAGAGGATGTTCTGTCCCAGAGTAATGTTCCAGGACCAGACAGGCGCCTGCTCATTAAAGGAAGATAGGCTTGCATTTCTACAGCTTCTTTCATGACCTCAGGACATCCCATAACACTTTATGACCAATAAAGTACTTATGAAGTGCAACAGAGATGTTGTATTGCAGGAAATGTGGCAGCACAGCAAGCTCCCACAAGCAGCAATGTAACAAAAGCAGATCATCTGTTTTGGTGATGTTGATTGGTGTCCTGGCCAGTATTTAACCCTCAGTGATAACTCTCCTGTTTTTCTTCAAAATAGTGCCATCAGATCTTGCACATTTATCTATGAGGCAGACAGAGCCTCAATTTAATGTCTCATCCAAAAGACAGCACCTCCAACAGTGCAGCACTCCTTCAGTACTGTCCTGAAAGAGCAGCCTAGATTTTGCAGCCACGTCACTGCAGTGGGTCTTGAACCTTCAGAGCTTTTTACTCCAACTCAGAGGCAAGGTCACACTTACTAAGTCAAGACACATGCTGAGGTATCAGTGTTATTCCTGTCATCTGATCACTAAGCGCCAATGCAGAAAGCACTGGCAAGGAGGAAGTACTGAAATGGACCAGCTCCATGATTAGGGGAAGTGGAAAAATGTCAGTTAAGTGATTGGGCAAGATGTTGACCAATGGAATATGATGTGAGGTGGCATGAAATTATCCATTTTGGTAAGAACAATGGAAAAGCAAATTATTTTTCTAAAGGTCAAAAACCAGTAAATGTTGGGATTCCGAGGGATTTTGGTGTCCTTGCACACAAATCACAAAAAGTTAACTTTGCAGATACAGCAAGCAATTAGAAAGGCAAATGATGTGTTCACCTTTATTTCAGGGGTTTGCAATATAAGGGTAAGGAACTGTTGCCGAAACTATAAACGGCTTTGGTGAGACCACACCTGGAATACTGTTTACAGTTTTGGTCTACTTACCTAAAGAAGGATATATTTGCCTTGGAGGGGTGCAATGAAAGTTCACTAGATGGATTCCTGGAATCCAAATGCTACCCTATGTAAGGAGATTGAGTGGAACACCCTCCCAGTTACTTAGCTTTTATTGAGCTGGGTGCTTCCCTGAAGCTGGGAGGCCTCTGATTGGCTCACCACCATTAAGACCCCACTCATCCCCTTGAATTGGATGTGATATCTGTCGATGCCAATTAAGGGTTCACCCACTTTAAAACCTTGACTTTAGTCAGTTTCCCACTGGAGACAGGTTTGAGACCTGAAAACAGTCCCGACTCCTGCTTCCCGCCTCCCTGGCAAAAAATTCAGCTCCAAATATTTGTTTTAAAAATTGGTCATGCTTCAGATGAAAGACATTTTTAGATTTCTTTAATGGCCTTTTCTTTGTACTTGAAAACAGCAAGATCATATGTTTTTGTTATTTTTAATACTTTTAAAAAAATGATGATTATTCATCCATAGCAATGTACCTACCAGGAGGATTGCAGAGGGGGAACATGAATCATCTGATACATTGTAGGCTTCAAAGTTCTGGAGAGTGCATCGAATAAAGTGTCACAAATCAAATTTGTCTTGGGTAACATGCCCCAGATCTCCCTAGAAAGTAAATCTTGCGCTTTCAACAACAAAATCACAACAACTTGCATTTATATAGCACCTTTAAAGCAGTAAAGTGTCCCAAGATGTTTCATAAGAGGGTTACCAAACAAAATTTGACACCAAGCCAGATGAGGAGAATTAGCACAGTTTGGTCAAACAGGTATAGGTTGTAAGGAGTATCTTAAAAGAGGAAATAATTGTAGAGAGGTGGGAAAATGTAGGAAGGAATACCAGAGCTTAGGGCCTAGACAACTGAAGGGCCAATGGTGGAGTGATTAAAATTGGTGGTGAACAAGTGTCCAAAATTGGAGGAGCGTGGAGATCCAAGAGGGTTGTGGGGCTGAAGATTTCAGATACAGGGAGGGGTGTGGCATGGAGGGTTTTGAAAACAAGGCTGAGCAGGTTTTGAATCATGCCAGACTTGTGGCCTGCATCACTACTTGTATCCCCTTCAGCCTTTTGAGTTCTTATAAGGAGTGATGACACAATCTAGAACCTGAATGGGAGTGGAATGGACAGAGAGCTGATCTGGAGAAGTTACAGGTTGTGAGTTACCATCCACTCATTTTGAAATGAATGGCCAGCAATTCAGATATCAAGGGCCCGGGATTTCCTGTGACACAACTATGAGTGATGGAATGCTCAGGCTAAGTTCATAATCCTACATTCATAGTAGGGAGCTGGGTTTGCAGGAAGCAATGGGCAAAGATAAGGCTACAATACTGTAGCTCTGACCCTTTGATCCCAATTCGCTGTGAAAGTCCATTGGAGAACAGTGTTGGAGAATCGCCAGTGTTGGTATACCTAAAGCTTAACTTACAAGCCTGTATCGCACAGCATTTGTGTAGTAAGCAAAAAGGATTTCTACAGCACCTTTCACGATCTTAGGTCATCGCAAAAAGTTTTGTAGCCAATCAAGTAGTTTTAAAGTGTAGCCACTGTTGTAATGTAGGACATACGGCAGCCAAGCTCCCACAAACAGTGGTACGTTTATAATACATGTAAGTTTATACAAGTAACAATGTAATAATCTAAAAGATGCACTGCAGCAACTCATCAAGGCTCCTTCAACAGTACCTTCTAAACCCGCAACTTCTGGCAGCTTGAAGGGCAATGGGAACCAGATGCATGGGAACACCACCTCCAAGTCCACCTCCAAGCCACACACCACCTAAACTTGAAACTATATCGCTATTCCTTCACTGTCACTGAGCCAAAAGCCTGGAACTGTCTTCTTAACAGCACTGGAGATGTGCTTACATCACATGGACTGCAGTGGTTCAAGAAGGCATGTCACCATCACCTTCTCAAAGGCAATTAGGGATGGGCAATAAATGCTGGCCAAGCCAGCGACACCCACATCCCGTAAAAGAATAATAAAAAATAAGATAATCTATTTTAGTGATTTTGGTTGACAGATAAATGTTGGCAAGGAATTCCCTGTCCGTTGTTAAATAATACCATGGAACCTGTTGCAACCACTAGGAGGGCAGGTGGAGGCCTCAGTTTAGGCAGCACTTCTGATAGTGCAGCACTCCTTCAGTACTGCATTGGAATGTCCACCTGGAGTTCGTGTTCAAGCCGCTGGAGTGGGGTTTGGACCCACAACCTCTTGACTCAGAGTGGCGAATGCTACATGTCATGCTTGTGTTCAGGGTCACTTTTGAATCATCAGCTTTATTGCTTCTATTAGTTAGCTTTCTCAGGTTGTCCTGAATACTGATACATTTACAAAATATTATCCTTCGGCATGTCAAAGCTTCAAAAGCCAACAGGGAGGAATAATGTCTTCTTAAGAATTCAGTGGGTAAAATAAATAGTCACCAGGTCAGTACATTAGTCATATACATACAATACACACAAGGGGAGGTGATAACTATTGTATATAACCATTCCCCATCATACAACTGTTTAACAAATAGACTCCTAAAATTTCAAAGCACACAACTTTCTGCTTAGCAGGGACTATGCTCTTTACATATTGTAATAAAATAATCTGAATACAATTGCAATTGTCTGTTTAAAATTGATGCTGGGTTTTCTGTGGGAGAAATACTCTGCGGGTGACCAGCTATAGCAGGTGAAGCTGCTTTGCTTTGCATAGTAGGTGGATTCATGTTTGCTCATTATTTTCTATATGGTCTGGCGCACGCCCAAAAACAGGTTATGAATAGGTGTGTGATGTTTGCTCAGGTAATTCCACCCTACAGGAAAATACCAGCAGATGGATGGAATTAACTGTGAAGGGCTCTCTTTCTTTAGCTCCTATTGCCCTAGATTTCATTTATTGTCTAAATGTTACTTTCTCTTGGTTGTTTTAACACTCTTTTGCATCAAGTAAAACAACACACAATGAATCGTAACAAAATTGTATCTGCACGTTATACAGAAACCATGGGCAGAATCTTGTTGAGATGTCAGGGGTCTTGCCAACCGGCTGGAGAGCCAGCGAAAGACCCACGCTGCCTCTTTTCAGAAAGGCCCACTGAACCACAAGCCAATCAGGCAGTGGCGAGGCCAGCGGTGGGCCTTCTCCTGGAATCAAGACACCAGGGATAGAAGCCTTGCCTACTGAGAGCTGCCAGCTAATCAGAGGCTGGCAGCTCTTGTGCTCAGCAGCATCTGCTGCTGCTGGAAGGACAGTCACCAGAGTTCCAGGATCACAGAGCAACCCAGGCCACAAGTGAGAAGTGTGAGTGGGGGTTGGGGCGGTGGGAGGAGGGGTGCAGGTTGGGGTGTGGTTTTATGTGGCTTCCAGGTGGCAGTGTTTCCATGCATCTGCTACCCTTTTCCTTCTAGATGGTAGAGGTCGTGGGATTGGAAGGTGCTGTTGAAGGAGCCTTGGTAAGTTGTTGCAGTGCATTTTCTAGATGATACGCACTGCTGCCACTCTGTGTCGGTGGTGGAAGGGTAAAAGTTGAATGTGGTGGATGGTGTGCCAATCTTGGAAACTTTTTCCTGGACGGTGTCAAGCTTCTTGAGTGTTGTTCAAGCTGCACTCATTCAGGAAAGTGGAGAGTATTCCATCACACTCCTGACTTGTGCCTTGTAGATAGTGGACAAGCTTTGGGGAATCAGGAGGTGAGTTAGTCTCTGTAGGATTCCTAGCCCCTGATCTACTCTTGCAGCCACAATATTTATATGGCTGGTCCAATTCAGTTTCTGGTCAATGGTAGCCCCCAGGATGTTGATAATGGGGGTTTCAGCGATGGAAATGCCATTAAATGTCAAGGGGAGATGGTTAGATTCTCTCTTGTTGCCTAGCATAATGTTATTCGGCACTTATCAGCTCAAGCCTGAACGCTGTCCAGGTCTTGCTGCAAATGGACAAGGACTGCTTCAGTATCTGAGGAGTCATGAATGGTGCTGAACATTGTGCAATCATCAGCAAGCATCCCCATTTCTAACCTTATGATGGAGGGAAGGTCATTGATGAAGCAACTGAAGATGGTTGGGCCTAGGACACTACCCTGAGGAACTCCTGCAGTGATATCCTAGGACTGAGATGATTGACCTCAACCATCTTCCTTTGTGCTAGGTATGACTCCAACCAGTGGTATGTTTTCCCCTGATTCCCATTGACTCTTGTTTTGCTAGGGCTCCTCGATGCTACACTCGGTCAAATGCTGCCTTGATGTCAAGGGCAGTCACTCTTGCCTCATCTCTTGAGTTAACCTCTTCTGTCCATGTTTGGACCAAGGCTATAATGAGAGCTGAGTGGCCCTGCTGGAACCCAAACTGAGCGTCAATGAGCCAGTTATTTCTGAGTAAGTGCCACTTGATAGCACTGACGACAACACTTTCCATCATTTTGCTGATGATCAAGAGTAGATTGATTGGGTGGTAATTGGCCGGATTGGATTTGTACTGCTTTTTGTGTGCAGGACATACCTGGGCAACTTTCCAAATTGGTGGATCGATGCCAGTGTTGTAGTTGTACTGGAACAGCTTGGTTAGGGGCGCGGCAAGTTCCGCAGCTCAAGTCTTCAGTACAAGTTGTCAGGGCCCATAGCCTTTGTAGTATCCAGTGCAGTATCACCTGAACGAATTAAATTGTCAGAAGACTGGCACTGTGATGAAGGGCTCCTCAGGAGGATGCCAAGATGGACCACCCTCTTGGCACTTCTGGCTAAAGAAGGATGCAAATGCTTCAGCCTTGTCTTTTGCACTGATATGCCAGACTCCGCCATCATTGGGAATGGGATTATTTGTGGAGCCTCTTCCTCCAGTGAGTTGTTTAGTTGATCACCACCATTCATGACTGGATGTGGCAGGACTGCTGAGCTTAGATCTGATCTGTTGCTTGTGGGATCGCTTAGCTCTGTCTATCACTTGCTGCTTATGCTGTTTGGCATGCAAGTAGTCCTGTGTTATAGCTTCACCAGGTTGACACCTCATTTTTAGGTATGTCTGGTGCTGCTCCTGGCATGCCCCCCTTCACTCTTTATTGAACCAGTGTTGATCCCTGGTTTGATGATAAAAGTAGAGTGGGGGATATGCTGGGCCATGAGGTTACAGATTGTGGTTGTATACAATTCTGCTGCTGCTGTTGTCCCACAGCACCTCATGGATGCCTAGTCTTGAGTTGCTAGCTCTGTTCAAAATCAATCCAATTTAACATGGGGGTAGTGCCACACAATACAATGGAGGGTATCCTCAATGTGAAGATGGGATTTTGTCTCCACAAGGACTGCGTGGTTGTCACCCCTGCCAATACTGTCGTGGACAGATGCATCGGCGACAAGTTGACTGGTGACAACAACGTCAAGTAGGTTTTTTAGAAGCATTGAGACATCAACATGGTGAAGCTACAACACAGAATTACTTGCATGCTAAACAGTTTAAGCAGCACGCAACAGGCAGAGCATTCTTTTGTAATCTTTGGCTGCCTGACAATGAGGGCTCTTCCTTAGAATTCAAGAATCATGAAGGTATGGGGAAATGCCCGCTTAGGTATTAGCATTGCGCAGAAAGCTGCGTCAGCAACACAGCAACCGGTAATTGAAGAATGTATCATGATCCAGACAAAGTCATGTTTTAAACTAATATAAATGGCTATTAAATTGGCTTTGATAAACAGTTGGTTATGAAAGGTCTCAGGTTCAGTTCTGTGCCTGTGCTGAATTAACTGATCTCATGGGGTATGGTCACCATGGGCCGGGGCTAGTCAGGGGGCAATCATCCCATTTACTACCTAGAGTCTATTGCTGCTGGAAATGACTTGCATGTGCACATCAGGTGAGAACAGGATTGGATTTAGCTGTCGTGAATAGACACAGTCACTCACTACTCAGATTAACACCTAAAGATCAGCAATTGGTAGATATACTCTGATGGCTGTTGGGGTGAATATTGAATGACACCCCAGTTGCAGTGACTGCCCTTGGGAGAAAAGGAGAGAAAAAGGACATGGTGGAAGGAAAATGAATGGCACTTAGAGGATTTAACCTGGTTTGTAAAAGGTGTACAATGATTTTGTGCTATCATGATCTTTCACTACAAAGGAATTTGTGTGCTTTTGTTTCATAAGACTATTCCCCTAGTTTCTATGCCTTTCCTCCTCCTTCAGCAGAGATGCTGGGGGAAGAGGGGCCACCTCCACGTTTCCTGTCACTGGGTGCAGCACCTTTCTTCAAAATAGTTGGTGAAATATTTTTGATGCATTCTAGAAATAGAATGATTGATAAGACCTTTACAAATCACAGGGTTTGGTCAGGAACCATATTTGTTGCTTCTAACTCGCTCCTATTTGATTGTTTCCTTTGTGGATCATCATCTTGACATAGTGGAGAGGCTTAATTGGAAGATCCCTGGAACTCCTTCAAAATCAACTACAATGAACTGGACTCTGGGTGGCCAAAAAATGTCTCCCCCCTCAGATCATGTTTCCTCAGCCCTTTAATGGCCAACGTCCCAGGGGAGGACCAAAAAAACACCAGAAAGACACTCTGAAGCTCTCCTTGAAGCACAGCAACATTGACATTAATGGCTGCTTGCTACAAATTGTTCAAAATGGCAACAGCTTGTCCATCAAGCTACATCATACTTTGAGACTAAATGCCTTAATGATGAGGCAGAGTGGCGGCAGAGAAGAAAAGGAAAGGAAGCAAATCCTTCACTTGGGCATCCCACAGTCTCTTGTCCTTCCCCATGTGTCCAAAGGTCTCCAGGTCAAGAATTGACGTGGTCAGTCACATGAAGACCATATGGCAGAAATTATGACCCTGATTTGATTGTTACTCTGAATCTAATATTCTTTCCATTAAAAAAAACTGGATAAATATAATCCAAGCCAGGCCTAAAGCTAAACCCTTTCCTCAAAATCTTTTGTTCAGGAGCCCATGTACCATACCTATGGGTCTATGTTTCTCCCAGTTGTGCTGAATGTGTTTTTGGCATACTGCTGTCTGAAGGCTCTATCACAGTTGTCCCACAGTAGCTGGCAAGGGATTGGGTCATATGGGTGTGAACACACAGCTACAGCTCCCATATTGGCTCAGTTCCAAGCTGCCACATGGCCTAGTGCAGTGACAAGCAGATTTTGACTTTTATTTCTCAAAACAATGTTGTTTGCAGCAGAGTTTGCTTGCAAACAATAGTTTGTGCTGAACTGGCTACAAAACAGATTCAAATAGCAACAATTCAGTGTTGGAAACTCTTAAAAGCATTTGGCACAAGGCCATAACTGGTGAAGCACTGTGTGCCTGCTCCAGGAACACCCTAACGTCAATAATCCTATCTCGCGCCTTTAAAGCAATAAGTAAGTTCCCCTTAACAACAAACCCTTAAGCTACACACGTCATGTAATGAAATAAAAACTCAGGTGATACAATTCCCCACCACCAATCCTTGGATAGTTCTGTTAGAGATTAACAATCAATTGCTTCATCTTATATTACAGAAGGAGCTTTCTCCCCTGATTACTTGATGGTGACGGGATAAACCATTGCTGATGAATGTGATCATTCTGATAAATACATCAGTAGATTAGAATAATAGCAACATTAAAGCAAATATTTTATCGCTAATAGCGTCCGCTATTGAAACAGAAAGGATAATCTTAGAGCTGGAAAAACTCAGCAGGTCTGGCAGCATCGGCGGAGAAGAAAAGAGTTGACGTTTTGAGTCCTCATGACCCTTCGACAGAACTAGAACTCATGAGGACTCAAAACGTCAACTCTTTTCTTCTCCGCCGATGCTGCCAGACCTGCTGAGTTTTTCCAGGGAATTCTGTTTTTGTTTTGGATTTCCAGCATCCACAGTTTTTTTGTTTTTAATCTTAGAGCTGGTTGTATTTACATTGTTACCAGAAGTAAAATTAAATTCCAGTGCCTGACCTTAATGATCAGCTAAGAATGTGAGTAAACTGTTAATCCACATACATCCATGGTGTTTTCTGTAGCAGTCTCCCCATCTCCCTTAGAGTGTCTGTCTCATACTGAGGTAGGGTTCAAAGGGAGGCAACAGTAGTCCTTCAGTTATCGCAAGTAGCTATACTTCAGTGTGAATCTTGGTAGAGTTTGGCTGCAGGTAATTCAACCTTGAAATCATCGCACTTGAGTACAATCCTGTTCCCAATTGAAACACCACACACACATGCATGCACACTACCTTTTTTATGGACTTTATCTATTCCAAAAGAGCTACATATGAGACTCTTAGCAGTATAGATACAAATGGGCTTCAAATACCAAATCAGCAAAAGCAATATCATAGACCCTATCAGTTCACCTGGGCCCCTGCTAGCTCACATTGATCCTATACTTTCACTTAGTCTCTTGAATCCACATTAACTATTTATATTTCACAGATGCATATTTCTGTAAATGTTTTGTGCATATTCCAATGTGCAGGGTGAGCACACATTCTTTTCAAAAATGTTCCCCTCCTCTCCAGCCCAAGAATTTTCTGTTCCTAATTTTAATACAGAAAAGAGCAGTTTAATTTGAGTTGCAGTCCCTAAGAGGGAGGAAGGGATTACTGTGAGGTCAATGAAATATGCGAGCTATTGGCAGTCATATTTTCTGTTCACCATGTCCCTCCTGTTAGCAAAGCTCTTCTTCAATATAAGGAGAGGGGAGAGCAAAGTGGCCCCTCCTTATGTCTTCTGGCAGCAAATCTGAACAGTAACAAGATCTCTAGTTTTTTTAGCTTTGAAAGGAGGTGTCCAAGACATAATCTTTTAGTATGTAATAGAGGAAAATCCCATAAATCATCCCAAACTGAATATCATGTGTAGGTCCATGGTCCCAAAATAGAAACAAATAATTTTTAGATTTATAGAAGGAATTTTTCTTCACACAAGAATTGATCAACACTACAAACGGCCTCCTGGATAGCGCAATAGGTGAATTAAGATGGGCTGAATGGCCTACTTTCTCCACAATTGTCTTGCGATTATAATTCAATCTCACAGATGGATCCTGAGAGAAGGGAACTGCACATCCATTGCTGCTTGGAGATGACAGAGGCACCAAGTGCTAACATCAAAGGTGTAACCCAGGGCTGGAGAGATGAGCTTTGCTATGGTTGTGGCGACTTATAGTTCAGCACTAACGTGGCATTCAACTAACCCCTGCACCCACCCTGACCGCCACACCCGGCACTCTATAGGAAAATTCACCTACCTCTATTCATGGGTTAATTTCTGAGAGTTGATCAGACTTTGTGGGATGAACTCCCTAACATCAATCTTAAATGTATCCATTACTAGTTTGAGCCTGTGCCTCTTGCGAATTGTATGCTGTTTAATTTAGAGTAATTTTCTGGATTTGCTTTTTTCAAACCATTTACTATCTTGGATGTTTCTGACAGTTCAACTAGCCATTTTAGATCGTGTTTTAACCCTGTGAAATCCTGGACAGAATATCCTCATCTGAAAGGGTATTACATTCTTAAACACCCAGGAATGCCTTAAATGACCAAGAAAACATGAAATATAAAACATCTGTATTTATCAACTGTGCTCCAAAAAGAACTGTAGGTGGAAATTTGGAGAAAGGGCAGAGTTGACCAATGACGCAAGTATTTCCTGCTAATACACACAGTCATTGCCTTCACCAGGCCTGCTCTGCCCCAGCATTTTCCCCTTCACAAGGTGCTGATTCTCTAGCCATCTGCATCCCGCTCTACTGGCCATTCATCAAGTGTGAGCCCTGACAGGAGATGCCAATAGGCTTTTCTACTGTGAGATGCCTCATAGCCAAGATGAATCCCGTCACTTACCTGATATACACGCACGAGTGCACGCACACACACTCTCTGTATTTTCCAGCAGTGGTCCACTGGACAGCAATCACTAACTGCATCCTCCTCCCCTCCCTAAACCGAAGGATCAGAGACCAGCACCCCTGCCCTGGCCCTGCTATAACTGAGATCAATCAAACTCAGCACAAACTAGGGATTGGACCAGGAACTTTCTTGCACTCTTATAGCCTACCCATTGATCCATCAGAGGAGCTCGCAGTTGCACTACTTGCAATTAGCCCACTACTTTTAAATAGTACATGCCTTCCTCATTGAATGTGGTAGAGATAAGTCAAATACTGATCTCTGTCCTTAAGATAAATGTCCACGTTGAAGGTCTGACAAGTCCAATTTATTGTCAATGGGATTCACTACTAGTGTAAGACAGCAGGAATAGAATGTGACACAGTTCTGTGCATCTGATGCAATTGTGTAAAAGGAAACACAGGAGAAAAACAAGCTTTTCCAGTTACAATCAGTTTGCAACATCCAACATTTGCCTGTTTTTGATTTTGACAAGTGTAGGGTCATCACTTGTGTATAAACTCAAAAAGGGAACAAAAATGCTGAGCTAGGGGGAAAAAGCGAAGCTGTGCGACTAATTGGATGGGTCTTTGAAAGGGATGGCACTGGCACAATGGACCAAATGGCCTCCATCTGTGCTGTATGATTCTATAATCACATTGTCACTTAAATCTCTTCATGTTACACAGCACATTTCTTTTGATTTATGCAACCTATAAATTCAGACACTTTTCAATAGACCAACTTACTCAGAAGCATTTTAAGATAAAGCTAAGTTCTGCCTATCACTTATTCTGATCAATACAGAAGACAGGAGATCATTTAAAAAAATTAGAGGGAAAAAACCCAACAGGTTTTGCCAGTAAACTCAATTGTCTTTCATAATCCACTGCTTTTAAAATCACTCCAGGTCTTTAATATATTGAGCTGCTATAATAAATTTTACTGCTTTTCACAAATGGATGTTGATAGATGGACATCAGACTTACCTCAACTCAGGACCTTTCTCTTTTGAAAAAATAAAAGAATTCTTTGTATCCACCGTCAGGTTGCTTGGCTGAGGACTGTGTCTGGTACAGCTCCACAATACACCTTGTACTGATGTTTCCTGTTTGCTTAAAGCAGCTGAAGGTAGTGGCTGAATTTATAATCACACATTGTTTACCTGTACAAACACAATAGGCTTGTATCAGTTGGCTATTTGTGTATCCCAGCCAGTGATTAACTCTTCAATACATTTCCCAGTTAACTCCAGGAAACAAGTTAGAGCAAAGGAACATTTTGCCCCTATGTTTGGGTGGGTGGGGGGTGGGGGGGCCGTGATGGGGCAGGGAGGGGGATGATTGCAGTCCAGAGGACTTCTTTGTGGGTCTGCTGCTGGGCAAAGGGAGCCATCTAAAGATTCAGATTGCATGTGGTCTGTGGCACTGGTCCCTCTGGCTTGCATGGTTATGCCCGCACCAGTGCGGCCCCAGAGAAGGAGCACACTGCATCTGCCAGCATGTTTGAGGCTTTCCCCAACCAGTGGGCTCCACAGGGACTGCAGTTTGCAGTGGGCATGGGAAATAATATTACTACTTTAAGTTTCCTTTTTTTAAAGAAGAAGAAAGACTTGCATTTCTATAGCGCTTTCATGACCAGCAGACATTTCAAAGCAAATGAAATACTTTTTGATGTACAGTCACTGTTATAATGCAGGAAGGTTTGGTTCTTTATTAGTTATGCCCCTCTAAGAAAGGGACAGTCCTGATAGTTTGTTTCTTGATCACATTGGGCAACCCAGTGTGTCCTTAATGGTTATTTGAGAGGTGATCTTATTGAAACATACAAGACCCTGAGGAGACTTGACAGTGTGGATGCTGAAAGGATGTTTCACCTTGTGGGACAGTCGAGCATTGGGGATATAGTTGGAAAATAAGGGGTCTCCCATTTAAGATGGAGATGAAAAGAATTTTTTTCTCTCTGAGGGTTGAGCCGTTGGAACATTATTCCCCCCCAAGAGTGGCGGAGGCAGGCTCATTGAATATTTTTAAGGCAGAGGTAGATAGATTCTTGACTAACAAAGGAGTCCAAGGTTAACGGGGCAGGCAGAATGTGGAGTTGAGGCCACAGTCAGATCAGCCATGATCTTATTGAACGGTGGAGCAGGTTTAAAGAGCCGAATGGCATATTCCTGCTCCTAATTCATATGTTTATTTGTTTATTTATAATTGGCATACACAATCCGGGAGTAGAAACAGACTGGACATGGGGGGATGGCAATTTCTTTAGGGAGGGGAGATTGAAAGACAAAATAGAAAAGGAAGAAACGGGGTATGGGGAAGATTTTTTTAAAATGGAGAAAGCAAAGTGTAGTACAGAAAACCAAGCTTGAAAAGAATAGGAGAGGACGTGAGCTAAACTATAAAGGCGCTGTTAAGTGATGCCCAAATAGGGCTTTTGGAGTTAGCCAGTGAGATTTGGCACAACTCAAACTCCCACAAGCACAAACCCCTACAAGTGTCCCAATATGTGTTCTAAAGTGGATGCAATTTTTATAGATCCCCTGAGGAGTAATGAAACAATTACGTTTCAATATGAAAAGATCGCCAAACTGTTGTCCCATCAACAGCTGGTCAGCCAATAGCAGTGAATGAAAAGAGTCCTGAGGTAGATATACCAGATGTACCAGTGGGGCTTTTAAAAACCTAGAGGAACAAAAAGAGGCTGAGACCAGCTAGGAGTCCCACAATTTACACTTCCTGAGATAGAATAATTTTGGAAGGAGATGGGAGGGAGATTTGCACTAGTTTTCAAGGGGCAGAAGCCAGGCACCTTAAAATCATGGGGAAAAATTTACTGCCCCCATTTCTGCCCCCAATTTAGCCTGACAGGGCCTCTCACTTAACAGCAGGAGCCAGCCAGTTTCAGGTTTTACGCTCTCTTTTAATTTGAAACCAGGGTTCTGTGAGGTCGTTAGGACCCTCATCAACACTTTAGGAGACAGCTTGCAGTGTGCAAGCTGAGGTCAAAAAGAATAAAACAAAAATAAAAATAAAAATACCCGGAAAAACTCAGCAGGTCTGGCAGCATCTGCAGAGAGGAACACAGTTAACGTTTCGAGTCTGTAAGACTCTTCAACAGAACTAAGTAAAAATAGAAGAGAGGCGAAATGTAAACTGGTTTAAGGGGGGTGGGACAAGTGGACCTGGATAGAGGGCCAGTGATAGGTGGAGATAGCCAAAAGATGTCATAGACAAAAGGACAAAGAGGTGTTGAAGGTGGTGATATTATCTAAGGAATGTGCTAATTAAGGGTAGAAAGCAGGACAAGCAAGGTACAGATAGCCCTAGTGGGGGTGGGGTGAAGGAATCGAAATAGGCTAAAAGGTAGAGATAAATCAATGGATGGAAATACATTTAAAGATAATGGAAATAGGTAGGAAATGAAAAATCTATATAAATTATTGGGAAAAAAGGGGGGGATCAGAAAGGGGTGGGGATGGAGGAGAGAGTTCGTGATCTAAAATTGTTGAACTCAATATTCAGTCCGGAAGGCTGTAAAGTGCCTAGTCAGAAGATGAGGTCCGATTCCCCCCCTTTTTTTCCAAAAATTTATATAGATTTTTCTTTTCCCACCTATTTCCATTATTTTTAAATGTATTTCCATCCATTATTTTATCTCTACCTTTTAGCCTATTTTGATTCTTTCACCCCACCCCCACTAGGGCTATCTGTACCTTGCTTGTCCTGCTTTCTACCCTTAATTAGCACATTCCTTAGATAATATCACCACCTTTAACACCTCTTTGTCCTTTTCTCTATGACATCTTTTGGCTATCTCCACCCATCACTGGCTCTCTATCCAGCTCTACTTGTCCCACTCCCCCTTAAACCAGCTTATATCTCACCTCTCTTCTACTTTTACTTAGTTCTGTTGAAGAGACATACGGACTCGAAATGTTAATTGTGTTCCTCTCCGCAGATGCTGCCAGACCTGCTGAGCTTTTCCAGGTATTTTTATTTTTATTTTTGTTTTGGATTTCCAGCATCCGCAGTTTTTTGCTTTTGTCAAAAAGAATAAAACTTGCTAAGTTAGCAAGTTATCCACATGGGGCCAAAAGGAGCAGGAATGCTCTACAAGAATTAACTTACAGGCTACCTTCCCAACCCTCACTCTCCAATCCCCCTGTGACCTACTTTACTATTGGCCAGCTGATAATTAAAATCTGCCCCAGCAAGATGAGTCATGGAAGGAATGGAACTTTCTACTTTCTAGCTTTATAGGGTTTAATTTTCTGGTAAATCTACCTCAGGACTCTTTTCGTTCACTGCTATTGGCTGACCAGCTGTTGATGGGACAATAGTTTGGTGATATATTCATATTGAATCGTAATTGTTTCATTTCTCCTCAGGGGTCTATAAAAATTGCACCGACTTTAGAACACATGTCGGGACACTTGTAGGGGTTGACGCGTGTGGGAATTTGAGGTGTACTAAACCTCATTGGCTAACTCCAATATTTTACTGAAACTGCAAAACATTTTTTTTGCAAAGTTACTGTTGTAACATTAAACATTTATTTGGTAAATACATGACATATACAACTTGCAGTGTTATTATGGTCGAAAATGGTGGCAATCTCCCTGGCTCCTCTCCCGCAAGGAAAAGCTGACAAACAGATTTTATTCAAGATGCTGCAATTTTAAGATCATGAACTGATGTGCTATTTTAATCTGGAATGTGAATCTTGCACTTGCTGGTTAAGGTTAAAATTCAGCATGTCACACTGTTGGAAGTGGGTGAGAAAGAGTCAGTTTTTTTTCCCTCAATGGCTGAGAGGTCTTATACAGAACGGGAGGAAAGAGAGAGAAAGAGGAGCTGATGGGAGAGCATTTGTTGGAACTCTGCCCAAAGCCTTTCAGAAATTCACTCCTCGATCTTTAGTTGTGCTTGAGAGGTTCGAAAATGCTCAGCTTTGATTGACATTTTTACTGACCTCCCAAAATTCTGCTAACCCAGAGTTTAGAGTCCAGTGACTAGCTCTCATCACTAAGGGGCATTAATCAGGAATGACAGGGAAAACCTCATGACTTTTAATTTATCTTCTCTTTACATCCTTCACATCTCACCTTTGTCTCCAATTGAGAGAAGAGGCAGTCAACCCCTCTGGCACCGCTGACCTTGCTCTGGAGCTACCAAGTCAAACGTTTGAACTAATCTTCCATTTTTACATGCATCAATAAAGCAACTCAGAAATGTCTTTCTTAAGATTATGCCAGACAGCCTCAATTTTCATTAAAATATCTCTAAATCACTTGAAAACCCTGGGGAGAAACATAGAGTAAAAACATAGCAGAAAGCTCCTATTACAGATCAGATGTGCCCTGCTAGAATGGCAGATGACGCTGAATAACTTAATTCTCACAGGAAAGAAAAGCTCGCAGGAAGGTCACATAACAGGACCAAAGTGTCCCCATTAATCTTTCAGAATAAAAGGTGCAGCTAAACTTGGAGCTGCTATTCTGCACTGATCACTTCTTCAAAAAACGCAGAAAATGAAATGAATTTAGTTCTGATGAATGGTCAATGGCCTGGAACGTTAACTCCATTTCTCTCTCCACAGATGCTGCCAGAACAGCTGAGTGTTTCCAGCATTTTATGTTTTTATTTCAGATAATAAATTGCTGCCCCGCATACTCCAATTACTCCATATGTAAATAAGCAGGCCCTTAATGAAGTTTATTTAAACAGATTAGCTTGGGTACAGAAACATCTGACACTTGAATCAGACCTTATGAAGTTGCAGCATCAGATATATGTTAACAAAAGAGTCTGTCAGAGAGGAAGGTGTCACAAGTCCAGTTTAGAAAAATGGTTACAAATTTGAGGGGTCAGCAGGCCTCAAGCTAGAGTTGCCAACTCTAGTTTGGTTTATTCCTGGAAGTTGGATCAGATGAAACAAGATGATTGGCTCAGAAACAAGCTATTTGACCCAACCAGTCCATACCAGTGTTTATGCTCCACTCGAGCCTCCTCCCATCTTTTCTCACAGAATGGGTGCAGCAAGGAAGGAGGCTATTTGGCCAATTATGCCCATACTGACTCTCTGCAAGAGCAATTCATCTAGGGCCACTCCCCCTGTCTTCTTACCTTGGCCTTGCACTATTTTCCTTTTCAGGTAATGATCCAATTCCCTTTTGAATGTCTTAACTCTCAGGCAGTGCATTCCAGATCCTAACCACTCACTGCATAAAAAAAGATTTTCCTCAGGTCATCACTGCTTCTTTTGCCAAATACCTTAAATCTGTATCCTCTGGTTGTCAATCCTTCTACTGATGGGAACAGTTTCTCCCTATCTACAGACACCTCATGATTTTGAATACTTCTATCAAATCTCCTTGAACCTTCTCTTGTCCAAGGAAAATAGTCCCAACTTCGCCAATCTATCTACATTACTGAAGTTCCTCATCCGGAGAACCATTCTTTTCTGCACCATCTCTAATACCTTCACATCCTTCCTGAAGTGTGATGCCTAGAACTGAATGCAATACTCTAGTTAAGGTCAAATCATTGTTTTATTTAGGTTTAACACAACTTTTATAATCTCTGCCCCTCTTTATAAGGTCCAGAATGCTGTGTGCGTTAACCACTCTCTCAACCTGTACTGCTGCCACCTTCAATGAATTATGCGCATATGTACTCAGGTCCCTTTGTTCCTGCATCCCCTTAAGAATTGTACCCTTTATTTTATGTCATCTCTTTGCATTCTTCCTGCCATAATGAATCACTTCACATGTCTCTGCATTAAATTTCATCTGCCATATCTCTGCGCATTCCACCAACCTGTCTATGTCCTTTTACATTTCAACACTATCCTCCTCAGAGTTCACAATACTTCCAAGCATTGAGTCATCTGCAGATTTCGAAATTGTGCCCTGTACACCATGGACCAGGTCATTAATATATATCAGGAACAGCAGGGGCCCTAACATCGATCCCCAGGGAACTCCCCTATAAACCTTCCTCCAGTCCAAAAACAGCTATCCACCACTACTCTCTATTTCCTGTCACTCAGCCAAATTTGTATTCATGTTGCTACTGTCCCTTTTATTCCATGAGCTCTAACTTTGCTCACAAATCTGTTGCACTTTTATCAAATGCATTTTGAAAGACCATGTATACCACATCAATAGCATTGCCCTCATCAACCCTCTCTGCACCTCTTCAAAAATTCAAGCAAACACGACTTGCCCTTAACAAATCCACCTAAATCTACCATTGTACCTATCTGTTCCCTTCTCATTCATATGCCTGTCATGTTTCCCCTTAAATACATCTATATAACTGATTTCAACCACTCCCTACGGTAGTAAGTTCTGCAATCTCATCACTCTTTGGGTGAAGAAGTTTCTTCTGAATTCCCTAATGGCTTTCTTGGTGACTATCTTATATGGATAGCTTCTAGTTATGCTCTTCCACACAAGAAGAAATATTCTCTCTGTATCCACTAAACCTTTCGTAACTTTAAAGGGCCTCAGCCCTCTTTTATCAATTGAGAGAAGAGACCCAGCCTTTCAATCCTTTGCTGATACATATACGCAGGCATTTCTGGTATAATTCTTGTAGTAATTCTTCTCTGCCCCCTCTCCAGTGCCTTTATATCCTTTTCATAATATGGCAACCAGAACTGCAAGCTGTATTCTAAGTGTGGTCTAACCTAAACTTTAACATAGGGTTAGCATAACTTCCCCACTTTTCAATTCTTTATTGACCTCTCACCTTCAATAATGCTCCCCCTTTCCATGAATGGCTGTCCAACATGCCCATCATTGGGGTATCATCTTCCTGCACCAATTGAAAAGTGAACAGAATCTTCATTGCACAATTGGAAGATTCTGGATTATTGGTGAAACAGCCTTTTCCCCCATCTCTGTGTTTTTTTACAGCATATAAACATAAATGTTGAAAGAAAGTGGAAAAAGTACCTTACGATTGTGTTTTCTCAATGCTTCTCTGATCGTTCTCTCAGGTTGCTCCTAGCAGATTTAACTTTCATTTCTGGAGACTCCAGGAAAATCCAGGAGAGTTGGCAATCCTACCCCAAACTGAGCATTTGCAACAACTAACTTTGCTATTTTGCAGTACTGATGGAAATTCCCAAGTGCTTCTGGATTTTGTGGTATTCTGGTGTTTTGCCACCAGCAATGGCAGGGCTTGCTGGGGTCCTACGTAAAGTTTTGGATCAGGAACAGGATCTGCTCAAGGCTGCTGGTTGTGCAGTTATATGGGTCATATAACACTAATGCTGCCCCATGACTTTGCCGATGATATAGCGGGTATATTAGAGAGCTCGGCTTGTGTGGATTGACCACTAATCCCAATGATAGCTGTTAAAGGGCCTAGCACCCTCCTGGAGTGGCTCGTGGATTCGTATGGGTTGCACGGCAATGGCACCCGCTCTGGTCACCAGCAAAGAATAAACCTGATTCAGTGAATGGCATGCAAAAGTCAGAATGCTCAAGAGCCGTAGCAATTGTGTGAGGGCCTAAACTGGACTGACTTCAGGTGTACTCAGGGAATGCCACATCCTTGCAGGTATTGTCTTTTGAATAAGATGTCAAACTGAGATCGTATCTGCCAGTTTCCTGGAAGAGCCCGGCTCCTGGCCAATATATCTCCCTTAACCAATACCATCTAAAACAGATTAACCAACCATTCACCTTATTGTTTCTTATGTGATCTTGCTGTGTGCCAAATGGTTTATACATTTACCTACATAACAACAATCACTGGGCTCAAAGAGAGATGTGATCAAGTGTTGCAAAAATGTGAGTATCACTTTTCTCTCTGAAATGGAGGGAAATCAAGCTGCGTGATAAAGTACCAATGATTTATCTTTGTAATTATACAACAGAAGTTCCTCCATTCCCCTACTCAGGTCAACTCCAGGTGTATGGTGGAGTTGTATTTCATTTCACCAAGGAATAAATTACATTTAAACATGCAGTAGAAAAGGATAAGTTTTAAAAATGTATGAGTATTTGGAACGGTTTAAGAGGACTGCAGTCTACCATTAAAAGTGTACCAGCTCCTGCACAAATACTGAACGGTGGCTATCTCTGTTCCCTTAATTAACACAAAACTCCCACAGAACTATTATTACTAAGGCAGCCAGTGGAAAATAACTTGCTGGGCAGAGGCTGGGCACCACCATCAGTAAATTGGATGATAAGTACACTAGCAAAGTGGAAGTTACCTTGTCCTCTTGTCACAAAGTCCTGAAAATGTTGATGACCCTTTCCAAGAGGGTGCAGAATATCAACTGATACACTGCTGGAAAACTCTGAAAGGTGTTGGTGGAATGAAGGGTCAAGTTAGGCTGGGCATTGTTCACATATAGATGTGTAACTCACTCTTACTGAATTCTTACCCAAATGAAGTGTAGGCAACAACAGGGATTGGTTGGGCTGAGTGGCCTGTTCCCATGTTGTAATTTGGAGGTAACTCTATAGGTATCATATCATAGGTGTAGTGGTAATGTCACTGGACTAGTAATCCAGAGGTCCAGGCTAATGCCCTGGGAATAGGGGCTCAAATCCCACTATGGCAGCTGGTGGAATTTAAATTCAATTAATAAAAAATCTGGAATATAAAGCTGGTCTCAGTAATGGTAACAATGGAACTATCATTGATTGTCTTAAAATCCCATCTAGTTCACTAATGCTCTTTAGGGAAGATCTGGATCTGCAGCAATGCCTTTGATTCTTAACTGCCCTCTGAAATGGCCTCACAAACCACTCATGTTCAAAGTCAATTAGGGATGGGCAACAAATGCTGACCTTACCAGCGACGCCCACATCCCATGAAAGAAAAAAAAGAGTAAGCCTTGGGGGAGGTAACAATCTCTCCAGAGTTAAAAAGTAATGGGATTGAGCCTCATTCCAAGCAGAGGTAAGAGTTTTGGTCTCTGAGTTGACAACCAGTCGGACACTTGTATCTGATAGGAGGGGAGAGGTGACCCACCTTTCATCACATCTAACCAGCCCACCTGGAAGAGAGTTGAGAGTCAGACTAATGACCAGTCCACATATAAAAGGTCTCTATTACTGAAACAATCCAAAGCTTTGGAAGAAATGGTTCCCTCATGTGTTGCTTGGCATGGAATAGAAAGAAGTTCAACCTAATGATTTTAAACAGGTTAATTTTTTTGAGAGGAATTTGATTCCATTCTGTTAACTGATTCAAGCCAGAACAGCATACATCATTATTTTGACACTGTAATTTATTTGTTTTATATTCACAGTATTACCCTTGGTTGGAAGCATTGAGAAGGAAGACAACAACAACATCTGTGGATAGGTGAACAAATAACATTTGGTTTTTGAAGCAGTTTTGTTTTTGATAGCCTATCTTTGAAGTTCATTATTTTTCCCACCGGTGTTCAGAAACCCACACGAGGGTGGGGCTTCCAAGAGGTGGCAAGAAAATGTAATCTCAAGGCTCCACAATTATCGTTGGACCAGCCTTAACAAAACATGAATGCGGGATCTTGACAGATCTCACTCCAGCCCAGGAGTGGTGTTATTTGTCTATGCTCTGTGGCTCTACAAAACCTTACAGCCAAGTTGGGGAGCTCAGCATTGTGAGGATCAAGCCACCAAGTGCAGTGATGCTGCATATTTGCTGCTCTGACACATTGGGCCACCGCACTGTTTTATGGCAGACAAAGTGAGAATCGGTTGTGCACTGCATATATCACACTCCTAACAACAAATACATTTAACATCCATCCTAACAAAAGCAGACCACCTTAGGAAGAAGTGGTGGAAATATTGGCTTTCCAGTGAACAATCTGTACAACAGGGGCATGTGTGTAACTAGAGGCTGGATTATACGCTGAGGGCAGGCTTCCCATACCCCAGTGTTAATGTCGGGGCCGAGCCTGCCTCCACTTGGCTGGCTCACCCCACTTTAACTTTTCAGGCGACAGCCCTTTAATTAGTGTGAGGCAGGACTTCTAAACGTCTCCAGGAAAAAATCCAGCCTCAGAGAGCTGCATCCAATCGGAGGCTAGCCACTCTGTGCCACAGCAGGATCGGTGGCCACTGCCGGTATTGCAGGAGGCCAAGGAGGAAGAAGAGCCAACAATGCCACCAAACTCAGGTAAGTTTGGGATCTCGCCAAGAGTGGGTTGGCAGGCCCCACGAGAGTTAGAGAGGGTGCATGTTGCACAGGGCAGTGGGGAAGGAGGACATGGGGAGGCAAAATTGTGGGGGGAGGCCTCTGATTGGCACAGGGGGCCCAGGAAGGAGGCGCCCCCACTACCTTTTCACTGATCAGCAGACCGCAGGGTTAAACCTGTCAAGCCACATGTTGGGAGCAAGCTTCTCCCGCCGCCATTAAATTGGAGCAGTGATGGGCTAAGGCTCTTAATTGAGTATTAATTGCTCACTCAAGGGCTTCAATTGGGCCACAGGCAGGCGGCTCACCAATGCCTTCCCCACTGCCCAATAAAATAGTGGCGGGAGCAGGTGGGCTGGAGGCAGGCATGCCATAGAATGCATGTGTCCTGATTTATAGGTCCACCCGCCTTTTCTCCCAGCCGCTAATGGGCTGTAAAATTCAGTTCAAGGGTTAGGGTTATGTTGAGTGGTAGGTAGCAGTAAGACCAACCCTCACCTGATAATTCCCAACAGGGAAGAGGGAAAATTGGCAAAGGTACAGGAACAGGTCATATTGCCCTCCTTATCTGCTTTAATTGGATACATTATTAAGTCAAAACACATATTCACTCCACTGCCTTTGGGAATCTCACTTTTTTTACCTCCGCCCTCTCCTGAAGCCAATGACAAATGCTGATATACAGCTCCTCGACATTCATTCAAGTGGCTGTTCCCATACTCTAAGCGTTGGCTATTTTTACCCGAGAGAGTATAATAACCTGGCTCATCCTCATCCTTGAACAAATTTACTTACATTTGAATGTCTTTTTGAAGTGTACTCACCACTGCAATGTAGGATTCGCGGCAGTCAATTTATACACAGCAAACTCCCACATGCAAAATATGATAGGGACCAGATAAGCTGATTTTCTGATGTTGGTTGAAGGATGAATATTGACTAAGACACTGGGGTGAACTCGTCTTCTCTTGTCAAAATTGTGACATGGGATGTTTTACGTCCACCTGGGAGGCAAATAGGGTCTCAGTTTAATGTCTCATCTGAAAGACAACACCTCCAACAGTGCAGCACTCCCTTAATACTGCACTGGAGTGTCAACCGAGATAATTGTGCTCAAGTCTCTGGAGTGGGACTTGAACCCACAACCTTTTGAGATGAAGGTGCTAGTTCTGAGCCATGGCTGACAATAACTCCATTATGGGAGCTCCAATGCACCTCTTCGACAACAAACTATATCAGGAGATCAGTGAAGAATCACTAACCCAGCAAGCTCCAAGAAAGATAAAGGATTGTTCACCAACCTAAATCCCAAACACAGTGTATTAATTTTAACACCAACTTCCTCCTGTAGAATACGATTGAGATGCATACAGTAGGGCAATCTGAGGAACTCCGAGCAGCCTCTCTAGTGAATGATTTATATATAAGGTACAGAACATGTATTGGTTCGTTGCTCTGCTTTATATTATGGGAGTGATTGTTACTTTTGTTGGCTACGGTATTGTTGTGTCACAGAGGCAAGAAAAAAGGTGCAGAAATAATAATTCACATGTGTGAAGTATAACTCAAACATGTAATGATCGTTAGAAGTGCACAGTGTTCCTGGATGTATTTAAAGAGCACTTAAGTTTCTAGCAAAGACTGCTTGGCTGTTGGAAAAACGGAATGGGCTCAATTTTCCCTATGACCAGGTGCAGCTGCAGATAATAGCCGGGTAAAAAATGGCTGCCTATAAGCTTTTCTACATGAAAACAGTCACTGCACTGTAAAGGAATTCATCATATATGAAACACAGGGCAGGATTTTCCTGTTGGCGTGCGGGGGCATGACCTGCACGCTGATGCGTAAAATGACGTTCAGTGACGTTGGGCGAGCTTCCCAACGTCACTGCACACCATCGCGATATTTCTTTGGGTGGGCACTGGATGATCTCTGATGCACACCCACTATTAATTAACGGCCACTTAAGGCCCTTGAGGCACCAACCATCGCCGATTTTTTGGGGCCTGTGCGATCTTCGGGTCGTCGCACAGTTCCAATGGGTACGTGGGTAGGACACATTTGTATTAACTCATCCACGGGCAGGATAAGAGGGCTCAGTGGGGTCCCGAGAGTGCTCTGTCAAATATTTATTTTTCAAAGTTACTGATACTTACCTTTGTGATCTGCAATACTTCAAAACGCATAACAGCCGCTTAGACTGGACTCACAACCTTCAGGTCAGCACTCTGCAGTGAAGAATCATTTTTAGGCCTGCAGATTTCAGGAACTCTTCCCATAACCTGGGAATGGGAGTTGAATTCTCCTCTGGAGGCACCTCCTCTGAGGAGAAAGGGAGGCTAGAAGGGGGAGGAGGCCAGGAGTGCACATTCAGCCTCCAGGGAAGCTACCTTTGGGAGGTGAGGCACAGGCACAAGGGGTGCAGGGCCAAGAGGTAGTCCAAGGCAGAAGGGGCTGCAGAAGATGCCACTATCCTGCTGTCAGGGTATACAGGTGGCAATGCTGAAGGAGGAACCATCTCTCAAGGGAGACAGCCAACTATATCTGTCAGATGATTGGCCCTGAGATCTCTGCTAACTGTGAGGGTGGACACTCCATGCCAGTGGCTCTAAGGGTCACAGCTGTCTTCAACTTCTATTCCTCTGGCTCCTTCTAGGGCTTGGTGGGTGATCTTTGCGATGTCTCCCAATCATCTGTACACACTTGTGTCAAGCAGCTTACAGACGCTCTGTTCAGGCGTGCATTGACCTTCATCCACTTCCGTTGGGACCAGGCCAGCCAGACACAATCAGCCAGAGGCTTCGTGGCCATTGCTGGCTTCCCCCGCGTCCAGGGTGCTATAAACTGTACACATGTGGCCATCAAGGCACCAGCAGGTGAGCCCAGTGCCTTCGTCAACAGGAAGGGCTTCCTCCATGAACGTGCAAATAGTGTGTGATCACAGGATGCAGATTCTACAAGTCTGTGCAAGGTACCCAGGCAGCTCCCATGACGCCTGCATCCCCAGACACTCCCAGGTGCTGGGGCTCTTCAGTGCTCCGGCTTGGCTGGATGGATGGCTGCTGGGTGACAAGGGCTATCCCCTCAGAAGGTGGCTCATGACACCTCTCCTCCATCCAAGAACAGAGGCTGAGCAGCGGTACAATAGGAGCCGGGACACCACAAGGGCTGTGGTGGAGAGCCATCGGTCTTCTCAAAGTGCGCTTCCGATGCCTGTACCGCTCAGGGGGCGCATTTCAGGACCCTCCAGATCGTGTCTTGCTGATAGTGGTTGCATGCTGCGCTCTCCACAATCTTGTGCTGGAAAGTGGGGAATGCTGTGGACGAGAAAAACGTAGACGCAGTTGCTGCAGCTGCACATGGTGAGTCCAGCAATAAGTCTGAGGATGAACACGCACAAGGAAATGCTGAGGGGGTAGACGCTGACCCAGGCATACTCCAGTGGGGCAGAGACACCCGGGAGGCTTTAACCCAATAAATCTTCAGCTAGTCCACCACAGATGGTCCTCCAGGACAAGCCTGGGCTGCAAGCTCCATATTCGATACCTGAGTGCTCAATCTGCCTGGATAGAAACATTAGCTAAGGAACAAGTTAATAAAGCTCAATATTCCACAAAACACTCATTACATTATTGGAAACCATCCACCTGCAGAAGAAAAGAGGCACCTTCAGCCATGGTCACATGTTTGAATTTAATATTATAACAAAAGGAACATAAGAGAACGAAATGATAAAGCTGTTAAACATCACACCAACTCATAAAGATATCATCTTGGGCCAACACAAAAACACGAGTCATAAACCCATGGTGTGCCTAAGTTGCCTTATGTTTACGTTTCGGGAGCTATGTCTTGGTGCTGACCCCTCGCTGGGACTGGCATCTGAGACAGCCTGCTTATTGCGCTGTTGGCCTCAATGACCTTGGCGGGCGTCCTCTGGCCTGTGGAGCCTGTGCTGCCCCACCTGGGAGGGAGCTGCCAGTTTCACAGCTGGCATCTCCCCAGTCGTTGGGGATTCACTGGATGCTATGGTCACTGGCATAGGGGCAGAGGAGCTATTACCCTCATCCGGAGCACCCTGAGTGGAGCCTGCAGAGACAACAGGCAGCCGCTGTACCGATGTGAGGCCACTTTGGACCTCTGTGCTCACCATGGATGGATGGGCACAGAGCTGGGAAACTTGGTGCCCAGACAATCTCCCACACTGGCACAGGCCAGCTGAGGTCAATGCCAATTTGAGGGCTTGCTGGTCCGAGCGCATCCTCAGGAAGCCCTGATTGGTCTCCTGGAGGAGCCTCTCCAAGAGAGTCAACATGGTCTCAATGGAGGACACATGGCTTCCAGCCATGAGGCTCATTGCATCAGTGATGGTCCACATAAACTGCTCCACCATGGACACCAAGCCAAGCATAGCCTCATGTATCCCCACTAGATGCTTCTGCACACCCAGCTGCATTTCCTGCATTTGCTGCATTGCAGGTGACTCCAGAGGTACATCATCAGGCACCGACTGAGCATGTGGCTGGTCCCCTGCAGTCCTCTGACTGCTGGCACCATGGGCACTCTCTATCTCTGCCAGCTCATCCAGCAACTGTGAAATGCCCTCACTGTTGTGCTCTGGGACACTAGCCGATGTCCTAATTCCCACCGAGGTGCTAGTATCTGTGCTGGTGCCTGCCTGGCAGAGATGGTGTGACATTGGTGAGACTTCAGGGCCCTCAGGTGTGAGAGGGGGCCTCTGCTGCTCCTCCTCTCGGCCATGCTCCACTGATGTTGAAAGAAAGAACAAGGACATTGTTAACATGGAGACAATGTCAATGTGCATCCCTGTCCCCTGGATCATTATGCGCTCATCCTTCCATAAGAAATGGTCAAGCCATGTTGCAAAATTAAATCACTTAACATTCAGCACTGCTATGGCTGTTGGGAGAACAATGGTGACCTCAGTGCTGGGCAAACATACCTGACCGTGCCACCCCAGCCTCACTGACACCAGTGGACCTGGGTGCATGGCGCCTCTCCAGATCAAGGGTCTCCTGCTCGAACTGGCTAAGCATCACCACCTGGGCCAGCCCTCACCCCCTCAGAGGCATTATGAGCATTCTTCTCCTGAAAAGGAGAGAAGAGCATTGGTTAGTGCAACTTGTACCTGGATTCTCTTTGTGGACGGTCCACCCCAAGCAGAGTGGGACATTGCAGGGCTCCAGTGCCTCTTCACCCCGCTACTGCCGAACACTCACACAAAGGTGCTAGGCCTGTCACCCCACTTCCCCCTCACACACACACACCTCCCCCCAACCTCAGTCAAATGCTGCTTACATCACATTTGGCACCACACGGCCTAACCTTCCATAGCAAGGAGGTGCAAGCACATGGAGTGCATAGGATAGCAGATCAATTGGTGCCATGCCACCTTGAAGCTCCCCTCCCACCATTTCACCACCCTGACTTTGATATGTCCTGGAATTCCAGCACTGCGCCTAGGTGCAGCTCCTCCAAGTTGCCCCCAAAACTGTTATGTGGGTCTCAGTGTACCACATGCTGCGGGGGCAGAACCCATCTCATCACCATCCTCTCAGGTTGACCTCAGCATGGGAGCCATGATTCATGCTGGGCAGGCCTTAATTGGCCTGCCCACGTAAAATGGCAGTGTGGACCTGATCGCAGGCGGCAATCGGGTCAATGCCCACCCATGCCTGCTCCCACTCTGCCCGCCCTCCAGACAGAAAATTCTGCTCTTGGAAATATTTCTGGAGAACGTAAAAGGCCTCAAAGTAAATGCAAGTCTTTTTTGTTAGATTGGGCACACTTGAACCACCAATTGCACTGAGGGTACTAGTTTGGATGAAATAAAAACTGAAAATGCTGGAAATGCTCCAGAGGTCTGGCAGCATCTGTGGAGAGAGAAACTGAGTTAATGCTTCAGGTCAATGGCCTTTCATCAGGACCGGGAAGTGTTAGAGATGTTACAGGTTTCAAGCAAGTACAGAGGCAGGGGATGGAGGGAGTGGGAGGACGAACAAAAGGATTTGGTGAAAAGCAGGAGTGATGAAATGGCAAAAGCAATGATAGTGTAAAACAAAAATAGATGGTAATCAGAGAAGTAAAGGAATAAAGAGTTAGCCTAAGGAAGGTATGAACGGGTTTAGCAGAATCATTACCAGCATCTGCTATCTGAAAAAATAGGAGCAGTGATTATGATCTGAAATTGTTGAACCCAACTTTGAATCTGGAAGTGCCTAATCGAAGGATGAAGTACTCTTTCTCGAGCTTACGTTGAGCTTCATTTGACCATCACAGGAGACCAAAAGCAGAAAGGTCAGGGTGAGAGTGGTGTGGAAATTAAAAAGCCAGGCAACCAGATGCTTGAGGTCACAATTGTGAACTGAGAGGAGGTGTTCCACAAAGTAGTCACCTACTCTGCATTTATTCTCCTCACTGTAAAGAAGACCACACCATGAGCAGCAATTACTAAATTGAAAGAAGTGCAAATAAATTACTGTCTTACCCAGATAGAGTGTTTGGGGCCCTGGGCATTGGGAAGGGATGGGGTGAAAGGACAGATGTTTTTTCTCCAGCACTTGCATGGGAAGGTTCCATGAGGAGTAGATCAGGGTTGTGCAGAGGAAACTGTCCCTTGGAAATGTTGAAAAGGGAGGGGAGGATGTGTTCGGAGGTGGCAAAAATGATGGAGGATGATCTGTTGAATACAGAGGCTCGTGGGTGGAAGGTGAGGAGAAGGTGAACTCTAACATTGCTTTGGGAGGGAGGGGAAGGGGTGAGAGCTGAAGTGTGGGAAATAGAATGGACAAGGTCGATGGTCCTGTCAACGACATGAGGTGAATCTTCAATTGAGGAAAAAGGAAGACATATCAGAAGCACTGATATGGAAGGTTGCACTGTTCAAACAGATGTGATGCTGACAGAGAAACTGGGAGAATGAAATGAAGTAGATAGAAGAAACAGGGTGTGAGGAAGGGTAGCCATGGGGTCAGTGGGTTTATAGTAAATATTTGTTGATAGTCTATCCCCAGAAATGGAGACAGATAGGTTGAGGAAGGGAAGGGGATAGTTAGAGATGGACCATGGGAAGGAGTGGGAAGGGTGAAAATTTGAAACTAATTTCCAATTAAGTTGAAATTTCCATTTACATTACATGGAAAATGTGATTTTCCAGTTTGGGTGAGGAGTGGGAAACAGCACCAATACAGTCATCAATGTACTGGAAAAAGAAGTGAGGGAGGGTGCCTTAGTATCATTGGAAGAAAGAATGTTCCACCTATCTTACAAAAAGGCAGGCCTAGCTCAGATCCATATAGGTTCCTGTAGCAAAACCTTTTATCTGGAGGAAGTGAGTGCACTCATAGGAGAAATTGTTCAATGTGAGAGGTTGATGATTGATGATGACTGGTTGGGCATCATTTCACAGAAAGAGCAGAAGCTCCTCAGGCTGTTCTGGTAGGGGTGGAAGTGTACAGAGATTGGACATCCATGGAGAAGAGGAGACAGTTAGGACCAGGAGACTGGGAACTGTTAAAATGGCAGAGGGAGTGGGAAGACTTGTGGTGGTAGGTGGGAAGTAGCTGAAAAAATAGAGTTGAGGTTGGAAGAAATATGTTCTATGGGGCAGGGACAGGCTGAAGTGTTGGATCTACCATGAAGGCCTGTTTGTGGATGCTGGGAAGGAGGTAGAAGTGGGTTGTGAATGGTTGGGGGGCTTTGTGATTGGAGTTCGTGGAGTGATCTCCAGAGGAGATGAGGTCAGTGACAGTTTGAGAAACAGTGGCTTGATCTTCAGTAGTGGGACCATGAACCTGGATGAGGAGGTGTCAGAGAGTTTGTCTTTTAGTTTCTGCAGAATTGAAATTGTTTTGCCAAACAATAACAGGCTTAATGACAATGTTAAGGTTGGACTTGAGAGAATGGAATGTTGCAAGTTCAGTGGGAGATAGGATACAGTGAATAAGCGAAGCAGAAAAATTGAGTTGGTTGATTTTATGACAGCAGCTCCTAATGAAAAGATTTAAAGAGGCCAAGAGGACAGAGGGAGGGGTCTAGGTAGAACGGGAATTCTGAAGTCAGGAGGAAAGGGGCAGCTGTGCGGGCAGAAAGCACTGGACCAAGGGCGGAAGCAAAGCTCAAGCATGAAATTCATTGAGGTGGAGGCGAGAGGGGTTAAAGCTGAGGCCTTTGATGAGGACTGATAGTTTGGAGTCAGAGAGGGGCTTGTCAGGGGAAACAGTGAAAAAAGTGAGATTGGAAGGAGAAATGTGGCCAGAAGAAAGTAAAGGGGAGGCAGAGTCTGAGAGTTGTTAAAGCTTGACACCTGAAAGGAAGAAAAACATACTTTTAGCTGAAGTGGCGCATGAAGCAAAGGACGAAATGAAAATCCACACCAGGACAGCTTTGAAACAGAGAGGATTGGTGCTGCTGAAGAGAGATGTCAAGAGGGTGCATGAGGTGGTGCATGATGTTGAGCTTAGATCTCAGGCTGCGGCAAATGTAGTGGTTTGAGGAATGCTGAACACCTTGAAGATGTCTGTAATCATGGGTGGATCCAAAACAGGAAGGATGGAATTTCAGTCGGAACCCACATGGGATAAGTCAGAGCCAGAGACACTGCTGAGGAAAGGGGTGTGGCTGTGAAAGGGATTTTGGTTGACACCTGATCAAACAGGAGAGGGGAAACAGGCAGAAGTGAAAGTAAACAAGGTAAAAGAGACCTCTATGAGGTGTTGTTAAATTTGGTTTCTGGGATGGAGACATTCCTGAATCCTGAGGACACTAAGTGCAGGTCAGTAACTTGAAAAAATTCTCCTGGCCAATATGAATGATTTCATTTGCTCAGCAACTTCGCCAAATGGAAGTCTGCCATGGTTTGTGCTGTTGGTGATTCATACAATGTAAGTAAAGAGTTTTGGTTTCCCTCAATAGAAGATTTAGCACTTATTCAAATTACTGTAAGTCAACTTCAGACAAATAAAATCCAAATATGCTATTGATGTCAGAACGTGTCTATATTGCACCATAGCACATCACCTTTAGCACATAGCCAGTAAGAGCTGCCATGATTACTGGGCCATGCAGAGTCTTAAGGATAAATGGTTGTCCTTAAAGGGAAAGCTACATTATGTTAAATACTCATTTCTACCACATCTGTAAGTATCAGTTTTGTTATAATGCCTTAAATTACAGTCTTCTGGTGCTAGCTCACACTATTGGATTCTTTTCCACAGCCTGCACTGCCTGTCTCCTTTCTGCTGTTTCCTGTTAGTCATCAGATACATCAATTACTGTACTTGAGAACTCATACCTATTCCAGCACCTGTAATCTAGTACCTATACTCCACCATTCATAGGACTTAGGAGCAGGAGTAGGCCATTTGGTCCTTCGAGCCTGCTCCACCATTCAGTAAGAGGATGGTCTGATTGTGGTCTCAACTCCACTTCCCCAATAACCCTTGACTCCCTTATCTAACTAAATCTATCCAAATCTGCCTCAAATAAATTCAATGACACAGCCTCCACTGCTTCCTGGGGAAGAGAATTTCACAGACTAATGACCCTGTTATTTGTTCACCGATGCATAAAATGACGCGGGAAGACAGCAGGTGAAACTCCCGACGTCACCCCACCTCATTTCAATTTTCAGGTCGGCAGGGGTGCAGCCGAATCAGCTGCGTGCCCAACGACTTGTCAACAGCCTATTGACGCCATTTAAAAAGTAATTGAGATAATTAATGGACCTGTCTGTCCAACCTTAAGGTTGGCAGGCAGGCCGGGAGCCCTGGCGGGCATTGCAAAAAGCATGAAACCTCATCCACGGGCGGGATGAGGTCTCATGAGGGTTTTTAAAAATGTAATAAATGTATGCTTTAAAGTGATGGACATGTCCCAACTCATGTGACTTAGCCTCAGGGAGATGAATGCGCTGTTTTATGTGCATGCATGAGAGACCGTACTCCTGGCTGAGGGATTCCACCACACCCCCAGCCCCTCCGCCCCCCTGCCTGCACAGGGAGCGCATAGTGCTTCCTGGTGAACATCACGCTGGGCGGGCCTTAATTGGCCGGTCCACATTAAATGGCAGCACGCTCAATCAGAGGCATGCCCGCCCATGCCCGCTCTTGCACTCCCGCCTTGACAGAGGGAAAATTCTTCCCTTGGTGTCATCGGTAAATGTCTATGAAGTGTAAAAGAAAAATGTTTTTGTCCTTATCCCACACCTTCAGTCCATTGCGACAATTTCATTAAAGTCTCTTGTTAATGGGAGACTCAATATGGGCCGTGATGATGCCTTCTTCTATATTTTTTTTTACATAATTTCTCACTGATCTCTTCTCTAAGTTTAGTATATCCCCCCCGCATCCTTTAGTAAAATTTTTGACCTATGACAGGACAAATGGGCAAACTGCTGTTGTAGTTTTAAAACAATTTGCCTTTTTTCCTTTAAACTCCTACGCCCTGATAGCATCACCACTACTTTAACACTGTGATTAGAAATGTTCCTGTTAAGGTTGTACAATAATGTCCCAATTGTGTAAACTGTAAATCTACAGATTTCCCCAAAACAATTGCTTTATTGTGTTCCATATTTAATTTCATTTGAGCCTTTTTCAAAGGCAGATTACTCAACAGTAAGGATATTTCACTGGATCCCACATCTATACTGATAAAATGGTTTACCCAACTATTTTACATGGAATTGCCACTCACTTTAGTGAATTCAATGTGTTATCATCCCCAAACCTGAAGTAAGCAGAACTTTCATATACCTTAATCTTACTTTGGTCTCTACTATTTAGTGAATCCAGGTAGCACTTTAACCAATTCACTCCACATACTGTGGGTGTACACTCAACTGTCTAATACAGCACAATTGAATGAGTGCACCACTAGAAGACCCACTTCAGGACTAAAGACTCTGGTGATCAGTACAATTCCTTGTGACTGGTCAGTATCCTCATCCTCCCCTTCTGGTCCTTTATCACCATGGGGAGAATTTTCTCCCCGTCGGGCGGGCGGGCTGGTCAGGAGGGTGTGTGTTCGGTTGCAGAGCTCTTCACCATCCGCAATTGGCTCCGTGCCGCCATTTTACGTGGGCGAGCCGATTAAAGCCCGCCTAGCATGGCGCACACCCGGAAGCGCTCAGCGCTACCTGTGCAGGTGGGGGGAGGAGGGACATTTGGGGCCTGCGCTGTTTCGCTCATGCGTACGCAAGAACGCAGAAATCTCCCTGAGGCACCTCCATGCCTCAGGGAGATTAAGTTCAGTGCAAAAAATGGTTAAAAGAATAATATTCAGACATGTCCCCTGTCACGAGAGCTGGGACATGTTTATGAATTTTAATAAAATTTTTAAATTAATTTATAAACACTCCATGAAACCTCATCCCGCCCGAGGTTGAGGTTTCATGAGAAATGCGGAGGCCGCTTGGGCTCTTCACCTGCCCATCAACCTTAAGGTTGGACAGGCAGCTTTCTCAGTAGGGTTAATTGTATAATTAATGATCTTAACAGGTCTCTGACAGTTCAGTGGGTTTGCAACCGGCTCCGGCGTGTGCCTGCTGAGCGGAAGATCAGAATGATGCGCAGTGATGACGGGATGCACGCCCGATGTCACCACGCGTCACTTTACTCTGCACACCGAGAAGACTCTGGCCCATGTGTCATTTCAAAAACTCTGTAACTCCATTTCGGACAATTCATAATGATATTTCAAGTCACATTCGAAGCACCTGTTTAACATTCCTCGATTATTCTGGGGTTCATTCTCCTGCCATAGTTACCCAGTTCCTGTCGTCTGTTAGAGCTACCAAAAGGGCCTCTATCCTCATTTCTTTTGTTTGTGGTTCTTCTTTCATATTGACACTTGCATCCCATATCTAAACCGTTATGAAATGCTGCCAGCATCGAATCCCCAATCTTTTGCACTACTGCTAAATGTCCTATTGGTGCCATGAAAGTGGCTGAAAATGAATGCTTCTCCAGAAATATTTTTAAAGCTCAGGCATCTGCTCCAAAAGTGGATCTCTTTCTGAGAATCTAACTCCAGTCAAGAGCAGGGGCCTATCCATGTTCAATGTTTTAGCAAAATCCAATAATTTGAAAGCAAGCGCTGAATTAGGGTTCTCCAGGTAGAATTCTGCAATCTTGTATATAATCTGTTAAATTCCATGATATACTCTTCTGTGGCATAACCATTTAACCTTCTAAATCTAACAAAGCCTGACAATGCCTCATATGCATCTTTCTTATAAATTTTGTCTATAAATTTTAAGAGTTTATCTAAACCTTCCTGTGTCCAATTAATGATCCTCTAGCTCCAAAAATACTTTTCACCTGATCCTGTTTCTGGTGGGAAGCAAAAGTGCCAAGGCCTTACCTTGCTTCTTCTTTGGTCAGGATGTAACCTGTGTCCGCATATCCATTCATTCTCCCATTGGTCATAATGTTCAACTTCACAGAACGACAGTGTAAAATCATACTCTGATATTTTATCCTTGGTTTCAGCCATTCTCCTCCAAAGTAACTCCAATTACAATCTTCAGTCTGAAAATAAGTCTTAGTTTCCAATCTTCATCTTTCGGCCAGCCAATATCTGCCACCAATCTTAGTAGAATCCAAGCCAGTTGGTGAAATCAAAACCAAGACACAGAACTCTTTACTGAGAGAGTTTATTGACTTTATTCCCAGCTGTCCCCTATTTATTATGTGCTCAAAGTACTTAATTAAATAATGCCCTTCACTTGTATAACAATATAATTAACATGCCATTAACTATCTTCAAGTAAATTTTGGAAGTTTTCTATGTCTTCTACAGTGAAGACATACACAAAGTACCTGTTCAATGCCTCTGCCATTTCCTTGTGTTCCATTATCAATTCCCCCAGACTCATTGTCTAAAGGACAAGACTAGCTTTTGTTACTCTTTTCCTATGTAAAAATTTGTGGAAATTCATATTATCTTTTTTTATATATTACTGCCAGCTACTTCTCATACTTTCTCAGACTTCCTCCCTTTATTTTTTATTCATTCTTTGCTGGTTCTTAAAATCTGACCAATCTTCTGACCTACCACTAATCTTTGCAGATTTGTACAATGTTTCTTTCAATTTGATATTATTCTTAATTTTCTTATTTAGCTATGGATGATGCATTCTTCTAAAAGAATCTTTCTCTCTCACTGGGAGAAATCTTTGCTGAGAGTTATTAAATTTCTCCTTAAAAGTCTGACACAACATCTCTAGACACCTACCTTTTAACCTAGTTTCCCAGTTCATTTTAGCTAGATCTGTCTTCATAGCCTTATAATGACCTTTATTCAGGTTTAATCTTTAGACCCACACTTCTCAAGGTAAAATTCTATCATGTTATGATCACTGTCACCTAGAGGCTCCTTCACCGTGAGGTTATTAATTCATCCTGTCTCATTACTCATTCCCTGATCTAGAATAGCCTCCTCCATAGTTGGCTCTAGAATGCACTGCTCTAAGTAATTGTCCCAAATACACTTTATGAACTCATTTTCCAGGCTACCTTTGCCAATCTGAATATCCCTAATTACATGTAGATTAAAATCACCCATGATTATTGTGGTAACTTTCTTACAAATCTCATATATTTCTTCCTGTATTCTCTGTCCTACCACGTAGCCACTGTTAGGGGCCTATAGCTATTCCGACAAGTGACCTCATACCTTTCCTATTTCTTATCTCTACCCAAACTGATTCTACATCTTGCTCTTTAGAGCTAAGGTCATCTTTCTTTACTGTACTAATGACGCCCTTAAGTAACAGAGCTACTCCATCATATTTTCCTAGCTTCCTATCTTTTTGAAATGTCAAATACCGTACAATATTCAGGTCCCAGCCTTGGTCGCCCAGCTACCGTGTCTCTATAATGGCTACCAGGTCATACATACTATTCTGGCTTCAATATTCTAGTATCTGTAGCTGTATCAGCACCTATGTTTTAATAATGACTACAATTCTAAAGTAAAGTGCTTTGGGATTTCCTGAAGTCAAGAAAGATGCTGTGTTAATGAAAGCCTGTCGGTCTGTCTGTCTTTCTTTTTTTCTTTATGCTCTGGTACCCATATCATTATCGACAATAACAACTTGCATTTCTATAGCACCTTTAACATAGTAAAAGGTACCAAAGCATTTCATAGGAGTGATTATTAAACAAAATTTGACAACAGGCCACCAAAGGAGATTTCAGGACAGATGACAAAAAGCTTGGTCAAAGAGGTAGGTTTTAAGGTGCATCTTAAAGGAAGAAACAAAGGTAAAGAGTCAGAGAGGGCTAGGGAGGAATTTCCAGAGCTGAGGACCTAGACAGCTAAAGGCATGACTGCCAATGGTACAGCAAAGAAATTTGGGGATGCACAAGAGGTCAGAATTGAAAAAGTGTAGTGATCTCAGAGATTTGTAGGACTGGAGTTAATTATAGAGATAAGGAGGATTGAGGCTTCAAAGGGACTGGAAAACAAGGGTGAGAATTTTAAAATTGAGGTGTTGGCAGACTGGAACCAATGCAGGTCAGTGAACACAGGGATAAAGGGTGAACAGGACTTGCTGTGTTAGGATATGGGAAGCAGAGTTTTAGATGTGCTCACGTTTACAGAAAGTGCAACACGTACAGTTGTAACTGTGCTTTAACCACATCTATTCCAGCACCTGTACTGCTATGACCATGGTTGTATCAGCATCTGTGCTCCACTACCCGTACCTTAGTTTGTACTGAGTTAGCAAGGCATCAAGGGAGCAACAATTGCCCTGTTTACTTACATGAAATAGTGATGACAAACAGTTGTGTTTTTCAGAGTTAAAACCTACATTAGGCTATATCTGCAGCTTATACGTTCCTTCAAGTGAATCCAGGTGATGTTTGGATGGTGTTTTAATTTATACTGTGGCAACTACCTGCAAAATGGTATCAATGCAGCGAAAGCTTTCGTAACAATTCTGCAAGCGTGCAAAGAGTTGATATGGCAGAAATCTTACATTTCAGTGCACAGGCTAGCTGTGGCTTGGGGATTTGAGTACAGCCTGCAAGTCAGGAGATGCTGATCTTGTATTAGACAGGCTTAGCAGGTAGAAATCATGTTAATTCATACCTGGATCTGAGGTTAAAAAAAAAAATCAAAGTGTTTGGGGGGAGGGACATTTTTCTTGTGTAAATTGTGTAAAATCAAAGGAAAATTCTCATAATTCTTTGGGGTTTATAATTCTTTGCGGGTATATAATAGTAAATAAAGCTTGTTTAATTAAACAGGAAAAAAATCATTTGTACAAAGTGCTAATGCCATTGAACTTTATCTTGTAAGACACAGCTCCCGAAATGAATCAGTTCAATAGGGATTTAAACTACCATGTGAAATTGCAAAAGGTGAAAGAGTTTTTGATTTTAATTCTGGTAACTATAGTTTACCCGTTATTCTATCAGAGGTTGGAGGTACAAAGGTGAGGCAAAGGACTTCATCTAGGGGTACAGGGTTGGGGGCGAGTGGGGGTGTGTGTGGTGTGTGGAAGAACAGGTAGATGGATTTTGGGAGGGGTGAAATTCCTAAGGCCCCATCAGGTAAGCTCTGTCAGGTACCTAATTGTCTTGTTGTATTGTAACAAGGCCTGGTGCAAAATTTACTTCAGACCTTGTGCCTTTCCATTCTCTGTGTGCCATCAGAATTATAGCCAGTTTAGGGCCTTAAGGAATTGCCCCACAGTAAGCAATTAAACAACAGCTCAGAACAACTGAGACTGTCACCAATAGCAACAAGATGCTGCTGGGGATTGAAACTCTCCTCAATCGTTCCAAAGTCTTATCAATTTTTGAAGTTTTAAGCAGCCTAATCACAGAATCATACAGTGCTTAAGGAGACAATTTGACTCCTCATATTGAAGTAATTATCCTACTAGTTCCCCACTCCTGCTCCTTCCCCACAGCCATGCAACATTTTCCTTTTCTAGTATTTATCCAATTCCCTTTTGTACCTGCTTTCATCTCATAGGTAACACAATCATTGTGTAAAAAAAAATGCCGAGAAGTGTGAAGTGATATATTTTGGTAGGAAGAATGAGAAAAGGGAATATAAAGTAAAGAATACAACCCTAAAGGGGTTGCAGGAGCAGAGAGACCTGGAGCTCAATGTGCACGAAATGTTGGGGGTGGCAGGGTAGGTTGAGAAAGCGGTTAATAAGGCACATGGGATCCTGGGCTTTACAAATGGAGGCATGAAGTACAAAAGCAAGAAAGTTTTGGTGAAATGAAAACAGAACTTAGGTCTGGCAGCATCTGAGCAGAGAGAAACAGAGTTAACGCCTTGAATCCAATGTGACTCTTCTTCTGAAGAAGAGTTCCAAAATAAACTCACATTGGACGCAAAAGGTTATCTCTGTTTCTCTCTCCACAGATGCTGCCAGATCTGCTGAGTTTCTCCAGAACTTGTCTTTATTTCAGATTTCCATCATCCACTGTATTTTGCTTTTATTTTGGTGAAGTTATGGTGAACCTTTATAAAACACTGGTTCAGCCTCAAGTGGAGTATTGTGTCCAATTCTGGGCACCACACTTAAGGAAGGATGTGAAGGCATTGGAGAGGGTGCAGAAAAGGTTTTCAAGAATTGTTTCGGGGATGAGAGACTTCAGTTACGTGAATAGCTTGGCAAATCTGGGGCTGTTCTGTAGAAAAGAGAAGGTTGATTTGATAGAGCTGTTCAAAATCATAAGGGATCTAGACAACATAGATAAGGAGAAACTGTTCACATTAGTGGAATGGTAAAGAGCCAGAGGACACCGATATAAGGTAATTATAAAGAAAAGAAATGAGGGGAAAAGCTTTTGCACAGCGAGTGGTTAAGATCTAGAATGCACTGTCTGAGAGTGTGTTGGAGGCAGGTTGAATCCTAGCTTTCAAGAGGGAATTCGATTATTAACTGAGACGAAAAAAATTGCTGGGCTATGGTGAAGGGGACTAGCTGAGTAGCTCTTGCAGTGCCAGCATGGACTCGAAAGGCCAAATTGCCTCTTTCTGTGCTATAACCATTCTATGATCCCATGATCTATAAAACCCCCATCCCTCTCAGAACCTGGGATAAAGATATTGCAACTACCTGTAGCTATTTGGACCAAGATCACTGCTTGTCATATGTGAACCCAGTGGGCAAGAGTTTGATGGGCTGGTGGCGTAGTGGTATTGTCATTGGACTAGTAATCCAGAGACCCAGGGTAATTCTCTGGGGACCCAGGTTTGAGTCCCACCATGGCAGATGGTGAAATTTGGATTCAATCAAAATCTGGAATTATAAGTCTAATGGTGATCATGAAACCATTGTCATAAAAACCCACCTGGTTCACGAATGTCTTTTGGGGAAGGAAATCAGCCATCCTTGCCTGGTCTCCATGTGACTCCAGACCCACAGCAACGTGTTTGACTCTCAACCACCCTCTGAAATGGCCTAGCAAGCCACTCAGTTGTATCAATCCATTGAAAAGCCTAAAAGGAACGACACCAGATGGACCACCCAAAATCAACCTAGGCATCAGAAATGACAATAGTAAACTCAGCCCTGTTGACCCTGTAAAATCCTGCTAATTTACATCTGGGAGCTAGTGGCAAAATTGGGAGAGCTGTCTCACAGTCACACTCACAGAAACACATCTTACAGACAATGTCCAGACACCACCATCACCAGTCCTAAGTATGTCCTGTCCCACAGGCAGTACAGACCCAGCAGAGTTGACGATACAGTTGGGAGGGACTTCCCCTGGGAGTCCTCAACATTGACTCCGGACCCCATGAAGTCTCATGGCATCAGGTCATGCATGGGAAAGGAAGCATCCTGCTAATTACCATGTACTGCCAACCTCACTGATGAATCAGTACTCCTCCATGTTGAACACCACTTGGAGGAAGTACTAAGCATCGCAAAGGCACAGAATGTACCCTGGATAGGGGGCTTCAATGCCTATCACCAAATGGCTTGATAGCATCATTATTGATAGAGTTGGCCAAGTCCTAAGGACCTTGCTGCTAGACTTAGTCTGAAGCAGGTGGTGAGATAACCAACAAGAGGGAAAAACGGACTTGGCCTCATTCTCACCAACCTGCCTGCCGCAGATACATCTGTCCATGACAGTATCAGTAGGAGTGACCACCGCACAGTCCTTGTGGAGACTAAGCCCCATCTTCGCATTGAAGGTACCCTCCGTCATGTTGTGTGGCACTACCACCATGCTAAAGGGGATAGATTTTGAACAGATCTAACAACTCAAGACTGGGCAACCATGAGGTGCTGTGGTCATCAACAGCAGCAGAATTGTACTCAACCACAATCAGTAAGCTCATGGCCCAGCATATTCCCGACTCTACCATTAGCACCAAGCCAGGGAATCAACCCTGGTTCAATGAAGAGTGCAGGAGGGCATGCCAGGAGCAACACCAGGCGTACCTAAAGATGAGGTGTCAACCTGGTAAACTGCAACACAGGACTACTTGCATGCCGAACAACAAAAGCAGCAAGTGACAGACAGGGCTAAGTGATTCCACAACCAAGGATCAGATCTAAGCTCTGCAGTCTTGCAACATTCAATCATGAATGGTGGGGGACAATAAAACAGCTCACAGGCGGAGGACACTCCACAAATATCCTCATCATCAATGATTGGGGAGTTCAGCACATCAGTGCAAAAGATAAGCATTCGCAACAATCTTCAGCCAGAAATGCTGAGTGGATGATCCATCTCGGCCTCCTCCAGAGGTCCCCAGCATCACAGATGCCAGTCTTCAGCCAATTCAATTCACTCCACATGATACCAACAGCTGAAGGCACTGGATTCTACAAAGGCTATGGGCCCTGTCAACATTCCAGCAATAATACTGAAGACTTGTGTTCCAGAACTTGCTGTGCCCCTAGCCAGGCTGTTCCAGTACAGCTACAACACTGACATCTATCCAGCAATGTGGAAAATTATCCAGGTATGTTCTGTGCACAAAAAGCAGGACAAACTATCCTGGCCAATCCACATCAGTCTAGTCTCCAAGATCAGTAAAGTAATGGGAGGGGTCATCAACAGTGCTATCAAGCGGCACTTGCCACTCAGCTCCTGACCTCATTACAGCCTTGGTTCAAACATGGACAAAGGTGCTGAATTCCAGAGATGAGGTGAGAGTGACTACCCTTATCAGCATTTGACTGATTGTGGCATCAAGGTGCCCTAGCAAAACTGGAGTCAATGTGCATCAGGAGGAAAACTCTCTGCTGGTTGGAGTCATATCTAGCACAAAGGAAGATGATTGTGGTTATTGGAGATCAATCATCTCAGCTCCAGGACAGGACAACTCTGTAAAAGTTCCTCAGGTAGTGTCCTAGAACCAACCATCTTCAGCTCCCACATCTATGACCTTTCTTCCATCGTAAGGTCAGAAATTGGGTCATTCGCTGATGATTGCACAATATTCAGCACCATTCACGACTCCTCAGATACTGAAGCAGTCCATGTCCATATGTAGCAACATCTGGACAATATCCAGACCTGGGCTGACAAGTGGCAAGTAACATTCACGCCACACAATTGCCAGGCAATGATCATCTCCAACAAGAGATAATCTGACCATTGCCCCTTGACATTCAATGGCATTACCATTATTGAATACTCCACTATCAACAACCTGGGAGTTACCATTGACCAGAAACTGAACTGGGCTAGCTATTTAAATACTGTGGCTACAAGAGCAGGTCCGAGGCTAGGAATCAAGCGAGTAACTCATCTCCTGATTCCCCAAAGCCTGTCCACCATCTACAAGGCACAAGTCAGGAGTGTGATAGAATACTCTCCACTTGCCTGGATGAGTGCAACTCCCACAACACTCAAGAAGCTTGACACAATCCAGGACAAAGCCACCTGATTGGCACCTCATCCACGACCACTCACTCCCTCCACCACCGATGCACAGTGGCAGCAGTGTGCACAATCTACAAGATACACTGCGAGAACTCACCAAGTCTCCTTAGATAGTACCTTCCAAACTCACAACCACTACCATCTAGAAGGACAAGGGCAGCAGACACATGGGAACACCACCACCTGGAAGATCCCCTCTAAGTCACTCACCATCCTGACTTGAAAATATACCACAGTTCCTTCACTGTCCCTGGGTCAAAATCCTGGAACTCCCTCCCCAACAGCATTGTGGGTGTACCTACACCACACAGACTGCAGTGGTTTAAGAAGGTAGCTCAACACCACCTTCAAAAGGGCAATTAGGGATTGCCAATAAATGCTGGCCCAGCCAGCGACGCCCACATCCCATGAATAAGTATTAAAAAAATCTTTCCCTCAATCAATGCTCACACATGCAGACTTCCTGGGTGGGATTCTATGATCAGGAGTACCAGATGTCCTCATTTGGAGCCCAGGGACACTGAGGCTAACTTTAGCATCCCTGTCTGATCAGGGTTAGTCAGAATGGCTTTGTCAGAGGGAGGTCATGCCTAACAAATTTGATTGCATTTTTTGAGGAGGTGACCAGGTGTAGATGAGGGTAGTGCAGTTGATGTAGTTTATATGGATTTCAGCAAAGCCTTTGACAAGGTCCCACATAGGAGACTTATAAAGAAGGCAAATGCACATGGGATACAGGGTAATTTGATAAGGTGAATTCAAAATTGGCTTAGTTGTAGGAGGCAGAGGATGATGACAGACAGATGCTTTAGAGACTGGAAGCCAATGTCCAGTGGCGTACCACAGGGACCTATGCTCGGTCCCCTATTATTTGTCATTTATATAAACGACATACATGACTATGTGGGGGGTAGGATTGGTAAATTTGTGGATGACACAAAGATTGGCCGGGTGGTTAACAGTGAGGTTGAGTGTCTTGGGCTACAGGAAGATATAGACGGGATGGTCAAATGGGCAGATAAGTGGCAGATGGAATTTAACCCTGAAAAGTGTGAGGTGACACACTTTGGAAGGAGTAATTTGACAAGGAAGTATTCAATGAACGGCATGACACTAGGAAGTTCTGAGGAACATAGGGACCTTGACGTGTGTGTGTCCATAAATCTCTGAAGGCAGAGGGGTATGTTAGTAGGGTAGTGAAAAAGGCATATGGGACATTTGCCTTTATCATTTGAGGCATAGATTACAAAAGTAGGGAGGTCATGTTGGAGTTGTATAGAACCTTGGTGAGGCCACAGCTGGAGTACTGTGTGCAGTTCTGGTCGCCACATTATAGGAAGGATGTGATTGCACTGGAGGGGTGCAGAGGAAATTCACCAGGATGTTGCCTGGGATGAAACATTTAAGTTATGAAGAAAGGTTGGATAGACTTGGGTTGTTTTTGTTGGAGCAGACAGGGCTGAGGGCCGACCTGATCAAGGTGTAAGATTATGAGGGGCATGGACAGGGTGGATAGGGAGCAGCTGTTCCCCTTAGTTGAAGGGTCAGTCACAAGGGGACATAAGTTTAAGGTGAGGGGCACGAGGTTTAGGGGGTGTGAGGAAAAACTTTTTTACCCAGAGGGTGGTGACAGTCTGGAATGCGCTGCCTGGGAGGGTGGTGGAGGCGGGTTGCCTCACATCCTTTAAAAAGTACCTGGATGAGCACTTGGCATGTCATAACATTCAAGGCTACCAGCCAAGTGCTGGCAAATGGGATTAGGTAGGTAGGTCAGGTGTTTCTCACAAGTCGGTGCAGACTCGATGGGCTGAAGGGCCTCTTCTGTACTGTCATTCTGTGATTCTGTCCAGGTGAGGTCAGCTACCTCAGAATTTGAGGTCGTCCCAGTTTGTATATCTTAATGCATATTACAAGTAGGGGCTTATTCATTTTTTTAAACTTGTTTTATTAGAGGAGGTTGTTGTGAGCACAGCTTTGTGCTGGTGCTTCCTATTTCTGTAGAAAACAGCCATTGACAGATTGCAATCCGACTGGACCAGAGCAAGAAGCAGCTTTTTCCAATGAAAGTGCTCAGTCAATGGAAGTGCGTGCAGGGATGTGCAATAGGACATTTTTCAGTAGTTTGTCATTTCTTTATAAGCAACCTGGGCTATATGCTAAACTCTGCCCTGCCACTTCATTGGCACAATGCACATGTTTTCTATTTTATAGTTTTGAAAAACAGACTGTAAAATTTGCTTGTGTACTTCAGCAGCTTTACACCTGTTGATTAAAGCAGGTTACTGGAAGAAATATGTTCAGTGTAAACTATCACAGTGTTGCAGCCCACTTTAATATTGCATATAATGGTTAACGTATAACAGAGATGTCAGCTATCTCAAAGTGTTTAAATGGTAACCTTTTATAAGACCAATCCTTGTTACATGTGTTCAGCGTGTTCTTTCTCAAATGATCATTTCATTACAGTCCAATACATCCTTGGATTCGACAACACCTTTCCAATTTTTTTGCCTCTCTTTCCATCACCACTCAAACATAATTATCAGATGTGAGGCTAACACACACTTATGCTTTGAAGCATAAACACTTAAAGGGGCAAGACTCAACAATTTCTGGCTACTCCTTGTGATACAAACAGACTGGACCAGATTCCAGTATCTCCTGGCCCTGAGAAATGTAGGGCAGAATTTTCCCGTTGGTGTGCGGGGGCCGGGTCCTGCACATCAGCGTGTAAAATGACACGCGGTGAGGCCGGGCAAGCATCCCGACGTCACCGCACACCATCATGATATTTCATTGGGTGGGCACGCAATGATGTCTGCTGCACACCTGCCAGTAATTAACAGGTCACTTAAGGCCCTTGACTCACTAATCAACGCCGATTTTTCGGTGCCCTTGCAATTTTCAGGTTGGCACACTGGTGCAACGGACAGGCAGGTAGGACACATTTGTATTAAACTCATCCACGGGTGGGATAAGAGGGCTCACTGGGGTCATGAGTGTGCTCTGTCAAGTATTGATTTTCAAAGTTTTTGAAACTTGCCGGTGTGATCTGCAATACTTTAAAATGCATACCAGCTGCTTTGTCTGGACTCGTAACCCTCAGGTCAGCACCCTGCAGTGAAGAATCTTTTTTGGGTCTGCAGGTTTCTGGAAGCCTTCCCTTACCCTGGGAATGGGAGCTGAACTCTCCACTGGAGGCACCTCCTCTGAGGAGGAAGGGAGGGCTAGAAGGGGGAGGAGGCCAAGAGTGCACATTCAGCCTCCAGGGGAGCCACCTTAGGGAAGTCAGGCGCAGGCACAAGGGGTGAAGGACCCAGAGGTAAACCAAGGCAGAAGGGGCCACAGAAGACGCCCTATCCTACTGCCAGGGTGTACAGGTGGCAAAGCAGCTACCTCAATATGTCTGAGCTGCAGGGCTGAAGGAGGCTCTGTGTCTCTCAAGGGAGACAGTCAACTATATCTGTCAGGTGATTGGCACTGAGGTCTCCGCTAACTGTATGGGTGGACACCCCGTGCCAGAGGCTCTGAAGATCACAGCTGCCCTCAACTTCTATGCTCTTTCCAGGGCTCGGTGGGTGATCTTTGTGGTGTCTCCCAATCAGCTGTCCACACATGTGTCAAGCAGGTCACAGATGCTCTGTTCAGGCATGCATTGACTTTCATCCACTACCGCTGGGACCAGGCCAGCCAGACACAGTGAGCCAAAGGCTTTGCAGCCATTGTTGGCTTCCCCCGTGTCCAGGGTGCAATAGACTGTACACATGTGGCCATCAAGGTGCCAGCAGGTGAGCCCGGTGCCTTTGTCAACAGGAAGGGCTTCCACTCCATGAATGTGCAGATAGTGTGTGACCACAGGATGCAGATTCTACAAGTCTGTGCAAGGTACCCAGGCAGCTCCTGCAACACCTACATCCTCAGACACTCATAGGTGCCGGGGCTCTTCAGTGCTCCAGCCCGGCTGGATGGATGGCTGGTGGGTGACAAGGGCTATCCCCTCAGAAGGTGGCTCATGACGCCTCTCCGCCATCCAAAGACAGAAGCTGAGCAGTGGTACAATAGGAGCCGGGACACCACAAGGGCTGTGGTGGAGAGAACCATCTGTCTTCTCAAGATGCGCTTCTGATGCCTGGACCGCTCAGGGGGCGCACTCCAGTACCCCCCAGATTGTGTCTCGGTGATAGTGGTTAAATGCTGCGTTCTCCACAACCTTGCGCTGGAAAGCGGGGACACTGTGGATGATGAAGACGTAGACGCAGTGGCTGCGGCTGCGCACGATGAGTCCAGCAGTGTCCGAGGATGAGCATGGACAGGGAAATGCTGAGGGGGTAGACACTGACCCGGGCATACTCCAGGGAGGCAGGGACACCCAGGATGCTTTAATACCATGAACCTTCAGCTAGTACAGCACAGATGGACCTGCAGGACAAGCCTGGACTGTAGGTTCCATACTCGATACCTATGTGCCAAATCATACAGGTTAGGAACAGTAACTAAGGACCTTGTTAATAAAGCTGACTGTCCCATAAAGCACTCCTAACATTTTTGGAAACCAAACACACGCAGAAGAAAAGAGGCAGCCTCAGCCATGGCGACATATCTGAATTTAATATCACAGGTAAAGAAACTTAATGAACCAAAAAGACAAGGATGTTCCAGTTCAAAGCAAATCATCAAGCCCTCATCTCGGGCCAACACAAAAGCATCAGCGATAAACCCATGGTGTGCCTAAGGTGCCTTATGTTTACCTTTCCTGGTGCTATGTCTTGGTGCTGCCCCATTGCTCGGAGTGGCATCTGAGACATCCTGCTGATTCTGCTGTCCTATTGGCCTCGATGACCTTGGTGGTCGTCCTCTGGCCTGTGGAGTCTGTGCTGGCCCCGCCTGGGAGGGAGCTGCCAGTTCCATAGCTGCCATCTCCCCAGTTGTCACAGCCTCACCAGATGCTATGGTCACTGGGAGAGGGGCAGAGGAGCTGCTGCCTTCACCCGGAGCATCCTGAGAGGTGCCCGCAGAGAAGACAGGCAGCTGCTGCGCCAACGGGAGGTCGCTTCGGACCTCCCTGCTCACCGTGGATGGATGGGCACCGAACTGGGAAACTTGATGCCCACATCATGTCCCACACTGGCACTGACCAGCTGAGGCCAATGCCAACATGAGGGCTTACTGGTCCGAGCACATCCCCAGGAAGCCCTGATAGGTGTCCTGGAGGAACCTCTCCACGAAAGTCACCAATGTCTCCACAGAGGACGCATGGCGCTCAGACATGAGGCTCATTGCTTCAGCGATAGTCCACGTAGACTCCTTCACCACGGACACCAAGCCAAGCATAGCCTCATGTATCTCCCCATAATGCTCCCGCACATTCAGCCACATTTCCTGCAGCTGCTGCATTGCCGACGACTCCAGAGGCACATCATCAGGCATCGACTGAGCATGTGCCTGGTTCCCTGCAGTCCTCCAACTGCTGGCGCCATGGGCACACTCTGTCTCTGCCAGCTCCTCCAGCGACTGTGAAGTGCCCTCACCACTGTGCCCGGGACACTAGTCGACGTTCTAACTCCCACCGAGGTGTTAGTATCTGTGCTGGTGCCTACCTGGCAAAGATGGTTTGACGCTGGTGAGACTTCAGGCCTCTCAGGTGTGAGAGGGGGCCCTTGTTGCTCCTCCTCCCGATCCTGCTCTGCTGATGCTGAAAGGAAGAATGGGGATATTGGATCAATTAACGTGGAGGCAATGGCAAAGTGAATCCCTGTCCCATGGATCATTATGCACTCATCCTTCCATAAGCAATGGTCAAGTCATGTTGCGAAATTAAATCACTTAACATTCAGCACCGCCATGGCTGTTGGGAAAACAATGCTGACCTCACTGCTGGGCATGTATACCTGGCCGTGGCACCCCAGCCTCACTGACACCAGTGGACCTGGGTGCATGGCGCCTCTCCAAATCCAGGGCCTCCTGCTTGAACCGACTGAGAATGGCTAACTGTGCCTGGCCGCTGCCAGTCCTTGCACATTCTTCTCCTGAAAATGAGGGAAGAGCATTGATTAGTGAAAATTGCACATGGACTCACTTCGCACAGGACCCACCACAACCAGAGTGGGACTTATCAGGGCTCCAGTACCTCCTCACCCCGCTGCTGCCGAACACTCACACAAAGTTGCTGGACCTGCCCACCCACCCCGCCCCCCTCTTCCCCCCTTGGCCACATGCTGCCTACATCACATTAGACACCACACGGTATATCCTTCCGTAGCATGGAGGCGCAAGCACATGGAGCACAGAGCGCAGCAGATGGTTTGTTGCCATGCCACCTTGAAGCTTCCCTCCCAGCATCTCATCACCTTGACTTGGACATATCCTGGAACTCCAGCACTGCACCTAGGTGCAGCTCCTCCAGGTTGCCCCCAAAACAATCATGTGGGTCTCAGTGTGCCACAGGCAGTGGGTGCAGAAACCATCTCTTCACCACCCTCTCAGGCTGACATCAGCATGGGCAATATCTACTGGCCCACCCAGCAAAGGACACATGCCATCAATGATTCAATGCAGTCACTACACTCAGATTGGATTGGGGTTTGGGGGGGGGGGGTGCAGGAGAGGGGAAAGCCGACCTGCTGGGTTAAGTGACCAATGCCAACATGGCATTTCCCCTTCCAGAGCGCAACAAGTCGTTGAAACGCTTGTGACACTGGATCCAGGTGCACCGCACCACGTTGCGGGAGCTCACCACCTCCGCCACCTCCTCCCAGGCACATTTTGTCATGTGGGGAGGCCTCCTCCTTCTGTCCTGGGGAACCAGCACCTCCCGCCATGCTGCCACCTCCTCAAGGAGGGCAGCAAGGCAGTCATCGGAAAAACGAGGTGCACACTCCAAATGGACCTACCCCCCAGCTTTGCCTGCCCCGATGGCCCACCCTCCGGACTTGCATAACCTCCATTGCCCTTCTGCAGAGCTCTTCACCCAGTCATTGCAAGCAGCCTTTCCAAGGCTGCCAGGGCCGTTCTTTATACAGGCCACCGGGTCGGGTCACCAGTGGACCCGGCGGGCTGAGCGCGCCCACCGCTGCCTGCCCACTACTGCTATGCACGGGAGTCGGGAAGTGCAGTGGACGAGAAAATGGTGACGTGAACCCGATCGCGAGCGGCAGTGGGTCCCGTGCCCATCCCTGCTTGCCACCACCACCCTCCCCCCCCCACCCCCCCCCCTCCCCGGCTATCCAGAAAATTCTGCTCTTATGAATGCAAGAAATAAAAAATTCTCTTGTCCAAATGCATGAAAAAGGAACACAGGAATACATAGGAAAGGAAGGGACTACTATAGCCAAGAACATACAAACATATGAACTAAGAGCAGGAATAGGCCATTCTGCCCCTTGAGCCTGCTCTGCCATTTGATAAGATCATGTGATCTGTTTGTAGCCTCTGCTTTCCTGTCTACCCCCTATAGCCTTTGACTTCCTCATCAGTCAAGAATCTATCTAACTCAGCCTTAAAAATATTCAATGCCCCTGCCTCCACTGCTTTCTGGGGAAGAGGATTCCACAGACTAACAGCCCTCTGAGAGAAAAAAATTCTCCTCATCTCAGTTTTAATGGCCAGTAATTGAGTTCTGTCAGGAAAATGTTAGCAGATGTTAGCATTACTTGTGTTGTGCAATGTATCTACCAAGGCAGTGCTTAATTGAAGCTGACATTAAACGCAAAGAAAAATGATCCATTATCAAACCATTTACAGGTTTTACAGTCACTCAGTATACAATATTCACACAGTTGAAGAGAAAGAAATATTTGCATTATATAGCAGATTCACAACCTCAGGCTATCCTAAACTGCTTTCCAACTGATGAGGTACTTTTGAAATGTAGTTTCAGAAATCACTGTTTTAATGGAGCAACTGGGGCAGCCAATTTAGGCACAGCAAACTCCCACAAATGTGATAATGACCTGTTTTGGCGATATTTGTTGAAGGGTAAATCTCCACCTCTCCAATATTACCCATTCCCCATAAGTGTTTTATCCTCAGCAATTTTCCTGCAACAGCCGGAAGGTATAGGCTCAAAAGGTAGACAAACCTCAATATAGGGTTATCAACCTTCCAGCATTAAATTCAGGACCCCTTCCCCACTTCCCCCTCCTCCCAACCACCCCACCAACTCCAACCCCTCAGACACTGTGAGCAATCTGAAAATAAATATCAAGGGCAATGAAATATGTTTTATATTCATTATAAAAGTAGTGGAGATGGGGAAAAAGCTGTGTGTATGTGTGGGGTGGTAATTGGAGTTGGGATGTCATGTGATGTGACCTCCATGAATATGTCCAGAGTTGGCAACTCTGCCTCAGTGTCAAGAGGATTTTTGATCACAGCAATGCTGGATCTCATGCTTTGCTTCTCCATGTAACAATCAGAGCACTATTAATTTGTTTTGCATCAAGTTTGCCTCAGACAGCAGCTGACTTCATGTAGAAACTCATGGTATACTGGGTAGCTTAAAAAAAAGAAAGACTTGCAATTTTATTGTGCTGTTCACAACCTCAGGGCACCCCAAGGTGTTCCACAGCAATTATAATACTTTTCAAGCGTAGTGATTGTTGTAATATATGTAGCTCAGCAGGCAATTTGCATGCAGCAAGGTCTCACACACATCAATGTGATGATGACACATAATGTCGGTCAAATAAACATAGGACAGGACAACAGGGAGAATTCTGCTGCTCTTCTAGGCTCTAGTGGCACGGAGTGTTTTTACAATTTGGCTTCGCAGCACATCATTATTTTCCGCCTCTCATTAGGTCCCTCTTACACTCTTCACATCTGCACTTGACAGCCTGCATCAATCTTGCACTGTAATTTTCATTCATGTGCCACCTCAGGCTATCTCTTTGTTGGGAAATCCACATACAGTCGAGGATGAATGTTCTTTGTAACTTTACAGCTTGCCTCATTTCAGAGCAGCATTGAAGCAGATTCAATAATAACTTTCAAAAGGGAGATGGATAAGTACATGAAGTGGAAAAATTGGCGGGGCTATGGGGAAAGAGTAGGAGAATGGGAGGAATTAGATACATCTTTCCAAAAACTGGCAGAGGCAAGATGGGTTGAATTTTCCCCTTCCTTCCATCTCATGCTATGCTTTCATTGGTGCAGGCCAGGGAGAAGGCTGCCTCTGATACTCTTGACTGAGAAAAGCTGGTGGCACAAGAAGCCTAAGTTCTTTTTTAAATGAGGACATTGGAGCTTAAGTTGCAAAGTTTGGGGGTTCACCTTTCAGGATTCAGCAGCAGCAAATTGTTTGTCTTCACCAAATTAAGGGCACCATCAGTTACAAAATACCAGAATAAGTATTGTTTTAATTATATAAGCAAGTCCTTCAAACCTTTAACCAATGATGTCAGCCTTGGCTCAATGGTAAAATGTGTGCCTCTAAATCAGATAATTTGTGGGTTTGAGTCTCACTCCAGAGACTTGGAGCACATAATCTAAGCTGACACTTCAGAGCAGTACTGAGGCAGTACTGCACTGTTGAAGGTGATGACTTTTGGATGAGACATACAGGCTCTGCCTGCCCTCTCAGGTGGATGTAAAAGATCACATGGCATTATTTCAACAAGGAACAGGGCAATTCTCATTGGTACACTTTTTAACATTTGTACATCAACCAGCACCGTGAAACAGATTATCTGACCTTTTATCTCACTACTGTTTGTGGGAGCTTGCTGTACACAGATCGATAACAGTGTTTCCTACATTACAACAGTGACTATAACATTGGCTGTAAATTGCATTTTACTTTCTGAGGTTGTCAAAACGCTCTATAATCAGAAAGTTTACAGCACAGAAAGAGGCCGCTTGGCCCATTGTGTCTGCAACCTTTCTTCCTATTTTCTGTCAGCGTAACTATGGACAAGCCGACTGTTTTGTGCACTTTATTGCAGTAATGAGATTCAGCAAGCAATCTTATATTATGACGTTAGTGAATAAAGCCCACAGTCTTTAAATGCTGAGTTACGTAAATTGAGAGACAGCTGGCAAATGTCATTTAATGTTATCTTGATTGCAGATACTAAGTTACTTATATATAAATACTCTGACACAATGCTGTATGTGTTTACGAAACACTTCTGAAGTTGCCAAGCATTCTTTTTGCACACTTATGGCATTTATAACTTTAACCCTTGAGATACTTCATAAGCACCTCACACGTATCTTGGATTTTGGGCTGGGTGGACAGTAATGTTGACAATAAATCTGTCCAGGCAGTAATTGTCATACATGAATGTTTAACTGTCCAGCCAGGGGACTTTTCATGATTCAACTGTTTTTCACAGCACACGTGGAAAATAAGGTGCAGCAAATGAATATATTTCCCATGTCCACTCCTGAAGGTTATATACAAACACATAGCTGTTCTTTTGGTTTCAGTCATGTGCAATAAAGGAAGTGGCATGGAAAGATCAATCACCAGTTGGCCTTATCTCCAGCAAATATATTTTATATTTTCATATATTATCCTCTTTTCTTCCCTCTTTCTTAAGCTACTGATTATTGTTGGGGTAGGTTCTGCAGATATGGAGAGTCTTATGTCACTCTCCCAACTCATCACTTTCCACACCAGTGCAGACAGTGAGCATCAGCAATCTATTTGAGAGTCATAGGCATTGTAGCTAGGCCTGATGTTGGCCTCTCTCACCTGTGCAGCCCCCATACACATTCACATACACAAATGTATGCATATGGAAATGGGTAATCATGCACATCGACACACATACATATGAAAACACACAGCACACACACACGTGCATACAAACGTGCATGCACACTGCATACACATACACCCACTGGAACACACGTACTTACACGCAGTCACACAAACGTGCACACGGTCATGCATGCATATCCACGCAAACGCACTTCTCCAACAGGAATCTCTTAGTAGCAGGAATATCGCCTCCTGATTCTTTCCTTTCTCTAGCTTAGGGTGGCTGAGACCAAATGCATAGCTGTGAAAGCTCCCTGGAATATTTCCAAAAACGATAGATGACGAATTGGCAATCCACCAATTCACTGCACACTCTTTTCTGCCAGGTTAGCTTAGTCCAGTGGTATCACTAATACCTTTGAGCTAGAACAGTGTGGATTCAAGGCCATTACCAAGACTTGAATGCATAGCCTAGAATATGCAGCAATCTCTGAGTTGTACATCTTTTGAGGCACTCAACTGAACACCTGGGCATAAAATCGATTGCCCATTATGGAAAATGTCCAATTTTAATTTCCATTGAAATTAAAGAAGGTGAAAAGCAAACAAATTGTAAAATGGCAGATCCACAACTGCAGTTTTAGGCTCAGGCAGTAAGTTGAAAATTTAGCCAACTGTTCTTTGAATGAAACATTAAACCAGGGTCCTGTCTGCCTATTTCAGTGGATGTTGTTATGACCTGTGAGGACATCTGTCAGGACTCACTCTTTCTTACTCACTCCTCAATTGATCGTGACACTGTTTTTTGAAATTTATAAGGATGAAGGTATCAATTTAGTGTCTGAACTTAACTGTTTACAAACTGATTGCAAAGAACTCAGACCAACACGCTTGCTTGAGTTTAAAGACAAACGGGTTAGTTTTTATTGTGCTAACAATCCACCCAGGTAAAGATATAAAGATGTTTAAAAAGGTAAATACATGTCCTGACCTTTGCAACACACACAAACACACACATGCAAAATTACAAGTTACACTGTAGAGGAGGTTAGCTTTTGGCCAAATTAATTTTCAGTGATAAATGGCAAAAAATAGAGAGTTCACTGTTTGAGTCCTTCGCAGCTGTTGTTCATGGCTGAGGCAGAGGGGTTGGGGCCAATGTAAACTATGATTTATGGGGAGTTTTTTTTTAAAACCATAATCCATTTTTTCCAAAAGTTGATGCTATTGTACCTGAGGTTCCTTTCTATAGAAATTATCTATCTCTGTGATGGATTCCACAATGTAATAGAGATAGGGCTTCGAACTTGAGAGAGAAGAACAGAGAGAGAGTGAGAGAGAGATGGTGTTTGAGTCCATTTGTATCCTTCTGACTGTCCAAAGGCAACCAGGGTGTTAAAATAAAATATATTTCAAAATGGTGATTCTGGGCACATGACCTCTCTCTCAATAATGAGTATTCCACTGAAAGTAATTGATTAACTCATGCCTGGACAGACCTTGGCTACGATGTTATGGCCTAGGTGATTAGTTTATTTAAGGGCCCAGCCACCACTTCTAAATAGACCATTCCTCCCCGTGATCAGGTAGGAAGAACACCTCAATGCCTTCTATTTAGCCGTTGAGCGGTAGCCTGTTTCTGCCAGAAAGGTAGTTTTATAGAAATGCAAATAGTGAGAGCCATATATAGGTTTCAGTTCATCTCTTAAGTAATTCTTGATATCGGCATAGGAGGTTTGCCTTGGCATGTCCTAATTGTATTCCACACTGGAAACTTCCAGGAACTGACCAATTTGTAATAACAGATGTGTCAGCTGACCAGTGGCAGCTATCTTAAGTCAGCATTTTTGCTTTTAAAAAGCCCTTTGAAGGAAATTCAATATATATTTGATCAGCCAATGAAATTAAAGATCAATATTACACATACATACAACATATCGTCATGACACCACCACCTCACAGGAATGAGACATGAATTACAATAAGCATTTCTTTATGAGACATCCAAATGTTAAGAAAATTAGAAATAACATATGCACACAAATTCACACTTTTAATCTGATTGAATCAGTTCTACACTATTGTGATATGGCATCCAAATAATTTTAAACTGAGTTAGACTCTGGATAGCATGCTGTTACATTCTTTCTTTCCTTTCAGGTGGAAGTTACAGACAAAACATCTCTTCATTGGAAAAGATTAGTTTTGCATTAGTTCTGTTTAGGTATCGTCTGAAATGGTTTGGTACATTTATGTTGCTGTTATCCAAAACTTCCTGGTAACAGACAAGTTGCAGTCACTATGCAAATTATCCTGGTATCCTGCCTGGTCTGCTCTGATCAGTTTTAACCCTTTACTGTCCACCTCTATAACCTGTGAATTTAATATCTCAATGCCAGGTACTTATACAAATTTGATTTCAAGGAGGTTAGTGGGTTGTAATTTGATTTTTGCATCCTGTAGAGTCTCTGGATGGGCGTCTGACACTTCACTTCTGATGAATTTTACATCAACACTGCCAGGCTGGTTGAGGTTTAAAACTTGGTCTTGTTCATTTGACTTACCACAAGTGGTTGCTTTGGAGTATGTTCCCTTCCCTTCCTCTTTTGTTTTGGGAATGAGCTTTCCCCTAACCTGTTCCATGACCCTGGCATGCTACTGCCCCCAAGTGGATGTTCCGCTCCTGCTGTATTCCCCTGCGACTCTTCAACTAAATGAGCCATCACCCTTGCTTTCTCTCGGTCTAGTTGGGAACTTCCCTGGCCCCTATTTAAATCTGCTATGAAGGTGTCTACTAACCAGATTACTGGCTTTTTTCCCTCATCCTTTTTGAACTTTATGGGCCCTTCATGGACCTCTTTTACTTTTAGTGGCCTGGCTTCAGCCCTTTGAAATTCAAGTGACTCTTCCTTAGCCACTTCAACCCTTACTGGTTCTATTGATCCCTGTAGAGCTTCTGAATCTCTGTTTCCTGCATCTTGACAGATCCCTTTTGGCTATCTCCAGCCTTTTCAGCCTCTCTGGACTGTCTGTAACTTTATAGGGGTATTACCCTCCACTCTGCCTCAGCTTTAGCTACGTTCCCACGCAGTGTGCGTATTCTTAACTCCCTTTGGTAAGCTCATTTTCTTCTTTCCTCTCTTTCTGCTTTTCCTTCTTCTCTCTCTCATTCCCTTTCACTTGCTTCTCTCTCTCTTTCTGCTTTTCTTTCTGCTCTCTCTCTTTCCTTTTTTCTTTCTTGAAATTCTAGCTCTAGCTGTTTCTGTTCTAGCTGTAATTTTGCTAAAACAATTTATCTGTTTCAGTTTCCTCAGGTTCACAATCCAATTCACCCATTTTAGAATTTCAGTTTTCTTGGCTTTGGGGTGAAACTCTAGCTCTCATGGTCCGGCTATACTTTTTGCCTCTTTGAGGGATAGAGCCTTTAAACTATCCTAAGTTATCTCAATTTGCTTTATGTCATGAAATGAACATTTTTCATTGTCTTATTGTGGTTTATTGTAAAGTAGGTTTATGGGTGTGAGTGTAGATTGTTCTGTCCGTGTGATTTAATTGAACTAAAGTCAGATAGGCTGCAACCTTGAAATTATCAAAAAAACGTTAGGTGTAAAAGGCATTTAAAATGCTAATGAGTAAACATGGATGAGGGCAGCATGTAGGGTGTGAAGGAACTTTGCATTTTTAGATTCTGAAGGTGTTGTTTAGGGGAGGTGATGGTGTAGTGGTATTGTTGCTGGACTAGTAATCCAGAGACCCAGGGTAACAGTCTGGGGACCTGGGTTCAAATGCAGTCATGGCAGATGGTGGGATTTGAATTCAATAAGAAAATTAGAGTTAAAAGTCTAATGATGATTATTAAACCATTGTTGTAAACCACCTTGTTCATTAATGTCCTTTAGGGAAGGAAATCTGCTGTTGTTACTGTGACTCCAGAACCACAGCAATGTGGTTGACTCTTAAATGCCCTCTGAACAAGGGCAATTAGGGGTGGGTAATAAATGCTGGCCTAGCCAACAATGCCTAAAATCTCATGAATGAATTAAAAAAAAGGTTTCAAAGGGATGATGGGATGCTTACAATTAATAAGATAAGCAAGACCCAGCAGTGTGTTCATTTTTTCCCCAAGGGTACTGACCATGTTGGCAACATGAAAGAATTTTATATTAGGGGAAAAGTAAATTTCTGAAGACATATGGAACAATGGAATTTACAGATTAAAGAGAGAGAAACATATATAAAGAGAATGGAAGGCTATGCTGTGAAGCCATGTAAGACCTAACAGACCCATGTAAAACAGCCTTGGTTTACCTTCCAGCTATTTTTACTGTGTCCACTAACCAAAGGTGGAGGAAAACCTTTGGAATTCCACTGTCAAGCGGGTGCTGTGGTAAACCTGCTGGATTGGTATTTAATTTTAAAATCTATTTTGGATTATTGCCTTAAAGGGTGTGTGCAGTTGGGAGTCAGGTTAATTAGAAATTTTGGGATTTGTTGTAGTACTAAGTAACTGTGATCTTATGTATGTGCTTGAAATCTTTTCTTTTGTTAATAAATGTTTTAATTTAATTGTTAAAATCTCTAAAGGTGTTAGTGGACTCATTAATTCTGAATTCAGTGCACAATTACCTTGTAATAAACACAAATTGAAAAACCATTGTAATAGTGGTGCCAAGTTTCCCTTGTGGATTTGATCCACCTGGCACACATCATCTGCCACATCATAACAAAACTGGGCACTCTTTGCGGGATATTTGAAATTATTTGATTTGTTTGGAGTTGGTGAATCTTAAGGCTACAAGTACAAGAAGCACGTTGAAATCAGGAGTTGGTGATGAGGAATTTTAAAGTGGTGAGACAGCAAAAATGGCTTTATTCATAGCTAAGACATTTCTGGGAGTATAAGACATAACTCTGATTGGTTTACAAAAAGTATCTAAGGGTAAGTTAGCAGAATTGGTGGATAAGTTGTAGTTAAGGTTAACTGTAGGGGCAAAGAAAGTGGACATAATTGAAGTAATAGTATAGCATTTCAAATTGGAAAGGATACATGAAACTAGTGAATCACGGCTGGAGGTAATGAGACTCCAGTTATAAATGAAGAAAGTTGAACATGAACAAGCAATGGAAATGAAAAAAACTATAATTAGAGGCAGAGGAAAAGGAAAGAAAGGGCATTTCAAAGGGGGCAAGCAGAAAGGCAGGAGAGAGAAAAAAATAGGAAAGGGAATTGGCACTGGAGATATTAGTAAGGGAGGAAAGAAAGAAGGAGAGGGAGAGAGAATATCAGCTTAAAAAGCTGGAATTTAAAGTACAGATCTCAGAAGCTGTGGGAGGTTCTGAGAGTGAAATTACCACTTCCAATCTAATGCCCAGTGGTGAGAAGTTTAAATTTGTGCAGTTTCGTCCAAGGTTTGAGAAAAGGAAAGTAGAGGCATTCTTTATTTTGTTTGAGAAGATAGCTAAGCAGATGAAATGGCCACAAGAAATCAGGACATTGCTTTTACAGTCTAGGCTGGTAGGTAGAACTCATGAGGTATATGCATTGCTGTCAGAGGAAGTAACAGTGGATTATGAGGCAGTAAAAAAGGCTATTTTGAGTGCATATGAGTTGGTTATTGAGGTATACAGGCAGAAATTTAGGAATATAAGGAAACAGCCTGGTCAAACTTGTGCTGAGTTTGAGAGAGTAAAACAAAGTAATTTGACCGACGGATACGGGCATCAATGGAAGAGACAACATATGTAGCTCGTAAAGAAGTAATTCTTTCGGAAGAATTTCAAGATTCATTTCCTTAAGAACTCATGCGCAGGAACAGAGGAATAAAACAGCAAGGCAAGCAGCAAAGATAACTGATGATTAAGAGTTAGTTCTTGGACCTATACCGTTTTTGTCACCCTTTTAAATCTGAGAAGGATAAAAAATGGAAAGGTTAAAGGAAGGTAGGTAGTCAAGGGAGAGAAGGAGCAGTTGGAAATTCTCAGGAAGGTTTCCTCTCAGGCCAGAAAGGAAAGTGAGGGTAGAAGTGACACTCAAAACGGAGGTGTTTTCATTGTGATAAGGTTGGGCACACAAAGTCAATGTGTTGGAGGTTACAGGGAAAATCTGTTTCAGTAGTTGGAATGCAGAAAAGTTCTGGAAATAAGAGTAATGTGGGCTCTGAAATCCAGGCACAGGAAAAAACAATGGTTTATGTACAGGAGAAGCAGGAAGAATCAGTGATAGGTAAAGTTGTGGGAATGTGTTCACAATTTAGCCAAGGGAGTTTTGAAGCGCCGGTTATAGAAATGTTTAAAGATCTTGTTTGTGAAGGGAAAGGCTTTCCATGTGTACAGGGTGGAACAGGCAAAGATATTAAGCTTTTAAGAGACACCAGGGCTACTCAATCCTTAATATTATGGGATAGTGATATTTGTTGCTCAGAGGGAGTTTTTCAGGAAAAAGTGATAATTAGTGGGATTCATGGAGATGCTAAACCTATTCCATTGTGGAAGATGGAATTAAAAAGTAAATGGAAAACAGGTGAGGTGATTGTTGGAGTAGTAAAAAAAAATGTCCATTGCAGGGGCTCATTTTATCTTAGGTAATGACATACATAGTGGGTCACAGATGTTGGTGATGCCTATTGTAGTTGAGCAGCCTGTGTTGCAGAAGGAGCATCTTGGATTGTTTCCAGATTGTATAGTAACAAGATCACAAACTGACAGGTTAAAACAGGAAGAGGGGGAACTTAAAAGGCAGGGAAAAGATACTGATATTCAACTAGCTGGTACAATATTTGATGAGATTGTTCAGGAAGAGAGAATGGAGGAAAATGAAGTTGAAATGCTTACAGCAGAAGGATCCAAGAATAAAGCAATTATATCATACAGCTTACTCAGAAACAGAGGCAGAATGTATTCCAGAATGTTATTACCTTAAAGGTAAGGTGTTAATGAGGAAGTGGAGACCATCTCATGTTTCAACAGATGAGAAGTGGGTGGTAGTGCATCAGATAGTTATACCATCAGGATACAGAAATGAGATATTGAGAGTAGCTCATGAAATTCCAATATGGAGACATTTAGGAATTAAGACTCTGGAAAATATAAAAATGTTTCTATTGGCCTGGATTGCATAAAGATATAGTCAAATTCTGGAGAATATGTCACACGTGTCAGGTGCCAGGGAAACCTCAAGCAGTGATTAAACTGGCACTTTTAATTTTGATTCAAGCATTTGAGGAACGTTTTACTAAGGTCCTAATTGATTGTGTGACCCCTCCCTAAGACTAAAAGTGGAAATTAGTACTTGCTGAAAATAATGGATGTGTCTACAAGGTTTCCGGAAGCGATACCTTTGCGAAATATTACAGCAAAGAGAATTGTGGACGGGTTGACTAAATTCTTTACCAGACATGGTTTGCCAAAAGAAATACAGTCCGATCCAGGTTCAAATTTCATGTCACAGCTGTTTAAGGAAATAATTAACAGTTTTGGGATAAAACAGTTGAAGTCTTCAGTTTATCAACCTGAATCACAAGGTGCTTTGGAAAGATGGCATCAATCTTTGAAAACCACGAAGAGGGCATATATTCAAGACTAGCCACAGGACTGGGACAGGGGATTATTAGGGATGCTCCTAATGAATCAACAGGATTTAGTCCTTTTCAAGTAGTCTTTGGTCATGGGGTAAGAGGACCACTGAAATTGATTCAGGAGAAATTAGTGGATCAAAATTCAGAAACCACTCTCCTGGGTTATGTGACAACCTTCAAAGAATGATTGAATAGAGCATGTGAGTTAGCTAAGGACCATTTAAAAATATCACAGTGGGTGATGAAGGAGAAGGCACTTAAGAGGGCCAAAGCTCGTAGTTTTGTTGCTAGGGAAAAAGTGTTAGTTTTATTACGAGTATTGTGTGAACCTTTAAAGGCAAGATTTAGTGGAGCTTACAGGATTGAAAAGAAACTGAGTGAAGTAAGTTATATAATAAATACTCCAGATAGAAGAAATAAGCAGAGGATGTGTCATGCTTAAAAAATACTTTGACAGAGAAGATGACCAAAAGGAGGTATGAGTGGTGGTAAGTAAAGAGAAAGAGGTAGAAATGGAGGATTTTGAAATTGATTTTCCTCTAATCAAGTGAGATAATGAGATGGTACTTATAAATTTAAATGTAATACTGAGTTACCTTCCAGACAAGTGTCAAAGTGATTTGAAGAAGCTGGCCAGAATCTTCTGGTTGGCATGCGAGGGTGGGCCCTGCTTGCCGATGCGTAAAATGACGCATGGTGACATTGGATGTGCGTCTCGATGTCACTGCACGTCATTCCCATTTTCAATTCAGCAGGCGCGCATCGGAGTTGGCTGCACGCCCGTCAAACTGTCAAAGGCTAGTAAAGCCATTTAAATATCAATTAAAATAATTAACGGAGCTGCCCGTCCAACCTTAAGGTGGGTGGGCAGGCGAAGAGCATAGGTGGCCTTTGCATTTTTCATGAAACTTCATCCATGGACGGGATGAGTTTCGTGAAGTATTTATAAATTGAATAAAAGTTTTTATTAAAGTTCTTCAACATGTCCCAGCTCATGTGACACTGTCACATGAGGGGACATGTCTTAAAAAACATTTTTTTCTTTATTTAAATTATAGATAAACTGATCTCCCTGATGCAGCTCTGTGCCTCAGCGAGATTTCTGCACTCTTTCACAGATAATATCCAGTGCGCGCCCACCATTAATTAATGGGCCGCTTAAGGCCCTTGAGGCACCAATTGACAGTGATTTTTCGGGGCCTGTGTGATCTTCAGGTTGTTGCATGGGCACAACGGGCAGGTGGGTAGAGCACATTTGTATAAACCTTATCCACAGGCAGGATAAGAGGGATCAGTGGGGTCACGAATGTGCTCAGTCAGATAGTTAATTTGGAAAGTTGCTGATACGTGCCTGTGTGAGCAGAAATATTTCAAAACTCATACCAGCTGCTTGGACAGGACTCACAACCTTCAGGTCAGCACTCGACAGTGAAGATCCTTTTTGGGGCCTGCAGGTTTTAAGAAGCCTTCCCTTAGTCTGGGAACAGGAGTTGTGCCCTCCATTGGAGGCACCTTCTCTGAGGAGGAAAGCAGGACCAAAAGGGGGGAGGTGGCCAGAAGTGCACATTCAGCCTCCAGGGCAGCCACCTTTGGGAGGAGACACGCAGGCACAAGGGGCGCAGGGCCAAGAAGTATTCCAAGATGAGAGGGGCCGCAGAAGATGCCACTATCCTGCTTCCAGGGTATACAGATGGCAAAGCAACTACCTCAATATGTTTGAGGTGCAGTGTCGAAGGAGGCTCCGTCTCTCAAGGGAAGGAGTCAACTCTCTCTGTCAGATGATTAGCCCTGAGATCTCCGGAAACTGTATGGGTGGACACCCCATGCCAGTGGCTCTAAAGGTCACAGCTGCCCTCAACTTCTATGCCTCTGGCTCTTTCCAGGGGTCAGTGGGTGATCTTTGCGGTGTCTCCCAATCAGCTGTCCACACTTGTGTCAAACAGGTCACAGATGCTCTGTTCAGAGGTGCACTGACCTTCATCCACTACCACTGGGACCAGGCCAGTCAGACACAACGAGCCAGAGGCTTTGCAGCCATTGCTGGCTTCTCCCGCGTCCAGGGTGCTATAAACTGCACACATGTGGCCATCAAGGCGCCAGCAGGTGAGCCTGGTGCCTTCGTCAACAGGAAGGGCTTCCACTCCATGAACGTGCAGATAGTGTGTGATCACAGGATGTTGATTCTGCAAGTCTGTGCAAGGTACCCAGGCAGCTCCCACGACGCAGATCCTCAGACACTCCCGGGTGCTGGAGCTCTTTAGTGCTCCAGCCCGGCTTGATGGATGGCTGCTGGGTGACAAGGGCTATCCCCTCAGAAGGTGGTTCACGACTCCTCTCCGCCATCCAAGAACAGAAGCTGAGCAGCGGTATAATAGGAGCCAAGGCACCACAAGGGTTGTGGTGGAGAGAACCATCGGTCTTCTCAAGATGCGCTTCTGATGCCTGGGCCATTCACTCCAATACCCCCCAGATCGTGTGTTGCTGATAGTGGTTGCATACTACGCTCTCCACAATCTTGTGCTGAAAAGGGGCGATACTATGGATGAAGAAGATGTAGATGCAGTGGCTGCGACTGCACACGATAAGCCCAGCAGTGGGTCCGAGGATGAGCATGCACCGAGAATGCTGAGGGGGGAGACGCTGACCCGGGAATACTCCAGTGAGGCAGCAACACCCGGGAGGCATTAATCCAATGAACCTTCAACTAGAACACCACAGATGGACCTCCA